>NC_138726.1:23162329-23862329 GCF_965113295.1 Leuciscus leuciscus | reverse complement strand
GTCCGTGTGTCTGGATTACTGACTCAGAAAGAGCTAAAACACACAACTGTATTGCACTGACCATTATACAGTTAAATTGCAAACCACATCTACTGAAGATATATACTGGGACACTGGTTTTGTAATGTAGTAATGGAAAGAAGCTCTTTGTTTTTAAATTTTAAACATTTATGGCCAACATCAATCAGGAAAGGGTATTGGTTATATTTACATACAGTTGTATAACATTTTGTATCCTCTCCTCTTATCTTCTTCACCAGACTGCATACATTGCTGATTCTATCTTACACCAAACCATGCACATTCAGTCACTTAATGTTCCGATTCTTGGAAGATTTGATGTCTTCTTGTCCACCCATCAGATCCTCATCAAGTAAGATACACACTTTTATATTAATGCAGCCATTTGTGAGTACAGAAAGGCTTGCAAATCAAGTTTTTATAGTCATCTGAAAGCTAAACCTTGCACATATTCATTTATTTATATAGCTAGATCACTGCCATCAGTCGGTGCATTATAAATCCCCATCTCATCAACAGGCAATCTGCTAATGCATACACAAGATCAATTTCTGCCAAGTCAGGCGGACACACTGAGCAAATCTGTGCCCTGCTCCCCATAAGCACACATGCATACACTCACACACATAAATACACTGAAATAAATAAATAAAAAAAGAGAGAGGGAGATGCATGAAAAGACAAGACATGAAAAGCCTTGGATATTCCTTACACAGCATGTTGGCTGACAAATAGCCCCTGCTAGAGTTGTGCGCACACATTTGCGTTGACTTATTGATTAACTTATTGTTACTTACTTGTGTCCTTGTGTTAATTTACACGGTTGTGGGAGCCTCAAACATTGCGCGCTGGCCTCTATAAGCTTTCACTGAGGGAATTTTTACAAGGCCAGAGGGGATGTCTGCGGCAGCTTTTGATAGGATACGCTGTTACCATCTCACACGCCACTCAGGGCATTGCGAGTAGCAACAAACATTGATCCGAGGGAAAAGAAGATCATTTGAGGGATGGCACAGCTCCAGCTCCGAGAAGTGAGTTCAGCAGCCAGTTTTGCTAGAAGCTGTCCCACCGTTCCCACACGCACGCTACATAATGAGAGGACCTTTTGATTACAGTCGAGCTGAATGATGGAGGAGAGAGCATGAAACAAAACTCCAATTAAATGCACAAGTTTCCTCAGGTCATTTTCACGTGATTTGGATGACTGTTACAGTCTGTGCTTACTTGTTTTGAATGAACATGGCATTCTCTGCCAAATGGGGTGCCAAGAGTAATTTTGTGTACTGAATGAATTATGTGACATGAATTGCATTTAGTTTTTGTCAAATATATATGTTATTCCATTTCTGTCAGGACCACTATCGTCAAATATGATTGACAGTTAGGATTGGCTATATGGTTCTGTTCTGGGCAATAACCCCGCATAGGGTAAACAGAACAGAACCAACATGAATGTATTGCAGATATCATTAATTCAAGATTTTAAAGTACAACATAATTAGAGAATTTATTCTGATTCAAGGGGAATCAGAATGCCAAATCCTGACTGGACGAGAGGAGCTGGGGATGGAGGAGGGTAATTAGCTTCTGAGGATCGCAATAGCTGCTGATAATACTGAAGGAGCTTATATATGAATACAGTGATATGCATCATATTCCTATAGGTAGATGTGTATCAGCTGAGAGTCAGCTGATGCGAGCTTGACCAACGTGACCAGCCAGAACTGACGCTACACTTAATTTTGTGCATACAGTGATTAATCTATTTTTTTCCCATTTCAGATGAATAATATGTGTATTTAGTACCCAAAAAGGTAACATATCGTAACACGTTACACGTTAAATTTACACGAAAATAACATTAGTTAGCTTCAGTTTATTTACCAATGAACACAACTCAAAACCACTCCCTTCTCAATTTGTTTTTGTGTAAAATTAGAGTATATTTATAAGGTTAGATCACTCAAAATGAAAATGCTGTCATCATATACTATTAAGTTGTTCCAAACATGCTTCTGTGGAACACAAAATAAGATATTTTGAAAAATGCCTTATATACATGAAACAGCAATAAACAATAGAAGTGTCACTCTTAGCTCGGAGTGCAATGCAGTCTATCATTACCACAAGCACATACTCAACCCTCTAAGTCAATACATACAAGGGTCAGAATCCTGTCAATCACACAAGCACAACTGAGAATTAATCAAACATAAAGTGATATATCACACTCATTAATCACTCTGCCTCTCTTGGCCGCGTCTCCCTCAAAGAAAATGACTTCCCTTATCTCAGAATGAAGTGTTGCCACAATGAGATTTGCTTGTATAATCCTTGAGACGGAGCGCGAAGGAGCCCTTAATGAGGCAGGGTGGCGGGCACCAATGCTCTGAAGGCGGTGTGAAGAGCTCTCAAGGAAGAATAACGGAGTGGAATGTGATAGGAGTGAGCACTGAAGCAAGGCTGCTAGGTTCAGTTCAGTGCGCTGGAAGTGTCATTTGACTGAGACAGTATTGAAAGGGGACTCAAGAGGAGTTTTATTATGGATACAATGAGAGGAGGTGGATCAGCTCCGCTTGGCGCGTACACCGTACACGTCATTAAAACCGAACCGTCAACCTGTCATTACAGCAAGGTGGTTTAGTTTGTCGTTAGTGTTCAGACCATTTTCAGCCGTGGATCGTTACTATTGTACTTATATACTGTACTAATAGACAACGTTCAGTCTGTGGTGAAATTGCGGAAGATGATTTAATAATGTCAATTTCTGGAGCTCTTGATGTTAGAGAAAATTCACTTATAATGAAAATCCTGTCATCGTTTACACTCCCTCATTTCGTTTTGAACCTTTCTTTCTTTCTTCTGTGGAACATAAAATAAGATATTTTAAAAAAGTGTCTTTCAAATGAAATGTTAGCGGGGTTCTATATACAGTACAAAAAAACAAAAAAAATAGATTTCAAAGGAATTCATACTAGTAATTCTTCTCATATGTTGTTATAAAGTTTGTATAATTTATTCATGAATATTTATAAAGATGTTTTCCTTACATCATATCTTTTTTTTGAAAAAGTGGTAAATATAGTAATAACATGGTTATTACTCATTAAGTTATTCATAAGATACAACATGTTTTTGTTAAAAAATATTAAGTTATGCCTGTTAAGTTTGCATTCTACCGGGTCTAAACTGACCTGGAATAAAATTTTAAAAAAATAGTGTGCTGTGTTCTATGATAAGGACACTTATCCTTTTTTTTTTTTTTTTTACATTTAAGATGAACAGTAGTTCATAAGACATGTCTTGTTGTGTTTTGTTATTTACTTATGGTAATATAGTTGAAATGGTTAAGTTTATAGTTTCTGAGTTAGAACGTGCTTTATGGCAAAGACATCAGTTTAGACAAGTTTATTCCATTAAATACCATTCTAATTGTTCTCCTTCGTCTTCGTGCCTGTTTCCACTACACGTTACGTAACAGTGCATATGGTTCATTATTATTAGATGCTAATATAACAATGACCACTGGCAGATAACAGACCACATCTAAATACTAGAAGTGTGAACAACATGAGCTCAGGTTCAGAAATATACACATGGCTTTGAAACTTGGAGTTTTAACAAATGACAATGTTGAGAGTTTTATGGTTTTGTACCACAGCCAGATATGAAAGCTAATTGTGGGATGTGTTTGAGATTGTCTACAGTGCAACATGCAACACACACACACATACACAGACACACGTTGGGTTTCCATGATGATTTATGGAAAATTTCCATTGACATAAAGATTTTTGTACAAACTGTATACTCTATCCCCTAACCATACCCATCACAGAAAACTTTCTGCATTTTTACATTAAAAACAATAAATAAATAAAAACATAATTTAATTTGATTTATAAGCTGTTTTTCCTTAAAAAATTAATAAATTCCCATACTCATCATACGGTAGCTCATCATGCATTGTGAAGCTAAACTATATTGGAATATTCACTTCCTCAAGACATTCATTAAAATAAACACTGTAGAAAGTTTTCTTAATTGTTGTCTTTTTTGTGTGTACATATATAACCATCCTTTAAAGTCTTGTTTTCAGAGAATATATCTTGAGTTTAATTAATTGTTCTTACCCCTGCACTGGCACATTTTATTTTGCTTGTTTTAAGCATAAACCTCTCTAAAGTGTGTTACATTTATTCTTAAAACGAAAAAACAAAAACAAAAAAATGCTAATTTAACAAGACATAAAAAAATATGTATTCTGTTCAAACAAGTCTTAATATCTCATGCTGTTTTGCTTCTTAAGTTATCTTGTTTTACTGGGGGAAAAAATACAAACACTGATTGTTTGTAGTGAAGAATCTGCCTTTGCCTTTGGTGTAATGCCTTCATTACTCCTCCAGTAACTGAACAGAACGACATTGTCTCTGACATCTCAACTTAATCTTTTAGTCTTGTTACTTCTACTGCTGTCTCTCATTCTCTGTCAGTTCAGATGTCTGTCTGTCAGCAGTTTGTTTCTACACCTGCTCCTCAGTGCTGTCCTGGGCAGAATGGCAGACTGTGCGCTCTAAAAAGTCCATAATTAGTCTCGAGTGGGACCCCATTTCAGCACTGCCTTCACTCCCCTTTCTCTTGCTTTCTCTCTCACTTTATCTCTCTCCATCTATAAATAATCAAGGTTTAAGAAAGCTTTATTGCCATGTTAAACAAAATATATACAGTATAATTACATTGCTAGAGGAAATACAATAAAATAAAATAAAAAAAAATTATCAAAGTGATAAAAAAAAAAAAAGCACAAAATTACTGTATCTAATCTCTGCGATCTTCAGGGTTAGGCCATATGTTTTCATCAACATCACATCTGATATTATCCAAGGCGATGTACCAGGGATAAAACCGCTTGGTATGTCGGATCCACCCTTGGAAATCATGAACTGTGATGTCCCTGCAGCCAGCATCCATGGCTTCAAGGAGGGACATCTGGTCATGTGGCTGATGGTCATAAACCTTCCACCTCCATGCAGAAAAGAACTCCTCTATGGGGTTGAGGAAAGGTGAATAGGGTGGAAGGAAGATACTTACCAGTCTTGGACTTCAAACCATGTTGTTATTGCTTGCGAATGATGGAAAGCCACATTGTCCCAGGTAATTACAAAGGTCCTCATGTTTTCACCCTCCTGATCCTGCCCTGGAACCAGGCGCTGGTGGAGATCATTGAGAAAGGCAAGGAGGCGCTTGGTATTATAGAGTCCTACCTGACATCTGTGAAGGAGTAATCCTGCATTTGCAATTGCTGCACACATGGTAATGTTTGCCCCTCTCTGTCCTGGAACATCAACTGTGGCCCTTTTTCCAATTACATTTCGTCCACGTCGACACCTTTTGGCCAGATTGAATCCTGCTTCATCTGTGTATATGAATTCATGAGGGGCCTGGTTGGCCTCCAATTCCATAACTCTCTGAAACAAAGTTTATGTAAATCATGTCATTACTGTATACCATACTGTACTGTAACCTATTACTGTGTAGGTTACCTACTTGCAAAGTGCAAAGCTTATAGAACTGGACATTGAATTGAATATGCACTATACCTGGACATATTGTCGTTGTAGCTCCTTGACTCTCTCACTGTTCCTCTCAAACCGAACAGTGTAGAGCTGCTTCATCCACACTCTGTGTTTGGACAATGTCCGCGTAATGGTTGTGAGGCTGATGCTATCGATATTGTCAAATATCTCATGGTCCTCCACAATTCTAGTTTAAATTTCATGCAGTTTTATTGCATTTTTTGCAACAACCATTTCTACAATGGCAAGCTCTTGATCATTATTGAGGAGCTTTCCTCTTCCCCCAGAGGGTGGAAGACATTGCATTCTTTAGAGGGACATAAAATTCAACATATGCATTACTGTATGACCTTATTGACATGTCAAGTGAGAATAGAAACAATCCATGTAAAATGCAATACTTACCTGTTGGTTTGTTGAAAGATGCGTATAATGGAGGCAACCGTTGACCGCCTCAAATTGGGCTGCACTCTTTCACCAGCCTCTCTTAGTGAAAGACCGTGGTTGATTACATGGTCAATGATAGTGGCACGAATTTCATCACTGACTACTGCTCTTGCAGCCCTTGGAATGCCACCACCACGCATTCTTACACCTCTACCTTGCCCTCTCCTTGGGCCTGCTCTTCTCCCTGGCCCTGCTCCTCTCACTGCACCTGCACCTCTTACTGCATCTCTCACTGGGCCTGCTCTTCTCCCTGGGCCCCTTGCTCTTCATCTTCCTCGTCCAGACATTACAGTGTTTGTCTTTTTCTGTTTCTGTTTCCAAAAACATCACTCCTCAAAGTCCTCCTTTTACTGTATAAGTGTTGTGCACATGCTACATTGATTATGGCCAAGCATGCACCCATATGAATAACATGTGCAACGCTCCACTGACTTTTGACTAGGTTTTTCCTGGTCAGTGGCGGACTTGTTTTCTAAACCTGCAAAATAGCATCAGGGAACGTTTGCGCCGAAACACGCCTCCTCTTTTCGCTGCACTGCCCCCGGGAGCGCAAATTCATTCCCCAGTTTACTGGCGTGCGTCTGTGGAGGGAAAAGTCAGCAAAATAGGAATGATACATGCGTCGGTGTACAAAGTCAATTGCGCTGGGTGCAAGATAGGGCCCTATATAACTAAAACTAAGACTTAACGAAAGATATACCATTTCTAGGTGTGTTCCCCGAACTATACCTTAGGAGTTTTAAGATATACCTTCTTACGTGCGACGTTACCAGGTGCTGTCCGTGGTGGTGCTGAATTTGTTGATATCGATAGCTCGAGAATCAATTATTTACTCATGCAGGGACTGCTTCACTGCATTATGTGAGAAAGATAATTATCTGCCGTCTAAAGATAGTTATAAAGATAGTTCTTTATAAAAGAATCGCTTCATAAATAGTTGAAATTGCATTTATTAGGACTCATGAGATGTTGTGAAAATAATACAAACTTGTCAGGATCTGGGTTGCTTCTCTGTTCTCTCTCACTCTCACACTACTACACACACTCATTGACACACTCATCTCACTCACACACCAGCACACACACACACTTTCATGTTTGCACTCTGTCATCACATGTTGATCATAACAATCAGCGCTCGCGCTGCTTTGCAGTGACACCTGTGTCTTGTCTTGTCTGATTACTCGGTCTACTTACGCTCTCTCATCTTGTCAGCAAACTCTTACCTTGTCTTGTCTTGTGTAGCAGCATTCGCCTTAGTGTGCCCTGTTTCCAGTCACCTGCTGTGGTGAGCCTCAACTAGGTTTACTCTGCTCGAGCTGCTTTCTACAAGGACAAGTTCCTACTCGTCGAGAGAATTTTTCTGTTCTACGTTTTCTCTCCTGACAAAGTATCCACTGTGTAGCTGTCTTCCTGGAGAGCTTCTTTTGAGTTCCAGTCATCCTCCTCTTCCAGAACCTTGTGTGAACAATCCCCCATGCTATGCAGGTGAGCCGACTGAGTGTAGAGCCTTTTTGACTCAGTGTGAGTTGGCTTTTTCCCTGCAACCACAGACTTATGCGGAGGATCGCGCCCGCATCGCCTCGTGATTGGGGAACCTCCGCTTACTAGGGAGGGACTCCCTGCTGCAGCCTTTTTGATCTCTTTTTACGGAGGAGATGATTAAAGTTTTCGACCAGTCGGTTTTTGTACGCGAGGCTTTGAGCCGAGACTTTGCCGCTTCATGTCCGTTAAAAGCCAGAGCTCGCCAGTAGACAGAGGAGTACTGGCGAGCGCTGGTGTGACGTCCTCTCCATCCAAATCCCGCACCACTCTGCCCGCGATTCTTCGTTGGGCTGGTTCAACAGTTTTGTGTCCTGCACTGATCGATTCGGGGGCTGAAGGGAACTTCATTGATGAGAGATGGGCTCAGGAACATAACATCCCCCTGGTAGACTTGAATGTTAGTACCACCGTCTTTGCTCTGGATGGTAGAATGCTGTCTAAAGTTCACCGTGTTACCAGTCCGGTGAGTCTCACTATCTCAGGGAACCATCAAGAGACCATCAAGAGACTATTTCTTTTCTCATTTTTCAGTCTCCCTATACCCCCATTGTGTTAGGACATCACTGGCTAATTCAACATAACCCTCATATTGACAGGGTCAAGAGTACCATATTGTCTTGGAGTCTTTCGTGTCATATTAATTGTTTAGTTTCTGCGATTCCTGTGGTCTCTTTTGTTTCTGTTTTTCAGGAGGAGCCTGGAGATCTGTCCGGAGTCCCGGAGGAGTACCACGATTTGTGGGCGGTTTTCAGTCGTTCCCGGGCTGTTTCTTTACCATCTCACTGTCCCTACGATTGTTGCATTGATCTCCATCCTAGCACCACGCCACCCCGCGGTAGATTATATTCTCTCTCTGCGCCCGAACGGGAGGCTTTAGAGAAATACCTCTCCGAGTCTCTTGATGATGGGATTATTGTTCCGTCTTCCTCCCCTGCCGGTGCGGGGTTCTTCTTTGTGAATAAGCAGGATGGCTCATTGCGTCCCTGCATCGATTATCGAGGGTTGAACGACATAACGTCAAGAATCGCTACCCCTTGCTGCTTATGTCGTCGGCTTTCGAAATCTTGTAGGGCGCAAAGGTCTTCACAAAGTTGGACTTGCGTAATGCGTACCATCTCGTTCGTATTAAGCAGGGGGACGAATGGAAGACCGCGTTTAACACCCCTATCGGTCATTTTGAATATCGCGTTCTTCCTTTCGGGCTGGTCAACGATGTCTTGCGTGACATGTTAAATGTCTTTGTATTCGTTTATCTGGACGACATCCTCATTTTCTCACCCTCACTCGAAGTACACGTCCAACACGTTCGCCGGGTCTTACTACGATTACTCGAGAATCGCCTTTTCGTTAAGTCAGAAAAATTTGTATTTCATTCTCGATTGGTCACGTTCTTTGGTTCGGTGGTCTCTGTTGAGGGTATCAGCATTCCTCGATTGGCCCGTTCTGGAGTCCCGAGTTGCTCTCTTTAGCCAGGTTGCCGCTCCTCTGTCTGCCCTCACCTCGACCAAGTCTCAATTCGTTTGGTCAGAGATGGCGCAAGATGCATTCGATCGACTCTAAGGTCGATGCTTCCGACATGGGGTTGGGGCTATTTTGTCGCAACATTCTTCTCTAGATGACATGGTTCATCCGTGCGCCTTCTTTTCCCATTGTCTTTCACTGGCTGAGCGCAATTATGATGTTGGTAATCGGGAGCTTTTGGCGATTCAGTTAGCTCTGGGGGAGTGGCGGCACTGGTTGGAGGGAGCCAGTGTCCCATTTATTGTTTGGACTGACCACCGGAACCTCGAATACATCCGCTCCGCTAAGAGACTTAACACTCGACAGGCCCGCTGGGCATTATTTTTTGGTCGTTTTGACTTTTCGATCTCATTTAGGCCAGGTTTCAAGAACCTTAAGCCCGATGCTCTCTCGCGGCAGTTCGGCTCCACAGAGGAGGCTTCGACCAAGGAGGTTATTGTACCCAAGCACTGCGTGGTCGGAGCTGCCATCTGGGGAGATGAACAGACCGTGGAGAGAGCTCTTTCACTCGTTGTCAGACCTCCTCGTGCCCCGAAAGGAATGTTTGTTCCCGAGACCGCTCGCTCATCCGTTCTCCAGTGGGGTCACGCCTCTAAGTTAGTCGCTCATCCCGGAGTTAGGGGTACCTTGGCCGCTACTCGCCAGAGATTTTGGTGGCCCACTAGAGAACGTGACATACGTCGGTTCGTAGCATCTTGTCCTGTCTGCGCCCAAACTAAGTCAAGCAATACCCCGCCTGCAGGTCTTCTCAGACCACTTCCTATTCCGTCACGCCCATGGTCGCACATTGCTTTAGATTTCGTTACTGGTCTTCCGTCATCCGCCAGGAACACGGTTATTCTTACTGTGGTCGACCGCTTTTCTAAAGCAGCTCATTTTATTCCATTTCCTAAACTACCGTCCGCCCGAGAGACCGCCCAGATAATGGTAGATCACGTATTTAAAATTCATGATCTTACTTCGGACATTGTGTCAGACAGAGGGCCCCAATTCACTTCTCAGTTCTGGAGGGAATTCTGCCGACTGATTGGGGCATCCCCCAGTCTGTCGTCAGGATTCCATCCTCAGACCAATGGGGAAGCCGAACGGACCAATCAGATTCTCGGACGCATATTGCGCAGCTTGACTTCTCAGAGCCCAGCATCTTGGGGCGACCAGTTATCCTGGGCCGAATACGCCCATAATTCAATACCCTCGTCCACCACTGGGTTATCCCCATTTGAAAGCTGCCTCGGTTACCAACCTCCACTTTTTACATCCCAGGAGTCTGAGACTTCCGTGCCATCCGTACAGTTTTTTAGTCAAAGGTGCAAGCGTACTTGGAGGAGAGTGAGATCTGCGTTATGTCGCACTAGAGCGCAAACTCATAGAGCTGTGAATCGTCGTCGGGTTACAGCCCCTAGATACGTTTGTGGGCAGAAGGTGTGGCTTTCCACTCAGAATCTGCCTATACACGAGGGCTCAAAAAAGCTTATGCCCCGTTTTGCTATTGTGAAGGTTCTTAGTCCAGTAGCAGTCAAGCTAAGATTATCTCGTCAGTTACGCCGGGTACACCCAGTATTTCATGTGTCTTGTATCAAGCCTGTCATTCGCGCTCCCACCCGTCCCACCCTTCCTCCTCCACCTCTTGACGAGGTGGATTCCGAGGTGGAGTTCGCAAGCTGCTTGATGTTCGTCCTCGGGGGCGTGGCCACCAGTTCTTGGTGGACTGGGAGGGCTACGGTCCTGAGGAGAGGCGGCGATCAAAAAGGATTAAAACAGAGAATTTTGAAGTGATCTCTTCTTGTAAACTTCGAGATTTGGATTCGGATGACAATTACATTACCACACGACTTTGGTGTTTGTCAAAATACAGTAGGTAATATAGGAAAGTTCAGTAGGAACGTTCAGAAAAACACAATGACATTCTGGATTTGGACGGCAATACAATCTAACCCATATAAATGTTGAAAATACCGTACAACCCCATGAGAAACAATTACCGTCCGGATAGGGCTTAACTGGCAGTATTTCACTGGCCTTTGAAAGGGCTCCACGGATGGCGCCGTCTTTTAGCACAATTATTTGCTGTATCGCTGCCATATGAGCAAACTCCCCACCACAATCATTCCATTTAAATAGATTCCTAAGCCTTTACTGTCTAATGGTTTTGCCAGCTGATGTACCTTTGGATAATATAATTAAAAAGCTAACAACAATCAGTGTAATGATAATTGTATTATTTGCATGAAAACACTTGAATTAGCTTAATTGAACACAGGGTGTATTACAACTTCAGAATTGTATTCGTATAGACTGAGATGTAAAGAAGCTTTTTGAAGTGGTGGCCACTAGTGGAATGAACTGTTCAGCAGTGAAAAGGTAAAGCTAAGAGTGGTCCAGACCAACCACCATACCAACATATGACCAGAGAAGGGCATAAATACATTGTTTTTAAAATACAAATACAAAATACTGTCTGAATTTTTTTATTTAAATACAAATACAAAATACTGTGTGATTTTTTTTTTTTTTTTTTTTAATACAAATACAAAATACAAATCGAGTATTTTGTATTTTGAAAATACACAAAATACATGTGAAATTGGCCATCCAGTGCAGGTATAGGTCACAGTGAATGAAGAAACTACATAGGCCTACTGATTTATCATCCCTAACCACATCTCTGCCCTTTCTTTCTTTCTTTCTTTCTTTCTTTCTTTCTTTCTTTCTTTCTTTCTTTCTTTCTTTCTTTCTTTCTTTCTTTCTTTCTTTTTTTTCTTTCTTTCTTTCTTTCTTTCTTTCTTTCTTTCTTTCTTTCTTTCTTTCTTTCTTTCTTTCTGGCAATTAAAAATAAACGTATGCAAAATAGCAGCCATTTATGTACTTATTTCTAATTTGAAATGTCTATTACTTGTGGTGAACACTATTAAAAAAATCATACTGTATGTAAAACTGTGGGAACCTTTTCTGCTATCTAGCAAAGAATATGGATGGGTGATATGACCAAAATCTCAATTTTACTTCACAGTAACAATATCATGGTTTCACAATTCTCCAAATCAGTTTTGATTCTACAGCATAAACTGAATTTCAAACTCTTTTTCTTTTTTTCTTTTTTTTTTTTGCAGGTAGTCCAATGCTTTTTAAGTAATTTTATGTTTATTTTATGTAAAGTTTATTTGTTTCTATAAGTTTATTAAAATTAGAAAGTGTATCTAAAATTTTAAATTAGAATTCATTTAGATTCATTTGACACTATTTACCCCTTTTTGATTATTATTTTTTATGTACAATAAAACTAAAAGCTGACGATTTGTGTGGAGAATCATTCATCAGTGAAATACCTCTTCACTGTCTGAACACAGGGTGTATTACAACTTCAGAATTGTATTTGTATAGACTGAGATGTAAAGAAGCTTTTTGAAGTGGTGGCCACTAGTGGAATGAACTGTTCAGCAGTGAAAAGGTAAAGCTAAGAGTGGTCCAGACCAACCATCATACCAACGTATGACCAGAGAAGGGCATAAATACATTGTTTTTAAAATACAAATACAAAATACTGTGTGAAATTTTTTTATTTAAATACAAATATAAAATACTGTGTGAAAAAAATGTATTTAAATACAAATCGAGTATTTTGTATTTTGAAAATACACAAAATACATGTGAAATTGACCATCCAGTGCAGGTATAGGTCACAGTGAATGAAGAAACTACATAGGCCTACTGAATTATCATCCCTAACCACATCTCTTTCTTTCTTTCTTTCTTTCTTTCTTTCTTTCTTTCTTTCTTTCTTTCTTTCTTTCTTTCTTGCAAATAAAATAAACTTATGCAAAATAGCAGCCATTTATATACTTATTTCTAATTTGCAATGTCTATTACTTGTGGTGAACACTATTAAAAAAATCATACTGTATGTAAAACTGTGGGAACCTTTTCTGCTATCTAGCAAAGAATATGGATGGGTGATATGACCAAAATCTCAATTTTACTTCACAGTAACAATATCATGGTTTCACAACTCTCCAAATCAGTTTTGATTCCACAGCATAAACTGAATTTCAAACTCTTTATATTATATTTTTTTATGTACAATAAAACTAAAAGCTGAAGATTTGTGTGGAGTATCATTCATCAGTGCTTCTTTTTCCAATCCAACGTTCCAATAATGCCTGCCCACTAAAAGCTGCACGGATATTTGCTTACCCCACAAATAGGCCCATCCATGTAAATGATTTAGAAAAAAGTTCCATCAATTAAAACTTTATATCATCGCTATGATATGTAGAGTCATGTCACCCAGCCCTAACATGCAGTAATGCTTTAAACACATTTGACAAGCTAGTTGATAAAAATCAACTATTCTTTCTTTCATTCTTTCATGTCAACTGAAGTGCACTATTGTAACTTTAATCAACAAGTAGAATTGATCATAACATTCTCACCTTATAAAAAAAAAGTAGAAAAAAAAAACTAGTTGATATATATATATACCCTGATAAAGAGGTTGACTGGCAAAAAGTTTATGTATTTTGAAAATACAAAAATACTCATCTTAAATGTATTTAAATACAAATTACATTAGATTTTTTCCAAAGGCTTTAAAATACAAAATAACTAAATTAAATACGTATTTTAAATACATGTATCTGAAATACTGCCCATCCCTGCGTATGACTTACAGATACTTAACTAAGAACGTTTCAGGAAACACATATTAATGATAAGGTACAGCTTAAGGTATAACTTAAGAACGACATACATGGCTGAATTTCCCGAAACCTTCTTAACGCTAAGTTCTTCAAGTGGTCTCTGGTATTTTCCATAATATGTGAATATCGCAATGATTAGCATGAGTAGCCTTTAGCATCCCATACAAATATATTTCTGCCTCATACGGTGATCAGAATCCCCATCGGATCGCAATTGACCGTTCGCAAAGACCCACCCCCTTTAATTACTGTTGCTACAGTATGTCCGACAAGCCACGCCGCTCTCACGCCACACAATGTTATCACGCAGTGAAAAATACATTGCAGAGCATACAAGACACTGACAACGCGCTGACAGACAGGACAGACCAGGTTACTTTTGATATGAAACAAAGTCTCACCTTTCAAATTTGGTAATTAAAAAAAAACAAAAAAAACAAACATTTTGTGGCTCTTTAATGTGTCTGACAGATCGCTGTAGAGCCTCAGTTAAAGCTGCTCGTGAACCGATCATCTCTTCTTTCTATTTAATTTATAGCAACAAATAAACATGAATGAACATCAGAGGGAATGTTGTTTTAACCGCGGAAAGACGTCAGTACAAACACACCGTTTATCAAGTTCAAATCCTCCAACGTTAATCTACCTAACTCTCCTGACTGCTTTGTCGGACAAAAATGGCGGATTCGGCGGATTATGATTGGTCAGATCGCCTGTCAATCAAACTCCCTGGGAAGGGTCAATTGGAAGTTATTTCAAACACTCGCTGGTGTCTCAGTATGAGTTTTGAGCTGAAAATAGTTTTAAATGTCTTAAATCTCGAAGGTTATCTGGTAGCCTGAAATGAAAACAAGGGAAATGAGCAGCTATGTTGAACCTCTCCTTACTAGATAAACTCTGACTTTGTTCGTGACCACTCCTCAAGCCCCAGTTGGCCCACTTTGGACCAAGGTATTCGGTGGGCCAAAAAACCCTGGCCGTTGGACCCGAGGAGGCCTGATCAAGCCCCGGAAGTGACAGTGGAAACGCGCCCTGGCATGCACTAGCACGCTCGCTTTTGACCCGACAGAGGAAACGCGGCTAATGTTGTTAAATGCCCTTACAAATTTATTGGGTTAAAACAAATAATAAAAATAAAAAAATCTTGCTGAGAGAACTACATAATTATGTTTATTTTTAACATTACTCCCTGCCCTGTCTTCAGCTTCACCCCTCTCTGCATTCCCAGCTAGTGCTTGTTTGCTTTGATCAAACTAATTTTGTCTGTTTTAGCAAAAAGTGTAGTGATGATCTTAAATAGTTAACTGCTGTGAGTCTCTAGTGAAAGATTGTGATTTGTAAAAGGTTCTCCTCTGACTTTAAAGAACAAACTCGCTTTCATCCTCTTTCCCTACTCTGCTCCTAAAGAGATATTATATTTGCCAAGCAAGTTTTCATATATTTATTTAATTATTCAGCTTCATAAATGACAACTATGTGGAAAACCAAAAGGAAACTTCAAACTTCAAAGCAAAATCTGTTTTATTTTTTTTAATATATTTTTTGTCATACTCGTTCCTAGTCAAACTCTAAAAGTACAAGGCAGGCGGCTCATCATTCTTCAGTTCAGTCTGTCCGTTTGTTGTTTGTTCATTAAAATCAGGATTGGCAGACTATGTTTGTACACATCCTGGAGGTGAGGTTATCTTTTTTTTTTTATGATTTGTGGGTTTTGAGGAAATAAAAACACTTTGTCCTTTCTACTTTGATATTAGTTCTTGCTTTAAAAGAACTCTAGCTTCTTTGACAATTTTTTACCATTCCTTGATTTCAACTTGTGTCTCCATAATTACTTCAATGATATTTATTGTGTTTACATCACAGTTTGATCAAGTTAGTCCATGTAATCAAATAAGCAATTGCACTTGTTTGTTGTTTGGCTCAGCATGTCACAAATGTTACATGTAATGCCTTAAACTATATTGTCAGGCATTAACATTGCTAATTTTCTACAGCTGACTTGCATAGCGATACAATCCAGTAGTCAAACCAAGCACAGAATGTGTCCATTTTTATATCAGCTACTACAGTACATACAAAAAAAGCCTTGGAAATGTATTTTAGATTAAAAGTGATCGCATGACAAGTGTGTGGAATACCTCTCGGTTCCCATACACTCCTCTGTTCGCCCCCTGCTCAGCAAGGCAATTAAGCAGACGATCCATGGCCTGTAGCTACGAGGCCTTTTGCATCGCGGTGCACCAGAATGCCCAAGGCGCATTATTATCCTGTAATTCTCTACCACCTGCCTAGTCTTAACGATTAACTAATTGGCTTTGTGCGTGTTCTGAAACTATAAAGAAATAAGGCAATTTATGGCTTGGATATCAATGCTGGTAACTGCTCAGCAGAGAGGAAAAATCTAGCAACTAGGTTGTTAAGGTGGTTTAATATATATTATTCAAGTAATATCTAGAATACATTTGAATGCTTCTAAAGTCTAATGCTTCTAGACTGAGTCATTCATGTATCAGACTTCATCAACCTTATAAATCGTACATTTTCAGAACTATTTAATTGATTGCACTTCATTTTACAGTACATGCACTTACGTCTACTAACTGTATACTTACCTAAGAAAGTACTGGTTAAAATAAGGTAACTACATGGATTAAGGCTAGGTTTAGGGGTAGGTTAAGGGTTAGTACCTAGTTATTACCCAGTTATCACTATAATAAGTATAGTACATACATGGGAAACAGGACTGAAAAATAAAGTGCTACCATTTAACTATTGAGTCTTATCAAATAATTCTACAAACTGCTGAAATGTCAAATAATGGATTACTGGAGAGGGCAGAATAAACATTTCATTAGACAAATCAACAGTCAGAAGTAGTGCTTTAGGTAACTTTTATTTATACACTAGTTCTGGCTGTTCTTGGTGGTTATGCAAAAGATCTCTAAACCTGTAACCAGACTCTGTGTAACCTCCAGCTGTGCAGCGAGTGTTGCCAGGTTCCAGAGGGACAATAGCTCATATTTTCAGTTTCCAACTCCCCTCATGTCTATTAAAACATTCTGTCCATAAAACTAAAACATCCTTTAAGGCTTTTACTTCAAAATCTTGCTGCAACATGTTTGCTTTTTTGCATCCCTGCAAATGTAATGTATTTGCTGAGAAAAGCCACAAAAAAGAAGATAATTCAAATATTGATAAATGTAATTAGTTGAGACTATTTTGATTAGATAATTAAACGGCAATTCCTATACAACTTTAAATTGATTGACAACCCTAGAGGAAACACAGTATGACTAAAGACCATTTTTATTTATTATTTTACCAAAGTACTACATTCCTTCACTTCGCATTATGTTTGATGATACGTCATGATTTTTCATTTAATTCTAACAATGAGACACTCATTAACCTGTCTAATTACACACAAAGAGAGAGAGTAAAATCTTGTTATTTTCCCCAGGAGTTGATGTGCTCTTGATCGCCTGCACATCTCACTCAATACAAATTAAGACTTGCATATCTATTAACAGAGACATCATGACTGAAATTGCAGACTATTTTCATTTATTTCAGCATACATACATTTCTTTGTACTGGTACACTGTAAGTGAAATTGCAATAAACATATATGTAGACTAAAGTTAAAAGGGCAAAACCAAGACAGCTATAAAACAGTACTGTTTCTAAGGTTGCTGATGTTACTTTTGATTAAGATGATGATGATGATGATGATGAAGATGTCGGTTTGAGGTGGGCTGCTCCGAGGGCACAAAGAGTTTAAGATTTCATGAGGATCCTGCTGCTCCAACAATCTTTCTGAAAGATGTATTCAACACCTGAGGAGGTCCCCACAGTATATGCAACACATTCGCGTTTGCATGTTCACAACTTCACACACACACACACACACACACACACACACACACACACGCACACAAGCACGAACACACACACACACACACACACACACACACACACACACACACACACACACACACACACACACACACACACACACACACACACACACACAAAATGCAGTTCTTGCAAACAATGAGAGGCATACAATGACCCTGAAAATCGGTTCATGAAACTTAAAACTCAAGAGAGCTTCCGATGCTACAATGATTGTTGAGCAGAAAATTGTTAGTTGTGTCAGTTGAAAAATTCCCGCATTTCTGCAATAAATATTATTTGTTACTTAAAAGCTAATGGAGAATAGTAGTGCCACGATAAGACACATAGATGTCTCAAAGCACAGCATTTCACAAGACTATCAAAGACGTATTGCAACATTACATGACAACAAAGGATTAGGTGACAGCATTTGCGTTTGGAGTCAATTAAAGAGCATGTTATGTTTTGCTACGATTAATGTTGTTGTTGTGGGCTCAAACTGTCATGTTGTATCAATGTTATAATATAGTCTTTTTTAAAATGCAGTATTTCCAGAGATGCTTAATTTATGTTAATGTTGTTGTGTTATCAGTTATGTCGAACTGAGATGTTGGGCATAATGGGGGGTTAATAAAGTTTAGTAAAGACTGTCTACCTCAGTGTAAACAAATAAATAAATTCGGGAAGCACTGGTTGCTAAACTGATTGCTAAAAAAAAAATCACTGTAAAAAAAATAAAGTGACATTACAAGTATTACAAGTTCTGGTATTACAAGATTGCATACCAGTGCCTGTATATTTTGCAACTTATAATTTTACTTTAACTAAATAATATAAAAATGTAATACAATACATCATCCATAACAAAAATGAGAAGAACATAATTATTTAAGTAAAATATTATTATATCTGCTGTAATATTGGGGGACTTCTGTGAATGTAAGTTTACAGTTGTTCATCATAAATTAGGGCAATTCATAGTATTTACTTACAAAAACCATAAATGTGACTTTTTTTAACTTTTTTTTTTACAGTAAAATTACACACAATGTGATTTGAACCACTTTTCACTGGAAGGTATAGCTTATATATATATATATATATATATATATATATATATATATATATATATATATATATATATATATTACAGTGTATGCTTTTTACACAAAATTATTAATTATCTCATTTAAATAAATGTCCGCCTTATTCAAAAATTGAAGTGTTTATAAATAATATTGTTGTTTAAAGCAAAGTGACTGTACAAGCTGGCATGGATGATTTCTGTAAATCCCTACCTGGGAGAGACAGCAAATAACACATTGTCACTTAGTCAGGTGTCAATGTTTTGAATTACGGTATAAAATCCCTATTGGGGATTTTGGTGTTTTTGAAAAACTCACATATGTCAAACCACATGGGAGCTGTTACTTAGCTAATATTCAGTATGCCTGTGCCATACAAACATTGTCATTGTCACCAACAAAATTACATACATATCTTAACGCACCGTCTTCCTTTTTGTTTTTTGTTTCCCAGGCTTGCTGTGAGACAAGCCACCCCGTGTGCTATGAATATAAATGTAAAATGGGAGCCCGCTCTATCAGTGAACTATCAGAGACAGCTCCCACCCCTACACATCCGAACCTTATCTTTACATTCCACTGCATATGGATTTGCTTACTGGCATCCCTCCTGTCAACCACTGCAGGACAACACAATATGCTGCTGAGATTATTATGCAGTGATGGAATAAATGTGCCCTGGTTTAATTTATATTCTCTGAATGATATAAGCTGAGGTGCATTTTCTTATTATTGGTCATCCATGTCAGGTTAATAGCTCATGCGACATTATTGCAAAGTAATTTATGCTGGATTTCTCCATATATTGTTAGTGGTGATGGGTTAGTTGGGGTCAATCAGAAAACTAAACCAGGAAACTAATCAGAAGGTCAAGTAAAAAGACTGTAGGCCTTTCTTGTATAGTGCAAATGAATTGAATCCAAACATGTCTTCCTATAAAGACTCATCTGGTTAACCCTAGTTTCCCTAGTTAACCTGTGTATATAACCCTCATTTTCAATTCACTCCCATGTTAAAATGTGCTTATCGCTCTCTATAACAATGAATGAGCAAAAAAAGTAAAATAAAAAAGAATCTATGTTTTTCTCTAAGATCTACAACAATGTTCTTTGAATGAAGTGGGAAAATTGCTTTGCACTCATACAATTCTATAATTTAAACCCCCTTCAGACCCCCAACAAGGACTTGCTACAAGCTCACCAACCTAGATTTAAGAGTTGTTCACCTTGAGAAGCATAAAAAGGCATTATTCAAATGGTAATAGATGGAGCTACCTTCTCTTTCTGCTTCCACCCCCAGCCAGGCAGCATTTATTTCACAGAGGGGTAAAAAAAAAGGAACCAAAGAAACAAATATAAACAGAAGACTTGCTAAAACAGTTATCTGGAGAACAGCAAGATGAATGCCCCTATTCACCAATGGATACCAGGCGGCTGCAGCTATACACATGCCTTTTATGGCAGTAGTATTTTTGACTGGCATCTTTGAGCTCCCATTTGAATTATTTAATAGAAGGTCCTATTGTTTGAGGAGAGAGAGAGAGAGAGAGAGAGAGAGAGAGAGAGAGAGAGAGAGAGAGAGAGCCAAGGCGACATAAATATATGTTTGTTTGTCACTGCCTATTTTCTGTTCACTTGTGGAATGCATTTTTTTTTTTTTTTAGCTTCCTCACTTATCCTCCCTATCTTTCTTTCTCGCTGCTTCTGCATCTACAGCATAGTCAGCTGGGTTTTCCTGTAACATTTGGCTTTCTACTGGTGGTCAAGAACAAATAAACCAAATCAATCACCACACTAAAAGTTTTTTTTTTTTTTTTTTTTTTTTTCTCTGTAAGGAAGAGTGTGTCAGCTGTAAGGGTAGTGCGTCAAGCAATGGGTAAAATATACTGGACAGTGTGTTACTGTAAAAGTGATTTTTCAATGAGGTTCCACTATTGGCTAGAGATATCTACAGGTTTGATGCAACAAAATCAAGGGCACATTAATGCCACATGCCTAATCTAAACAGAAGGCTGTTTTCCTCAGAGGAGAAAAGCATATTGATCCTATCTTACCTTGAGTCAAATCTACTGTATAATGTATAACTTCAGCTCTTTTACATTACACATATGCATCTGGCAGACACATTTATCTAAATCGATTTCGAGGCAGGGTCATAACCACCATAGACATTGAGGGAGACACGTCCCCCAGCCAATAATCACATATGGCTAAATTGTTTTGAAGCTGCACAACATTACCACAGCTCTCTATGTTGTTAGGGTTAAAAACAAAACAAAAACAAAAACACCCATTGCCAATGTCTAAACTGTCAAAATTCTATACACTGAAGCCGAGCAGGAATTCCATTGTGACACTTCAGCTGAAAGAGAGCCATGTAAGGTGAACCTAGGTTCTGTACACACAGTGTTAGCTTATTTACAGACATACAAGCCCCATTATACAAATGCATTCACTCATAAAATGTTCAAGTAATTACATTCAATGTATGTGTACAGAACAGAACGTATCAGGTTATTTGACTGTAACCCTGTTCCTTGAAAAGGCGGGAACGAGATGCTGCGCCAAAGCCACTAGATTTTTTGTTTAATGGATGTCAATGGAGAAGAGGCTTCACTACACTGAATAAACCGCTTTTGTGAGGAAATGGCTTATCATATAATGCATCTATTGCCTGTTGTTACGTCCGTAAGGACGTTTATAGTATTGTGTGTGTGTGTGTGGTGTATTATGTTTTTCTGTCCTGTCTGTTTCTCTTACTTTCGTTTTCTTAGGTTGTGGCTGATTGGCTGTCTTGCTTGTCAGTCAAGACCAATGAGATGAGTGGCCGCGCCTTGGGAGGCGGGATCGGCATCACCATGATGAGTGACACCTGCTGAAGCGGATATTTAAAAGACCATGCTGCTACCAGTGTGTTTTAGAGCACTTTGTATTGAGAACCTTTGTAATGAGAACCTTTGTGAGAGATCTTTGCTTGTTCTAGAGGGAACTTGGTTGGTTACATATTTGGTTGGAGAATTTGTTTGGGTTTTATTTATTTTTGTTACGTTGTTCACATGTATGTTCACTGTTCCTTGTTCTGGCTGCGTCTAGAACCTTCTCATTTGTGAGCATTGCGGTCTACAAAGGGGAAGGGGATAGGTAAGATTGTCACGTGACATACATTGTACACACGTAGTTAAATATTTATGTTTATTAGTTAGTGTAGTTTAGTTAAGACGTCCTAGACGTTGAAGACTTTTTCTTTGATATTTTCTTTTTATTTTAGAACTAGAAGTTAAATGTGTTAGATAATCGTTTTGCTTATATTACTTTCGTTTGTTTGGCACAATCCGTTTTCAAGTATCAAGTGTGGTTTGGGGGTTAGTGCGCGTGCACATGAAGGGGGTGTGTGTGGAGGAGAGAGAACAGAGAAGCATGAAGAGGGAAGTTTGAATTATGGCCGACACACGAATAAAGAGACGACGTTCCGATGAACAAATTGCAAAGAAGAGCAATAACAAGGATACGGGACAAGGATAAGGAACGCGCGAAGTCCCGAATTTACATTGGAAAAACCCTCGAAAGGTGGCGAGAACTCCGCCGGCAGAAGGGCTTCCAATCCGACATTCAGTTGCTCTGTTTTTGCAGAACAGGTAAATCCATTTTTCTTTCTAAATTGACGTTCATGTTCGCCAAACCAACACAAGGATGTAATTAGCTAGAACTATGCAGTCAGCGTTAGCTTTGGTGAATACAACATATATGTTTCTAGCAGCTAGCGATCAATCTCTATTTCACAGTAGGGCGACAATTTGTGTGAATGATTGTCTTCACCCACTGTTTGTTATGGATTTGAATGTTCATTTATAGGCTATTGACAACTTTGACTAAATTTGTTTACGCCGCCGCCGTTGTTTATGCTCACTGGGAAACGCGAAGCTAACGTTATCTTGCTATTATTGCGTCCTTGTATGGGAGCTATAGTTATAGTTATAACCTCAGGTGGCGAAACAATTTTAAGACAATGTTTCTCTTTTTCTGCATTCTGTTCTGCAATATATAAAAGCATTTATCTAACTTGGTGACATTACACATTGAATGAAGTGTCAGTAAAACTTTACTTTGTTTTTAGTGACTACTTTGACTTTCCTTTATGCCGGAAGGGAGGGGAGGAGGGAGGAGACGGGATGAGGAGGAGGGAGGGTCTAGCTAGCCTCCGTTTTGTTTGACAACAATTCGAATGCCAACACTCCCGGCATCACTTAGAGCACCTTTACTTAAGTAGAAACTTTGGGTATCTATACTTTACTTTACTTCTACTCCTTCCATTTTCACGCAGTTATCTGTACTTTCTACTCCTTACATTTAAAAAATAGCCTTGTTACTCCTATATCATTTCGGCTTGTCATTGTAAAAAACAAAACAAAAAAAAAAACTATCCAGATAAATCGCGCCATCCGGAGAGAGTGAATTTGATTGTGGTTGGATGAGAACGAGACAAGCACGCACTTTTAGTCAATCAGTGATCAGCAGGTAGACGCAATTTAGCGTGATGAGTTGTAGCTGTATATTCAAGTGATCGCTAATGCCAAAGTGACATACTATACAGCAAGTTGTATCTACAGTAAAGAGTGAGATAGTGAGCAACTCTAAAAACTTACACATGTGGTGGGAGATGACTCGATTGTGAATTTAACTCTGAGAGGAGAGCACAGTTGAATGACTTGAATTGAAATCGAATATGGGACGACTCCTGTCCATGGTCATGGGCACACTATAGCCAAACCTGACATCTGCAACTTTTACACCGTCCAGACTGCATGCACTCTACTTGCCCCTGACAGCTGCTGAAAAAGGTTTGAATCAACAATGAATCAGTTTTGATTTCTAAATGTGTACTTACAAGGGTTAAAGTCATCGGTTAATTTCTTGATTGCCGTTTTGACAGTGTCCACCTGGACATTTTAGTAATATTTGCTAATTCTCCTTAATTATTGCCCTGTTTTGATCTGTTTTCCTGGATTTTTATTTTTATTTTATTTTTTATTATCGTTATTTTGTTTTAAGGAGATAAAAATTGTGCTTATCAACCTTGAATGACATGGTAATTAAATTAAATTATATCACATTATTTTGGCAGTAATATTTTGGGCTTTTTTTTCTTGGAGTGGGCGGGTTTTGGCGAGCTTTTGGCCTGGAAATCACCGTCCCAATCTGGCAACACTGTGCACCATTACAATACTTATAGGCAACTAGTGCTCAGTAGTACATATATGGTTCTTTAATGTATTTGCATTGTACTAAAATGTGTTTATTTTCAATGGGCATATATGCGGCTGAAACAGGTAGCCTAGTACATCCCAAATTTTTCAACATTAACATTTTAATATAACATTATAGTCATTATGGCCTTTAGAAAAACGTTTTTTTGAGGAAGTGGGGTAATGCACTATAGGCCCTTGTGGCACGGCCTAAGCTTTTGTCCTTAATGGCATTTTTTTCCTTACATTACTTTTACTTTAATACTTTAAATAGTTTTGAAACCAGTACTTTTACACTTTTACTTGAGTAAAAAGCTTGAGTTGATACATCAACTTCTACAAAAGTCTTTTTAAACCCTAGTATCTATACTTCTACTGAATACTTTTGACACTTCTGGTATCAATGTAACACCTCTGTTTCCTCCTTCAGGGAACGAGGGGTTACAACAGCATCCAAGACATTTCATTGCCATGTTCTGTTTCTTTTTCCCATGTCACTGTTTTCCTGTGTTCTCCTCATCATAGTTGTCATGGTTTCTGATTAGTAGCACACCTGTTTCTTGTTCTCACATTCTCTCTGTGTATTTAAGCCTTAAGTTTCCCCAGTTATGTATTCCATGTTAACGTTATGTGGATTGTGTAATGTTTAATGGTCTTGGTGTTTATTAAAGGGCACCTATTATGCCCCTTTTTACAAGATGTAAAATAAGTATCTGATGTCCCCAGAGTGTGTATGTGAAGTTTTAGTTCAAAATACCCCACAGATAATTTTTTACAGCAAGTTTTTGTGTGTATCCCTTTAAATGAAAAATAAGCTGGTCCCTCCGGCACCCTTTCAAGAAGAGGGCGGAGCTCAGCTTCAAGAGCTCGTGCTCCAGTAGCAGGACAATCTCATCTCACGGAATGGAAATGTCAGAACAGAAACTGTCAGTAATGGTGTTCATTTCGACCCGGAGTCGGACAATAATGCCTACAGAGCCAGAGAATATGTGCTGTATGGAGATAGAACAGGTATACTGCCCTGCAAAGGCAAAAGACCTTAACTCGCTAGAGTGTGAAACTGAGAAAAATTACTTTAAAGTTTCTGTTTTGTCTAGACAAAAGTATTATAGGTAGGACTCCCAAAATTTGACAACTAGTTGCTATAATGAAGAAATGTTTGTATGCAAAAAATCTTGAGCTCAAACTTGACCTTTGACCCTTGTTTGGCTGTTACTGTACTCTGCCTTTGTATCATATGCCAAAAATAAGGAGTCGTGCAAAGGCAAAAGGCAGTAACTGACATATAATTAATATTTGCTTGCTGTCCCCCATACTTACATCCATTATAAGAACACCTAACCAAGGTCTAGTCATCATGGTATGTGTTTTAAATTATATAGAAGACCTTTGGTTGTTCCTATTTAGTGCTATAATGATCAGGATAGTGCGGCAACACTAACAACGTTAAACAGTATGACAGTTACAGATAAACAGATAAGTAAAACGTAAACAGATAAGTAACTTTGCAGTACAGAATGAATAAATGCAAGAAATATTTTCACAATAAAGATAATTTAATTATAATTGAATACAAATGTTTGTTTTAAAAAAAAAAAAATTACAGAGGAGCAGTAATTTATCAATTTGCAACAAGAATATTTCATATTCATTAGGCGTGTTTAGGCCTTTATTTTGAAATAGCAATAAACATGAAAAATAATGAAAGATTGGTAGAAAGCTCAGTTTGTTTTTATACCAAGAGTTCAAAAAAATAACACCAATTAAATTATCTAAAAAAAAAAGTAAGATTTTTAAAAAAATATATATAAACAAAAATATTATGGATTCTCGATTTGTGATACGGCTGCCTGCTATAA
The DNA here is from genome assembly GCF_965113295.1 of Leuciscus leuciscus. NCBI lineage: Eukaryota > Metazoa > Chordata > Actinopteri > Cypriniformes > Leuciscidae > Leuciscus > Leuciscus leuciscus. The sequence continues at coordinate 23,836,439 of NC_138726.1, read as the reverse complement.
CGCACATATGCGCTCTTTTTATGCGTTTATTAGAGGTTGAATTAAAATGACGGTGACAGTTAAAGGGTTAAGGGCCACCAAACTGCTCAAGATGCACAGTCAACAAACTCGACTTGGATTACTGCTTTTTAATTCTGAGATAATATAGACAGAGTCAACCGAAAAAACGTTGGAATTACTTTTACCATTTAGGTTAGCCTACTTTGTACGGACGTTAGCGACAACTAGCTTAGTGCTATATGGATTTGTGTAAGATCTGACATGAACACCAGCAAGAAGGAAATATGGCTCAAAGCCTCAAACACGTATGGATTGTTGTGGATACAGCAGATGACGTGCATTGCTATGGATTATGGATTATGCATCTTCCATGGATTATATCGGATTGCATGGAAAAGGTAGGATGCCTGTGTATTTAATAATTGGTTTTCGGCGTCTGATGTGAGGCGAGTGTCAGCGTCAACGTTAGCGCTAACTTACGTGACACAGATTAAATTTAGCTAGCTCCGGGCTGTCACTGACAGATCTGAACTATCGCACTGAACGAAAATAACATTTATGACAACCTATTAGCTTGCATACCATCTAAGTATGGCTTGTTCGCCTTGCTTTGTTTCTGATTGCATACTTGGAGCAGTTTGTCTTGCCAACGATATATTGTGTGCATGTTACGTGGTTTGGTGACGATTAAAGAGCGGCAAACTTTGACAGTATGACAAAGCCAGAGTACAGTAACATCACAGCGGCACCGTAACATCTCTCTTGATGCCAGGCTAAACAAAGTCAGAACACCGTAACTCAACTTCAGCGTGCTGGAACAAAGGCAAAGAGCCGTAACAACTGTTACGGTGTTCTGCTGTGGTTTCTCGTATGGTTTTGGATGTTACGGTTGTCATGGCCCTTTATTTTCTCGTTAAAACAATCAAATTGACTCACGATATTTATTCACATGATAAAGGAGGTCTCAAATACCACAAAAATGACACTAACTCATTTTTGACCAAACATGATGTTACGGCGTTTTGCCTTTGTAGGGCAGTATAGTTCTGTTTAATTACAGTTTTCAATACGGTTATAACTTATTTGTCATCTTGCTTGTAGCGACAATGAGTATGAATCAAACACAGACTAATCTTCGTCCAGAATATTAATTCAAACTCTCTGCTTCTCGATGAACAAAGAGGAAGATTTGGTCAGGACTTCGTATCCTCATCCATCTTGTCACGGGATCCAGGCGCCGACCGGTCTGGCTATTTAAAAGAGCCCCCAGCACTAACACATAACTGGTCAACGCTAGCTTTGTTGCCAAATTACTGATTGGTTAAGAGAAAGACAGAGACCAAGGTATCACACAAGAGTCCTCACATTCCAGATTCAAATTACCCAACCCAGAGCCATGAATCATTCACAGTCTCCAGGAAGTCTGCGGACCAACGACTTTTATTGGTCAACTTTGATAGTTTGCAAGACGGATCGATACCAGCAGATGTTACTGAACCCCCACAACATTCCTGAACCACTCCTCCTTAAGACCTCTGAACGAACAAACAGAGTTCTTTTCTCTTCAAACCAGAGAACTGATTCTTACCAATAACTATACATAAAATCATTCAAGAACAATTTTCAATGGACTTATGATCAGACATCACGCAATTACAGAATTCTATGTTGTTTTACGTGTGTTGTTTCACCTGTGTGTGTTTTAATATGCTTTGATCCCATACAATTCATGTAATTGTTATAACTATTAGAGGTGTGAATGAAAGTGTGTACTGTTTCATATCAATGCTATCTTACGAACACAACTAGCAAGATGGCTGGAATTAAATCTGTGTAAAATGTTTCATATTCTGATAATTAGAAATCATGTCTAAACTGTGGCCTCTGTTCTCTCTGCTTAAGAGCGAGAGAACAGACAACCCCCCAGATAAGATAATTTACGATCAGAACTGAAAAGAATGCCACCTCCTAAATTTAGCCAGTGTCTAATTGGCCAGAACTCATCCTGGAGGTTGGACAAACTTTGAGTTTAAAATCTTAGACCCGAAACAAAGCTCGCTCTCTGCTCTCTAACTCGCGGTTCGTTCAAAAATGTTCTGATAGAGAAGAGCTCTCTCTGTGCTCTCGCTCTCTGTGTTCACCCTCAAGAAACGCTCTGCTATCACTCTCAAGAGAGATGGGCAGAAAAAAGATGAAGATCTCAATCAGACCAGTAACCATGTAAACGCAGAGACAAAGAACCCAAATTAAGATCAGAAGAACGGGTTCAACAGCTTTATTCAAGCCATCTTACTACTCTTGTCTAAGTTGTCTTTTCTTTTCTAAGTTTTCCTTTATTTTCCGTTGTGAGTCTCGGTTCTAAGTTAAGTTTTGCGACAAGATTTCGAGCCACGTTTCTTCTGCAAAGCCAGCTTCAAACAAAGACTTTCATTCCGCCAGCACACCACGTGACTGGCCGCCCCAGACCCAGGCACAAGGACACCAGCCAACGAACGGACCGGGAAAACCCCTTTCACGCAACAAAAGGGAATCCCCAAAAGCAAAGACAAGCAAGAATCTCCAGACTAAAAGCTGAACTGGTGTATTGATATAAATTGAATAACCTGTCTAAGAAACGATAGAAGGGTTAAATTAATGATTGATGGTTCGTTCCAGGTCATGTCTTATAAGTGCAGAAACTTGGGATTTCATCATCTCACTCTTAAACTCACTCTTAAAACTTAATCTTTCCTTACTCTTTTTCCTTCTGCAACTCGTATGAATGTGTGTGTTTGTGTTAGATATTCGTTTTATGTGTTAGTATATAATCAATAAAGTATTGTTTGTATTTGAACAAAGAGATTACTTGTGTTAATCTGCTTACAAATTTTATTGTCTTGAACTTCGATGTAAGTACCTATGCTTACCCTGGATTTACTTCTTAATTTACTGTTGGGGGGGGGGGGGATTCTTCTTTCTTGGCCAGGAAGATATTATATTTCCTAGAGTTAAACTGTTTATGCTTTCTGTTCATTGGATGAACTGATAGACTAATCATACTATTGATTCTGCTACAGTAAATAATTAAAAATAATTAAATAATTAATTATTGATCATAATTCGTTATGAATAATAATTCATTAGATTTATACGTGGGCGTATAAACGCTACATGTTTTTATCCACTATTAATACAAGCCTGCTGTAGCGGACCCTGTCCGAAAGATTGGCCAAAAATATACTGATGAAGTTTATTGTAGTTCACACAAAAAATGAAGTGTCCGTTTTACTCCAGAAAATCACCCTAAGAGCTGAATAAACATATACAAGATGTGTGCATTACTGTAAAGTCTTATCCATAAACTCTCTTTCTCCCTTTCATTATCATCAAGTGAATTACACAAAAAAAACACTTGTTACAACTAACAGTAAACAAATATATAAAGAACTTTTCAGGGGGTGACTAATAAACTGGTAAACTTTATATCCATAAAACAATTCAGATGAACTGTAATAAAGTGGGCACTCTCTCTTTCATTTCAACGTTAGGCCTTTCGCTCCGGAGACTGTAAGTCGGATCATGAACAGTTGGTACAGATCCACGCTCGAGTAACAACTTTTTAGCATAGCCTGCTTTGTACAGACCCTTGTTCAAACCTGCGTGCAAACCAGTGTGTCTGGTGTAAAATGATTTGCTCAAACATAAACGCATTTAGCTAGATTGGGGGGCGCATTCCCTTCAAAAACAAAAGCAATCCACTGTGTCTTTAGTGGCTCAGATGTCGGGAGTAAATTAAGACTATGTTCATTCTTACATCCAACAACAAAACACCTCAGTTGCTTAGGAGACATTTTTTTCGCCACAGCTGCTCCGGTGTCGAAACAATGGCGGACTGTGTACAGCTCACTCAGGGCGGGTCTTTGCTAAAATGGCAGTGCCTGTCAACGGTCGTGGGAGGAGCCTGTGCAAAGTGAAGTCACATTGCCCAGATTCTGCGAACGGCTTGTTCTGAGACAGTGCTTATGATTTATGCAGATTAAAAAAAAAGCACTGGGTGGATTTTTATTATTATAGGATGGTTGTGTACACACACTGCCAACACACATTTATGTTCAAACACCATGTAAAACTGATTTTTGCATAATAGGTGCTCTTTAAAAGTTAAAAATTTTATTGGTCTTTCTGCATCATGCATCTCGTCTTTGTTGGATCTTCTACGGCTCACCATAACTATTATTAAACAGATGAATAAGTATGAATGTGTGCATATTGTGAATAAATTTGATGAAGGTGGTTTCCTGGCTTTCCTTGAAGCCTTTCAGTAAATGCAAATACCACAAATTAATAACTTTTAATTCATTAAATTCAAGTTATAATATAGTAAAGTTAATTCGATTTCAGTTTTTCTACATTAAAATCACTTGCCTCTGACAGTATCCGAACGTATTATCCGATGAGTATTATTGACCCCTATGTACACCTGTTATTCCTGGTTAATGTTCCGGGTTAATGCAAAATCCAATCTCTGCAGAAACTTCTGAAGCACATGTCAGTATCAGGAGTAAATGACAGGCCGACAGCACAGAGAAGAATGTTAATAACAGGCGTAGGTTATAGGCTAGTAACAGGTGCCAGCCTAGTTACACTGACATTTGTTTCAACCATGTTATTCAACTACCGGAGGGCTTGATGGTATGTCTTGAAAATAAAGTAATTACCCAACAGACACCTCCAGGAATCTAAGGCCTATTTGAGTGTCAAGCTCTTCACCAATTAAATACCTGCATTTACAGAGAAAAACAACTGCTCACCATCATCTTCTTCGAGGAAAGATCCATAGTTCTTCTGTTAGCTATTTGGAGGTCCAGTCCTTGAGCATATTGACGTGAAAATGTGCTGTTCTTTCTTTCTGCCTGGCCTTTCACAATTTCATATGTGACAGTGCTACCTTGCGGTGTACTGAGAAGTGTCTTAAGCCCACCGGCAACTATGGTTGCCGCAGGTTATAGTTGTCATTTTCCTTTTGTAAGTATTTTTCTAGATGTTATCCATGTTTTATGTCCCAATGACATAACAAGCAAACAACCAAAATAAAGGATTTCAAGAATTTTTTGTATACTTAGTCAAAAGTCCAAATGGCAACTATAGTTGCCGGTGGGCAAATGCCTTGCAAGTACATATCTCAGAGACCCCAGGCAACAAAATGTAATTTTGTAACAAAATAATTGTTTTGTTTTTTAAACAAATGTAATTTTACTCAGTTTATTAACGTTTTTACTCCACATTTGGACATTTTTACTCCACAAAATGTATATAAATTTATGAATTTTTTCCCAAAAATTTTTTTATGTAAAATTCACCTCACAAAAGACCCACATTTCTAAATTTCATTCATGGGGATAACATGGACAATTTGACATGGTTTAGTGTAAGATGCTTTGCCCATATTTTTGAAAATGCAGTTTTAAAAGTAAAAAAATATTTATCACTTTAACAGTAGATGGCTGCAGAGCTCTAAAAGTACTAAACGTTTAAAACTAAAATACATCTTTTCACAAGTTTCTCCAGTTAGATTCATATCTACATATTATGAAATCACAATTATAACATTAAAAGTTACTTTTTGTTAAAGTTTAACAGTTTTTTGTACTGAAAAAAAAATCATTTTTTCAATAATGTTGCATATGATTAAAATCAAACCGGATCAGGATGTTACAAAGAGAAAGCTTGGAGTCTTTAGAGTTCATCATTTATTTCAATCTTCATTATCTGTTTTTCATATAATTCTACAAATTTAAAGTATGCCACTTAATTTCTGTCTATGTGTGGTCTGTGTTGTTTCTGATTTAGAGGATGAATTTTGTCCATTGACAAAATTCATTTGATTCTAATCATAATATAGCATTATTGAAAAACAAAAAAAGCCTAAAGTTTGACAAAAAGTAACTTTTATTGTTATAATTGTGATTTCATAATATGTAGATATGAATACAACTGGAAAAACTTGTGAAAAGGTGTCTTTCAGTTAGTCAAATAGCAAATAGTGGAACTCTGCAGCCATCTACTGGTTAAAGTGATAATTTGTTACTTTTAAAACTGCATTTTCCAAAAGATGGGCAAAAATCTTACACTTAACCATGTCAAATTATCCATGTTATCCACATGAATGAAAGTTAGAAATGTGGGTCAAAAAGACCCCGAAGAGCACACAAGGGTTAAGACAAATGGATTTGTATATTCAAGAGTTCTTGAAGTTCATATTCAAGAGATTATAAGCTAGATGCAGCTTTTGAGATCCCCTCCCCCCCTTTGTGAAAAGGTTTTTTGAAGACCAAATATTTATCCAATACAATACATATACATATGTAATTACAAATACATATTTAAAATTTACATTTTACTGGTAAATTGTACCAACAACAATCAGATTCAGAAATAAGTACTTTATAGCTACCATAAAAATAACCTGAAGTTCTCATTTGTATTTACAGTGACAGATGCTGTCATGTCAAAAAACACAGGTGTTTGATCTAAATTACCTATCTGATCCAGGGGATATGAATGTTTTTCCTTAGTCCGATCACATAGCGCTGAAAAGACAGCTGTTTCTCCCTGAAGTCGGAGGGCTGCTTAATGAGAGTTGTTTGATGACTCCGCTGCGTTTATCAGTCCTGGGGAAACACTCGTTTTACATGGTTTTGGCACTCCCCATTGTTTTTGGTGTATTATTGACCCTGAATATAAGACCCATTTTTTCAGATGTATTTCCAAGAAAAAAACAAACAAACATTGTCTTATATTCAGAACAATATGGAACTTTGTGTGGGTGTGGGTGTGGGTGTGGGTGTGGGTGTGAGTGTGTGTGTGAGTATGTGTGTGTGAGAGAGAGAGTGAGTGAGAGAGTGAGTGTGAGAGAGAGAGAGAGAGAGAGAGAGAGAGAGAGAGAGAGAGAGAGATATTACCTGATTTCTGATCATGCGACACTGAAGACTGGAGTAATGAATGCTGGATGGATTCAGCTTGCCAACAGGGATACATTACATTTAGAAAATCACAGAACTGTCTGGTTTGGCTCTGTGAGAACTGCTTGATTGATCACACACCTGACCCTTTTTTTAGCGCAAATGTCACACCTTTACTGTCACATCCTAGATTGTGCTCTTTGAACCTTAAACACTAAATCACTTTTGACCATATTATCCTTCTTTGAGCAACTTTTAAAACACATAGAGCTCCTTTTGTATATCATGTTCATAGTGCAAGACCACTAGCTTTTTTGTTTTAATGTAGCATACAGCTCTTCCATGTTCTTCACAGGAACTGGAGTCAGCATTTTTTGCAAGCAACTATTCCACAGTGAAATTATTCCATGTTCCTCTCCCTCTCTCTCTCTCTCTCTCTCTCTCTCTGTATGTGTGTGTGTGTGTGTGTGCTGAATAGGCCAATCTAGACTGACTGCATTTGGTCGAATGGATTTGAGATGAGGTGGGAGAAAGACTGTTTTGTTTGTTTGAGTTATGCTGATTTCATGGAGATCAGTGCAGGTTCGCTTCTCAACTTCTACTTCCTACTGTGAATAATTGAAGCAGTTTATTTTGTGGACCAAAAATTCTACTTAGCTTTGGTGAATCACTTGTAAATTAAAAGATAAAATGGACTGAATGCAATTACCATAAAACAATAACACACAAACAGGCTCAAAAAAGTTGTACTGCATCAAGCTGTTGCATATGAATGTTGCATTCTTGCATAGGACAACATCGTGTTTTTTTAAAAAAAAATGTATTAATTGATTTGAATTAATTGATAATCACTAGAATGTTCTAAATACAAATTTCCCATTTCATTTGATTCTTCTCTATATTGTATCAAAATGATGACATTACATCATCACTTACTGTTCCAAAAATTCACTCAGACATTTTATACTGGTGACTAGACAATTCAATAGATAATTCCCATAAATTACTCAGTTCAGTAAAAATGCGAAGTGTTAAGCAGAAAGGTGGTAAAATAAAAATAGAAACTTTGACGTTTTATATTAAGTTGGTTAATTAAATTAATTGTGTTGACCAATTAATTTAAAATGAAACCATCGCTGTGTGTAAAACAGTAAAGAGTGGCTATGAATAACAAGGGGCAGAGATAATAGGAGTGTAAAATGAACATGTACAATCAAAAATACAATTAATTTAAAGCTGAAGACTGACTGAGATACAGAATTGATTTTCTTTTACAACAGTGAGCAGGACAGAGGTTATTTTAAACAGAGACGCTTCTCCTTTACCCTTGACCTAATCTGGTCTCTCCTCTTTATCTCCTTCCATCTGCCTCCAATCACCTAACAGATAAACCTGTCCGTCTGCTAAAATGAGAAGAAGAGAGACGTGGGGGAGAGGCTGTGTGGGAGGGGAGGGCCAATGAGGTGGGCTTGGATTTTAAATGTATCTCATAAAAAAATAAAACAAATCCAAATTTACATTACTGGGGTGGGAGACTCCTCTGGGAGAGCACAAGAGGCTTTTTGATGGATGAATAAAAGTACACTACGAAGGGAAAGAGTGTGGTAGAAAAAAGAAAAAAAAATCCTGGATGACCCGATTTTGTAAATTTGGCCCCTGGGAATAGAGGGAGAGGAAGTGAGAGAGACTGAAATGTCACCGATTTAGGAGATGCATTTGGGGAAAGTGATATCGCTACTCATCCTCTCCAGCCCCAGCTAAATAAGAGAATAAAATTTATCATTGTGGCAAAGAGTGAGAGGAGAGCGACTGAGAAACTTTTCACCCTTCAGCAGGTTACCGTGTTCTAATTCTATAAATCCTCTAAGACGAATACTTTTTAAAATGCCCTGAAAACACAGATCCTTGGAGGAGTGTTTAAAGTTCATTGTGAGGGCTTATTGGAATATCCAAAACAAGATTGCAGTCACTCCCTGCTGTTTATTGTTGGATTTGGAGTGAGGTATTCCTGAGGACTTAAGATGGATCAGTTGTTGACTTCCTAGTAAGGTGGTCTCAGGTCAGGTAAGTCAACTTGATCGAGACCAGATAAAGATGAATTACCTTTAATATGAGACCGGCAGAGTTTGAGAGGGATAGACATTATATCAATACTAAGAGACCTCTAGAAGTTATTTCTGTAGAACTGGAGAGGTACACTGCAAACCCTTTCATTTGCTTATATTTCCAAAGTTAGTTCTCATCAATTATTGAAGGAAGTTGTGTATACTATGAGGTTTAAAACTATGTGTGTAACCCAAGCTCATTGAGAGGGGGTCCGAGAAGCAACACACTCTTTTTGTTTTCAGCTTACAGATCACAACTGCTTCTTTATCGCCATGATATCTAAAAGTTATGGGCCTTACGGGAAAAACAAACACCAAAGAAGACAAACAGTACCACAGAACACTTGCTGAAGACACCGAAGCTAATGCTGCTTTGTTCAGGGTATCCTTTATAGCTTCCGCGGTACGCTGTCCTGGGGGGACGTTGCACCAATCAGGATTGAGATATTTGCACACGTGTTTGAGATGCAATCACGCTATGGCGTTCCCCATAGCGTTGACATCAGACACAGTGTGGAGTTCCTCCGACAGGGAATCAGCATTGTTGGTCACCAGCATAAGGTACAGTATATTTTGCACACTATTACCAGCTTGGGACGCTGGTTTCCTTGTTTTTTGCAATTTTTGAAAGTGTATGCTTTCACTATTGTCTAAAATATGTCATGCTCCTGACTGCCATGACTGCAATGACATTCATTTTACATTTATTAATTTGAGAAAGTTTACAATTTCCTTGGTGTCAGTAGCTGTTGGCTGGATTTTAACACATAAAAGTTCTCAATGTGCATGAAAGTACCTAAAAGAGAGCAACAATTTTGCTGTATTCAGTTGTAGTTACATACTGATGTTTATTATTGTGTCTCCTGAATAAACCAGTTACTTTTTTACTTTACTAAAAATTTCAGATTACTCCACCAGCAATACTGTATTTCAGTACTAACCAGCATAAACAAGCATGGACCAACGGTAAGGCCAGTTTACAGGATCAGGAGAAACCAGGGCAGAACGGAGTGATAGTTTTCTTTTTCCTGGTATAGGACTAACACAACACGTCTGGGTAATAATGGCCCTCTTGACAGAGTTGGAAGATCCATCTGAACTATAATAGAGCGTATGCCAGTGGGGACTCTGGCATGCCTGAGGTTATTTTACACTTCATACCACAGAGCACAGTTAAAAAAAAGAAAAAGAAAAAAACCTTAATAAAATACTTACACAGAAGTATACACAGAAATGAGAGGTAATGAGAAAATACTACCAGCTCTCTCATTGGTGTGGCTGCATTCTTGTTTATCAACTTTGTCCCCTGTGGTTATGCTAAACTTAAAATTATAGATGATACAAGTGTTTTATTTATTTTCCTGCCTATCATATGTTGACGGTGAAAATCTGACTGCCTGAGGTTACACATTTTATCAGCAAAGTTTTCTACTTAAGGAAAAACAAACAAAATTGGCGATGCATGGGGAAAGTTAACATTTCCTAAACTGCCATTTCTTTGTCCAATGTCTTAATTTGGCACAGAAGTGAAAAATTCCCTTGAGCCTGGAGCCAGCTCACAGTGTGCGGAAATCTTTAATGTGCTACACTGCCAGATGTTGCTGATAAGGAAGAAGCGAGCATTGGTGCTGTCATTTTTGAATAAATTTCTCGCTCTTCGTGCCCTTCTGTGCCTGTGTCACACAAACATTTAAACACATTTTTTACTGTTGTGCTCCCCATCACACATCAAGCACTAATTTAAAAATCAACTCGGAAAAAAATCTAATCGCAACAAATTGGTTTGCAGTGGCAGGATGCTGGCTCAGGGAAATGAATGCCCGAGGCCATCTCCCCACACCAGATTCAGTCCTGTCAGTGTGTGTGTGTGTGTGTGTGTGTGTGTGTGTGTGTGTGTGTGTGTGTGTGTGTGTGTGTGTGTGTGTGTGTGTGTGTGTGTGTGTGTGTGTGTGTGTGTGTGTGTGTGTGTGTGTGTGTGTGTGTGTGTGTGTGTAGAAAGACAGATAGAGGCAAGTAAACTTTAAACCAAGTGAAGCAATAAGTAATCGTGAAAAGATGAAGAGTCTTTAGTTTCTCAGGGCTTCTAATTAACTCCACTGTGTTATGTTATAAGTGGATGAAGACTCACTGTTTTGGAGAGAGAATGCCACTCGTTGCTAGAATCTTTGATTAGCTAAAAAAAGCAGAAAAATAAGAAATTATCTGTCATGCATCACCCCCATATCTTCATACTGATATATCATTAATTATTTGTGAAAGCTGGAATGTCTAAAAACTCATTATAAACATACCAGCAAACCTCACATATTCTGCCTGGCTCCGTTTCCCTAAATCTTGAGCTTCTCTCTAAAGTGTGGTAAATTGTATTGCGTGAAAAGAGTTCATTCTCTTGTGTTGAGGCATGCAAAAAGTGCAGCATGACATTTTTTAAATATAGTTCCGCATTTAGAAAAATGTTTGTCAAGAAATCAAAGTAGAAACACCACAGAAAAAGTAGAAAATCATCAAAATCGCATGAGCAGAGAAGTGGAAAATAAAACACAGAATATTGATCTTTAAAGTTTAAACAACTACTATTTATTGTTATTGCCTAGCCTATATTTTATATATAAATAGTGTATATATATATATATATATATATATATATATATATGTATATATATATGTATATATATATATATATATATATATATATATATATATATATATATATATATATATATATATATATATATATAAATGTATTAACTCAATTGCAATTTAATTAAATAGCATAAGTGTATGTATTATTTATAATATAACAACTTAAAGCATTTGTTAATGTATAGGTTAATGTTCTGAACAAATATAATATAATATGAATGTTATAGTTTTTTATTGTTATGTCCAGGGTTTTCTCATTGCCTTTTGTCAGACATTCCTTTGATTTCCATCACATTTCCTCCTCCTGTGCAGAGGTAGACAGTTGTTATTCTAAAAATCTTGCCAAAATAAAGGAATCCCCCCCATCCGTGCCTTCACAGGAAGGATTTCTCACTCTCTCATATGTCGAGCCAAGCTGCCACCTGTTCTACAAACTGTCTGTAGTCAGCCACCATATGCCATACAGCTAACCATGTGAAACCAACTCCAGCACTCGTGAATGACTCGAGAATGGCCACCATTTATCTTGATCTGGCTTATTCACCATTTCTGTGTGCAAATATTTAATACCTAGCACTGGACAAATTAACAAAATTTGAAATTCAATAATACATCTGTAAAGATTTAAAATGTAAAAATCTACGATTTTCAGCCACTGTCTACAAATCGCGCTCTCCTTCACTAGAAAATCGAAAGTTAGAACAATACAAGTCAACACCAATGTGACTAAGGGTATGTTTACATGACAACAATGACTAGGTTTACATGCAGCCAATAACCCGTTCAAAACCGGGATATTAGCAATAACCCGGTCGCGCACGGCCATGTAAACACCGGCAAAAACCCGGATATGCTCATATCCCGGTTTTTAAAAACCCGGATATTATCCCTGGGGTACCCCTTTTCTAACCTGAATATTTGGTCATGTAAACGCGTATCGGCATATCCCCATCAAAAGTAACATTGATTTGTGTTCTGCGCATGTTCTATTCGCAAGGAATCTTGGTATTTTGAGTAGAGACGGCGCATACAAAAACCCGCGTGCAGTATACCGGAAGTAAACAAGAAGTAGAGGTAAACATGGCGAGACGCAGCACAGCACCAGACTTTTGGAGCGAGGAGGAAATCGCAAACAAAGGCGATCGCTATCTGCCCCGAACTATTCATTATCCGCGTGCTGCTGCTGTTGTTGTTGCCTTTGGATACAGGAAGAAGAATCGGAAACGACGCACATTGCGTCTTAACGTTGTCCGTACGTCCAGACGCTATCCGTGCGTCGCCGTTTACATTGGGATATTGCCAATTGATTACAAATTCCATGTATACAGGAGTAACTCTCTCTCCTCACGCATGTAAACGGGTTATTCCGAATGTTTCAGAAACCCAAATAGTGACCTTAACCCGACCATAACCCGAATTTTAACAGCTTGTAAACGTAGTCAATGTACTAAAAACAGAAAAAGTTTTTCCTTCCTATGCATGTCAGGCCAGGCCAGTAGTTTGCGAGGTCACTTTGTTAAGAAAAACTATTCGCCTGTAGACTGAACACGTAATACGCATGCACAGGACGTCACCGTTTTCACAAATTTGCATTTTTGTACTTTACACAGAGACAATAAGATTATCAGTTTCAAAAACAGTCCAAAAGAAAACAAAAATAGGTAAGCTTTAATATTTAAAGGGTTAGTTCACCCAAAAAAAATAAATTCTGTCATTACTGTCATACATTGGAAACCTCTCAGATTTCATAAAAATAATATTGGTAACACTTTAGTTAAAGTTCTTACTATTAACTAGTTGCTTATTAGCATGCATTATACTATGACAATGGTCATTTATTAGTACTTATAAAGCACATATTAATTCTTATTCTGCATGATCTTATTCTACATTCCTAATCCTACCCAATTCCTAAAACCTAAACGTAACAACTACCTTACTTACTGTTAATAAACAGTAATCAGGAATTTATTGAGTTAAAAGTCTTAATTAATGCTGAGGATTGGACTCTAATCTAAAGTGAAAACTAAATATCTTAATTTGTGTTCCGAAGGTGAATGAAGGTCTTACGGGTTTGGAATGACATGATCGTGAGTAATTAATGTAATTCATTATTTTATTTTTATTTATTTTTTTACAAATTGTATTATATAAAGCGCTAGATGCTGACAAGGCTCAAATTGCACATGCTATTTGCTAATGTTAATTAATGTAAATCTGTGAACTCGCATAAATCTGTGAACTCGTGAACTTACTGGTATGTAAGGCCCACTTTTAACCAATCAAATCAAAGGGATTTAAAACGGAGATTCACATTGACTTTAAAAACATATTTTGTCTGTTAAAAAAATCCTTATGGTCATCATAAAATTATCTCTCCTTTTAACTGTAAAGCAGACCGGGTCACACTTACAGTATATGAATACAGAGAAACAAAAATCTGGTAACCCCAGATGAAATACAATTTAAAGACATTGAATCCTAAAAGCATGTCATTTCTTAACCTTAATGGTGTAGTTTTAGATTTATTTTTATTTATTTTTTTTTATTTTTTTTTACTTTTTTTTGTCCAATACTTTTTAATCACTTTACAGTGGCATTGTGAAGCAGCATATAGCTCACAGGTAGAGCTCCAAAAATTGGAGCACAGCTGTTTCAAGTCCAGACCAGCAAAAGCAGGGAGCCACAACAATGTCCCAGTTTGGTGAATAACACAGCGATACGAACTTTAATGTGTTACTCTGTTTGTCATCTCTTACAGATTTGGACAAAGAACAAACTGGGCCGCCTGGCATCCCCTGACCGCCCACACTGCTGAGAAACAGTCGAGACGTTTCAATACAGCTTAACAGCTCTGTTCCCTCATGTTTGTCTTTATTCACCAGCCACAGGCATGAACAGTGGTGTTGCAAGAAATATAGACTTTGTAACCTCTGCAGTTGTCTATACACACTGTAAATAATCGTGTCAACACAACTTGAATATTTAAACTGTTTTATGTTTAAGAGAGCTTGGAATTTTTTTTTTATAAAAAACAAAACAAAACATTTTTGCTAAAGAAATTATAACGGATGGTGTTTTTCTGCTGACAGTGTCCCACTTTGAAAGAAGTGAAAGGCTAACAGAAGAAATAGGTGAAACAATCCCTCCATCTGTCCATCAATTCCTGTCCAACAGGCCCTTGTGCCAGTGTGACTGCACACCACTGAGGACAACTGCTACAGCTAATGGACATCCGCTTTTCTCACCGCTGGGTGAAGTGGGACTCGCCAGCATCAGCAATTTTACACAGTTCTGTTGCCTCATGTAAGACTTTTTTTAAGGTGACTCAGCTACTGTTGTTCTTTAGAGCAAGAGAGACAGGAAAGGAAATGTTCAATGAGTCCATAAGTTCACGTGGTGGATTTTCATTTCAGAGCCTATTAATCAAAACACATCTTTCATACTAGCTATTTTCAGTACATTACATGAATTATATGGATAAAATAAAAGACAAAAAGGACAAGGGGAGTGAAGGGTGGATAGGCAAAAGGGAAAACATCAAAGGCAGTGACTGCAAAAAGAGACAAGCGATTTCAAGGCCTTATAAAGTGGCAAGGATAATACATTGCATTCTTCATAAGATGATTATGTTGTTAAATGAGACACTGCAGTCTTCTTGTAAGTACATAATCCGAGGATCTTTGACTGCCATGCAAATGTACCAGATGTCAGTGTGCTTGACACAAAGCCAAAAGTACAGATTCTTCTCTTGCTCGCTAATTATTTTGCATATCCTCTCCTAGTACACCTCTGTCTGTGTTTT
This sequence comes from Leuciscus leuciscus, assembly GCF_965113295.1. Classification (NCBI taxonomy): domain Eukaryota; kingdom Metazoa; phylum Chordata; class Actinopteri; order Cypriniformes; family Leuciscidae; genus Leuciscus; species Leuciscus leuciscus. Next base: position 23,820,945 of record NC_138726.1, on the reverse strand, counting down.
AACACAACAATGACTAGGAAACATTATCCTAAATAGCATTTTTATTTTATTTTTCAATAGTAGGTTTTGTGTGACTGTAACTCAAACAGCTGTTGAATATTAACCTTGTTACCGAGTGGTGAAAGAAACAACATTCAACTTTTCCCTTCTCGCTCTCTTGAAAAGTTTGTCAAAAACTTTACTCTCCTAAACTCTTCATCTCTCCTCATTCTTTTCTCCTCTGGGAATGTGTACCGAACTCGTCGTCAGAAACCATTCATTCTCAACGTCTGCCTCACAAGGGAGAGTTCAGTGAACATCTGGTTGCCCCAGGAGACATCATGACGTCAACAGAGTACCAGTACGCTCCATGTTCCTCCCTGTCTTTACCTCCCTCAGCCACCCACACACACACGCACGCTCATTTGCTTTTTCTCATTTGTGATGAATACTTAATTTGTAATTAGACCCTTTAATCGAAGTCGGCCTGATTTTCCAGGGAGTATTGTGATTCCCTTAAATTGCTTTTAACTGTGTTTGATGAGCTGTGTATACACTCTTTAAAGGTAATGTGCTTTTCTCTATTATCACCATTCTGTATCTTAGTAATTATAAATGCCGAAACGATAGGATTCTCAAAGACTTTCTTTTACTTAAAGGTCCCATATTGTCAAAACTGAAATTTCCTGGCTTTTTTCGTGATGATAGAGTAGACCTCTATCATCACGAAAAAAGCCAGGAAATTTCAGTGGGGGCTATGAAACTACCATATACGTTTCACGAGCCGTTGTGACTTCCATATAAATGTGATGTCAGAACTACTCAGTTACCGCCTTCAATCACCACCCCGTGCACTGCCCACTGTCACGAAACTACATCATTGCACAGGCTTCCGAACAACATTAATAATAGAGAACAGTGGCTAATGTTTATTTATTCAGAAATACCACAGAAATGTAGTTTGACCTTAACCGTCTGTAAAAAAGTAACATTGTAAAAGAAATTGTAGCACGTCAACTTACTGTATCAGTAGGAAAGCAACAGTTACATAGCTTACTGCATTCGGTGTCTGTCTGCTAACATTACATATTATAAAGCAGTTAAGTGTTTCAAAATCTGTGTATAAGCTATTAACGTATTTTGGAGATTTAAATCGAATTTGACAAACAGTTTAAATTAGCGTTAACGTTAAATATGCGTGCAGCATGGTAATTATAATACTCTTACAATAACGCCGAAAGTAAGGAGGTGGTCTGAGTCCGTCTCGAACATATAAGGCCGGATAACATTTCCCTCAGCAATGTCCATCATTACAGGTGTTTTATTTACCTTACTTGTGAGCATCACCAAGCCACAGCAGGCTACAGCTTACATGACCCATAGTTACCTGTGGTTGGCCTGGCCATGCGTCACTCAACGACAAACAACAGGCCAATCAGAAGACAGTCTCATGAATATTAATTAGATGTGTTGCTTATTGAAATATAGTAAACCACTATTTATTTTTGGAGGGTCCCATTCTCTCTATTAACTAGTTGCTTATTAGCATGCATACAACTAAATTACCTTAACAACTATTAATAAGCAGTAACTAAGAGTTTGAGGCAAAAGTCATAAGTAATAGATAATATAGTAAGAATGGGACACTAAAGTGTTACTATATTAATAATATTATTAGTTATATATATTTTTTATTCACAATGACCATTTACACACTGTAAAGTTTCAGGATTGACAACTACATTTAAATGCGGGAGGGAGTCCCCTACATTATCGTTTTGTGTGTGTGTGGAACACGACTCACTCCAGAAACTGAGATGATTGACACCGTGGTAACCATAGCAACGTTCTGGTGTCTCACCTGTTTGCTATCTGCTATTCTGACCAAATAAATATTACAGTGGCAAATGTAATTTCTTCTTTCATTTTTGGGTGCACTATCCCTTTAAATCACTGTTGACGGAGGCGTTGTGTTTTGTTTATTCTTAAAGGCTGCTTCACAGAACTCACTCTTGCAGTGTTACATGTCCACTTATTATAAGTGTTTTGGGGGGTGTTTAAGCTTGACTCATACCACGATCGAGTTTATGGAGTTTTTTAAGTGCTTGCTCTTGTTCGCCGATTTGCTTGCAAAATCTGGCAACGGGAATGAATCAAGGCTCATACAGCTTTCCCGCATCACACATACAGAAGAGTGATACATCTCTCGTCGCAAGTCATTAACAACTAGTTGTTTCTTGTAAAATAAAAAAGGTAACACTTTATTGTGATGCTCTTTTTTTAAACATTCTGTTGACTGTAAGTAACTTTGCAACTACATGTCAACTAACTCTCATTAGAGTATTAATATACTGTCTACTTAATCTCTGCTAAATCTTTATATTAATGGTCCTCTAGCAGACATTCTACTGACTGTAAGTAACTTTGCAAGTACGTCAACTTATTCTGACCCTAACCCTATCCAGTCTACTAATACTCTGCTAACACTCTAATGAGAGTTAATAGACATTTAGGTGCAACGTTACTCATAGTCAACAGAATGTGTTAATGGGACCATCAAAATAAAGTAAAAACAAAAACTCCCCTTAAACATTGCTAGAGACACTTTTACCCACCATATTTAATTGTACCAGTTGATTTTGATTAGAGATGTGCCTCCCTTTAACAGGTATCACTTTGACAATGTCAAAGTAGAATTCCTAATTTCACCATAAAACTATTGTGATTAAACACGTATTACGTGAGAAACAGTCTGTTTTAAAAGTGTGATGTTTAGATCATTTAATTTTATAATTCTGTCAAATTAATTTCCCACTTGTCACCCTCCTTGTATTACCATCATTCTTAATTGCATTTTGCAGGGTTCAGTTGTAATTTTCATATAATTTTGATTCATCTTAGATTCACATAAGCAAATGAGCTGAAGAGCTATTGGGCACAGGGGATGTGACTCCGTGATGAAGTGCCCAGCGATAAGAATTTTATTCTTATAAAGTATAAAGTAAAGTTGTGATTTCCTAAATGAGATAATGCAAAGTCGAATTTCCTATGCTTGCATAGGTATGCCTGCTTCACTGCAGTTAAAACAGGTCGTTTTACTAAACAGAATAATTTTCCATAGCTATTTAATGTTTTGTTTGCCAATAATATACAACATCACTGACAGAATTCATAAACATAATACCATTTTGTGCTTGTCTATGGAGCTGCCCTCGGGCCAGCAATGAGCATTTTTTCAGAAGCATGAACTTGTGCCCACGATTTTGTAATCTTACACCACCACTTTACTGCACATAGTGTTCCCTTATTTGTACAATCCAAGGCCGTGAATTTAAAAGCTTGCTATCAGTACTCGCATAAGAATAAACTGTACCCTCAAATGATCACATTTCATCTCAGTGGCCCGAGGAAGGCTCCATGTTTCTCTGACATCCCCAGATGCTTTTAAAAAACAGTGAGACCACTGGCACATTTTCTGTAGAAAGTGGAGGCACTGATGAGCTTTCTTCTTCATGTGGTCCAGGTAAGGTCATTCAAGTTCAGTAAACAGAAAAGCTGCAGTCTGCTGACAGTTTCAACTGTTGCTCGATCAATGATCCATGCTGATTAGATTGTGGATGACCCTCTGTCTTCTGAAGAACAGGTTTATTGTCATCTAACACCATTTTTACAGTCTAATCATTACTGCTGATTAGAGCAGTTTCTGAGTGCTCATTAGGAGCCTGATTTAGCGTGATATTGGGTTGATGCATTTTTCAACCACTGCCCCACAAAACATCAACTGACTGTCCGATATTTGGTTTGTTGCAGTTGTTTATATGGTAACACTTTACAATAAGGTTCATTAGCTTTGTTAACGTGAACTAAGAATGAACAATACTTCTACATCATTTATAAATCTTAGTTAATATTAATTTCAACATTTACTAATACATTATTAAAATCAAAGGTTGTATTTGTTAACATTAATTAATGCACTGTGAACTAACATGAACAAACAATGAACAGCTGTATTTTTATTAACTAACATTAACAAAGATTAACAAATACAGTAACAAATGTGTTGCTCATGCTTAGTTCATGTTAGTTAATACATTAACTAATGTTAACTAATGAATCTTATCGTAAAGTGTTACCGTTTATATATTGGTAAATGTTCATTTCAGATCATTTTTATTTCTAAGGATATCGATAGTTGTAGACTGCCAACCAAATTGCTTGTTCACTCCCTCTCCTGCTTCTTCAGCTCCTGTATTTTCATTGTATGTATTGCATTTTACCTTTCAATATGAACAAAATTCTGAAGGCGTGTAGTATAAATCATTCTTGGACATAGTACATCTTCCCTGTTGTCATTGTTCTTTGACATCATGCATTCTTCGACCTATGGCATACAACAACAAATCAACAAATCAGTTCCTCAGCTTCTGTGGCCTTATGTTATAACAAAGTGTCCACTGGTAACACACTTCAGAATTCCAGCAGATGCAATATGTCATCTGCGTACAGTTAAACTACTTTTTACCTATGTTTGTGCAGCATTGAGAATTCAACTGAGAATGTCTTTTAAACTCAAATCTTGAGGTTGCAAACATGATGCAGGATTGTAATTTTGGTCACACTTTAGATTAGTCAAATTCTCACAATTATCTAACTATTAGCTACGACTATTGCCTCAAACTCCTAAATACTGCTTATTAACAGTTAGTAAGGTAGTTAAGTTTAGGTTTTAGAAATTGGGTATGGATTAAGGGATGTAGGATATGTTCATGCAGAATAATACATTAACATGTGCTTTGTAAGTACTAATAAACAGCCAATATCCTAGTAATATGCATGCTAATAAGCAACTAGTTAATAGTGAGAATTGGACCATAAACTGAAGTTAACTAAAACGAACTACACTGTAAAAAAGTTGCTGTAGTTTTGCAGCTGTTTGCCAGTAACTTACTGTAGATTTAAATCAATGTTATTTACTGGCAACAGTTTGCTCAAAGTTAAATGAACATTAAACATTAACAAGTCTTTGTCTTTACAGAATAAAACTATAAAATAACAACCTAATGCAAAGCATTCTGGGAACCAGAAATCTTCATCAACCTTTTTCTGTTATTTTCCTTCAGATTTTGGTTCCCAGAATGCTTTGCATGAGGCTGTTATTTTAGTTTTATTCTGTAAAGATAAAGACTTGTTAATGTTTAATGTTCATTTAACTTTGAACAAACTGTTGCCAGTAAATGACATCAATTTAAATCTACAGTAAGTTACTGGCAAGTAGCTGCCAATAATACTGTAATTTCTACAGATTTTTTTAACAGTGTAAACTAAACTAAACTAAACTAAACTAACTAAAACTAAAGCAGAAATAAACTACAATCACATAAAGCATTGCAAATGACAATCAAATAAAAAAATGACTGATGATTATAAAACTATTGATTTAAAGATGCTGATATATATATACAAACACTTATATTTACTTACATTTATTATTATTCTAATTGGTTGGTGGAAATGTTTTTTTTGTTAGTTTTTTTTCATAATTGTGGCTAATGTAGTTTTTTAAATAAATTCAAATTCACATTCATGAACTGAAAGTAAGACAATTGTTCAATTCTGAATTGTGCTCCACTCTGTTAGAAAAGTATGCATATTTCTACAGTTTTCAGTCAAGTTATTCAGGCAATTTTTTACATTAATTTACTATCACAATTACAGTAGTACTGAATTAACAAATCTTGTTAGTTTTATAAACAATAAAGCACACTTATGGGCCACAAAATGGTACTTTATTTATCTCTGTTTCATTCCAACTCGCTCATGCATCTTTCTCTCCTTCTTTCTTTATGACTCCCAGTTGTATTTCTGTGACTCTGGCTATAATAATGGCTTTTCAGACATTCCTCTCAGGATTGCTGGTGGCTTGTTGCGGTACAGTCGTCTGGCTGTTTTTTTCTTTCCTTTTTTTTTTTTTTTTACCACTCTACAGTAAAGCCCCACTAGGGCCTTCCAAGCACATCTCCTCTGGCCAGGAATAGCGTGCCTGCTTAACCTGGATAAGATGGCCGGGGAGCATTCACACCTCAACCAATGTATAATAGTGCCTCCAATGATGCCCCTAGTTGACTCCATTTCACTCCACGCCCCCACCCCTCTTTCTTTTCAGATGGCTGGTTAGGCATTCACAGCCTTGTAATGAATGCAAGCTCGCTACCGACCAAGTGAAATGGAGGGATGGTGCTGAACACAACAGACTTGGGTAGAGGCAAACAAAACAACAAAGAAAAGAAACAATGCCCAGTTGAAGTTTAGAGAAGCTGTGCCATCTGCATTCTAGCATGAAATACAAGTCTTGTGTTTGTTTTGATTTGTTTTGTTCTCTCAAGGCAAGCATTGGCCGCTTTCAGAAACATTGCTCTTTTGCCTGCGAGGCCTGTAGGCTTGTAATGAGAGGGGTGATTCTTCCCTAGTCTTATATAATGAGAACCTGGATGCATTATCATACAATTTTGTGAGTGTGTGTGTGTGTGTGTGTGTGTGTGTGTGTGTGTGTGTGTGTGTGTGTGTGTGTGTGTGTGTGTGTGTGCACATGTCAGCGTTCTACCTGTATCTTAGATTTCCCATCATGCTTTGCTGCAGGGCTCAGTTGAGATTTAGAATGCTGGAATTGGATTTTCCAGGCTTCACAGGTAATGGAAAGCAACACTCCCTCTACTCTTACTCTGTGATTTCCCAAAGTACACTCCACTATAACCGGTGAATTTTCTTGTCTTTTTTTCTTTCTTTTTTTTTCTTATGTAGCATTGGACCATTTATATCTGCTCATTTAACTGGGGAATGCATGCACATAGGTCTCAGGAGACTTTATATATTCCCCATATATAACACTTCCCCTATTCAGCATATAGCTAATATTGCCCACACACACCTCCACCCCACTGTCAAACATATTCTTAAGCCTGATGGGGAATTGATAGATGACAAAATGATTGGTCCCTCATTGACTCTATTGCGATTGGGTTAACCCTTGTAACAGAGTTATAATGCCTCAAAGTATTTTTTTTCTTTTCTTTTCTGAATTGCCTCATGCTGTTTGAGTGAGTTTGATGAAATGACTGAAATAAACTTATGAATAGCAAGTAGTTTCATTTCACTCAGCACGTGTATCCATTTTTCATTCATTGTAAAAGACATGACTGCGTGTTTATGGTAAACTGCTCTAGGGAGTTCAATGGTATTTACAACACAAAAGTTAAGGAAAGATATGCAATGTTTGTTAGGTTTTTCTATTTTTACATACATTTGAAAGTTGTTGAACATGGCATATAGAACTAAGAATGAGTCTGTTAGTAATGGAAAGCATTACTGGATGGTTAGTTTTGAGTTACTAAATTAAATAATAATAATAATAATAATAAAATAAAAAACATTGTTCAAAATTTGTAAAAAAGTTTATAAATGTTTTTGAAAAAAGCATCACATATTCACCAAGGCTACATTTATTCGGTCAAAAATACAGTAAAAACATTAATACAGTGAAATACAATATTACAACTTCATGACTCCAGACTCAATTTGGGGCTCAACTAACATATACTATAGTCTAAATAATAGTACAAATCTGAACACCAAACTTGTGTAAAGTAGTGTAAATAATATCTAACTCATAAAAAAATAAATAAAAATAAAATAATAATAAAGGTGTGCTTTTGGCATATCGTGATTATTCAGCATGGAAGCAAAGAAGTTACTGCAGTAGTTCTAGAAAAAAACGGTACCTTTGCTGTGGAGAGAGGAAAGTATTACTCAACCTGGATGCTTCCTTACCGAAGTGGCAAGAAGGTGCTCATATTGTGTAAATCACTTTTAAAGGCATCTAAGAAATGGACTGTGGGTGGGACAGCACTAGCATGAGACTTATTGCAAATGAAGAAAACGAAGGTGTTTATTGGAGATTGTCAGGAGAGATATCCTTTTGGAGTGGATGGGAAATAGGATTGAGTGGCCAGCAGGTTGCACAATGGGCAGTAAAAAGCTGCAGTCCATTCTGATCAGTACATGAGATGGATCAGGTAAAAGCAAGTATCGAATGAGCTGCCGATGGTGCAGTGGTTTTAAAGTCTTCAATGGCAAGACATGATTAAGAAGAATTGAGCAATAGTGATGGAGTCAAGATCATGGGGGGGGGGGGGGGTAGAGCTATCAAGAGACAAGAGGGTCATCAAGAGATTTGTATGGTGAGGTAGTATGTAGCAGTGAGATGCATTTCTGAAGTACTATGGCTAGTGGGAAAGAGGGTAAGAATAAGATGTAATAAGACGGGGTGGCAAGTAGAAGATGGGTTGAGTCCTTGTAAACACAAGGTCAAGTTGTTTGGCAATTCTATGTGTCTCAAATATGCAGTAAACTGTGTAACTTTTATCTGAGTCAGTAGTCGAGAACAAGGTCAGAAAATAAAATTTCTATCAAGGGGCAATATTTGCCACCTGGAAATTATTGTCAGGGACCCTTTTTATCTTTGTAAGGATTTTTTTTTTTTTTTTATCACCTCATTAAATGTATCTGTGCTGTTAATGTCAAATTTTAAATCAATCAGAACACAATGAGCTGTTAACAATACATTTTGATCAACATCAACAAAATCCATCTTTACTCTGCAAAGGTGGAACAAAAGTTACGCATCTGACATGGGATTTATGTTTACCCAGACTGTTTAATGCTGCTCAAAGGTGTAACAAATGTATTTACAAAACAATTTAATATTGTCATGAGATTAATGTAATTTTAAATATCCTAATATAAATTGTAAAATAAAATAAATAAACAGGAACTCATTACATGGTAAAGCTGCAATACCATGACAAAAATCATTATAGTCTATTATTGCACGTCATATTGCAGTTTAATTACAACAGACGTAATCAGTATAGTTTAATTTACAGTATCTTGAATCTGGGTATTTTTATTCAGTTAGGTGGCATTTTTTCCCCCACAAGCCCTATAATTTCCAACCAAGTAGAAGTAGAAGTGTGATCATAGTTAATGAAAAAAGTACAAATTATTGTTGATACATGCTAGAAAAAATAATTAAACCTTTACAACCAGCCTCCATTAAACATGACAATGCCAAAGAGAACAATAACAGACTGTGCCATGAAGTTGAACACAATACATTGTATACCAGCATTAACTCTAGTAGCCCAAAAATATTAAAACATTAATTTTCAGTTGAACTATCCATTTAACAAAATCTGGAAAAAAAAACCCTACTGGACTATTGCAATTCTCTCTGAAGTCTGTACAGGGAATGCAGACAGCAATGTGACATTTAGACTTCAACAAAATAAAAAGTACCCACATCACAATTATGTTGGTCTTGCTTGCTCTCAGCACCCTCTTACCTCAAATCTCTCCCTGCCATGATCAACAGAAAACCTACTCTAACTCCTTTATCACAAATCTCCATTTAATTTTCTGTTTTCAGTGGCCTTTTCTGCAGGTGGTAATAGCGCACCATTAATTCCAGCCGGCAAACAGCATACAATTTTGTGAACCAGTTTAAAATTAGCCTAATTTGCATAGAAAGGAGGTGTGTTTGCAGTGTAAACACACCTTTATATTTTTATTTAGTTTTAATTTAACTGAATACTTAATTTAAATCCTCACGGTGCAACACTCTTTCAGCAACCAGACAGTGTTTGGTTAAACTGGACTGTGGGCGGTAAATAAGATGCTGATTTCGGTGCTGAAATACTATTCACCAAAGAGGAACAACTTTTTAGTGAGTTTGCACTTGTGACTTTCATCCAGAAAAGATGGAAACAAAATTAAGTTTCCTTTATTTCCAAACCTGACCAACACACACACACACACACACACACACACACACACACACACACATTGATTTCCTATCAGTAGCGTTGAGATAGCTCTAATCCTCTGTGCTTTCAGTATTTGTCTCCAATCAGATAGTACCTCCCCTCTGAATACCAAGAGGTAGCTGATTTTGTCTCTGTGTGTGTCCAGACAATTATCAGCCATCACTTGCCCATATCAGCCTCAGACAGGGTTCTTTCCCAGTGCTACTAATTACTGGCCACTATAAGACAATAGCCCATATGAGCGCTGTCATCCTAAAGATCACTCTGCGTCCCACCACCATGACTCAAGTTGGAGGCAATGTCTTCCTCACTTAACGGATACTAAGGGAACCATTTGCACAGCATACATGATTGGTTTATTATAATATGCTGAGACAAGTCTGAATGGCACTAATGGGAGCCTGTAAAAAAGCGGTGTCAATCTGGCTCACGACGGTTCACTGAGCATCATATTACTGAGTAAATGAGAGAACGGGAGAACGAGAGGGACTTTTTCAACCCCATAAGTAGGTCTTTTCTCTCAGCTTCAAAAAATAGGAAAGGAGAGGCCATTTTAAACGAGTTACACTGCAGTGCTTCAAAAACGGCCTAACCTTGGGTGACTAATGGGAAACTGTGGCCACCATTTCTTTTGCCTTCTAAAACTCTGTAAACATGTATTTATATCTTTCATGTCCTATACACAATGTAAACAATAACTGTGTATGGTTTTACAATTTCTATTGCATATAACATTGTGGCTGCTTTTTTTTTTTTTTTTTTTACAGCAACTCAAAGGATTTAAAATGGTTTTCAAAGAAGACAGTAACACTTTACAGTAATATTAAATTATTAGTTAATGCAAAATATCATGAACAAACAAGGAACAACAATTAAAAAAAATATTTCTAAAATATTCTATTGTTCACTGTTAATTCAAGTTTGTTCATAATATATTAGATGTTACACAACTTGAAATGTTATAAACATATTGCTATTCAATAAATTACCTTTAACCAAGATTAATGAATGCTGTAAGAGTGCTGTTCAATGTTATTTATTCATACCAAATACATTAACTAATGTTAACTGATGAACTATGTTCTAAAGTGTTAATAAAACAATTATTACATAATGTATTGTATTACATACAATTAAAACAATGACCTCACGTAAACCTCTCTCCAGACAAAGACGATCTCAGTCCACTTCAGCTATGTGTCTGCATCAGGTCAGTAGTAGGCATGTCTGTTCTTCCTATGTGGAGAAACGTATCAAATTAATGAAAGCATAAATCATTGTTTAAACGTGCACGTTTATTTATGCGTGATTTGTTCAGCCTGACACTTTTATTAAATTACATGTTGTATATAAAGTATATATTACATGTTAAATTACATATTAAATTACATGTTGTATATATATATTGTATAAGGCTATTCACATGAGCATGCTCATGTGAATAGCCTTTATATACAATACATACAATCAGAAATTTTGGTAACACTTTATTTTGATGGTCCCTTTTGAACATTCTGTTGACTATCAGTAACTTTGCATCTACATGTCAACTAACTCTCATTAGAATAGTAGTAGACTATCTGCTTAATACCTGCTAACTCTTTATAGTGATGGTCCTCCAACAGACATTCTACTAACTATTGGTAACTTCGCAACTACATGTCAACTTATTCTAACCGTACCCAGTCTACTAACACAAGCACTCTAATGAGAGTTAGTAGACATGTAGGTTCAACGTTACTTAGTCAACAGAAAGTGAAACAGAAATTTGTCATGTAATCAGGTTTTCATAATAATCAGCCTTTTGATATTTATTAGCTTTTTCTTGTATATGTGAACACACTCAATATATACAGTAAAACACTATTCACAGTGTAGATCGTCCAGCAGTAGCATTAGATAGAGGACTATCGTGAGAAAGTAATCATTGGTGTATTGCCTTAGGCAGAATGGAGTAGATTAAACCTCACAGTAGGGCAAAAAACACAAACTGTCAGATATAACACACTGGATTCAGAGCTCTATTCCCTGATAAAACAAGTGTGACACTAGTGTTTTTGAAAGCAAAATAAATCCTTGGTCACTAAGGGTCATGGAGGAAACAATTTAATATGGTCCACAGACAGCCTAGTTATCCATGTTCTTGGGAGAAATTGAGAGAGAGTTGTATCCTTTAGACAGTTACAAATGGCAAGTAAGAGTTTTGAATCCTAAAACATCAAGTAGGAACTGAATAAAGGCAGTGGAAAGACATTGACAATGTTCTCAGAGAGGAATGGGAATGTGAGAAACAGAAAAGAGCACCATCCTAAAGACAACATCCCAGCAAAGTGAGTTTAGAAGCATCTCCTGAACCTCTTAAATTAAAAGAACATCCCTCCAAAGTATGACTGATAGCACATGTAATTTAATAAAAGTGTCAGGCTGAACAAATCTATGGCAGGGAAGAGAATTAATAATTTAAGCCTGTGAATCTTCACTGAGAGTGAGGGATGAGGTAAGAGAGGAGAGAGAGAGAGAGAGAGAGAGAGAGAGAGAGAGAGAGAGAGAGAGAGAGAGAGAGAATAAGGGGGGGAGAGAGAGTGAGGAAAGACAATGTGAGGGAGTGACGGAGGCCTGACATGGAAAACAAAACTGCACTTCTTTCATAAAGGAGAACTTGCTTTACTTTGTTCGCTTGAATGAAGTTTGGGTTACTTGTCAGTGTTTCAGACAGGTGGATATATGTGTCCATCTAAAATCAGACATTAGGTGTTGATAGCCTGTTGCTGAGTGATTGATATATGAACAGGTATGACATCTTCCAGGCATCTGAGGTAAAACAAACAAATAAAAAATGGTTGGGTGTTGCAGAGAAAATACTTGATAAGAGTAAGTTACTTCCAAATAAATTTGTTATTCATACTTTTCACGTAATTAAAGTCAGCTGCCATTTGGATGAGAAATTGATGTTGGCAAGACAGGAGAAAGTACTGTGATGAACAAAGGGATTTGTATTTACCCTGCAAGCCTGCACACATTTGCTATGTTCACTATGGCTGAACACATCCAAAGTGTATGTGTGTACTAGATAGTGAAAACAGTGTCTTGTATATTAAATTCTTATATGCAATACATACCTTAAGGCAGGATAATGTTTCTGTACTTGCCTGGAGGAATCTAACAAATGACAAAAGTCAAAAAGTCTTAAGGTGCATAGTAGCAGAATTGTATGTTGGTCAACATTGTGAATCTCAATGACTAACTTAAACCCACTGCAAAATCTTTGTTTGTAAATCTTTCACCGTCATACAAATTCCCCATTTGTGTGGATTCCTATTGAAATGGCTGAAGGTCGCCTGCAAAAATTCTCACAACAACGGTAAATGTGGCCACAGTAGGTGTGTAGAATATATTGGTGCCATATCAGTATAAATGGTTGACATTAGAGAATTAATAATAATAAATATTTATTTTCATTTTATAAAAAAAACAAAAAAAAACATTTAAATTAGTTCTGTCATCATGTAAAGTAAATTTTATAATAATTTAACACTGTTAGATGTAATATGTATTAAATCTTTATTAGATCTCAAAATGAATGTCCATTTTTAATGCTGTACATTATAAAGTTGTGATGCTTAAATTCACTTGCAGGATTTAAAATGTGATTTACGTTTATTTACACAAAATAGTATACAATTTTAATATTGGTCATTTATTTCTTATTTATTGGATCCATATCATGAAAATAACATGATATTTTTAATTCGATACATCCATTGGTCTTAGCAAATGTTCAGCATGTATTTAAACATCTAGGAACTGTAAGAAGGTGCACATTAAAGTAAGAGTTCTAAAAATATAAACTTATATGCAATATTGGATGAAATATTGCATATAACCCCCTAAAGGGTTAGTTCATCCAAAAATGAAATTGCTAATTACCCTCATGTCATTCAAAACACGCAAGACCTTCATTCAACTTCGGAACACAAATTAAGATATTTTTGATGAAATCCTAGAGATGTCTGATCCCCCTATAGACTGCAATGTAATCACCACTTTCAAGGCCCAGAAAAGTAGTAAAGACATCGTTAAAATAGTCCAGGTGACTACAGTGGTTCAACCTTAATGTTATGAAGCGACGAGAATACTTTTTGTGTGCCAAAAAATCCCCAAATAACGATTTTATTCAACAATTTCTCTTCCGTGTCAGTCTCTGTTGCTGTTCACGTAGTAAACGCAGTGCAGCGCTTCCGGGTTAAATGTCAGAACTCCGGCTCAGTATTGGCCGGATCCTGCGTCAGCATTACACGCTTGTGTCGTGGTGCTCACATGAACAGTGTCAGAGATGGACACGGAAGAGAATACTTTTTTGTATAAAGGCTTTTTTTTGTGTTTTTTCGCACAAAAAGTATTCTCGCCGCTTCATAACATTAAGCTTGAACCACTGTAGTCACATTGACTATTTTAACGATGTCTGTACTACCTCTTTGGGCCTTGAAATGTGCCTTCATTTGTGTTCCGAAGATGAACGAAGGAACGGCATGAGGGTGAATAATTAATTAAACTAACCCTTCAACTTCCCATTTAAATGCCTCTAGAGGATCCCTCTACAACACCGAATCACACTCAGTCCACACACACACACACACAAATCTGGGAATGTAAGCTGTCCAAACCAAGCTAGGTGGTCACGGTCTAAAACAAGCATAAATCCTCCAAATCTCATCCTTCACCATTTGCAAGCACAATAGCAGATCAAGGGTGAAGGACATACATCTGCATGACTACACTTAGAGTTTAAGGGGTATTATGTTGTAGATTTCAGCAGAACCATACATCCTTGTAGCAAGTTAATTCCTTTTGTATAACTGACCTTTTCTGTCAGCATTTTCTTTTCTTTTTGTGATTCAAAACGTTGACTGAGCTTTCTGTTGTGCATTACCTTTACTTCTTCATTTGTGATGAACAAGAGACAGACGAAGAGGGAGAGAAAGAAAAGCTCCTATGCTTGAGGGAGCAGGAAAATTGCTTGCTAAAATAAACTCGACCTTGCACCTCCTCCAGTTAGAGAACAGAGTTTAATGAAGTAATGCATCAATGGGAGAGGATAGTGAACATACACACAACCTCCCAGTGCGTGATGAAGCCCTAACATGGTGCCTCCAACTAACATTACCAATCTAGTTTTATCTATCTGAATGTGGTCACTTCAATGTTGGAAGAGTTGGCTTGAACAACAACTATAGCAAGAAGCGAAATTGTGACTCTTTCTCTCTCTTTCTCTTAGGCCCCTTTTACACTTCATAATTCCCACATCTGGTTAACATCCAGCTTTGATTTATCCACCTTTCATTAACACCGGCCCACCAAAATGCATTTTCATTAGCCAGAAATATAATTGCATTAGTCGTGCTTTTACAAAATGTCATGCTATTCAGTGGATTAAAGCCTAAGTGCTACAGATGTTGTTGTTATATTATGTCTTAAATGCATCTTTTCTATTATATATGGTTCAATAACTTTGAAACATGTTTGAACACATTTAGATAAAGATATGTACACTCACATGTGTAAGGACATGATGTGATCCAACGGTCTGAGCCCATTATCTACATTATGCTGCCTGTAGAAGGCAAGCATGAGTGATGGCTCAACTAATTCACACTAAAAGAAGCTGGCCTAAATTCAAATAATGAGACTAAACATTGTCTTTATATTAAATGAACCTGTGACATGCCCACTGTTTAATGAGCATAATAGAGCTATACTAATGTTTGGGCAATTCTCTTTATCTCCATGCATTTACATTAGAGAGTTGGAAATGAACATCCCTCAAGGTACATTTTTTGGTTAAGTAATTTACAATATATAACACATACAGTAATATACAGAAAATCAGCAAATTAAGTTTTTGCATGAGTGCCAATTAGTAGATTACATTATAAAATTGTTCTGATTCTTGTTAGGTCAGGGAATATGTGAACCAGTCTTAGAACCTTTGTTTATGAGTCATATGCATATTGTGATTAACATATTATATTATTTAAAGTAATTTGTTTCAGCATATTTATGCCATGACAAGGTGATTTTGAAGCAACAGTCAGAATATGTATATAAATAAATTAATGTACACAATATTTTTTTATAAAAATAAAAAATAGGGAAAATGAGAAGATAATGTGCCTGATGATGCTATGCACACTGAGTTTTTCCAGTGTACAGTTTTGTTGAGGTTTTCTTTGGTTTTGAAGGTTATTTGAGGTTTTGTTTTGTGTTGTTATGCAAGTTTGGTATGGGCATATAGACCAGCAGGTTTTGGGAGCCATTTTTCTGGCCCAGAGTCAGAGTCCAGCCCAGAGCAAACTGAAATGAATGTAATGGTTCCAGATTGGCCACCAGCAGCCTGTCAGTGGAAAAGGGCTAACAGAGAGGTGCAATAAAGTGCAGTGTGAAAAAGACTGCAGAAACCATAGGGGAACTAATCTTCAGTTTCTGTGGCGTAGGGGAATTGGAGTAAATGAAGGCTGTGCTCTTGCGTTTCTGGTGTAGGCCGGGGTGAGTTAATTCTTGGCCGGAAATTTCTGGTGGACCTAGGGAGAGAGACGAGGCGGTCCCAGGTTGCTAGTGAGGCCATGTTCAGACTTAGTCAATGTCAATAGAGGGTAGGATGGAATGAAATATGAGTGTTTCTTCCCTGAGCTACTCAGCAAACTGGAGTTCGAAGCAGTGCCAGTGTGTGCTGTTCCTGATCTGCCTGCAAGCAATGTGCTTATGCATTTCCCCTGTCCATGGTGCTGAAATCCATCTAACATCAGGCACAGAGTTATTCTGAATGGAACACAGAAGACTTGCCTTAAAAGAGGAAACACACATGACTATGCCAACACAGTCTCATGACAACTTTACATTTATCTTATCGAATCTTATCTTATTTACATTTCGCCAAAAGGGTGGCGGATTTGTATGAATTTGAACATCTCATTTATACGATGTCGTATGACCTGCTCACGCACCACTGGGGGTTAAGGTTTAGGGTGGGGTTATGGATAGAATTTTATTATTTTGTTACATACAAATTGTATGTTTTCTTACAAATCACATTGTACGAAATCCATAAAAAAAAAAAAAAAAAAAAAAAATATATATATATATATACTGTATATACACTCACCTAAAGGATTATTAGGAACACCATACTAATACGGTGTTTGACCCCCTTTCGCCTTCAGAACTGCCTTAATTCTACATGGCATTGATTCAACAAGGTGCTGAAAGCATTCTTTAGAAATGTTGGCCCATATTGATAGGATAGCATCTTGCAGTTGATGGAGATTTGTGGGATGCACATCCAGGGCACGAAGCTCCCGTTCCACCACATCCCAAAGATGCTCTATTGGGTTGAGATCTGGTGACTGTGGGGGCCATTTTAGTACAGTGAACTCATTGTCATGTTCAAGAAACCAATTTGAAATGATTTGAGCTTTGTGACATGGTGCATTATCCTGCTGGAAGTAGCCATCAGAGGATGGGTACATGGTGGTCATAAAGGGATGGACATGGTCAGAAACAATGCTCAGGTAGGCCGTGGCATTTAAACGATGCCCAATTGGCACTAAGGGGCCTAAAGTGTGCCAAGAAAACATCCCCCACACCATTACACCACCACCACCAGCCTGCACAGTGGTAACAAGGCATGATGGATCCATGTTCTCATTCTGTTTACGCCAAATTCTGACTCTACCATCTGAAGGTCTCAATAGAAATCGAGACTCAACAGACCAGGCAACATTTTTCCAGTCTTCAACTGTCCAATTTTGGTGAGCTCGTGCAAATTGTAGCCTCTTTTTCCTATTTGTAGTGGAGATGAGTGGTACCCGGTGGGGTCTTCTGCTGTTGTAGCCCATCCGCCTCAAGGTTGTGCGTGTTGTGGCTTCACAAATGCTTTGCTGCATACCTCGGTTGTAACGAGTGGTTATTTCAGTCAAAGTTGCTCTTCTATCAGCTTGAATCAGTCGGCCCTTTCTCCTCTGACCTCTAGCATCAACAAGGCATTTTCGCCCACAGGACTACCGCATACTGGATGTTTTTCCCTTTTCACACCATTCTTTGTAAACCCTAGAAATGGTTGTGCGTGAAAATCCCAGTAACTGAGCAGATTGTGAAATACTCAGACCGGCCCGTCTGGAACCAACAACCATGCCATGCTCAAAATTGCTTAAATCACCTTTCTTTCCCATTCTGACATTCAGTTTGGAGTTCAGGAGATTGTCTTGACCAGGACCACACCCCTAAATGCATTGAAGCAACTGCCATGTGATTGGTTGATTAGATAATTGCATTAATGAGAAATTGAACAGGTGTCCCTAATAATCCTTTAGGTGAGTGTATATTGTGAGATTGGGTTGGATTGTACACTCATAACTGCTGTTCAAGTCTTGGCTTCTTTCAGTGCTGTGAATTTGAATTTAATTGGCCACATTCTACAGGAATTTGGACTGGAATTAGAATTAGAATTACCAGAGATTTTATTAAATAGTTTTTGTTGTTGTTGTTGTTGTTGTTTTTTATCTTATCAAATAAATACATTTTGTTTTAAACTCCAAATATAAATTACTCCAAAAATAATTGCAACCTCATTGGATATTAGATGACAGGGTGTCAGTTAAGTAACCAATAAGCTGTAGTTTATTCAGCAAACTGAAGCCTCTCCTTTATTGACATAAGTTTAGATATGGCCTATTGTCTTCTTGTCAATTTACTGCTGTGCTTAATTTTTATTTCGCTAACCTTGGAGGCTGTAGAATTACAGGAAGTGAAATAAACAAAATCAACTTGTAATAGCAAACTGGGAAATTATCTTTCATAATGGTCTAGAAAAATGTGTTAAATATAAAGAAGCATATTTAAATTAAAGCAGGGCTCAGTAGTTTCGGGATTTCTTCGCTGTATTCTCACTTTTTGCTCGCAGGTTTCTCTCTAGAGCTCCCCCCACAGCTTCGGAATAGATATTTGACAACACTGTTGTAAAAACTCGTTGGCGATTCTCAGACACCAGAGGCTAGTAGATCAAAGACATCAAAGCAGATGGGACATTCTTTAAAACGTCTTCTTCATTCGGGTTCGAACAGCGTGAGGGAGCGCAATAATGACAGCATTTTAGCAGATTTCTTTTGGCCGTAAAGCAATTGTTTACATCGCGAGACCACCTGATATCACGCGATACTTCCTGACGCGGCGGCCGGTCGGCCCACCAGCTCAATGTTGCAAGTGCGGATTTTCCGCTCACGGGCACCAGGGGGGTGCGAAACGACCACCATTCAACCCGAAATAAGTAATATAACCATTCCAATGACTCCGAAGCTGTTCAGTTAAAGATGAACTGAACTAAAAAAAAATAAAAAATTGATAACGTGTTGTTTATGACAATTAAAAGTAAATTACACAAAAAAAAAAAATTTTAAAAATATCAATATAGCTTTTTTTAAAAGCAACACAAAAATTGCGTTTGTTAGTATAAGAACGCTGGCAATTCTGATGACGTCACTGGAATGGTAGGACCTGCGAAGGTATATGGCAGCTGCAACTGCAGGTCCTATACACACGAAAATTTGTCATTTTGGTTACGTGTTTGAGCCTGTGAGGGACAGGCCAGTAGTACTGACTACCACCACAAGGAGGACGATCAGTTTCAGGCTCCACCTACAGTACAGGATCATTTGGGGGGAGCGGCGCGCGCTGTATCGATTCGCCTCACTGATCAAGTGCAAAAGAAACTACGAGCATGCAACGCCGTTACGTTGTAAATTATACGAAATAAAAGTAATGCAGGTATGATCCAGATTGTATTTGCAATGTACATAGTCAATTATTAATGGAGCAATAGTGGTTCATGGTGTTATAAGAGGGAAATGTGGTGGGAGGTTGGAGGGCTGTTGGGTTAGAGGGCCTGTCATGCACTCTCTTTTATTGTATACAAGCACATTATGCATTTTATTAAATAGAGACTGCTTATATATGTCGTGTGCATTTAGAGAAAAATACTAAAACATGGTTGAGGTAATGTGCGTTTTAGAAAGTCGAGGCAGATAAATGGCAAATGTGATTGGACGAATTCATCCAATGGGATCGCTTGTTCAGTTAGCTGCACGCAAAATGTTAAAATCAAAATACTCCCTGCATCAACAATGTTTCCTGACACGATGAACATCAGCTAGCTTCAGGGTGAGTAGAGAGGGACATTGGATTCTGTTTACAGACCTGCTGACGGTTTAGTTAGCTGCTAGTAAACGCATTATTAAGGCAGCTGGGGTTACGATACATTTTCACAGGCTAACGTTACCTTTGACAAGGAAACCAGGCTTTATAGCGTTCAACAAAACTGAGACTGACACACTCGGCATTCATTGAAATTGAGTCACAAAACCAAGCTAGATACCAAACGATCCAACCTAGGTAAAGAGCTAGCAGCTAAACACGTTGGAAGCACTTTTGTCAAACTCCACAAGCTAGCCACCACTCCGACCATATAAACTGTATAAATAAATAATGACTCCGACGATATCACAGATCGATAATAATGCGTTTACTAGCAGCTAACTAAACCATCAGCAGGTCTGTAAACAGAATCCAATGTCCCTCTCTACTCACCCTGAAGCTAGCTGATGTTCATCGTGTCAGGAAACATTGTTGATGCAGGGAGTATTTTGATTTTAACATTTTGCGTGCAGCTAACTGAACAAGCGATCCCATTGGATGAATTCGTCCAATCACATTTGCCATTTATCTGCCTCGACTTTCTAAAACGCACAGTACCTCAACCATGTTTTAGTATTTTTCTCTAAATGCACACGACATATATAAGCAGTCTCTATTTAATAAAATGAATAATGTGCTTGTATACAATAAATGAGAGTGCATGACAGGCCCTCTAACCCAACAGCCCTCCAACCTCCCACCACATTTCCCTCTTATAACACCATGAACCACTATTGCTCCATTAATAATTGACTATGTACATTGCAAATACAATCTGGATCATACCTGCATTACTTTTATTTCGTGTAATTTACAACGTAACGGCGTTGCATGCTCGTAGTTTCTTTTGCACTTGATCAGTGAGGCGAATCGATACAGCGCGCGCCGCTCCCCCCAAATGATCCTGTACTGTAGGTGGAGCCTGAAACTGATCGTCCTCCTTGTGGTGGTAGTCAGTACTACTGGCCTGTCCCTCACAGGCTCAAACACGTAACCAAAATGACTCATTTCCGTGTGTATAGGACCTGCAGTTGCAGCTGCCATATACCTTCGCAGGTCCTACCATTCCAGTGACGTCATCAGAATTGCCAGCGTTCTTATACTAACAAACGCAATTTTTGTGTTGCTTTTTAAAAAAGCTATATTGATATTTTTAATATTGTTTTTTACTGTAATTTACTTTTAATTGTCATAAACAACACGTTATCAATTTTTTTTTTTTTTTTTTTTGTTCAGTTCATCTTTAAGGTAAAAAAAAGTTACTTAGAGCACCTTTAAGTATTCCTATAGGCGAGATTTCAAAGATTTATCTATTTGTAAAATATTATAAGTCTTAATTTTAAAATTCTTAAACCTTTTGTACTTAAAAATAAAGAAAAAAATTTCATAAAAAAAATACAGTAATTTCAGTTTAAACTTATTTGAATTGTTTACTTCAATTCAAATTCAGGAATAATTCAGAAATAATAATAACAAAAATAAAATAATAATTGATTCTCAACCCAGCGCTGAATGTTGCACAACTTTGGAACACAGAACAATGGAGATGAAATAAATAAGATGTTGAGAGAAAGAAATAGGCAGATAGGAAGAAAGGAATGCTTCTTTTTTTATAATAAATAATGAAAATCATAGCTTCTGTAGGGCTCTTTCTCCACCTGTCGACATTGTAATTAAAGTGCAATAGACTGCCTGACCATCATCTAGACTCACACAGAACCAGACATAAAAATCTATGAGCACATGTGCTCTGAAACACAAGAATATCTTAACATCCATCACACACTCACTCAATGATATTTTCTGTCAGCACCACGCAAATACAATGTTTCTGTAAAATCCTGTCTGCATTTCTTCCACAAGCTCATCTGATAGCACGTTAAGAGTATGGGTATTTTTAAAGATTGTGAGAGAAAGAGCCGAGAAATTGTGAAAAACTGGAAAAGGTGAAAAACAGCTGTGAGATCTTTGTGGTGACTTACATTATGTCATCCAGAGACAGAGATTTAGCGTTTCTCAATTTGCATACTTATAAATAAAGGATCTGCTTTATTGCATACCACCATAGTGGCAGCAATTGCATTGGTAGTGAAATGTAGTTCAGAGCATCTGTACAGATACATACAGTATGTCATCATATGTCGTTATTTTGTGAGTCCTTTGACTATATGCAAATATGGCAAAATCAAATTGTCTCCATGTCATTCACACAGAAGCAAATTACCAGTGCACTCATGTTTTATCATAATGTTTGTGTTCTTGACAAGCAGAGTAAACTCCCCTCTCTGTGATATAGCATGAATCACAGGCAAATTACACCTGACAATTGCCTCATGAATGATCGGCTTGTTTAATCCAACAGTAACGTTTTTTTTGCGAATTCTTAAAGCTTGATGGACAAAGACAAAGCAAAAAAAGAAAAAGAGAGAAAAATAGCCTATGGACATTGTGTTTGATGTACATGGTTTACCAAACAATAAGCAAAGCAGTGCTCCTTATCTTATTTGAGCAGTTGGCGTAAGTATTTCTGCAAACTCCCTACCGCCCTAGTCATAAATCAATGTGGGACAAGATGGGAATCAGAGAGTATCATTACAAAACAGACTAATGAAACAAACTACCTCTTTTAAATGACCTGCAGATCCTAAAGATATAGATTCCCCACAATCACAGTCCTCCATCCCCCTTATTCGCTCTCCCTCACTTTTGTTCTCTCTGTATTTCTTGTTACATCCCAGTGTGGCACAGTCTGGCCATCACTAGATAAGGCCTCCCCCTTGGTAATACAGATTTCTTTGTCCACCAGATTCCATTATCGAAATGTACACTATTTTAGGCAGCTTTATGTTTGTTTTACTGCTGTGCAGATTCTAATACGATTCCACAGATGGACAGCTCATCGGTTAGGCCTGTATTCCCCAGAGAATGTACATTTAAGGGTAAATAGTGTTACAACCTTTCTCTGGAATAAATTAGCATATACATAATATCTTTGTCCTTTCCAGTAAAATGATCAAGGTTTGTTTGAGCGCATGTACAGCGTATTAAAGACTAACAAGACCCAAAACTTGATCAGTCGTGTTTTTTAGGCTTTGGCCTAAATCTCAGGATATTAGTTTTTGCATTTCTATCACAAATTTAATTGTGTTTGCTGTTTGTTTTGCATGGACGACATTGTTATCTCTGATTGACATGGCAAATAACCTTGTTTGTCTGTGGCTGGACTTACCTTACCTAAGTGATTATGCTGGTCTTGGATGAATTCCTTCAAAACAAAACTTGAACCATTAATTTCAAACATGAGGAAATAAAAACAACAAAAGGACATAAGCGTAACACTTTCTATGAAGTCCATGCTTATAATGAACGATAGCTCAATTTATACTTATGTATAAGTATTACTATTCTATAAATATATGTATAAAGACATTAAGACATATACTACATTATAAGAACAGTTACATTTAGATTATTTGTATAATTACTTAAGTCATACATTTGCTTTTTCACATAAATCATTAATACAAGAAGATGAAAAACAGTTTATTTTTTAATGTTAGATACTAGCAAAACACTGCAACAATATATATATTTTTTAAAGTATAATTTCAAATCGCTATAAGCAATTTCATGCATATGGCTGAGGAGATATAGATTTTGACAAATCAAAATGACTATTCATAATCTCTAATGCAAACATCAATCATTAAAGACATAACTGATTAATAATGTGTACAGCAAACAAGTGTCTCTGTAACTATTTTATATTTGAATATTTATAAATCAGTATATAATGGATTATGAGCATGCACATTGAAAAAGCAAATGCATTAGTAATTATAAAATAAATAATATAAATAACTATAGGTCTAACTGTTCTAATAATGCAGTATGTGTCTTAACGAGTCATTAAATATATTTATAGAATAGTAATACTTACTTATAAATAAGTATAAATGGGGCTATAATTCATTAAGCATGGACTTCATAGAAAGTGTTTCCGAACCAACTAACCAAAAAAACAAACACATAAACAAGGAGATAAGTAATAAACAATTATGTGTAGTGTGTGTGTGTGTGTGTGTGTGTGTGTGTGTGTGTGTGTGTGTGTGTGTGTGTGTGTGTGTGTGTGTGTGTGTGTGTGTGGGTGTGTGTGTGTACATATGGCTGGGAATCAATAAAAAAAACTAAATAAATAAAAACTAATTAATTTCACAATTTGCTGTAATTAATTGCAATTAATTGCATTTCCCCCAAGCTTGTAATAATCAATATTTAAACTTAGAATCACCTAATTAAATTAAACAACACAGAGAAAAAAAAGGAACAGAAAATAGCCCTATATTAAAATAATAGTAAACATCAATATATCAATATATTATTATTTTTCAATAATCAATCAACATAATCAATTTAACAGATGTTTTTTTTTATTTATTTATTTATTTATTTTATTTTTTTACTAATTATCAAAATAAAATATAGTCCTACAAAGCTATTATTACCAGAGCATGTGATCAGAGCAGGTCATTTTACCATTGTTGCCCAGCATGACTACCAGCTCAGTAGGGCTATTGCAAACAGAAGTCTACTACAGAGAAATTTCACGTTATTTGAGCGGACTTTGCTCACACACGGAGCGGAAAAAACCCGCTCATGAAACCTGATCGCAGAACACGGATGGGCGGCATATATTCGGCTTATTTCGGCTTTTTTTCTCTTTCGGCCAAAAAACGAAAATGCCATTCGGCGGCCGAAAATTCGGTGCATCCAGCTTCAAACCAACTGGTACGGTATTTTAATTCAGCTTTGATAATTGTACACAGCATCTTTGTTTTGTCAAACCCGCCATCAGGCAACTTTTTAAATGCAAACATTCCTCCTAAAACTCCATCCTTATTGTACTTCTCCATCATGACAGGGTGACTTGGTTCGGCACACTCGCAATAGCAGCCGCAACAGAAAGTCATTAAAACGAGGCAAAAAAAAAAAAAAAAAAAAAAAAAAGTGCTGCGTTAATTGCGTTACTTTTTTTAACGCGTTAAACATCTCAAATTGATCGCAAAGATTAACGCGTTAATTCCCCCAGCCCAATATATATATATATATATATATATATATATATATATATATATATATATATATATATATATATATATATTGTGTTTTGGATGAGACTTACACACATTTTCTGTATCAGCTCTTGTTCCCTTACAAAAAATAAACAAAATTAAATTCTTAGCAGACCTAATAAATGTTCTTATTCCACAGTATCTTAAAAATGGAGGAAATGAAGAATAGAAAAGTGCTTCTGGCAGATCTCTATGTCATGATAAATTTGTGCTCTGGTAATCCCAGTAGCCCCCCCTTTGAGCGATTTCATCAACACTGGAAACACAGAAAAGCTGACTGCAAGGCAAAGCCATTGCAACATGGACAGAAAACCTGTGCCTTCTACAAACGAGAAGGAGAGAGAGAGAGAGCATGTGAAAGTAAAAGAGACTGTTTTAGATTTAGAGCTGTGACTCATTCTGTATCAAACAGAGGGGGAGACAGAACACTCTACACTCCATCTTATACACATAAATCAAGGGCCCATTTAAGCCAATTTACATTAGCCAGACAAACTCTTCCCACCCCAGGCTCCACTGGCCAGATTCTGTTAAACAAGCACATCGAGACCATTCAACATGTTCATGGAAGAGGGAATACAAGGCTAAGATTTCATCATACAGAGAAAACATAAAAATGTTCCTATTATTTTCTTGTACAGACCTAAATTAAATAGGAATTACTTCTGATTTTAAGCCTTAGACCCAAGTACTTTTATACCTCAGGCTTTGAATCAATTCATTTTAAATATACACTTTTCCCCCCACAATTTCTTGTTTGCATAATGTATGGGTTTGGAGTTTCCTGGATTAATTCCTACAGCATATGTTCACACATTTCAACAGAAAAGCAGTAATGAAATGAATGCTGGATCCCAAACACCAGAATCACCTAAAATATGCTATTCAGGTGATTAATTAAAGAGTCATATGCTCAGGGATTTGTAACTTTTAGGAAAACTTTTAATTTCACAAACCAAAAAGCTCAATGGAGATATGACCAGGATGCACATCATGAAACTAAGTGTTTGCAGTAAAATTTAGAAGACAACTTGGAACAGAACAGTCCTCCCCCTCCCCCATGTTATATATCATGTAACATTTATTGTTATATGATAAATGATGCAAAAAAAAATGCATCATATAGGCAGTCCAGGACTTTAAAAAGAGATTGTTTCCAGGGACAATGTGCTCCCTGTGTGAGAGAAAAAGATTTTCCTGTCTGGAGTTGTTCACTTTACACACCCTATCACCTGGGGACATAAATATATACACACACACGCACACACTCACATACACACACATTCAACGGGGAAAGCTCTTCTCTCTTCCATACATCTCTCACTTCTTCTTCTTTCTCCCTAGAGCTACATCTAATTCCATGATTCCTTCTTTTCCTTCTCTTCCTCCCATTGCCTCTTTCCCTCCTTCTCCCCATAGGCCTCTGATAGGATTATGTTCCTGAACCACACGGATGTATTCCAAGCTCGACACTACTGAAGCTAACTGTTGAGTGTATCAGTTGTGCTTTCACACCAGTGTTCCTGGTCATGTCAAAACCACTAAGACTAGCAACAGGCATCATGGCCACAGGGTTTTTACTTGGTCTCGGCAGGAAGGAAGGAAGGACGGAAGGAAGGAAGGATTTCATGAAATAAAAAGCTCAATGGAGCTATTACCAGGATAAGCATCATGAAACGCCTCGGTTACGACTGTAACCTCGGTTCCCTGAAGAGGGAACGAGCGATGCGTCGAGATTTGACGCTATGGGAACGCTTTGCGTGATGATGTCTTGAAGCACATGTAAAATCAGTCCAATGGCGTGGCGGAACGTCAGATGCGGGTGACGTCACGTACCAGGAAACTATAAAGCCTGCTTGAAAACAGAGAGCGGCAGCTTCGTAAAGTCTGAAGTAGCAGCTGACAGGCATGAAGGAAATATGGCAAGGTGAGGCAACGCTCGTTCCCTCTTCAGGGAACCGAGGTTACAGTCGTAACCGAGGCGTTCCCTTTCAAGGGAACTCGCGTTGCGTCGAGATTTGACGCTATGGGAACGTCTATACCAACGCCACCATAGCTACAAGTGTCTGTCCTGTGTGAAATCATAAAGAGCAGCACTAGGATGACAGGACCTGAGACCCTGGTGTAGAGTCCAGGTCCAAGGAGTAAAACCTGACAAAGGTGTGCGGTGAGGACCAGCCTGCCGCATGCCCGCATCACACAAGTCCTGGAGAGAAACTCCTGAAATAAGGGCCTTGGAGGCCGCCATACTCCTTGTAGAGTGCGACCGGACAGCCATAGGAGAAGGCTGCCCGGCCGCTTCATAAGCAAGCGAAATAGCCTCAACCACCCACTTGCTCATTCTTTGCTTAGACACTGGAGATCCCTTGTTAGGGGACCCAAAGCATACAAACAGCTGATCACTTTTACGCCACAGGGCAGCTCTGTGGACATAAGCGTCTAACGCCCGAACTGGGCAAAGCAAATTATTCGTCTCATGGTCCGCATTCTGAAAGGGAGGAGGACAGAAGGCCTGCAGAACAATAGGTCTAGCCACATAGGTGGGGACCTTGGGGATATAACCCGGTCTCGGATGCAAAAAAGCTTTAACCATACCCGGTGCAAACTCTAAGCATGATGGAGCAACCGACAATGCTTGAAGATCCCCTATTCTCTTGAGAGAAGAAATAGCTAGAAGGAACAGAGCTTTCAATTTCAGAAACTTCTCAGGAACCTCCTCAATAGGCTCAAAGGAGGCCAGGGAAAGGCCTTCCAGCGCAATGGACAAATCCCATGGTGGCACCCTAGAGCAAACTGCAGGCCTCAGCCTCCAGGTGCCACGAAGGAAACGAGATACCAAGGGGTCTTTCCCCACAGACATTCCACCCAAAGGAATGTGGTAAGCACCTATGGCCGCCACATAAACCTTTAAAGTGGACGGGGTCAGACCTGCAGTGAACCGGTCCTGCAGGAACTCCAGCACTGTACCATTTGGGCATTTAACTGGGTCCAACCGACGGTCACTACACCAAGAAGTGAATACTCTCCACTTCAGGGCATAAAGTTTCCTCGTGGAGGGAGCTCTGGACTGTAGAATGGTTTCAACAACCTTAGTTGAGAGACCTGACTCTATGAGCTGGGCCCCCTCAGAGGCCAAGCCCACAGGTTCCACAGTTCTGGTCGGGGGTGTAATATCGAGCCCTCCGCTTGGGACAGAAGGTCCCTCCTGACGGGTAGCTCCAAAGGAGGCCCGTCGAGGAGAGACACAAGATCGGGAAAACCATACTCTGCCCGGCCAGCGCGGGGCTATAAGAAGTAGATGGACCCGGTCCCTGCAAACTCTTTCCAGAACTCCCGGGAGCAGAGCAACTGGGGGAAAAGCGTACAGACGTAGCCTCGGCCACGTCTGTACCATAGCATCCAGTCCCAGAGGAGCTGGATGCGTGAGGGAGAACCAAAGTGGACAGTGAGACGTCTCTCGAGACGCAAACAGATCCACTTGTGCTTGGCCAAACTCCCTCCATATCAGCTCCACCACCTCGGGGTGGAGCCTCCATTCCCCGGGCCTCAGCCCCTGTCTCGACAGAGTGTCTGCTCCTATATTCTGGATCCCAGGAATGTAAGCTGCCCTGAGTGACAACAGCTTCCCCTGGGACCACAAGAGGATATGGCGTGCCAGATTGCATAATGGGCGTGAGCGCAAACCCCCTTGGTGATTTATATAGGCGACTACCGACGTGTTGTCCGTATGTACTAGCACATGGTGTCCCCTGAGATCTGTGATAAAGCTCCTCAGAGCCCGGAAGACAGCTAACATCTCCAGGCGATTGATATGCCAAGAACGATGATGGTTTTCCCACAGACCTTGAGATGAGCGACCCTCTAGAATCGCTCCCCAACCCGTGAGGGAAGCATCCGTCGTTAGCAGTTTGCGACGACAAGGAGCTCCCAACACTGGGCCTTGGGACAGGAACCAAGGTTTCTTCCACATAACCAAGGCACGTAGGCATCGCCGCGTGACCTTGATTGTGCGAAATGGGTTGCCCCTCGGGGAAAACCCCCTGGTCCTGAGCCACCACTGCAGGGGCCTCATGTGCAGCAGTCCAAAAGGTATCACGTTGGAAGCTGCTGCCATGAGACCCAATAGTCTCTGAAACTGTTTTACAGTGAGTAGCTGGCCTAGCTTTACACTTTTCACAGCTGCAAGGATGGACTCTATACGTGGCGGTGACAGGCGCGCCTGCATCGACACTGAATCCCAAACCACGCCTAGAAAAGTGGTCCTCTGGAGAGGAGTGAGCACACTTGCCGAACCGCCAACTGATGCGACTGAGCTAAAATCAACCAATCGTCGATATAGTTCATTATGCGAATGCCCTGGAGGCGCAGAGACGCCAGAGCTGCATCCACGCATTTCGTGAAAGTGCGGGGTGATAAAGCTAGACCGAATGGAAGAACTCGGTATTGGTATGCTTTGCCCCCGAAAGCAAACCTCAGGAACTTCCAATGACACGGACGGATGGAAATATGGAAATATGCGTCCTTGAGATCTATCGTGACAAACCAGTCCTCGGACCTGACTTGTGGCACGATTTGTCTCAAAGTCAACATTTTGAACTTGAGCTGCATGACTGACTCGTTCAGAACTCGAAGATCTAAATGGGACGCAATCCCCCGTCCTTCTTTGGAACTATGAAATACCGGCTGTAAAACCCGGTTTCCCTGTTGGAGGGAGGTACATATTCTATGGCCCCTTTCTCTAACAGAGTGTTCACTTCTTGTTCCATGACCAGAACCTGCCCGGAGTTCACCACTGTGGGTAGGACCCCCATAAACTGAGGTGGGCGTTTCTTGAACTGTATTTGATACCCTTTTTCTACGGTCTGCAGGACCCATCGAGAAACATTTGGCAGTAGTTTCCACGCTGTCAAAGATTCTACTAGAGGTACCAGTCTCTCGAGACT
The DNA here is from genome assembly GCF_965113295.1 of Leuciscus leuciscus. Taxonomy (NCBI): domain Eukaryota; kingdom Metazoa; phylum Chordata; class Actinopteri; order Cypriniformes; family Leuciscidae; genus Leuciscus; species Leuciscus leuciscus. Next base: position 23,790,768 of record NC_138726.1, on the reverse strand, counting down.
GGCTTCTGGATTGTGTTGTTGTTGAGTAATCGGTTCATCGCCCTGTAACGGCGCACCGGCAGGGAACGACTGAACGGACTGCTCTAACACCCTCCTCAGAGGGGGCGGGCATCCCGAGGCCACTACGTTTCCGGGTGGTCCTTGAGATATGTGCTCGCCGGAGACCGCTGCGCCCTGAAACACCAGAGGTGGCAAGGTTGGCAGAACGGTCCCCTGAGGGTACCGAAGGGAAACGGGCACCGTAAAAGGAGGTGTTGACCGCTGCACTTCGGGGGGGACTACCCTCATTGTCCTGAGCCCTCGGGCGTCAGGACTTTTTCCCAGCAGCCTTCTTGGCGGTAATAACGGTCCGCAGATCCGTTCTACTCCTCGAAGACTGCTGGGTTTGAGCGTGCCCCCCGTGTCCCCGAGATTTTTGTGGGGGAGCACGGGATGACACGCTCTGTTTTTGAGTGGCACGATGTTCAGAGCTCTTTCTAGATGAGTGAGGCTGCTCCCGCTCAGCAGCCTCATAAAAAGATCGACGGGGAATAATTTTTTGTAGTGCAGCTGCTTGCTTAGAAGCTTCTTGGAATTTATCTACAGCAGTAGTAACAGCATCACCAAATAGACCCGAAGTAGAAATGGGCGCATCTAAAAGAACATGTTTCTCATTTTCTTTGATATTAGATAGATTGAGCCACAGATGCCTCTCAGTGGCCACCAGGGCTGCCATAGAACGGCCGATGGATTTAGCCGTCTCCTTGGTGGCCCTGAGAGACAAATCTGTGGCTCTGCGCAATTCGCATACCACTTCGGGACCAATACCCCCGCCCTCATTGAGATCTCCCAATAATTCCGCCTGATAAGCCTGCAGCAAAGACATAGTGTGTAAACACACTGCAGCCTGACCAGACGCGGAATAAGCCCTGCCCACCAGAGAAGATGTAACTCTGAGGGGCTTATTAGGCAGAACCGAACCCTTTAGGGAGGATGCCGACGCTGGCGAGAGATAGCTCGCAAGCGTCTCTTCGACTTTCGGCATCCCCCCATAACCATGCTCTTTATACCCAGTTATAGAGGAATAATTAGAAGTTTGTGGATTAAACACTCTATATGACACTGGTTTCTCCCACGATCTCGACACCTCAGTATGGAGATCGGGGAAAAACGGCAGGTTACGGTGTTGTGGTTGTGCACGTGGCGGCAGGAAGCGTTCGTCAAGTTTACTTTTTGAACGAACGTCCTGCTTATCGGATGGCCACTCAATGGAAAGTCTTTCGACTGCTCTTGTCACTACTTCGAGTAATTCTTCATATGCACGAGACTGAGGTGGGGCACCCTCAGACTCAGTATGAACACTAACAACATCCAGTTCCTCAGAACTGGATAATTGCAGTGTTTGTTCCATCATCGGGGCGGAAGAAACCGCATCGTGTGCTTCCGAACCCTGATGAGAAACACTGGATCTATCAGACAAAGGCTGAGATAGGGCAGAGCCCGTCTCAAGCCCCGCTGATAGATCCATTTGTGAACCCCAGGAGCCTCGGCAGCAGCGGGACTCGAGCCCTGGGGGACGCGAGTTTCCCGGAAGAAACTCAGCCGGGATCGGAGCGTGCGCATGGACAGCGCCTCGCAATGCACACAGCCAGCACCCTCGAGTGCTGACTGGGCATGCTCCTCTCCCAAACAAACAATACACAGAACGTGCGTGTCCCCATCCGTAATATAACGCGGGCAGGGATGCACACACATTCTGAACTGCTTGCTGGCCATTATATATGAGTGACAAAACAACACCAAATAGACAAAGACAGATTTCACAAAGAGCGCTACTGAAGACACAGAAGCTGCAGCTCTCTGTTTTCAAGCAGGCTTTATAGTTTCCTGGTACGTGACGTCACCCGCATCTGACGCCCCGCCACGCCATTGGACTGATTTTACATGTGCTTCAAGACATCATCACGCAAAGCGTTCCCATAGCATCAAATCTCGACGCAACGCGAGTTCCCTTGAAAGGGAACAAAGTGTTTGCAGTAAAATGTAGAAGATAACTTGGAACGAAAAAAAAACAAAAACATTTTGTTATATGATAAATGGAAGGAAGGAAGGAAGGAAGGATATTGACATTGCTTAAACTTCTTAATTTGTATATTAAAACATAACAGGAACCAACACTTCTTGTTCCACTTGGTCTGTGTCATGTTGACAATTTGCATGTCAGAGAAAATTTGCAGCACAATACTACATCAGTTTATATATATATATATATATATATATATATATATATATATATATATGCACATTATATTTCTGATTAAACCATTAGACAAGTCTAATAAATAATTAAATAAATAATTAAATAAGTTAATATTATTGATTCCTTTTGTAAGTGGAACTCAACACTGCATCTTGGATCAATGCTATGGGGAATGCCATCAATGTGACCAGTGTCTAGATCACGTGTGTACACCCGACAGTTTCATCAGCTGACGACAATACATGACACCTGTGCATATATGAGGGAACCTGCAATAGACGTCACCAACTCTTTTTGTCTTCAGGAGACGCTTGTTTGTATGTGTGTGTGTAAAACAAATGCTACGAGTAGAGCATGTTCGACTCCTCGAGGAAGCTAGATGTGCTCATTATGATGCATTCATAAGACTAAATGAAAGAGACTGGTAAGAAGCTTTGTTCTTCCTTTATTCTCACCCGAGGGATGGTAGTTAACGTTTGCACAAGTGCGTTTGGCTCTCGAATGAGTTTAAGGCACTCATAGCAATGCATTCATGATAGCAGATTCTGTCCACGACAGGGGCGCGAGAGACAGGAAGTTGCTCATTGCACTTTTGACGAGTGATTCCCGTCAGGCCATAAATGCCCCACTCTGACCCTGCCTCAAAGTGAAGACTACCTCACATTTGAATGTCAGGGCTTATGCAGCAGAAGGCCAGGCCGGTGGTTCCTTGCACACAATGATGGTGTTGCAAGCGTACCAGGTGGATCTGCTTAAGGAATTGAACCAGGGGCAAGGACTGTCTCCAGAGGATTTGAACCTCTGGGCTACCAAATAAACATTCAAATCGGTTGTTCAATGGCAGCGATGGTGGCCATGGAGAGGTCTGTCCTGCTTAATAACACAGTAACAGTAATACAATTAGAATACATTATAGCTCATCCATGAATGGTTTCTGCCGAGTCCCGTCAGATTGCTTTCCAGCGGCTGTGGAGGTGAAGAGGTTCAACTTGACAGACATCAATACAAATTAGAAAAATGTTCTCCTTTATCTCCAAAACTTTTTTGGCATGTCTATAGAGATGGTAGTCTGAAGGTTTAGAGATGTGGGGGTACGGTCAGCAGCTTTCAGGGGATACATCCCATGCCAGTCTAAGTTTTCGCCTAATATCTCTGGGGGACCAGGTCCATCACAGTCTTAGGACTGGAGACAGGGCCAGAGGCTGAGCGTGGCCACTCGTGCTCCTCCTCCGGCGAGGAGTAGAGCACATAGGAGGATGGACACTAGGAGGAAGTAACTGAAGGAACCGATTTGGTAAACAAGACCAAATTGCAGAGGAGAGGTAACATCCCTCCTCCATCAGGTTCCTTTTGGAAAGCTGTTCGTCAGGGTTGCATGTAGAATAGAACACCTTCCCTACTGTCTGGGTTTTAAAGCAGGGTCCTCCACTCCCCTTTGGAGCCTCAACTGGTCCAGTAGTATCTAACCAGTAGATGTTAATTTTCCTTTGTTATTAGGCACCTCTTTCAGGTGTTGAGAGCCTTAGGACTCTGAACAGGTGTGAGGGTGGACTGGAGTGGTGTAGACTGTAGAGTGGAATCCTCCCCTACTGTCGGGATTTAAAGTAGCATCCTCCACTCCCTGTTGGAGCTAATGAGGCAGGTATTTCCTAAGCATGGCATAGTGGGTATTTGAAGAGTTTGGTTCCAAAACGCGATGAATCCATTTTGATTACTTTGAGTAAAAATTAGTTTTCTTTACCAAGAAAGTGGCAAGATGAAAACCACTATTTTCTGTTTCAAACTTTCACATAGCATCTTTAGGTTATAATAACATAAAAAATTCAAATCTAGATTTAGATTTTCAAAGATTTATTATAAAAACTGATTATTTTCCCCAAAAATGCAATAAAGTCATGTCACTTTTTTCCCCTAAAATGAAATTAATCCATTGAATCAATATAAAAGTTATTTTTCAGATTGAAACTGTTGAAAATACACAACAAAGTAAGTTGATCCACATATGACAGCCTCTGAACTCGGTCAATACTAATCTTATAGGCTATACAGGCACTGGACTAAAATACATTCAATCAGCTAAGAAATACCTCCTGAACTTTTTTGACGGCGATCAGCTTTTTTGACGGCTTGGTCCTGCTCAGTTTTCATTGACTTTGAGTAAAAGAATTGAACGTTTTTAAAAAAAAAATCCCCTGGGGTCAATGTGTCAGCGAGACAGAAGTTTGATGCTGTCGTGTGAGAACAAGTAACAGCCGGCATTTTTCCTCCTCCCGTGTGCCTCATCTTCTTAATCTCCTCACGTAAATGATTAGATTTCGATGGCTAACGTTTCTTCCCTACCGCAGAAACCACCACAGGTTCATCAATGCCGTCAAATGTATTCATTTTTTTGTTTGTTTGTTGATCAAAAAGTATAAAGTAGATAAGGAAAACTAGGATGCCGGGTGTATTCAAAGTGCCGCTGTTACTGTTTACAATGCGTGGAATAGTGCGCTGTGATTGGTTGAGCGGATTTATCGCATTCTGTAGAGAAAGGAGACTGGTGTTTGTCACGGTTTGGAAAGAAGGGGAGAAAACATGACAGAATAACACGGCGGATATCGCATTTTAAGTAAAATAAAAAAAATACTTTAATACAATACATACAATACAATACTATACTATACAATACAGATTTTTGCGGGAACAACATTTTTGGAAAAATGCCGTTTATCGCGTTTTGGAACCAAACTCTTCATTTGTTTCCCATAGTGTCGATCCAAGACGCAGTGTTGAGTTCCACTCCGAAAGGGAACGCCTCAGGTTACAAATGTAACCATGGTACTCTGAGAAGGGGAACGAGACACTGCGTCTCATTGCCATGCCTCGGCTTGTCTGCACATCTCCTTCAGACAAAAAAGTTGACGATGTCTATTGCAGGTGCCGCCTTATAGCACAGGCACTCCGGTAGTGACATCATGGACTGTCGTCAGCTAATGATATTGTTGTGTGTATGCACGCGCTTCAGACACCAATTAGACTGATGGCATTCCCCATAGCGTCAATCCAATAAGAAAGAAAGACAGATAGATAGACAGATAGATAGACAGTCAGGCAGACATTTCTCAAGGCCCTTTGGGAACAGAAAGGACGGGGAGCAGAGAATACAGAGAGCACTCACTTCCTCATCTCATACTCTCTCACCCTCTCAGTATGTCCATCTTCATTTCCGACTCTCAGTTCCCTCTGCTTTACAGATAAATAAGTACTTTCAGTCCCAGCTGAAATGCATACCACCATTAATGTGGTTTGTAGGATTAAATTATTTAGTAGAAAGGCTAAGTGTAATGTGTTGGTTTAAAAATATCACTTTTAAGGAAAACAGCATAGACACAGCAGATAAAGCTGATACTGCTAATGTTGCCAATCTCTCTTCATTCAGGATGCTAGTGCAGAGAAACAGAGGCTATATCATCATAAACAAGACCATTTGAAAAAATGTGAGGATTTCAGTGGGGAGAAAAAGAGAAATATGTATTTATTTGTTTATAAAAAAAAAGAAAAACAGTTTGAAAACGTTGCCTATGAATTGAGAATACACTACATAAATTGCATATATAGCTATATATAGCTGCACCAAGTTACACCCCTTACTTCTGCAAATTATCAACTCACACATTCACCATTACAGAGGAACAGGTGCAGCACCAGAAATACAATAATATACTTTCAGTCTTGAATGTATCTCATTAGCAGCACTGTGCTGAACATCTACCTTCCATTGGACCTTTGCTGACCCCTTCAGGGCTGTAGGTTGTTGCAAAATTTCTGTTGGCATTCCCTCAAATGTTTAAACAATATCCCCAGGAATCTTGCAGGAAGCACACTAGATTCAGTGTAGCATGTATCATATGCTGCCATGTCACATGGTTTAGCACCATCTTCAGGTCAAACAACAGGGTTCAGGCATCACCCATTGCAGGACATGAACCTGCAGCCTTTCAGCCCAAGTCCAAATCTTTTGGCATTTGACTACACCACCCCCAGTGAGGAGAGGTGCCAACATGACAGGAAACCAAATATTTAATAAATAAAAAAAAAGTACCAGTTTCATTTGAAGTGCTTCAAAGAGTAAATAGGAAATGACATCATAGCTGTGGGCAACGGGTTGTGAAGAATAGCTTTACTTGTACTCTCACAAAACATGGCTGACGCATCTACTTCTGACTGATTTCATGAAGGTGGATTCAACTGCCAAAACAGTGTAGAGAATACAGACTACATTCATTCATAGCTCAGCTGTTAATGCGTCTGTGCTGACCGACACAAATATTCTCATTTTGTCAATGTGACAGTTTTGCTTTTTGAGGAATGCTGTTCTAATTTGTTTTCCAAAACTGTGAAAACATTAAGATTTTGTATAAAACATAAAGCATTTGTATTTACATAAAACAACGGCTTGGTGACAAAGGAAGAGGACGTCTCTAGCTGCCTCCCGATATGTATTCTTCCCTAGTTTAAAGTAGGTGAAAAACATTATGTGAACAGTTGTATATCCGAATTCACAATATTCAAAAACAGTTGGCAAAAGGTTCCAGGATGGCATAACACTTACGGCAAAATGAAGTTGCGCAACTGATGGACACTTTACTATCCCATGAGACCATGGAAGAGGAGTTGCAGCGAATTGCAGTGAAGGGACACAACAGATGCTGATAGGTCACATGACAAAGACAGCATGACAAATATAGTTGTCACAGCTGGTCAGGCAAAATGAGGAGAATGGGATCTAATTGCAGCTCTATTATAATCAAAAAACAAAGACGATAGACCACAAGAAAAACTGCGAAGAAGATAACTGGAGAAAAACACTTAGCAGCATAAACAACACAAGACAATTAACTGAACAAACTGAGGGCTATATATACACAGGGCAAACTAATGATGAAAACAAGGAGCAGGTGTGTGTTAATCAATAAACCAATGAGTAACCATAACAACCAATGAAAACATACTTGAAACCATGAAAATGAAAGGAAAACACAGGAAATAGCAAGTACAAAAAAACAAAACAAAAAGTCCATGAACATGAATCGGAAACCAAAACTGAATGTGACAGTAGTAAGTCCAAATTACATTCAAACTACACACATTGATTCTATAATATACTTTTTCTACAGTTGCGAATTACTCATTCAAAATAAGCTACTCAGTCAGATAGCATGCAAGTTTGGACACAGCATCTTTTATATTCTGTCTCATTTGAAAACACCATAGTTATTCAAAAAATATCTTAACAGCTGTTTGAAAACACGTAAATACCTTTCAGCTTCCGTGACAAGTAGGTGTCAGTAACAGAAAGTTGTTTGTGTACTGCATTTCTGCATTCTATATAGGTGCCACCAACTGTCAGGTAGTGAATTTTCCATCTGCCATTTTTTAGACAAATTGTACGCCAAAAAAACAGACCGAAATTCCATGCTGAACATTTGTGTTGGTATGAATAGGCCTTCAGTCTTCAGCTCAATTATCGATTACCTTTCCTTATTTCTGTATATTCAGTGACAGAGAATCAGCAATACTGCCACTTTGAAAGACAAAGTCTTGGAAAAGTGCCGAATCTTGCCAGTCACTCCATATTTTACACTGACTTACACTAAAAAAAAAAAAAAAAAAAAATCCAGCATTATTGAATTCTATGTTGGTCCAGGCTGGTTAAAGCTGGTTTATCTGGTGGAGCAGCATAGTCATGCTGTTGTCAATCAATACTGAGCTGATGTAGCTGGTCCACCAGAACTCCTACTTTCCATGCTGGTAACCAGCAACCTGCATCCCATGTCCAAACATCTAAAACATAGGATAATGCTAGTGACCAGCAATGCTGGATTTCAGCAGGGTAAACTCAAACCCAAATGTTCTTGAAATGATCTGTTAATATTCATGGATTTCAATTAAAATACAACCAAACAAACAAATTAATATATTCAGACTTTACAATCTAAAACAGTTAAATATAAAAAGCAATATTTCTAAACCAACACTGGGGATGAATTTGTGAATGTCAGTGAAGCGATGCAACTGATGCTGATAGGTCACATGACAATTACAACATGATGAATGTAGTGCATCCGGATTATATTCATACTACACACATTCATATAGAAATTGAACATACTTTGTTTCAACAGTTACAAAGTAGTTACTGATTCAAAAGAAGTAAGGATCTGTTGATATTCATGGTTTTGAATTAAGATTGGCTGCAAATAAAACAAACAAACATAGAAATGGATTCAGATGTTAAAGCCTAAAACAGTGAGATCAGACTAATGGACAAAAATAGATGATGAAAACATGAGTTGCCCTACCTTTGTCTGAGTAAAAATGTTGAGCTAGGGGAAATAGGCTAGTAATTGGGCTGACTCTGAGGCAGGTGCACCTGGGGCTCCCCTCGGGCAACATTACCACCAGCCACGAAAAACAGGATGGTAATTACCCTGCATAGGGCTCCAATCCTCTGTAATGCAGCCTCTGTTATGAAATGAAGAGTGACATCTTTCTCTCTCTCTGACATACCTGCACTCATTAAGCCTGTGCGTGCAGGTGTAGGTCAGCCTGGAAGATGGAGAATTTTTTTTTTTTATGATTAAACAATGACTTGATATAAAATCATCCCTTTGATCTTTTTTCCGTATTCTTTTGGCCGGCTCTGTAGCCTGAGCTGCAAGCCTTACCCGTGCCTCCTCCGCCGATAGCTAGCTATCAGGCTGAAAGACAGTAACACACATTTAATGTGATTAAGTTTGACACAGAAAATGGAACAAAGAGTTAGACGTAATCAGGCCTCTGTGCCCTGCCTCCCGGTATGGATCTGTTAGAGGTGAAGTAAGGTGGCAGGCAATTTTGTGTTTACACTGCCTGCTACGCTAATAGATTAGCCCATCACAGGATAACTCGTCCTAAACAAACACTAATACTCATGCCAAATTGATGCTCATAGCTATCAATAATGTGGCTGCTCAAGGCAATGGGTGCGAAATTAACCTTAATTTGGGGATTCTGTACTATCGGTTACAGTCCTGATAACAGCAGAGCTTGATTAAGGAGAATGAATTGTGCTGCACATTAGTAAATTTAATTAGAGTTAAGGTTACTTTGTTACCTTGCTAAACGTTGTTACGCCAACGATATAACTGTGCTGACAAAGTGATGAGTTCTGAAGACCTTCAAATCAAGCCTTATCTGCAAACACAATAATCTACTGTATAATGCCATCAAAACAAATTTGCAATGTAATGTAATATATTGATTATTGTGTTTAAATAAATATAATTCCTGTGATAGCAAAGCTGAATTTTCAGCAGCCATTACACCAGTTATCAATGTCACATGGTCCTCATTTTAAATTAATGAGTAACATTTGTGTGGAAAATGTGATAATTTTTTTAAACGTGTGTGTGTGTGTGTGTGTGTGTGTGTATCCAGGTGGGGAATTAAACCTGAATGCACCCATGAGGGGACTCGTGTTGCTGTGGGGACCTAAATTGAGGTCCCCATGAGTACACAAGCTTATAAATCATACAGAATGTGTTTTTTTTTCAAATGTAAAAATGCAGAAAGTGTTGTGTGATGGGTAGATTTATGGGTAGGGTTAGTGTAAGGAGACATAATATACAGTTTGGACAGTACGTCTATGGAGAGTCCCTACAGAGATTGTGTGTGTGTGTGTGTGTGTGTGTGTGTGTGTGTGTGTGTGTGTGTGTGTGTGTGTGTGTGTGTGTGTGTGTGTGTGTGTGTGTGTGTGTGTGTGTGTGTGTGTGTGTGTGTGTGAGAAAACAAGAAAAGCAATCACTAATGCACCCCCAGTTTATAAATTAGATCACAAATTCTAAAAGTGAAACCACAGAACAGGTAGCAATGCACTCTAATGTGTTCCAGCTGCACACTGCCACTATTTTACATGCAGCGTAATTCTTTTCCTTGCCCACCATTCATCAGCTGTTCCCCGTTTGCCGATGAATGATTGAAAGGTGTCGGAGAGTGATTGTCCTGCATCGCTGCAGCCAACGCTTCACCCGTACTGAGGTGGCAAACAAATGATGCCTGAAACAATGGAAACAAATCTTTGTCTCTCTACCGCTCTCTTTTATCTATCAGCACTTTTTGTTTACCTTCCAAATGCAAATAGAGGTGCCAAGCGGTGTTCCTATATTATGATTTACTAATTTCTGATACATCATCAAGATCTGCCGTGCACACACACAGCCCCACCAGTCGACTGATGAATGTTCCTCAGGCCCAGTCAAGCATCAGCAGCCACGTCCTCTGTTTTGTTTCATGTAATATCTGCTGCTTGGAGGTGATTTATATGGTGGCTTAATAAAATGCAGACTTGTTTGTACAGTTGTATGGATGGATGCATAAATATGAAAGGACCTGGATGAGATAAGAAAGAGGACAGGGTGAGGAATGAATATCGAAGGTCATTCATTTAATTTCCAATGGAGGAAGAGTCCCGACCATATGCGTATGCAGAATTGTTGGATCCATTTTGAGCTTCAGGTGCATTGAAATATTTGCGGTTAGTCTGTATGCGACCACCTGCCCAGATGTGATATATTCTAATCAAAACTATGAGTGCAAGGTGAGAATTGCCAATATTTTTGCACTAAAACATTATTCTTTAAACACTATTTCTGTAAAATTGGGTGCTAATTTTAATAATTATATCTGAAATAATTACAATAATACATTATTTAATTTGATTAGCCAAAGAATGCTACTATGCTTTCCTTTCAAACATATTGGCGGTCATATATTTTACGAACATACATTTGTTTGTATACATTCATAATTCAGTCATTACCATGGTGAGTAAGCAGAAGGTAACAGCTGCTTCAAAGTTCCAAGGAATGTTGGAGACAATGAAAAGGCTAAAGGGATGGAGACTTTATTCAAATTTGTATACTGTAAAGCCCTGTCCTCTGATGGATACACAATTTATAAGCATATTTTAATTTTGCAGATATGAGACTAACATTGGGGCAGCTGAGGTGAACCTAAGTAAAATGCTATACAGTGCTGGTCAGAATTATTTGCCCCCTTGGTAAACATGATCAAAGATGGCAGTAAAAAAATACATCTGCATTGTTAATCCTTTTGATATTTTATTTTTTTTAAATAGCAAAAATCTAACCTTTCATTGAAGTAAAATAATTTAATTTAATAAAACCCGTCCCGTTACTTTTCAAATGTTCTATGGACAGATGAAACAAACAAAAACAATAAATAACTTTTTTGGCAGCAAACACTTAATATGGGTTTGGTTCATACAGGGATAAAAAATAAAAATAAAAATAAAATAAAAAGTGTAAAATGTGTAAAATGAAATACTCTGCTGTATCTTTAAAGATGTGGGCCTAATTTTATGCCAGATGTCCTGGAAATCTTGTTCAGATACATGACATCATGGATTCGATCAAATACCAATACAAAATCTAAACCTGACAGCCAGTTAGAAATCTTAATGGGCCATGTTTGGATCTTCTAACAGGACAGTGATCCAAAAACAAACATCAAAATCAAAACAAAATTGGGTCACTGAGCACAAAACCAAGCATCTGCAATGGCCAGCCCAGTCCCAGACCTGAACCCTATAGAAAATGAGTGGGCTGAACTGAAGAGAAGCGCCAACATGGTTCTGGGAATCTGAAGTATCTGGAGAGATTCTGTATGGAGGAATAATCTCTGATCTCTTGTCAGGTGTTCTCCAAACTCATCAGGCATTATAGGCGAAGATTTAGAGCTGTTATCTTGGAAAAAAGAGGTTGCAAAAAGTATTCAATGAAAGGGGGCAAAAAAATGTTCCCAATGTGTTTTGGAGAAACACATTTATTTCATAATGTGATCATAATGTTACTTCAGTAAAATGTTCGATTTTTGCATAAAAAAGAAAGAAAAAAAAAGAATAAACAATGCAGATTTTTTTTTTTTTTTTTTTTTTACAGCCATCTTTGATCATATTTACCAAGGGGGCAAATAATTATGACCAGCACTTTATTATTCAAGAAATTAGAATTTAAAATCCTTCCCTCTGAATCTGATACAAATGCTATAATACACTAACAACACAACTAATAATGAGGTGACAGTGCACAGCACCAGTAATCAAAGGGCTCTTTTACCCCCCAATCATGTTTATTCTGTACATTTATACTATTTAAAACTAATTTTAATCTTCCTAGCCCACCACATTTCTTAGCATCAGAGCTCTCACAATGAACATCAACAACATCAGAGTTAAAACTGCAGCCTCATTTTCATTTGAATGCCAATAGCAACATCTTTATTAAAGGATTGAAGGTGCTAAAGGAGTGACTGACATGAAAAATAATTATGTAATGGATGTTTATTTTAGACTAATTGTTATTTTCAGTCACATTCATTTAAATTATAGTCCCCTCACACTGTTGTTAGTAGCCTTAACTGTAAACTTTAATAATTTAAAGCTGCCAACCTTTTGCGCAATAATGGCTGCTACTGATTAACATGACTCATCTCTCCATGAGTTATCTATTGAATGCGATGTCCTTTTACAGAGGGCTGCTTCTGACTGTGCCCTGTGAGTCACTCTCCCATCCTCCACTCCCTACCTAACCTCTGAACACCTCTAACAATCCACAGGAGGACTGATGTCAGGTCGCAACAATGGCATGTTCGCTCGATAGCCCTGCCGGCAAATTGCTTTTTAATGTTTTTGCACAATGGCCCGAAAGAAAGCCGATTATTTTGCTTTAAATCTGCAGCAGGCCATTGAAGTTAGTGTGATACATGTTTCACGAAGGAGCACAGGTGTCAGACAGAGACTGCGCGTGTGTATGTGTGTCAGTGCTCAGCTGTTTTTGATGGATACAGGGACGGGTGGTGAATAGGTCCAATGAAACAGGACACAGACTGCTAGCAAGGTCCTTCGAGGCTGTGCCTCTTGCTAGTTGACACAAGGCCACCAGACCAATTTATCAAAGCACTGAGCGGAGAAGATGAAAGGAAAGCAAAGTATAGAGCAAGACCTAACAGGTATTCAGTTGATCTGTATAAGCAGGAGTCAATGCAGGAATTTTCAACTTTATAGAGCCAGGGACACCCATACAGGTTATTGTTTATTATTATCATCTCTGCATATATGTATATTTTTGTACATAGCAATACTATCTATTGTATTGCGTATTGTCTCTAGTTTGTGGATAAGTACTTTGTACAAGGTACTTGTATATGACAATAAACAATTTTGACTCTGATTTGACCAATCAATCAATCAATCAATCAATCAATCAATCAATCAATCAATCAATCAATCAATCAATCAGCTAAGTTTAATGATTATTAAATTATTAAATTATTTATAAAGTGTATTAATTGAATAGTCATTGAATAGTATTGTTAGTTAATATATTTAGTTAAGATCATTAGTTAAGATTCATTCAAATATTATAGCTTTTCTATTCTATATGTGATGCGATCTGGGAAAACCCACCACATGGTGAAATTTTACCTATTACAGATTTTGATATCATATGGAAGCTGGTATCAAGCCCTTTCCAAATCTGTTTTTATTTTTATCATAGCTTGTTGGTAGCAAAAGTTATGTTTATCTGAAGTCGGCCGATCGCTATGATTTTCTGGAACGGAATTTTGAGAAAAACAGGTTTAATTCACTGTCACCGTCAGGACGCTTGGCACTCTTTTTTTTTAAACAGGATTGGCGCGAAATGCGCACTAATACACATTCACTGTACATGTTATGTGTTTTATTTTATAGGTAAACTATCTTTGTAGTGTTAAGAGACGGACAGGTGTATGGGATATACGGCGATTGTTTTTTCTTTTTTTTCACCTCTGCCGGGCGTTAGAGAAAATGAGCGCATAGAATGCATTAGAGAAAGAGAGTATTTTCAGATTGACACTATCGCTGTTTTTCTGCACTAAACAAGGGAATTTTGCCAAGATATTTTCAGAGATAAGAGAAAAGATGTTATAGAATAATAATTTAATGAAAAAAAAAATTTGACAAAAAACTGACATTCAAACTATTTTGGAATTTACTGAAAACGGCCCAGCGCGACATCCGACGGGTTTTCCCAGATCGCATCACATATGTCTTATGTCTTTTTTTGGTGACCTTCTGCAGTACCATCACAGACCCCCAGGGGTCCACTAGTTAAACAAATATGTGTATATATTATATATATATATATATATATATATATATATATATATATATATATATATATATTTGTACAAGGAAGATTGTCTCTTTATCTTTAAATAAAATACATATAGGTGAAAGACAACTATTAACATTAGCTAAAACACAGCTGGTCATTCAGAGTTACATTTACAAGAACTGATATCTGTTTTAACAGGCTAAGCTACAGATGATTTGACTTGTGAGGCAGAATGACAAGCAAAATGAGATAGCTGGGAATGTGCCTTGAGGGTCTAGTTTGCCCATTATCGCGTTTGTTCTCTATGTGTGTAGCACATCTGCCCCCTCTGAGCGCTCCCCATGAGCTCTTTTAACTTGCCAGAGGAAGATCACTTTAGAATCATATTAATTCAACCATAAACTAATTGTATGTTACTTTGCTGTCAAACAATTTGGTATCACAATTTATTTTATTTTATTTTTTGGGACAAAAACGATGATTCTCTTGTTTGCTATAAGATTCCAGCTGTCACTAGATTTAAGCAAGCATGTATTTAATTAACAAAACAGTTCAGTGAAGCATGCATCAATATTTATTTCTATAATGAAAACACAACAGTGCTCACTCAGAATTCAGAACACTCGAAATGTGTCTAAAGATTTACAAGAATAATAGTGAATTCACAGAGCGAGTAGGGAATAATTACATTGCTGACTGTGTTGGAATCTTTTGTTATGTATTATACATTTAATATATCCTTTAATTTTTGGTTATTATTGTTATCTCTGTAGCCTATACATAATTTGTACATATGTGCTGTCTATTGTATTGTGTATTGTCTATAGTCTGTGGAGAAGTGCTTCGTACTTGAGTCTTACATATGACAATAGACAATTTTGACTTTTCCATTCATCCATCCATGAAAGTCAGATAAATAGACCAACCCAAAAAAGTGGACACATGTACAGAGCACCGCACATGACATGGGAAAAATATGCATATCTTGGCCATGAATAAACAATTAGTTCCCATGACTTAATAATACATCAGCACGTTTCATTAATTAGTTCCCTAATTTTAAGCAAAAACAGGACCAAAGCACACACATCACCGGCAAAAAATGCTCAAATTGAGTGCTCGACAAAGAAAATAATAAAAATACTATAAGAAAAACTCTCTGATGAAGAGCCTGCGTGCTTGAAACATTACCTGTGTGTCCACTAGTAATATATATATATATATATATATATATATTTTTATTTTTTTTGCCTTGGCCTCGTATTTCCTTGTTTTGAACCAGAATTTACTACAATTTCTAGTTGTTTATACTACTACTAAATACGGCTTGCCCAACATCGCTGGCTTCCGTTGCTACTAGCACAACACGGTAGTAATTCGCTAGCCTGCTAACGCGCCACCCGTGCGCTCAGCTATTTTTATTTATTTATATGTCTCTCGCGCGCTCGCGCCTTTGAGTTCATAAAAGCTCAGGTGAGTAAGAATCACTCAACAAACACGGTGAGTAATGTCTTGTCCTGTTATTATCATGCGTCGCGTCTGAATGCGTTGTTTTTGGAGCTCTATCGATTTGATTTATAATTCTTGATTTTTCTCGCTGCCTGCTGTGAGTGTGTTTGCTTCGGAGCTGTAAGCTCCGTCTTAGCCTCGTATTTCCTTGTTTTGAACCATCATTTACTACAATTTCTAGTTGTTTATATTACTACTAAATACAGCTTACCCAACCCTGACGCATAACACGCTAGTAATTCGCTAGCCTGTTAACGCGCCAC
Organism: Leuciscus leuciscus; assembly: GCF_965113295.1. Lineage (NCBI taxonomy): Eukaryota > Metazoa > Chordata > Actinopteri > Cypriniformes > Leuciscidae > Leuciscus > Leuciscus leuciscus. Next base: position 23,774,557 of record NC_138726.1, on the reverse strand, counting down.
CCTTGCGCTCAGCTATTTTTATTTATTTATTTTCTCTCGCGCCTTTGAGTTCATAAAAGCTCAGGTGAATAAGAAACACTCAACAAACACGGTGAATAATGTCTTGTCCTGTCATTATCATGCGTTGCGTCTGAATGCGTTGTTGTTTTTGGAGCTCTATCGATTTGATTTATAATTCTTGATTTTTCTCTTTAAACCCGCTTACAACGAACATTTTCTACTCTTCCTCACTGAGAAGCACTACTGCTCAAACCTCATTGTTACAACGCGGACTGTTGAGCAGACGCGTCTCAAGCCTATTAGTGATCCAACGCTGCATACTCTTAAAGGTTACGTCCGTGGATCACGGCTGAACGCGTCTTCTCCACACTCACTTATAAACAAACACTTTTTTTTCGCCTATCGTGCGTCTACTCTACACCCCTACCACTAAAAAACCTCATAGTTACAACGCGGACTGTTGAGCAGACGCGTCTCAAGCCTATTAGTGATCCAACGCTGCATACTCTTAAAGGTTACGTCCGTGGATCACGGCTGAACGCGTCTTCTCCACACTCATTTACAAACAAACTTATAATATAAATTAGTATTAATATTGATAGCATCACTGGTAGCTTCGTTGCTAACTCACTGTCCATCTGTTAAAATGGCGAATATATCAGATGTAAGTAGTCTACCGCTTGGTGCAGGTGAGGACACATTTGAGCTTCACGCACTGCAGTCTGAGCTGGAAGCTGTTGAGAAACAGATCCACAACCTTTTATTGAGACAGGCCGAGCTGAGAGACCGGTGTTTGGCTCTTGAAACATCACGCGCCGACGCACACAAATCAGTGTTTAACGTTACTAACCCGCTGACTCCGACCGCGTCTACTCCGTGCGTTCCTCAGCATCGGTCGCAATCAGCCATGGTCTCGTTCACTCCGGCTCCAACACGCCACCACGAAGCCTGGGTGGTTCCGCAGCGGAAGACGCGAGTCAGGTTTAGACCAAGACTTTCTCCGACCCTCCCGGTTTTCGAGTTATCGACACAAAACCGCTTCTCCCCTCTACGCGAAACAGAACGCGATGCTGTGATCATCGGCGATTCCATCGTTCGGCACGTACACGCTACGTTAGGTACAAGTAAGGTGCAAAGTCACTGCTTCCCTGGTGCTCGTGTTTCTGAAATCGCTGCTCGCGTTCCCGAGATCCTGAACGGTGACGAGCGCGTCGGAACTGTGGTCCTGCACGCGGGAGTGAACGACATCAGGCTGCGCCAGACGGAGATTCTGAAGAAAGACTTCAGGAATCTAATCGATACGGTACGCAGCACATCGCCTGAAACAACGATCATTGTGTCAGGACCGCTTCCCACGTACCGACTAGGGCATGAAAAGTTCAGCAGATTATTTGCGCTAAATGAATGGTTAATGTCATGGTGCAATGAGCAGAAACTGCTCTTTGTAAATAATTGGAATCTGTTTTGGGAGCGTCCTAGGCTTTTCCGTGCTGATGGCTTACACCCAAGCAGATTCGGAGCGGATCTTCTGTCAGATAACATCTCCAAAATGTTAAATACCCTTTGACTAGTAACCAAAAGTCCAAATCATAGTCTTTGCTGCACCAATTCAACTGATATAAATACTAGTGTAGAACATTGCATAGAAACCGTGTCTATTCCTCGTTTAGTGAGATCAAATAATAAATCTAATGCAGGATCTAGGAAAAATCTAATTGTTATTAAAACAGAAAATGTTGCTATTAGTAAACAAAAACTATTTCTAAAGCTAGGTCTTCTAAACATTAGATCACTCACACCTAAGGCAGTTATTGTAAATGAAATAGTCACAGATAATAGCTTTGATGTACTTTGCCTTACTGAAACCTGGCTTAAACCAAATGATTATTTCGGTATTAATGAGTCTACTCCTCCTGGATACTGTTATAAGCATGAGCCCCGTCTGATTGGCCGTGGCGGAGGTGTTGCAACCATTTATAAAGATATTCTAAATGTTACTCAGAAAACGGGTTATAAGTTTATTTCATTTGAAGTACTTGTACTAAATGTTACGCTCTTAGATGTTAGAAAAACATCCCTATTATCTCTAGCCTTGGCTACCGTATATAGACCGCCAGGGCCTTACGCTGATTTCCTAAAAGAGTTTGCAGATTTTCTCTCAGACCTATTAGTCAATGTCGATAAAGCATTAATTGTTGGAGATTTTAACATACACGTAGATAATCCAAATGATGCGTTAGGAGCTGCGTTTACAGATTTATTAAATTCATTTGGGGTCAAGCAAAACGTCACCGGACCAACTCATCGTCTTAATCATACACTCGATTTAATTATATCACACGGAACCGATCCAACCGATATAGATATCATTCCACAAAGTGATGAAGTCACTGATCACTACATGGTAACTTGCATATTACGTACTGCTGTAATATGTCATGCGGCGTCGCGTTATCAACCAGGCAGAACAATCCTCCCATCCACCATAGATAATTTCTCAAATTGCTTATCTAATCTGTCTCAGCTGCTGCCTGAACCCAAACAAACAGATGAACTAGAAGAACTAACTAGCACTATGAGCACCATTCTCTCTAGAACATTGGATGTGGTTGCACCTATTAAATTAAAAAAGGTCAGAGAGAAATATAAAGCACCATGGTATAACAATACTACGCATGTTTTAAAGAGAGAAACCCTTATTTTAGAGCGTAAATGGAAACAAACTAATTTAGAGGTCTTTAGAATCGCGTGGAAAGACAGTATGTCACGTTATAAAAAGGCCCTAAAAGCTGCCAGGGCTGAGCACCTCCGCAAACTAATAGAAAACAACCAAAACAATCCAAGGTTTCTATTTAACACCGTGGCTAGACTAACAAATAAACAGACGTCACCCGAACAAAATATCCCGTTACAGTTCAGTAGTAATGATTTCATGAACTTCTTCACTGAGAAAATAGAAAGCATCAGAACCACAATTATAAACGTTCAATCTTCAATCGCGCCTTACAATTCAGCTTCAATTATCACCCCGAAAGAACAATTACAGTGCTTTACAACTATAGAACAAAAAGAGTTAAATAAACTTATCACTTCATCTAAAACAACAACATGTTTATTAGATCCTATACCAACTAAACTACTGAAAGAAGTGTTATCTGTAGTGGAAGAGCCTCTCCTCAATATTATTAACTCGTCTTTATCTTTAGGTCATGTTCCAAGAACATTTAAACTGGCAGTTATAAAACCTCTCATTAAGAAACCACAATTAGATCATAATAATCTAGCAAATTATAGACCCATTTCAAATCTTCCATTTATGTCTAAAATATTAGAAAAAGTGGTGTCCGCTCAACTGGGCTCTTTCTTGCAACAAAATGATATCTATGAAAAGTTTCAGTCTGGATTCAGACCGCATCATAGCACTGAAACTGCGCTCGTTAAAATCACAAATGATTTACTTTTAGCTTCTGACCAAGGCTGTATCTCAATACTAGTTTTACTTGATCTTAGTGCTGCGTTCGATACTATAGATCACACAATACTCTTAGATCGACTACAAAATTATACTGGTGTTCAAGGACAAGCACTAAGCTGGTTCAAATCATACCTATCTGACCGCTACCATTTTGTCTATTTAAATGGAGAAAAATCGATCATAACTCCAGTAAACTATGGAGTGCCGCAGGGATCTGTATTAGGCCCTCTGTTATTTTCAATATATATGATGCCACTTGGAAATATTATAAGGAAACATGGAATTAGTTTCCATTGTTATGCTGATGACACTCAAATATATATTTCATCACGGCCGGATGAAAACGCTACATTTTCCAAATTGACAGAGTGTGTTAAAGATATAAAAGATTGGATGACGCGTAATTTTCTTTTATTAAATCCAGACAAGACAGAGGTAATACTTATCGGTTCAAAAAACCGCCCACAAAACCTCGCACAATACAACTTTAACATCATAGGATGTCCTGTTACTTTATCCTCTACAGTAAAAGACCTGGGTGTTATACTCGATTGCAACCTGTCTTTTGAAAATCATATTTCTTATGTTACAAAAACAGCCTTTTTCCACCTTAGAAACATTGCTAAGCTACGTAATATGCTATCAGTTTCTGATGCAGAAAAGTTAGTTCATGCATTCATGACCTCGAGACTGGATTACTGTAATGCTTTATTAGCTGGTTGTCCTGCATCCTCAATAAACAAGCTACAGTTAGTCCAAAATGCCGCCGCTAGAGTTCTTACGAGATCAAGAAAATATGATCATATAACACCGATTTTATCATCACTGCATTGGTTACCTATAAAGTTCCGTATTAATTACAAGGTATTGCTACTGACTTATAAAGCCCTAAACGGCTTAGCTCCAGTCTATTTAACGGATCTTCTATCGCCCTATAATCCATCGCGCTCTTTGAGATCACTAAATTCAAGGCTTTTGGTCATACCTAGGATATCCAGAACCACCAAAGGAGGGAGAGCATTTTCACATTTGGCTCCAAAACTCTGGAATAGTCTTCCTGATACTGTTCGTTGCTCAGACTCGCTCTCCCAGTTTAAAACTAGATTAAAGTCGCATCTCTTCAGCCAGGCATTCATATAATCCTACAGTTCAAACTACAATCCGGCCTCTAGCTCATAAATGCCAGAGGAGAACTGGCCCCCGACTGAGCCTGGGTTCTCCCAAGGTTTTTTTTTTTCTCCATTAAGGCACCTGATGGAGTTTTAGGACACCATTAGGTCACTTGATGGAGTTTTTCGGTTCCTTGCCACTGTTGCCTTTGGCTTGCTCAGTTGGGGATATTTTGGGGATATTTAATTTAATTTTATCAATCAATAAATTCCTCTTGAAACAAACTTTGTTGTATTATTTAAATTTAATACTGTGAAGCTGCTTTGATGCAATCTGTATTGTGAAAAGCGCTATACAAATAAACTTGACTTGACTTGACTTGACTTGGTGTGCTGACTTGTTTTCTTTTTTCCCCTTAAATCCTGTGCATATAATTTGTTCCCTTGATTTACTAAATCGTGGCCACATTGTAATAATTTTTTCCATTGTTTTAGTTAAATCAAAACGAGGGAATGAATTAGTTGAACACGGCTACAATTTACTAAAATGAGAGAACAAATTAATAAATCATGGGAATACATTTTTCTTTGTTTTATAAATTGAAATAAAACTGAAATAAAATATACATATTATTTAAAGTTATTCAAATAAAACAAACATAAAATATATATAAATATAACCTGATCTGAGCAGAACTCTTTGGGAACCTGGTATGAAAATAATATTTTTTGTCCATCGATTTTGAGCTGCAAGTAGCTCAGAAATTCTGCCCTTTGCCTTTAATTGTGTTGTTCCTCCAGCACTATAAAAAAAAAAATATTTTCATGATTTGTTATCACAACTTTCATCTTTTATCAAATCAACTTAATTAATGTGGTTCAGATAACATAATTTTGAGTGTATGTTAATTAAACCAATCTCCTTCATTGTATTAACTTTTTTTTTTTTATAAAACAAAAAATTAAGGCAACTGCAGGTAACTTACTTTTTTACGTTAAACCAACAGTAACTTTTTACAGTGAGGCAGAGAGAAAATAGTTATGTAATCCACTGTGATCAAATATATACGAATTGGTCTAGACAAAAGAATTGGACTTTTAACAGTCCCTTTTCTTCTTTTTTGATAGTGTAATATCCTTGTTGTACATGTGTTCTTCTCGACTCATTTAGGCACAATGGGATTCATCGTTCATCTGTATTTCTTCCTATAATATTTAGGATTAACACTCTGTCATACCTTTAAGGAAAGAGACTGGGGGCTATGACAGGACAAACAAATACAAACAGCATCAGCTCTGGCAAGACTTTCGCTGGTTCAGCATAAAGCGAAGGCGCAGGAGAAAATAAAAAAGAGGGAGCGAGGGGGTATATGTGCTGCATTGGGGGACTGATTTATACATGATCTCAGGTGGGGGGTGAATCCGCCCGCAGTCTCCCTGCCTGACGCTGTCGCCTCTAATGAAGCAGAGGTGCGTGTGAGGAGACAGACGCAGTCTCGCACAAACAAGGGCAACCAGGCCTCACAACATAGCCCCTAATGAGCCCCCGGTCATATTTTAGCATAATGCCTCCACACACCCCATACACAAGAGAGTGCGCAAACTGATATATGGGTTTGGTGTGCTATTGTATAGATGCATACTTAAGGACCATCTCATTCTCTTCTGGGATCTCTCACCCACACATATATGCTCATTTGTCACACATTAGCATGCATGTTGGAGCACAACATACATTCAAAAAGAAGGAATTAATGTCCAACACGTCTCAATAGCTTTCCTCCAATCCTTCCGAGGCCTTGAGAATGCAAACTCAGGTAATGTCATCGTCATATCCCCTTGTTAAGGCTCCCCCACAGGGCCCTCTCCATATGGCTAAGTCTCAATGGCAGGGCTGTGAGATAGAGGGTAACGAAGCCAGCGCTATTTTTAAAGAGCCTTTCTCCATTTCCAACACAGCTTGTTAAGAGCTCATCGTTACCACACTTCCATACTTTCCCATCCTAGGTGCTAAGGGCAACTGAGCCCGGGCCTAGATAAAGTGCCAGAGTTGTCACATAGTCTTACAGAGATTGTGTTTCACCTCACTAATCATGCCTCTATGAGGGAACGTGGTCAGGTGCTGTCAAGGCAACAGGGTAAGTGGCGAGCAGGTATTGCTTTAGCTTGTGAAGCATTCCAGTGTTGATGTTGGGAGGAGGCCAGGTCTTTAAATAGATTTTGATGCCGTATACGAGCTGGTAAAGGTACGTGAGCTGGCCTGCGGTGCCGCAAGGGAGAACTCACACCCAGAGTAGCGATGTAAAAGTGGGATTTAGAGGGCAACGTTTAACCCTAGATGATCTCGCTGCTTGTTTTGCGATTCAAAGTGCATCTGGATACATATTTAGCTATTTATCTTGTTTCATTTCAGCAGACAAATAAAGAAGGGAAATTAATCAAGAGCAACTGGCCAAGGTTTTTTTCTTCAATAATTGAATACTTTTAATACAGCCAGGACACAATAAATTGATCAACGGTAAGGGTAAAGACGTTTATAATGTTACAAATGTATAGCTTTCAAATAAATGCTGTTCTCTTCTATTCTACTCATCCTGAAAAAAATAATCATGCTTTCAACAATGATAATAATATGAACTGTTACTTATCATATTAGAATGATTACTGAAGGATAATGTGATACATTATAGATAAAGACTAAAGTAATGGCTGCAAAAATCTCGCTTTGCAATCACAGAAATACATAACATTTTAAAATGTATTAAACAAGAAAACAGTTTTTAAAATGTTATACTATTTCACAATATAACACTTTTTTCATAAAATAAATGCAGCCTTGGTGAGCCAACTGAGCATAAGAGGCATTTAAAGAATCTTACTGACCCCACACTTTTGAATGGTATAGTTATTTTATTGTTACATTCAATTAATTTAAAAATGAATTAAACAAACAAATTTTAAATATAAAAAGTGACACATTTATTTATAATTTTATTTATCAATTAATTAATTCATAATTTAAATTTGAAGTGACACTCCTAGTCTTCCAGAATTTTCTCATCCCCTATATAAATAAAATGTCTGTCGTGGTTCTGATCTAAAAAAATATAAAATGTACCTAAAGAGCTAATTTCAGAGCCTCATCCATGTCATCCAACAGTAATGCATGAAGTAATCTTTAACTGGGGTAATTACTCCAAGTATGTGAATAAAATGCCTGGCATGGTTCTGATCTAAACATTTTCTTTGCAGAAAATACTGTAACAACTGCTAACAAATAACAAGTTTTATGTGAAGTGAGAAAAATAATCAGCTTACTCGATAGCAGGTACCTACTGGGAGCTGGAGTTATTAGTGTAGAATCGACTGAAGAACCTCAGGGCAAAAACAAAGAAAGGAAAACACACCAAACTCCATTTGTCAGAAGGAAGGTTTATGTATTTGACAGTAAGTAGTATGCAACTCAGAGTATACTTGTTTAGATGATGGGCTTGAAGAGGAGCATGTTCACTTGCTATTTATGTTCAGGTATATGGATTTTTTTAACACTATTTCAAACAAAGACAAAAAAAAAAACACATATCCATTATGAGAGGAGGGTCATAACACAGCTCAGTCAGCTCAGTCACAGCAGCAGTTCAGCTGTAAGTACCTTAAGGCAACAGTAATGTTTAAGTACCTTGCCAAAAGGCCTAAAGGTACAGGAAAAAATAAATGTAATTTTCGCAAAACACAGCACTAGTGTTGACGTGAAGTGGCTCACCTCTCTAACTGTGAGTCAATAGACGGCCCTGAGCAAAAGTGCTCTCTTAGTCTACAAAAACAAATAAAAGTTTAATATTGTCAATTTAGTGTGGCTTTTCTCCTCAATTACATGCACAATGTATCTTTACATTCTTTCTTAAGGAATAGGCCTACTTTAAAACATTCTAATATTTCTCATTCTCTCTGGTTACGGCTCTTAAAGCCAAATAGAATCAGCTCTGAACATTAAAAGCAATGCACAAAGAACACAGTCCATTGCTAACTGCCTTTCATTTGGCTCATAAACCAAACACACATTGGTGAGAAGCTTCCTGTGAAATTATCTTAGTAGTGTGTCCTCAAATTAAAATGCCCCCAGGGCCTAAAACGATGCTTAGATATCTGTGAGAGACTGCGATATACACTTCCAAATGTATCTTAAGAGCTCATTTCACAGCCCCATCCACGTCATACAACAGTAATGCACGAAGAAATCTTTAACTGGGGTAATTACTCCAAGCATGTGATTAGAATGTCATTTGATGACATTGGCTAATTAGCTCTGTCTTGGTTCATCACAATCGCTCAATAGAAAAGGCTGTCACGGCTGGCAGGGAGGTGCGACGCTCTTAGCTGGACTATGGCATGTAAGGGCTTGGATAAGAAATTGTAGGACAGAGGGTCTTTTAATAATTTGTGACACATCTGTCATGGAGAAAGGTTTGAGAGACTCTAAATAGCATGAATTTAATTGAAGTATTATTATCTTGATCTTCACATTTTAGCTGGTCCAGAACCCTCTCATTATTAACTCTTTCACTGCATTTCTTTTTAAGTTGCCATTCAGCGCCAGCATTTTTGATAATTTTCACAAAACTGTCATGGCCCCCAGAACATTTTGCTGTATGAATATCTGAACATACAATATGTTGAAAGAAAGAAAGAAAGAAAGAAAGAAAGAAAGAAAGAAAGAAAGAAAGAAAGAAAGAAAGAAAGAAAGAAAGAAAGAAAGAAAGAAAGACTGGTCCCAGTTAGTCTAACACATTAAACAACCAGTTGTTGTTCTTTAAACAAACATCAGCTGCAGAATTCTAGATCATTTGTAGAGGTTTGATAGTGCATGCTGTAAGGCCTGTCAAGAGAGCATTACAAATGTCCAGTCTAGAAAGAACAAGAGCTTGAAGAAAGATTTGTGTAGCATGTTAGATAGGAAGGGCCTGATCTTCCTAATGTGGTATAAGGCAAATCTGCAGGACTGGACAGTTCTAGAAATGAGTTCTGTGAAGTTTAACTGATCATCAATCACAACTCTAAGGTGCCTGGCTGTCCTGAATAGAGTTATGGTTAACAAACCTAGCTGAAAGGAAAAGCTGTGAAGAAGTGTTGTATTGGCTGAGACCGCAAGCAGTCCTGTCTTTGCAAGGTTAAGTTGAAGCTGGTGGTCCTTCATCCAGCAAGAAATGTCAATTAGCCAGGCCAAGATGAGACAGCTACCGTCAGATAATCTGGTTGGAATGAGAGGTAGAGTTGTGTGTCGTCAGTGTAGCAGTGATAGTAAAAAAAAAATTCTGAATGACATTTCCTAGTGATGATATGTAAAAGGAGAAGAGAAGTGGTCCATGCACTGAGCCCTGAGGCACCCCAGTAGCTAGATGTTGTGACTTACACCGTGTCCTAACCAGACACGAAGCGATGCGATAAGATTCCAGCGACAAATAATTTGTTTGTCCACACTAGATGCGATGCGACTGCAAGATGCGTCAAAAATCAATCAAAACCCACAGCCAATAAGAACAGTGTGGGTGGAGTCTCGTGGTAAGTGCACAGCACCAGAAAGTAATCTTGACGGCACTCACAAGAAAATGGATAAGTAGGCTACATAATCAAATTCACAAATATTAGACCATTTAAACATTATTAAAATTACATAGGCTGAGTTACTAAAACAATCTTTGTCAAAGAATACACTTGTTTGTTCACAGTTTGAATGTTCTTGTTTCCATTTGTTCAATTTCAAGATCTGAGGTGAATTATCCATTGTTGCTTTTACAGCCACAAAGCTGGGAGCACTAAATGATATTCAAAGTCACATTACACGCTTTTAACATTAAATAAAGCACATAAACAGTACCTGAGATTATCATTGCCACACTTTGTGTTTTTTGTTCCGTCGCAGAAAAATTGAAACCGTTTCTAAAATAGAATCGTCGCGGCTGTTTAGGACAAAAACTCTGATTGACTTGGAAAATATACCTTTTATCGCATGTTGCGGCGTTGCATCGTGTGTAGTTAGGACACGGTGTTAGACACCTCACCCCTCCATGACACCCTGAAGGATCTTACATGAGAGATAAGACTTGAACCAATGGAGTGCGGTTCCTGAGAGGCCCTTCATCATGAGGGTTGACAGGAGGATCTGGTGGTTAACTGTGTCAAAAGCAGTAGACAGATCCAGCAAAAGGAGTACTGAGGATTTGGAAGATGCTCTTGCCAGTCTCAGAGCTTAAATAACGAAGAGCAGTCTTAGTTGAGTGTCCAAATTTTGAAACCATACTGTTTATTGTCCAGGAGGTTGATTTCTGTAAGAAAGGTATAGAGACATGGTTGCACTACTTGTTCCAACTGTTTTTGTAGAAAAAAGAAGAAGATGGGGAGAAATAAATATAATTTGTCATAATAGATGATGACATATTGCACAGACAAGGTTGTGTGGGAAGCCCATATATAAAAATGTATATGTGTGTGTATTATGCTAATTTCTAACTGATGAACACCCTCCCACATTTAAAATAATCATGAGTCATCAATGTAAGAACAATGGTAAGAACAAATGTGTGTGTCTGTGTGTGTGTGTGTGTGTGTGTGTGTGTGTGTGTGTGTGTGTGTGTGTGTGTGTGTGTGTGTGTGTGTGTAAGCTTCAGTTCCATGAACACTTTTCCTGCACACATACAGCTTGTACAACCAAAGTCCCTTTAAGATAAGTATTCATTCGGCGGCCATCTTTTAAACGCCTCTCGAGCAGCTATTTCAGTCATGCAAGTGCAGCTACTATCCCTTTAAAGGTCCCATGACATGCTACTTTTTGTAGGCTTTAATATAGGCCTTAGTGGTCCCTAGTACTGTATCTGAAATATCTTTCCAAAAATTCAGCCTCGGTGCAGAATTATAGCCACTACAAGCCAGTCCCAGAATGAGCTTCCTTCAGACAGGCCGTTTCGGTGTCTGTAGCTTTAAATACTAATGAGGAGGAGAAAGGCGGCGCAAGGTGGAGGGTGGGTGTGGCCTTGACCATCTTGCGCAACGGTAACGTGGCGTGCATGTTTACGTTGGATATAGCAATGGCACGAAGACACGCAGTCTTTCAAGCATTTCAGTTTGACCCAGAATCTGACCCAGATGGAGAAGCAACGGATGAAGAAGTTGAAACTCAGCGGCTCCAGCAGGACGTTTCCAAATGGTTAGTTTAAAATATTATGTCTGGATACGGTACTTTATTCGGATGGTTTACAGTTATTATCATGTAGCTAACGCTAACCTACTGTTGCCTTTTCATGAGAGATCTGTAACGTCTGTATTTATCTTATTACAATTACATCAAGCTCTGCGATCTTGAAATGCGGATATCGCGCGTGCCATATAACCAACAGGAAAACGGTTATCCAAATAACAAAGACGTGTACAACACTCGCGTTACAGTGTGTGTATTCACACACATAAACTGCATAGCTAATGTTAGCTAATGTTACAGCCACATTCTACGTGTAAAATCTAGGTAACCATAAATAGTAAAGCAACACACATATATATCATTAGTTGACTTACTTGTCCGAGGTGTGTAGCTGAGCCAAAGAGAGTGATCCAGACTTTAGTTTCAGACGTTCAGCAAGCCCAGCTCTGTATTGACCCTTCGGTGTTCATTTGTACATCCAATTATTGAGCAACTGTTATGCTTCGCTCGCTCAAAAGCCATGATATCTCTCGTGGACAAACTAAAATCGCGCGCGCGCGTTCCTACTTCCTAGCGGCTAGCGCATTTTCTCATGGGCGGAAAATATTCTATGGGCGGGCAAAGCAGAGACAGGGGAGGTAACATTTCCTCCTTATGACGTCATAAGGAGGAGATTCAAGATCAGCGCGTATGAGCCTCCATTTTCTCAAAGGCAGAGAAAGATAGCAAAAGCTCGATTTACACAGATTGAAATTTTTTAGAAACTTGGGGACCATATACAGGCTAGGGGAACTCATATTAATGTTAAAAAACCTCAGAAAGTGAAAATTTCATGTCATGGGACCTTTAAATGGGGAAACATCAAATTCCCCTTAGCCACCAAGCTTACCATTAAATTCCATATTTGAAATCACCAATGAAATCTAACAACGACTACATCATAATTGTGGTTTCTGTGTGCAGTGCATGTCTCAGAAACCTGAATGTTTCTATAGCAACCAGAGCTTCTAACGGCAGCTGCAGTGACACGATGACGGTTTTAGAAGGCGGGACTTATTCCGCCATATTGTGTGCACTTTCTCCCATTCATAGTAATACGAGTGCACCGTCTTTAAAATCTTTGGTACAACACCATGAAATAATTAATGAATGAAACCCATTGTGAGGACACAGGTGTTTTATCTCTTAACACACTGTATGATGTGTATAAGGTAAATATCCCAGTTCTGGTAATCTCAATTAACACTGAAAAAAAGTCCAGTAAAAAAAGTAATTAACATTACCCACCTCACTTTGCAAGTACTTCTCTAAGTGGAGGTTTAGTATACTGTGACATGCCATTCTTTCAATGGAGGCAGCCAAGTATATTTCATCAAACAGCGACGTAATTAATTTCAGCTACTGCAGTGCGACAGTCAAATGAAATAAATTTCTCCTCCTATTATCAAGGGGCACATCCAGCCACCGAGCTGCAGACATGGGCGCTCTGCATCGATGATGAGAGAGACTAAGTGTTTTTGCTTTTACTAATTACATCTAGCATATGTTGTACAGAAGCAGGGAGGAGACCGACTGAGGACTGAACATCACATAATTGTATAGTCACAGGGTTTCTTATTTGTTAAATAAATATATACTTATTTTTTACAAAGTCCCAGGTTGCTTTTCATTTGGCAAACTATAATGAGAATTCCAGCGATTAACATTTAATATTTAGTTTCCTGCATATGAAATGGATTCATAACACCCATTCACTCCTGGGAATGCAAACAAATTTAATTACACCTCTTTGCGTTGACACATTTTCTCTTCCTTTCAAATGCCGCATGCTTAAATTGCAGGGAGAATAATGATGCACAGAAGTAACGCTCATCTTAAACAGCCGTGAACACTTTGATCATCCATATAAAAGACAGAGAAAAAGGACAGTGTAAAAGTACCACCATCTTGACCTCCACCACAGAATAAGAGCACGGAGTCAAAACACTGTGCTATTCTCAGCTTTAATGGATGCTGTGTCCTAGGAAATGGTGACTTGAAAGTCAGAAATCATTCAGGATTCTGCTTTGAAGCAACTGTAGTTTGATTGTCTACCTCATAATCTTGCTTCCTTTCCTTTCTGTTAAAGTTTAAGTTTCCTTTCACTCTGAAAACTTTTTACTTAAGTCAGGCTTTATCAGCTCGTCCCCTTGGAATTATATGGTTCTATCTGACATTTTTGTCAAAATTTTGTATTCTTATTCTGTGACCACTTCTTTACATTATGTGATGTTGTTTGTTAAGTTGTGTACATTTTGGAACTTTTTATTTAGAAAATAAAAAGGTTCTTTCTACACAGTCGAATGGAATGCAAAAACTTTAAAGATCAATATCTCAAAACTGCTCAGAACGCAGACAGAACCTTATAATTCCAAGGGGACGAGCTGTCTGTGCATATACACTATTGTAAATATCAGCACTGCTCAGGGTTAACGTCTTAACAGTAGAGGATCATTCTACACAGAAATACTGTATGGCATGTGTATTACATGCTTTAAGCATATCATTGTCCTGTTTAATGACTCGTGGACTGAAGATGACAAATATGTAATGTATTTGGATGGATGGATTGATGGATGGACTGTCCGACTGTGTCCTGTATTCACAGTCAAACTCAAACAATCAATAATAACACAGCCTAATAATCATTCATTGGAGACTTTAGAAACAAAATGTTCAATTTTATCCTGAACATTTTATCCTTGCATCTGTTCAGGTTGTCATTGCCATGATCAACACAACAAATTAAATAGTTTATGGCCTGAGGCCTATAAAACAAGTTTACTACTAAATAAGCCAGGCTTTCTTCAGCTAGTCCAACTTCTTGTCATTTGATTTGGTTTCATAAAGCACATTTAACCTAGCTCAAGCTCAGTCACTCTGGGAACTTATGCAGGGAAACCAACCTGGCCCAGGGCAGGCTAATACTCAGAGGAACTCACAGAGCAACAACTCAGGCTTATCCTAACACTGACCGATAAGAACACAATGATAGTACAACTGATTCTCTTATATACCGTTATTTGACTTTATTAATACCAGGTGTAAACAGGACCTTAGTCTGGGACTAGGCATTGTCTGTGGAACCTTGTCTGTCCTGCCTTATGAAATCAGAATGTTATGGATGCATCAAACCAATGTAATAAATGAACATGAAGGTTTATTAGTATATGAAGACTTAAGATGGCCTCTTTCTTAATGGCCTCTAAGTCTGTCTAACGTTTTTCTTTAATATTAACGTTTTTATCAGGCTCCTATGTATAGGTTTCTATAAGTACTGGCATTTCTGAATGGGCTGAGGCTGGGATTTAGTGAGTTTGAAGTGAAAGTATCTGATGAACGTATACAATGTGCGGAGAACATTCACTCAATATTATTATCTCATTTTTGACAGAGGTGGCTTTTAGAGACTTTTGCATCGGAGATCTTCATATTTATATATTAGTAATATATATATTTCAGTAATATCTGGATATATTTGTATACACATATTAAAGTGTTCAAATTATGCTCATGTACAAGTTCAGAATTAAATTTTTTCAGCTTTTTCCAAGCATCTTGGAGACATTCCCGCAGTTCTTCTGGATTTAGTTTGTCTCCGTTTTTTCTGTTTCTTCATGTAATCACAGACGGACTCGATGATGGTGAGATCAGATCATCCTGGCTGTTGTCAGATTCCTTGTGCATACCCAAATCTCACTGGATTATTACAATTAATGGCAAAAAGAATGTTTGGAAATGTAAACTGATATTTCCTACTGACACATACAGCAAAAAAATATAAATAACTGACTTAACCTTGGGGGGGTGCATTAACATGCCTAAGACTTTTGCACAGTAAGCTTTTCCATTGATACTCTTCTCTCAACCTCTCTCTTCTCTCACAGCAAGTCATTTCACAATCAAAAACTGTGGCCCACCAAGTGTGGTTGTATAATAAACCACACACAAACTGGTAGGTACAGAAATTGAAAAATAAATGTTCCATTTTTATTCAAATCATGCTGATGTTGTGACCTGTACATGTGCTCATTGTGAGGAACAGATTATTATCTGAATATTCAAACAGAAAGTCTCTGTAAAGACACTAATTACTAGGGCTGGGACGATACACCTATCTCCCGATTCGATACTATCACAATACTTGGGTGCCGATACGATATGTATGTAAGAATTGCGATTCTACAAGTATTGCGATTTGATATTGCAATATATTTAAATTTATTTATTATTCAATATTTAACTCTAGACAATTGGGAAAAGTTAAATCATACAGTTATACAGACTGTACATGATGTATAAGATGAGTCATAAAAACAAATCATCACATCTTTCCGCCTTTTATTTCAGAAGCATAATACAATACTACATTCTCTTGAATAAATGATTCAATAACAAATACATTTTTTAACAGTCACTTGTCGCCACTTAGTGGCGAAAGAATGTAATCGGTAAATGAATTATTTTAAGCACCAAGTTTCTATCAAAAGCTGATTTTGATCGCTATTGTAGACATCAGTGTTTATATTTTAACTTGAATCTTATCCAAGTACTTCTATGATCATTTTAACTATTGCATCACAGAAATAATGATACTATGAGGTTGAAAAGACAACTCTCTCCGGGTCAGCGGCAGCGCCAACACAGCTTTGAATGTTGCGATATGATTTTGTCAAAGTTTTATAGACAGACGCATTGAAAGATCGCGTGGGTGTTTGAATCGAGATCACAGTCTTTTAAAGATGAATTGTGCAGCTTTACTGTCTTATCTCTCTCTCTCAGCATATGAGTAGCGCGAGGGCTTTTCAATGCATTCAGTCTCACGTCTCTTCCACGCGTCCACTTGGGATATTACGACACTTAAAGGGATACTTCAGGATTTAGCATTAAGCTTTGTATTAGTAGAAAACCTGTAGTATTTTCGAATTACCGTGCTTTCCACCCTCATATCCCCCTGAGATGAGAGATTTATGCATTTTTTGTCTGGAAAAAATCCTCCAATGACGCAAAAATCGTGATTTTGCGTCATCGGAGGATTTTCTGGCCAGAGGCTAAAGACTACAGCCAGTAGGAGGAGCTGTCCCGCATGTTTTCAACCCGCCCATAGGAGGTGGGATCTCACTCACAGAATGTACACAGTATCAGCCGTCTTTCTTTGGAAGCTAAGCTAGCAGGCTCTTGTTCTGTGGAGAAAGCTGAGTAGTAGCGGTTACCATACTCTTTTTCCCGGACATGTCCGGCCGTCGAGATCGTCCAAAATGTCCGGGATTCGGCTTTTGCTTTCTGCTGTCGCCATTCAGTGTTTACATGCACACCTTTTGTTTCAATCTAACTGAATTCATTCCGATTGGTGAATCTGAATGAAGTGTTTACATGAACGCTAAACAAGTAATCGGTCGATGTGGGTTTTAACATTGCTAAGAAAATCCCCGCTCCTCCGTGAGAGATAGGAGACCGGCGCGTCTCAGTAATGACGCCATCGGCCTCGCGCCGTTCTCCCGTGCCCTTAGCCTCGTCCTGCTCGCCACAGTAAACATGATGAATGGCGACTGTAGAACGCAAAAGCCGAATCCCGGACATTTTGGGCGATCTCGATATCCCGGGCAAACTCGTCACGGAGACTCACTAGTAGCATAACCTTGTTGTTTTCAACTGCGCTCTCTTACCGGGAGGCGTGGCCTCGTAGAGCAGCGAAGCAAGTGCATTCTGGGAGTTGTTGTCTTTCATCCACATAAGCCAAAAATACATTTTCTGTCTTTTCTCAGTCTAGAAAACTCCAAATTAAAAATTTTCTTCACATTTCTTCTACATAAATGGCCTATTTTAAATACACATTCATCTTTCCAGAGGTGAAGTATCCCTTTAAACATACAGTATGGAATTTTTCGCCACTAGGGGTCACTAACCTATTTACAATAACAAAGGCGTAGTTTGATGACGCAACATTTGCTAAGAATTATGGATCTTGTCGTCAACGTCAAGCCGACCGATCTAATCTATGGATCTAATAATGTTTATGGATGACTGAATACATCGATTCTTTTATCATGACTGTGATATGAAGCAGTTCGGGATTGCAAAGAGACAGCTATCAGCTATCATATAAGGAATATGGACATTTCATTCTACCGAACTAACGTTACACGCGAGTGCAGAATTACTACTCACAGTCACAGGTCAGTTTATTAGACAAATTAAACTTGTGAGGTAACGCAGCGTTGTTTCACTTGGTCTAACATTACACTATCACACTAAACTGCATTTTAATGTGTTGAAATGTATGTGTTAGTTTGTCTGTATGAGACTAGCAGTAAGCTAGATCAACATTAGAATAACATACAGATCATATTCTAACATTTCATCATGTTGAGCTATATAACATTGATTAGTTTTATGTAAATGTGCTCACCTGTTTAATAAAGTACATGTAGAAGCGGTCGAAGTCTCGGACGTGGAGCTCTCGTTTATATACTGTCTATGGGAGCTCTAGGCATCTCGAAAACACCGCGCTGATATTGATTCTCGTTTTAGTTCTCCTTTTGTATCCAAAGTCTGCTTGCCATGGTCCATAATGTTTGAACGAAACAACAATGTGCAAATAGACATTGCGAACTACCGTCAGTCGCTTTGGTTACTATCAGAGGGCTCTGGTTCATAGCTCTGGTTGCCATGGCAGTACGAGCGGAAACCAGGGACAATGCGGATATGACGCCATTGACGGCGACAAAACGGAAATAAAGAAACGGGACGTTTCTCGAATTAAATTACAAATTTCTCCTGGTTTGAAAGTTGTTGGAAACAGTCGGGATAATGTAAGTACACAACTAAAAAAAATATATAACATAGATATAATGATTTTTGCTATTTTTAAAGCAAAACATTTACATATTGTGGCTTTAACACTCATAGATAACAACACATTTCATCCTCTGTTGAAACGAAAGTGGCTAACTTCTGTCAACCTCATCTACAAGCAAGGACAAAAATAAAGCAATTGAATTTGAATAAATCGATTCTGGAATAAAAAAATAAACAATTTTAGAATCGTAAAAAATAAAAGAAGAGGAATCGCGATAGCTAGGTGAATCGATTTGTTTCTCCCAGCCCTACTAATTACCTATAAGGAACAGGCTGCTCCACCTAGTGACAAGCCGAGGGGCCCATGCAGTGCTGGGCTGGGCTGGGCAAAAAAAAAAAAAAAAAAAAAAAAAAAGGTCAACCATGTTCTAACTCTGCAGTAGCTACCCTCCACAAACTACTCCGTAATTGACTTTCTTCATTTAGTTAATACGAGTAATGCTAAAGATTTAATTTGAAACTGTATACTGCCCAGGTTCAAGGTCCCAGCTGATTATTTGCGGGGTTGTGTTCTCCCAAAGGACAAGTGCATCTACAAGCTCTGGTGCTTCATTTCAAAAGATTGAAAGAAAGAATAAATAAAGCACGAATATCTAAGTGAATACGCAATTTATTATTTTATTGATTCTTCCAAGTACCACGCACAGTGAAATTCCACAATGGGTTGCTACCATTATGGTAATTGCAAAAGAATGATCTATTATTTTTCTTAATTTAAAAGGCTACAATTTCTTATAACAACAAGGATAGAATGATAGCTAATTACTTCCCTGATTAAATGGAGACCTTGGGCCCCCCATTCCTTTTTTTCTATCTAATACTAATAATATATCTCTTTCCCTACCAGCATTTTATTTTAATTTTTTTTTGCCAGCGCCAACATATTAGGTTATTTTCTACAATAATCTACCATAAATCTCAACAGAATTGTTTGAGATGTTTTGGAAAATCCAGCAATAGGCTAATTAGTTATTTTTACCTATGTATAATTGAAGTATTCTTCACAATAAAAAGTAGCAGGTGTAACTGTAAGGAGCTGTTAAATGAACCCTCAAAATGAGCTAACCTAAAGTAGTCAATTTCATTCAAACATGATACTTATATTTTTGACTTAAATAAAACCAGATAATTTAGCTTTTGGTTTTAAATGGTTTAAATTTAGTTAAAATTATTATTTTATTTTTTTTATTTTTTTTACATTTTCTGAGCATCATAAGATCTAAATGACTAATTTTAAATGAAAAGCATGATTTAATTTCACCGAATCAACTTGCCTTTACACCAACAAACAGAATTTAATGGGTTAGATCAAGGCTGTTGGTGAGGACAGTCAAGGCAGATAAAAAATAAATGAAATGGTTAGAACATTTATTTGTTAGGTAAAATACTGGACAGCTGTGCTGCATTAATGCTGTGTCATGTGACAACACTGTAGGATACTACTCTGAAACATTAGCTGCGTCCCAATTCGCCTACTTATACTACGCCCTAAAAGTATGTACTCTTTTTGTGAAGAAAAAGTACATACTTTTGAGTGTGTAGCAAAAGAGTAGGCAAGCTTTGGGACATACTACTTCGTCATCTTTAACGGACAGATCTGTCGCGTGCGTCCTGTCACCGTCAACTGCCCTGTCAATCATCTTGTCACAGTTAAAATCCTCCATTCAATGTAATTTAAGTTCTTATCGTTTCGGATAGAAATGTAGTTGCACGTTGATCTGCCAGTCGTGGGTTTTTCATGCGGAGACTATCCTCATGTGTTTGCAATTTGAATATAATGATGCATTTAAAAGTTAATGGCTAAACGTATCTTTACAAAAGTTCGCAATGCCGCTGCAGATGCAATATAATGTGGACAACATTGAAAAAATAAATTTTCGTCAGGTTAGATAGCCTACTGATAATCACTCAAACCCCTTTATCTAAACCTCTCTACATAACCGCCAGACTCACGCGTTCTCAATGTCTGTAATTTTTTTTAACACTTTTCACTCGTGTTTGTAGTTCTAAACGAATCCTCGTCCAACGCGCGATAGGTTGTGGCCAATATTAGCCGTTATAGTGCGCATCGATCTGCACTTCGGATTCTGACCGGAAATAGTAGACCATCCGGGTATCTTTGGAACACTCATTTCAACATACTACGATTTGGGACGTACTAATTCTATTTTCGAATACTATTTAGGACGGATAGTATGCGAATTGGGACGCACCGATTGTTTGTTGCATATTGCACACTATTCTTAAAAAAAGAAAATAGTAGGCAAGTATGCACTGGGATGCTGATTTCACGCAGCCGCCATTTTGAAATCGAAAGTGAGGCTCCGGTGGGAAGAACCCCGGAAGTAAAGATAAACAACAATGCCTTGGACTACCAACCTGAAGCTGCTGCCGCGATTTACACTATTGGATGTTAATATCCAATATAGGATATGAATATAGTTAATTCCTGCTTCTTTTTTAACTTTCTGAATTATAAATATAAAAAAAAATATTTTATTTATAAATGAATTTCACTGTATATAGTCTAAAGTATGAAAGAAATGTATGTACAGTTTTAGAATTGACACATCATCATTAAACACAACAATACGCCATCGCATTCACGACTCTCCTGTGATTAAAGACGACACTTCCGGTTTTCTTCCCACCGGAGCCTCGCTTTCGATTTCAAAATAACAGCTGCGTGAAATCAGCATATAGCAGTAAGTCCAAGCACAGCCTCTTGCTTGTTTTTGCTTCGTCTTCGCCTGTTTTTGGATCCAGAGATTGTGTACTATTTCAGAAGATGTGTTATAGCGCCCTCTACCATAAAACAGTGTAAATATGAATAGCCAGAAAAACTGGTGGGAAGCGTTGTGTCATAAATGACGAAAAATCTTAATTATGGGGAAAGAGTTATGGATCTTTGAGGGTTCATACTGAACTACTATCTGTGTAAAGCGTACAGTGCTTTTATGAAGTATTACTCATTAAATGTATCATTGGTGAGTAATGATGGAGCTGTAGGACACAGCTTTGCCAAGAAGCATCCAATTTAATTATGAGTCTTACAGCATTTTTGTAAGATGTAGTGCAACAGAACAAACAACTTAGTGAAGAGCAAAAAAGTATTTGTGTAATAGAAATGCATTTTGATTTTACAAATGTATTCTGCTTTGAATTCACAGAGGCTTCATTTTTAGATTAGAAGCTACCCGAATAACAGATGCTTATATTTCTTTTAACATTTCACAGTTGTATGACCCCTTCTATTATAGATGATCACTGCAGATGAACAAAATTACTTTCAATGGCAATGTTCAATGCTAAAATAGTAGTAAAGTAGATTAAATAATCCAGTATATTTCTCTATGAAAAAAATGTTTCTTGTTGTATAGAATGACTTTATAAAAATAAAATTCATGTCAAATTGTGCTGCCATGTTGTGATTCAGAATTCATGTTTGATAAATGTAAATGTCTCTGACAGTACTTTCTGCTCCCAAGTACAACTCCATAACATCCCTGATGACATTACTATGCTTTTCTCCATTTTCCTCTGTTAAGTTGGCAGTCCTTGTGGCAGTGGTTCATGGGTAGTGATGAGTAGCTGCCTCTTCCCCAGGCACACTCGTACTGCCTGGAGCAAGTCTCTATGTAAACAAACAATTGACATGGCCGCCTTGCGTCTACCGCCACTGGGAATTCCCACTCACGCAGTACAGCCCAAGCAGGTAATTTCACTGCCTTACCTGCGACTTTTAAACAGATTTGTTTCAGACTTTCCTGGCGAAGCGAAAGAGAGAGAGAAAAGATGACTTCCCCCACGGACCTGTCAATGTGTATACATGAAATGCTTTTAAAAAAAGAAAAGAAAAAGATGGAGTACCCTATGTTTTTTTTATATATTTTTTATTATTATTATTTTGTTCTCATTCTTCCTCACTCTAGTGGGAGCTGGTGGGTAGATAATTCCAAGTGATATATGCCTGACATCCCACTAGCTGGCTGTCAGTGATAAAATTTTGGAGGTTTCAGACAGTCAAATGTGTAACACATGTAAGCTCATACCAGGATCACTGTCTGATTTGCGATTTTTCTCTGTCTGGAATCGCAACCATGAACATGTCTCGTTTTCCTGGCAGGCAAGCATGATACACAGCTTATTATATCGGTGGATGTGTACAAGAAAAATGTCAGTACTAATTCCTGGATCCTAGAAAAAACAAACAAAAAAAACATTTGTGTGGATCAGCTTAAAAGTCAGAATTGAAGATTTAATAATAACCAGTGTTGGGGAAAGTTACTTTTAAGTAATGCGTTACAATATTGTGTTACTCCCTAAAAAGATAACTAATTGCGTTGCTTAGTTACTTTAATGGAAGGTAATGTGTTACGTGACTTTTGCGTTACTTTTTTTTTCACCTGGACAGGGCTTGCTTGTTTGTTTAAAACAAAAGTTCTATTTTTGCCAAATGTTAAAGTCCAACTGAAATCAAAATGGACCGTATTTACTTTGTTAGCGCATATTACTAGTCTTGTGGTGAACAATTAATCCGTGCAAGTTAAAACACACAAAACATTTTTTTGGCTTCGTAATCTTTAATCAAAATCTGAAAATGCCCCTCCCCTCTGCATTGGAGGACCTTCCCTGATGACGTAGGTTTGAGGACTTAGGTTGGGAAACGCTTAACCACTCCCCTCAAATCGTTAGTCTGTAATGAGCGAGAGATGGAGAGGAGGAGCGCTAGAGTAAAACCCTGCCCTCTGTTCAATATTCCTTTTCACTGGGAAATACGTCACAGCACTGGAGAAAAGTCGTTTGCAACTTCCGGTTCACGCGGACTTTAAGGCCCCCTTCACATCAAAAGTATAAGGAACAAGCCTTAGGCTGAAATAAATGCAAATGCAAGTCATGTGCTTAGTGTGGTTCAATTGGATCATCGAAGGTCAGCAGACAAAGACATTGGCTAATAAAGTAAGATTAAATATATGAAGTGTATTTGTGTTAACATTTAATCATTGCAGGTTTGTGTAATTATTCTGAATTTGCATTTCACTGTTTTTGTTCATTTTGAGGAATACTGAATCTGTTTTCCTCTTACTCATCTCTGAAAGTGAGATGAGTAAATGCATGTTCACATTTAACTACAATAAGCATCATGTTTACGCAGAGCACACACAACGCCTATGCACCTCACTCCCGATTTCTCTCAACATGGGGACAGAAGAGAGGTGTCAGTCAACAAATGGGAAAACAAAGTAACTTGGTGTTACTTATTTGAAAAAGTAACTCAAATATTTTGTTCTAAATTTAAAAAAGGAATACTTTTACTAGTTACTTGAAAAAAAGTAATTAGATTGCAGAACTCTCGTTACTTGTAATGTGTTAACCCCAACACTGATAATAACCAATTACAAGGCATTCTGTCTTTACACTGCAAGTATAATAGTGTAATTTATTAAAATAACGTGTTTTCTGACATAATTATACTGTCAGAAAAAAAAAAAAATTGGAAAAATTGTACCATCACAACAGCTTGTCTCTGATGCAGTACTTTGTACTTTATCAACTTAAAAAGGTGCATTTTAGTAAAAGGTATTATTAAAGTACTATGAAATTGTATGGGTAAATAAGGTACAAATGTTTACTTATTTACTAACAATGGAAGAGTGCATGCAACAAAATGCTATTGATTACGATATTTAAATGCATATTGGTTGATCCGTCTCATTAATCATTCTCCTTTGCCTTTAAATTTGTATTGCAAATTTGTGTCACTGTGTCTACTAAATTAATAACCTAACCCAGAATGATTTGCATGAGAGACCAAAGTAAATGGTGTGAATCTCATGTGCAGTTGGCTCCATTTTAAAATGCTGTTCATGGATTTTGTTGAAAAGTAGAAGCAGTTTCCATGCTCGGTCAAAAAAAAAAAAAAAAATATATATATATATATATATATATATATATATATATATATATATATATATATATATATATATATATATATATATTAAGGGACAGCTTTGAACAACAGGATGAAGTTGTACAGAGTGTTCAAAACCAGTTATAATCTATCCATTAAAAAGTAGTGCAGCAATCATACACATACAGTAAGAGACATGGATGTGACAGCACTTTTACAAACAGGGTGAAATGTTTGATCTGAAACTATGGAAATGATCAGTGAAATTAGGTAATTAATGTATGTATATATTTTTGTATACATCTGGGATTACATGAAGAAACACGATCTCCCGGCAATTTGTACACATTTTACGAGTTGCCAAATTCATCTGAATTCGTACGAATTACCTACACCTGACCCCGCCCCTAAACGCATCACTGGGGTTTAGACAAATTGTACGAATTCATACGAATTATCCACCTTTTAATCACTCATACAAATTTGTACGAATTGTTCGTGAAATAGCGTTGAACGTGCCTTAGACTTTTGCAGAGTATATAAACATTTAAAAAAATATATGTTTGGAATTGTCACCCATCATTAAACCATTCTTGACATACATCCAACACAAAGAAGAACATACAATCCGTATGATTTTATACTTGTTACACTGATATGTAAATGTCATCATTCACAAAACAAATTTCCCTTTAGTTATTTGCCTACTACAGCAATCAGCTAACAGCTTCTGCTCTTCTTAAGCTTGGTCAAACCTTTGTTTAGAATCATATTCAGATATTTAATTTTCTTACATACTATATATCTACAATAAAAAAAATACAATAAAAATGTATATCTATTTTTTTTCTTTCTTTTTTTTTGCACAAAGCTCTAACTCAAAACAGCCTCCTTCCTGCCAATGTCATACATTTTGCTATTACTCAGAATCATATATTTGGGTTTATTTTCATCAAATGCACTTTTATCCATTTTTGTATGTCGTTGTGTCATGAGATTAAAAAATAAACACCATTTTACTGATGTCCTATGTACGCAAAGTAGTTTTAGGGTTGTGGTTATGGAATCAGCTTAAACATTTGTTCTCTTATAAACAATAAAAACAAAGCAGCAGCAAAATAAGAACAGAAGACAGAAAACATCCGTATGCTAATTTTGGTCAAGAGCTAGTAAACTGCTGAATAGATTTTGATGAATCTTTGAGCTCTCAGCATTTCGCTTTGTGTCCATTGTGAAAAAATACATTATATTCTCCTTGAAACAGCACCTCAATTCCAAAGGGGACATTTAGTGCTTAAAGGCCTGTGTAGGAGTTAGATTTTCCACACTGACATAGTCTTCTTTACCCTACCTGTACAACCCATTTTACCAGTCTTCAGTGAAGATGTATGTATTAACTTACATTGAGTGTTATGAAATGTATATATATATATATATATATATATATTTTTTTTTATACATTTTTTTTTTATTAATTATTCTACAGTACAACTAATTAAGCCACACATATTTTTGAAATTTGAGGAACATTGTTTAGAAAAAAAAATAAATAATTAAAAATAAATAAATAAGAGAATCACATTTAAATGAAAGGAAATCTCAAAAAACATCAGATCAATGTGAAGTACTGGGGCACTAATGCAATGCTTGTAGCCAGGGTGAAAAATTATTATTATTATCATCATCATCATCTCAAATGAAATTGGAGCTTTCACACTAGAGTCATATGTAAAAAGAAAATACATATGTGAAGCTCCAAATCTTTTTGGTCCACTTTAGTCTCAGTTCATTTTACACTCACACTGACATGTTTTTAGAACTCACTGGAGGATGCCCCCAAGATATTTTTGTAGTATTTTCAACAACAAAAATATTGTAAAACATGTATACAATCACAGAATACATCTCATGCACTCGAAGGCACAGTATAAAAGAAAATCAGAAGGAAAGTCTTGCACATCCAGCATTGCTCATTTCTGTGAATAAGGGCTGCATGATGTATATCACAAATGTACATCTGGTGATATGCATCTGCTAGTATCTGCTAGTACATAGCCACCTCTCGGACAGCACGTGATTCACAGCTCTTCCACAGCTTATATGGCTAAATACCAGGGCCGGCCCGAGGCATAAGCGAACTAAGCGGCTGCTTGGGGCCGCTCGCCACCAGGGGGCCCCCAATCGAGTTTTTTTTTTTTTTTTTTTTTACATATTAATTAACTTAAACAAGTGACATAAATGAATGAAAGGATTAATAATTCAAGACAAGAAAATTCTGATTTCATGATCAACATACCTGCCTACAACTGCTGCTGTGTCTGCCAGTGTTTGAGTGATGCGCATAACCTCGCGTGCATAGACAGTTCGTGCGCAAAGTCACGGTAATGTTAAGCCATGTCACAAACATTTGATTTGATCAATGATTTATCCTTTAAATGTAATGATATTCAGAACAGAACAAGAATAAAAAAAATAACTATAAACAAGGCAAAACGAAATAATTTAAAGCGAAAGTGAAAGTAAGCGGCGTTGCGCTCACGTATCTCTCTCATTAGAATCAAAATGTTTCAACATTTGCGATGGATTTGGATGGTAAACTATTCTTTATCATAGGCTTTGTACTTCACTCACGTTCCAATATCGACGGAAAAAATCATCCTCTTCACACACGCAAAAATGTGCTTGGAAACATCACAGTGGAAGATTACAAAGCTGGCATATATTTTGTGTGTGTGTGTGTGTGTGTGTGTGTGTGTGTGTGTGTGTGTGTGTGTGTGTATGTGTGTGTGTGTGTGTGTGAGGCGCGGGCGCGATCGAACAGTGGAAACATAAAAACATACTCCGTCATGTTCAGACAAGACATCATTCAAACTGCAAAGTGTTGCAAAACGTTGGAGGATATTTTGCAAATAATTTATTTAATATGTTTTGTGACAGTTTTTTTCAGAAGTTTCAAAGAGTTAGTAAAAGAGTAAAGAAAAAGTTAAAACTTTTTTAAGTATCTATTTTTTATTAAGTATTTATTTTTTATTTATACATAACCTCATTGTATTAATTTATAATGTAACATTATAGCATGACATTGTGTCAATAATCGTCAAGCACAGGTGACTCTGCGTGGTGGGAGGGGGCCCCCAAATCAAATTCTGCTCAGGGCCCTCAAAAGGCTCGGGCCGGCACTGCTAAATACACCAACCCTGTATCACATGAAATACGTTCTGAGGAAACTATTTTGCAAATCGCAATTACGTTACATGCCAACATATAAGCAGTGCTATTACGTTGGTCCTTAACCTAATATAAGCAGTGCTATTACGTTGGTCCTTAACCTAATATAGCCAATCTATTGCAGTGCTATATTACGTTTGTCCTGAACATAATAAATCCAAAGCAGGTTTCGTAGCATCTAATGCTGTTCATTTTGTTTTAATTATTTACTCCCTTTTTTCTCATTGGGCTACAAAATATTATCTATGCCAGGGCGAGTCAAATGGCGGCACCCAGATAATTTTTATCTGGCCCTTAAACTTGTTTTTGATGATTAAAACCCCTCGCAATCTGATATCAAAGTCCCCGCAAATGTTTAGCGCGTTCAGCGGTGATTTTAACAACGCACGCGATCATTCAGCGGTGAGTTTAACAACCGAGTCTCACGGCAGTTCGTGATATGGTCACGTAATTTAATCTATTGATTCGTGCCACGGACACGTTTATTTCGTTATTTTTTTTATTTTTTTTTAAACTAATGTATTTTCAATGGGAAGCGTCTTTCGTGATAACAGCATGATTCTTTGCAGCAGAGAAGCTGTTTAATCAACATTTATTCACGAGATCTTATGTATTTTTATGTATTTTTTTAATGTTATTATTTCGATCTTATTGCCGGGGAAGCTGGATTGCTTTGCTGTTTATTGATATTTTTAAAATTATATTTTATCAGTAGGAAATCGCGCTGAAGAAGTCTCGTTCCGAACACATCGCGATATTTGGCATCAGTTCACGTGTGTCAGATGTTGGTAAGTAAATAAATACCTAAATACGCTGTCCTATAATGTGTGATATCATGTCTTTTCTGTTTGTCGATATTAATCTGCCATTATATCTGCCATCTCCACGGAGACTTTGCGTTTCATTGCTTTCTAATTCAAAACAGGGTGAT
This sequence comes from Leuciscus leuciscus, assembly GCF_965113295.1. Lineage (NCBI taxonomy): Eukaryota > Metazoa > Chordata > Actinopteri > Cypriniformes > Leuciscidae > Leuciscus > Leuciscus leuciscus. The sequence continues at coordinate 23,745,814 of NC_138726.1, read as the reverse complement.
TAACACTGCCTGTCACGTGACGTGCTATAGGCCTAGATATTCATATCAGATTAAAAATAGTACAATTATTTCCAAAGTTGTATTTGTAGTAGAAGCACAGTAAAAACAACACTTACCATGCTTTTACCACAGTAACATTAGTTTTACTGTGATAAGTGTAGTAAAAAGACAGTAATCACAAAACTTACCATGCTTTTACAGTACCACACTATTTGTAGTTTTAATGTGGTACTTATTGTAAATGCACAGTAACCACAACACTTACCATGCTTTTACCACAGTAACCATAGTTTTACTGTGATTGGTTTAGTAAAGGACAGTAATCACAAAACTTACCATGCTTTTACCTCAGTATTGATTGATAGTTTTAAAGTGATATTTGTTGTAAATGCATATTAACCACAACACTTGCCATGTTTGTAAGGCTTTATAATGTAACATCCAATATTTGTAAGGTATATCAGTACTTTTTCCTTTAAATAATCCTATATATTATACATAATGATATTTTCTTTTCTCTTTTTTCAGCTGAAAAGACCAAAAGGGCCTTTCGGACTCAGTCAGCCCATTATTGTTGGAGGAGAAGTAAACGGAGGAGACGGACAGCTTCAAAGGCAAATATTCGCAATGGTATGTGTGTGTTGGTTTTAACCCTAAATCAAACATTTTATCAAGCATTTGTTGTTTCTTAAAACTTTTCTCACAAAACCCATAGCCCAATCAGTACAAACAGAGACTGAAAGTCTTGATATTTCACAAGATTTAACAAGTTGTCAAATTCGTATGATACTCGTACATATTTGTATACTCGTACACAATCCTGCAGCTTTTACTCTTAGTGCTGTCATTGGCTACTGCCTCAATTCCTGTACATATTTATCGCGATATTTGTAAATCAGTTGCGCCCCTTCTTGGAAAGTTGTCGGATGTCACACACACTGTCAGAAAGTTTATATTAATTGTAAATTGGACCCTGTCTGTTTATGTTCCAGTAATACATGATGTCTCTCCACACCTCATAACCTACCTCTGTTTGCAAGAGTGGAAAAGCTTATCTGACTTGTCACATGACATTAGATACTCGATTATTTTGTCATAATCAGATCAGTTACACTGCTGATAACTGTCCCGTTTGCATGTAAATCATTTTCATGATTATTGCTTGCTATTAAAGACATACTTTTATTCATAGAAATGCCCACATATCAGTGAACTTAATACATAAAAATGCTTTTAACATTTAATTATGCAACACTCTTTACAGAAAACATATCCTACAGTTATAAACTGACTATTTGCAAGTAATGTATTAAAATTACCTTCCTTTCTGTTTTGCAGGATTACTTAGTCCTTTTTTTTTTAAAGCTTTACCAATATCAAACTCAACCCTCACAAGAGCTACTAGTGAGTCGCAGCGAATCTTGCCGTGATCAGCCCTTCCCAGGTGAAGTTTCTTAATATATCAGTATTTACTCATCAAATGTTCTCTCCTGAATCATATGGTAAATTAACTTATTTATAACTGTCTTAATTTGTGTTTCAAGAACAATAGAGTAAGTCGAGACTTTCTTGTTTTACAGCCGAGAAGGAAGACCAGTCCTTATATCAACGCAAGCTAATCGAATAAGTCCTTTGTTTCGGGTGAGGAAGGAACATCTGGTGCCCAAAGACGACAGAAAAGTGCGTGAGTCCATTGGTATGTCTTGTATTGAAACAGTGCTGTAATATGTAGTACATAATTTGATGTTGACAATTTTACATTGTACAGGTTATCACTTGGTTTTTGACCAAGTGAAGCTCTTGAAACAATTGACAGAAGAGTATGTTGTCTGGAAAGAAATCAAGCATCCCTGGCAAAGGCTCAAAAGAGACCATGCCTTTCTAAAAAATCTTTTAAAATGTGTTGCTGTTGATATGGTTAAAACTGTTTTTGTTCAGTACTTAGCTTATATTATGTGCTGCAATATATATATATATATATATATATATATATATATATATATATATATATATATACTTCAATGTGTATATTATATAATGTACTGACTGCTGCTTTATAAATTTATGTAAGGAACAGGCAACTCTGGCCCTTTGCATTCTACTTTTTGAGGTTAGTTAAGAGTTAACCTCCAACCCTAATCAAGCACATCTGAAAATTTTAACCAAAGTCTTCAAGTTTACTTCTAGACAATAGGCAGTAAACCATCACTGCTTTAAATCATGCAGAACATAAGCTGACCCGACTGTCCATTAAACAACTTGGTTTCTGTTTTTTTGTTTTACTTTCAGACCAGGACTGGAGAACGCCTGACAATGGGATGTTGAGACTTCTTCTTCTGGTTGAGAAAAAGCTACACCACATCAGTGATCACATCTTCTGTTCTTCAACTGAACAAACTGTTTAGACGAGGAAGAAGAACACGATAGAGACATACAGGGAAGAACAAGAAACCAGTTTATCACAGCTAAACTGGTTTCTTGCTCTTCCCTGTATGTCTCTATTGTGTTCTTCTAATGAATCATTATTTTCCAACACAATATCAAATCTGTTTTCTGTAGGTGACTGAATATGATTATCTGGCACTCGTTTTGTGGCTTCAGCAGCTGTGAATGGATTCAAATGATGTTAATGTATTTTTGAAGACACATTTTTATTTATCTTGAATCTCATTTGTCTTTATGCTACTTTATCAACTGTATGCTTTGTTCTCCAATAAAGTGTTGTTTAATAAAGTATGGTGACTATTTTGTTTTGAAAGTTGTGTTTGGTACAGTAAATATAAATTTTTATTTGAGACATTTTCATTTCTTATTTCTTTAAAAATAACTACATATAATTAATAACTTATAAATAACTAAATATAATTAATTACCATGATTTTTTTACTTGGAACATAAAAATTTAGATCTGGTTAATGATATTTGGGACAACAATGCAACAAAAGTTGCACATACTTGCATGTATGCCAGTTTGCAGTGAAATAAAAGGAAGCTATGTGAATAACAAGAGGCTGCAGTGGGCTATCTTGCTATAAATACTTAAAGCTTAATTGATGATGATCCATGTTGATCATTCTAGTATACTCTATATAGTATACTCTATTTATCACTGATGTCAGGAATATAAGCAGCAAGAGGGGGTGAAAAGGAAATGTTGGCACTGTTTTTTTGTTGTTTTATTGAATGGTGCATTATCCTTGTGTAATAGTAATAGTATGTGTAGATCTGTGTAGATTAGCTTCCACCCCCAGGGGCCCAGCAATGGCCCCCAGAAGAGCAAACAAATGCACATTTCAAATGGCTGTAACTCAAAGTCTGGTTAGTGTATCAAAGAGAAAATTGGCTGGACAACTGCTTATACTATGTTTAATAAATAATGTTGGCCACAGTTTTCAGACATATATGGAAAGCTGGCATAAAGGTTATTTTTAAAGTGCTCACAGTAAAATATCAAATTTCAGCCTGTCCCTCATATATGTCATAAAGGTTTGCACAATGAACAAAATTAGATATCCAGTTGTCCATTAAATATATTATTTATTTAACATTTATTGTTTTATTACTAAACGTTTTAAACTACATTACCCACATATCTCTGTCATTCTATCAGTGGAACAGGAAGCATGGGCTGTGTAGTTCATTGAAATGTGCAGACATGCTTAGGGTTAGGGTTAGGATCTCGGTAAAGGAGTAATTTCTCACAACATAGAGACACTTTATAGTTAGCTTAATGTATAACTAACGTAATAATAACACCAAAACATACTTTGTAACATGAAGCGCCGTTTTATATGGGTTAAACGATTGTCCAATCACAGCGAGCTCTGCGAGAAGGTCACCGCCAATACAAACCCAGCTGAACAGATGCGTCACACTTACATGCCCATTTATGGTAAACGATGACAGATCTCTTCTGGTTCCGGCTGCAGGGATAGATACCTTAAATAAATTGTATTTAGGCTGTTAAACATGCATTCCTTCTAATTAAATTATAAAACTCATATTTAAAAACAAAAGACTCCTTTGTGTGGTTACCATCCAAAAACGAGTTCACATGATCAATGACACAAATTTGCATAGACTGATGCATAAATACATTTGAAAGAGAAACTTTTTTTCTAAGCAATGGCCTACAGCAGGGTAGTTTTGCAGTATTTTAATTAAAAATAATTACATGTACTAAAGTGCTTCTAACATTTACAGTGTATGTATAGTATATTAAAGGTATATCAATTATATTCAAATAAATGTAACAAAAGCACAATGAATGGACACCATTTTGAAAGCTTATTCCAATATTTAATGTCAAACTGTTTAAAGACAAATGTAGCGCCAAAACTACTGCACAACAGTATAAAAATCAGTTAATTAAATATCCAGATACAGGAGCAATCTATTATAGTGACACATACATTAACGTTAAAAAATTGCTATGATGAAGTTATATATTTACAAACCAAGAGATGAGGTTCAAGTTTGTTATGTGAACATACATTTGTTTCTTCGCTTTAAAGAACAAATAGGTAAAAACATAAGCACAACATTTTACATTCTCAACTTTCATTCTATATCCTTGTGATTATTGGTAGCTTTTATTGTAACTATGCAATGAATATGTCCTTTAGCAAAACACCTGATGAGCACTGACACTTTTTTGAAAAAGGCATTAGGCAGACATCAAGTACAGTTTATGAAGCTGAAAAGAGAAAACAAAACGCTTTAACAATATGGAAAAAGATAAATCACTATTTTCAATATTGGTTCTGCATATATCAAAGAGATCCTGAGGAGGAGTGGGACTCCACATGAAGACTTTCAGAAACTGAGACAGAGCAAAGGGTGCACCTCGCTGTACACATCCTACGCATGCCCAAACAACAACACCCAAAGACAGTTAGGAAGTGGACACCACCAGGAGGATGCAGGAGACAGGGAAGTCCAAGGAAGACATGGAGACATGTTTCACGAAGACCTGAAGAATGTCAGTGTCCCATGGGAAGATGTGAAGAACTTGGCCACGGATCGAATACGTTGGAGGACACTTGTTGCCCAATGTGCCCAGCACAGGACTTGATGATGATGTTGTGAGTTTATCCATAACTGTGGGATATGTTTTCTGTAAAGAGTGTTGCATAATTAAATGTTAAGTTCACTGATATGTGGGCATTTCTATGAATAAAAGTATGTCTTTAATAGCAAGCAATAATCATGAAAATGATTTACATGCAAACGGGACAGTTATCAGCAGTGTAACTGATCTGATTATGACAAAAAATCGAGTATCTAATGTCATGTGACAAGTCAGATAAGCTTTTCCACTCTTGCAAACAGAGGTAGGTTATGAGGTGTGGAGAGACATCATGTATTACTGGAACATAAACAGACAGGGTCCAATTTACAATTAATATAAACTTTCTGACAGTGTGTGTGACATCCGACAACTTTCCAAGAAGGGGCGCAACTGATTTACAAATATCGCGATAAATATGTACAGGAATTGAGGCAGTAGCCAATGACAGCACTAAGAGTAAAAGCTGCAGGATTGTGTACGAGTATACAAACATGTACGAGTATCATACGAATTTGACAACTTGTTCAATCTTGTGAAATATCAAGACTTTCAGTCTCTGTTTGTACTGATTGGGCTATGGGTTTTGTGAGAAAAGTTTTAAGAAACAACAAATGCTTGATAAAATGTTTGATTTAGGGTTAAAACCAACACACACATACCATTGCGAATATTTGCCTTTGAAGCTGTCCGTCTCCTCCGTTTACTTCTCCTCCAACAATAATGGGCTGACTGAGTCCGAAAGGCCCTTTTGGTCTTTTCAGCTGAAAAAAGAGAAAAGAAAATATCATTATGTATAATATATAGGATTATTTAAAGGAAAAAGTACTGATATACCTTACAAATATTGGATGTTACATTATAAAGCCTTACAAACATGGCAAGTGTTGTGGTTAATATGCATTTACAACAAATATCACTTTAAAACTATCAATCAATACTGAGGTAAAAGCATGGTAAGTTTTGTGATTACTGTCCTTTACTAAACCAATCACAGTAAAACTATGGTTACTGTGGTAAAAGCATGGTAAGTGTTGTGGTTACTGTGCATTTACAATAAGTACCACATTAAAACTACAAATAGTGTGGTACTGTAAAAGCATGGTAAGTTTTGTGATTACTGTCTTTTTACTACACTTATCACAGTAAAACTAATGTTACTGTGGTAAAAGCATGGTAAGTGTTGTTTTTACTGTGCTTCTACTACAAATACAACTTTGGAAATAATTGTACTATTTTTAATCTGATATGAATATCTAGGCCTATAGCACGTCACGTGACAGGCAGTGTTAATCACCCTGTTTTGAATTAGAAAGCAATGAAACGCAAAGTCTCCGTGGAGATGGCAGATATAATAGCAGATTAATATCGACAAACAGAAAAGACATGATATCACACATTATAGGACAGCGTATTTAGGTATTTATTTACTTACCAACATCTGACACACGTGAACTGATGCCAAATATCGCGATGTGTTCGGAACGAGACTTCTTCAGCGCGATTTCCTACTGATAAAATATAATTTTAAAAATATCAATAAACAGCAAAGCAATCCAGCTTCCCCGGCAATAAGATCGAAATAATAACATTAAAAAAATACATAAAAATACATAAGATCTCGTGAATAAATGTTGATTAAACAGCTTCTCTGCTGCAAAGAATCATGCTGTTATCACGAAAGACGCTTCCCATTGAAAATACATTAGTTTAAAAAAATAAAAAATAAATAACGAAATAAACGTGTCCGTGGCACGAATCAATAGATTAAATTACGTGACCATATCACGAACTGCCGTGAGACTCGGTTGTTAAACTCACCGCTGAATGATCGCGTGCGTTGTTAAAATCACCGCTGAACGCGCTAAACATTTGCGGGGACTTTGATATCAGATTGCGAGGGGTTTTAATCATCAAAAACAAGTTTAAGGGCCAGATAAAAATGATCTGGGTGCCGCCATTTGACTCGCCCTGGCATAGATAATATTTTGTAGCCCAATGAGAAAAAAGGGAGTAAATAATTAAAACAAAATGAACAGCATTAGATGCTACGAAACCTGCTTTGGATTTATTATGTTCAGGACAAACGTAATATAGCACTGCAATAGATTGGCTATATTAGGTTAAGGACCAACGTAATAGCACTGCTTATATGTTGGCATGTAACGTAATTGCGATTTGCAAAATAGTTTCCTCAGAACGTATTTCATGTGATACAGGGTTGAAATACACACAAAATTATGTCAAAATGCCCGTCTTGGTGAGCATTCACCTAGACACAGTCAGTTATGTATTAAGTGGACTAAACCGTTGAGAAAGAAAGAAAGAAAGAAAGAAAGAAAGAAAGAAAGAAAGTGTGCGTATAACATCCATGCAGCTCTTAAAGTGACAGCAGCCCAATAAACCTGCTTGTGTGCTTAATGAGATTATATATATATATATATATATATATATAAACACACACACAGTGGGGAGAACAAGTATTTGATACACTGCCGATTTTGCCAATTACAAAGCAAGTAGAAGTCTGCAATTTTTATCATAGGTACTCTTCAACTGTGAGTGACGTAATCTAAAACAAAAATCCAGAAAATCACATTGTATGATTTTTAAATAATTAATTAGCATTTTATTGCATGACATAAGTATTTGATCACCTACCAACCAGTAAGAATTCCGGCTCTCACAGTCACAGACCTGTTAGTTTTTCTTTAAGAAGCTCTCCTTTTCTCCACTCATTACCTGTATTAACTGCATCTTTTTGAACGTGTTACCTGTATAAAATACACCTGTCCACACACTCAATCAAACAGACTCCAACCTCTCCACAATGGCCAAGACCAGAGAGCAGTGTAAGGACATCAGGGATAAAATTGTAGACCTGCACAAGGCTGGGATGGGCTACAGGACAATAGGCAAGCAGCTTGGTGAGAAGGCAACAACTGTTGGCGCAATTATTAGAAAATGGAAGAAGTTCAAGATGACGGTCAATCTCCCTTGGTCTGGGGCACCATGCAAGATCTCACCTCATGGGGCATCAATGATCATGAGGAAGGTGAGGGATCAGCCCAGAACTACACGGCAGGACCTGGTCAATGACCTGAAGAGAGCTGGGACCACAGTCTCAAAGAAAACCATTAGTAACACACTACGCCGTCATGGATTCAAATCCTGCAGCGCCCGCAAGGTCCCCCTGCTCAAGCCAGCGCATGTCCAGGCTCGTCTGAAGTTTGCCAATGACCATCTGGATGATCCAGAGGAGGAATGGGAGAAGGTCATGTGGTCTGATGAGACAAAAATAGAGCTTTTTGGTCTAAACTCCACTCGCCGTGTTTGGAGGAAGATGAAGGATGAGTACAACCCCAAGAACACCATCCCAACCGTGAAGCATGGAGGTGGAAACATCATTCTTTGGGGATGCTTTTCTGCAAAGGGGACAGGACGACTGAACCGTATTAAGGGGAGGATGGATGGGGCCATGTATCGCGCGATCTTGGCCAACAACCTCCTTCCCTCAGTAAGAGCATTGAAGATGGGTCGTGGCTTGGTCTTCCAGCATGACAACGACCCGGAACACACAGCCAGGGCAACTAAGGAGTAGTTGCATCTCCGTAAGAAGCATCTCAAGGTCCTGGAGTGGCCTAGCCAGTCTCCAGACCTGAACCTGACCATTTTATTTAACATAAAATGTTGTGTGTTCATTCAGACCAACTCGATTATAAGCCAAACATACAAAAAAGACAAACATAGTAGATCGTGAGCACTAGAGCACCAATGTAAGACAGAAATGTCTTTTCTTCAAGACATACTAAATGTTTGTCAAAATGTTGTTATTTCTATGCAATTTGTCTAAGGGCAATATAAGACGTTTTCATGGCCACCTGCCATAGTGGCTTATAGATTAGGCAAAATTACACACCATTGAACAAAAGCATTTGGCTGGTTATGGGTGGGAATTTCCTACCCTGCCTGTAAACCTGTCAGCCTTCTCAAGTATGACTTTTTTTTACTATTTACAAACTTCCATTAACACAATATAAATACATTTTAACTGTTTAAGACAAAAAAAATTAAATCAGTTTTACTGATGATTATGCTTAAACACACACACACACACACACACACACACACACACATACAACAACAAAAAAAAAAAAAAAAAAAAAAAAAAAAAAACTTTAACATTATTTACAAGCTGTTACTTTTCAAAAGCTACTCTCGATGCTTTCTTTGTTCAACTGGTTGTGAAGCATGTGTGGCAAACACGCCAAAAACTTGGCTTTAAATAACCTCTGACGATGACATCATTGGAATGCGTGCTCGTGAGAGACTATAAATAGACGTGAAACAGGTGCGCCTTCAAGTTGATTTCTCTTCAGAGACTTCTCCATTTCTCCTTTGCCTTTGGTAGGAATTAGAAATGTTAGGCAGGAGGCAACCTTTTCCAGCCTCTTCTTAACTTAGAAAATGAGAAATAAAAGAAATAAAATTAAATAAAAAAAATTTTGAAAAAAGAAAAAGAGAACATATTCGACACATCTAGGACGTGTGCCGCCTTCCTCACGGCCCATCTCCAATGATGATCCATATGAGTTTTGTTTGGAGTGCTTGGGGCAGGAGCACGCTACACTTGCCTTCGAGGATGAGGAATTGCAGGAACTGTGTGCATTGTCAGCTCTTTTTCAATTAAAACACTCCACTCAAGGCTTGCTTTCTTTCATGAGGGGCGAGCCTCAGCACCCCAAGATCATGGGGCCTGCATGTTAATTTGGCTATTGTGCTCTCATCAGATCGTGACGTCCTCCCATCCCCTGCTGAAGCGCAACTTGATGCTTCTTCACAGCGGGGTGAGACGTGGATTCCCTTGTCTCCGGGAAAATGAAGTTCTCGTGCAAAAGCTCTGCTCCATGTTAGCTACCTTCTCCCAAGTTGTGCACACACTACATAAACTTGAGGGGTCCAGACACTTCCCAGTGTTACTTGACTCTAAACCTGTTCCCTTAAAAAGCGAGAACAAGATGCTGCGCCTCATTGCCACAAAGTGATAACCTGGCTATTTGTAGCTTATCACAAATGCGCATTCCAATGATGTCATCGTCAGGGGTAATTTAAAAGCACACTATGCAGTTTCTGTTTTTCTCAAACAGCGACCCCCTAGAGTCGCTGTGGAGTACTTGTATTTAACGTTACTGTCGTAAATACCACTCACGCAGAGCTGTCTCTGCACTCTTCCGACCACGCTTTCTTCGTTTTCTTCGTCGACTCTGCCATGATTCACGTCTGAAATGCGTGCTAGTGTCTTCCATAGAGACTGTTTCATATGTTGTTGATGTATGTGACGTCGTGCCGTAAAGCAAGTTGTGATTCTCGCGAGATTTGGCGGGGCACCTCCTCTCAAACTTGCATTGCTGGTTTTGCCAGCAGCGTGATGCCCCTGTCCTGAAAATCTCAGGACACAAACAAAGCATCAGACGATCTGATAGTGAGACAACAGAGACAGACCGCAGACAACGGGTTAACAGCTTCATTCAGGCCATCTAACTACTCTCGTCTCACTTTTCTTTCTTTCTTTCTTTTTCTTTGTTTATTTTCTTTTCCGTTGAGAGTCTCATTTTCTAAGTTAAGTTTTGCCGCAAAGCCCGCCTTTAACTCGAACTTCAGACTCCTGCTTCTATTCATGAGCCAACACACCAATGTGATTGGCCTCCCAAGATGTCGCTCCAGACACAATGAGAATGCTAGGCACCAGCCAATCAACGAACCCGGAAAACCCCTTTTTGAGCAAAAACACAGACGAAGGGAATCCAAACACATAAATGCAAGTAGCCTCCAGATTCTAGCTGAACTGGTGCGTTGATATACAATTTAATAACCCTGCCTAAGAAACAATATAAGGGTCAAATTGATGGTTTGTTCAGGTCACGTCCTATGAAGTGCAAAGGCATACATTGCTAGAAACTTGGGATTTCATCATCTCACTCTCTTAAAACTCATTCTTTCCTCACTTTATTTCTGCAACTTGTGTGAATGTGTGTGTGTGAGTTGATAGTTATGGCCTGTTCAAATGAACACTGGATGCTATAGTTATAGTAACTACAGCTATAGTTATTAGATGTATTTAACAATATAAAGCTATATATTGTGAAATATTTGTACATTTTAAAATGACTATTTTCTATTTGAATACATTTTAAAATGTAATTTAATCATGTGATGGCAAAGCAGCTATTAGTCCACTATTCAGTGTCACACGATCCTTCAGAAATCATTCTAATAAGCTGCTCAAGAAACATTTCTTGTTATCAACGTTAAAAATCATTGTGCAATGATCACAATATTTGTGTGATCAAATAGATGCAGCCTATGTAAACATAAGAGACTTAAAACAATTATAATTGTAATATATCAAACTTTGCTTTCACTTTATTTGGATGGTCCCTTTAACACATTCTGTTGACAAAGTAACATGTCTACTAACTCCCATTAGAGTGTTAGTAGAGTATTAGTAGACTGGTAGGGTTAGGGTTAGAATAAGCTGACATGTAGTTGAAAAGTTACTTATAGTCCGTTGGAGGGCCATCAAAATAATGATTTGGCAGATGTTAAGCAGACAGTCTATTATACTCTAATGATAGTTAGTTGACATGCAGTTGCAAAGTTACTTCTAGTCAAATAATGTCCAAAAGGGACCATCAAAATAAAGTGTTACCCGAACTTTTGACCGATAGTGTGTAAGTGTACAGTATAAACTGTTGGTAGGATACTAATATATTAAGCCTACAAGTATCAAGGTCATCAGGGTACTGTGGATATCACCCTCACATTCTGCAGTGAGGGCCTTCTGTCATGTGTCACAGTATAAAGAACATTTGCGTATCTTTCAAGTGGCCCTGTATGAAGGCAGAAAGAACAGAAAAAGAGTGCGAGACAGCAGAGTGGGCAAAAGCTTTTCAAACAAATTCCTGAGTGAAGAGGTGCCAGTATTCACTTTGAAGAGTACAGCAAGAACAGTGAGCAAAGGGGAATGGCATCATTCACTCAACTGCTTTAGCAGAGAGGATTAAGGCTTTGGATTTCTCTCAGAAGGAGAGACATAGAGCTCTGCATTCTTGTCGAAAATGAGCAGCCATGAATTTTCATGTGCCTCTGCTTTGTTGGACTGTATTGCCAGTCTAGGCACCACAGGATCACCTTACCATCGGGACAGTTGTGGTGTGAAGAGCACCCCATCAATGCTGTTGTCAGCATATTTTGGAATTTGACTTTGATAGCACATTGACAAACTTTACCAGTGTGGTCAAGTTTTTCCACTTTGAAGCACGGAGTTTCTGGTGTTATAGAGCTTTGGCAATTGTATGGCAGCAGCAACCAAGGGGAAAATTTATTTTTACCTTTAGGATGTTAAGTGTGTATATTCACAGGTAGAAACAAATAAGCAAAACTGAAATGTCCTTTGCAGCAAAGCAAGGAGAAATATTATGTAAGGAGTCTACAGAGTAAAATAAACAAACCTTGATCTAAACATTGCTTTTAGTGGTAAAACAATGCTCGGAGCATAGAAACTAAAGACAGTGCATCATTAAAGTCTTCAGAAAGTATCGACTACATGGAAAGAAATCATTATTCACCCTTCAGAGCAGTGGAGAAAATTAGGAACTTTTTTTGCCCACTAGGCACAGTGGCTGGTGAATGCAGAATTTTACCAGCCATTATTATTTTATTTTTTGTTTTCAATTAAAATACATTATGTAAAACTGAACAGTAGTTCTCAGCCAGGGGGCCGGACCCACTATGGGGCCTTTGTAAACGTACAGGGGCCCCCAATAGGTCTTAAAATTATATAAATTTAGATATAAAATATATAAACTTAGAACACAATATTCATTAAATTGTTTTACATTGCTCTGCTCGATGATGAAGGCCAAGTCTCCCATTGGAGAGTTTAGACGAATCGTGGAAGCAAATTATCCTCTCTTACTGTGGCCACCTGTTCTGCCACTCTCTTTTGCTCCACGATCTTTGACCTTTGAAGTTCGAGAAATGGTCCTAGGTTCGTATGTGCACAGCCTGTGTATGACGCAGTCCAAGGCCCCCATGGATTCAGTTGGGCCTTGTATGCCCAATCGTCTAGACCAGTGCTTCTCAAACCTGTCCTGGGAACCATTGCACATTTTGTATGTCTCCCTCATTAGACACAACCAATTCAAGTCTTGCAGTCTCTACTAATAACCTCTACTAAGCTGATGAGTTGAATCAGGTGTGTTAGATGGAGACATTCTCAAAATGTGCAATGGTGGGGGGCAGGGGCGTGTCTAGAGCATTTTCAGTGGGGGGGCCATGCTGGGGCACTGCCTCCAAACAGTGACCAAAAAAAAAAAAGAGCTAAATTCTACAGTATATTACGTAAATCCTATTGATGTTTTTAACTTGAATAAAGTTACTTGTAAACAAATGTAGTAATAAAGCACATTTTGATGAATTTAGTTTTTTGTCATCCCTGTATATATCCATTAAGTTAAATTTGAGAGCCAGTGTTTATTATTTTTTGTGTTTTCATAAAACTAACAAGTTTATCAAATAAAAACAATTTTTAATAATGAGCAATTTTAAAATCCCAGAAGCAGAAACGATGTCAATTATTTTCTTTTAATAAGTAGTTTGGCCATTACAATATACAGTAGTTTTATTCACAATCTCTTTCAAATAATAATAAATAAATAAATAAATAAAAAATTCCCCCCACTGTAATAATTCAAATGGTTTGGTCAAAACATCATAGTGTTTCACATTTCTTTCAGATTAAATTACAAAAAAGCTGAGTAACACAGAGTTAAAGTTTTAGCACTGTAACAGTTCAAATGAAAACAACACAGTTTAAAAATAAAATATGGAACCATTACATTGTGCTCTGCTAATATATTAAAGAACAGTCTTTAGTTTAGAAACAATAATAGCTGCCAACTTTTGAGTTTAGCTTGGAGTGAGATTTGGGGGGGGGGGGGGGGGTTATAAAAAAAACATTTTACTAACATTGTCACTAACATTTTAGTAATTGAACAGAATTTTATTAGGTTTAGTGACAACATGTTACATTGTTTACATGGTACAATTTCTGGTAAGCTACGCTTTTTTATTATTTCAATTCAATTCAATTATTGTGATTTGATTTAATATTGACTCATTTGGATAAATATTAGGTAGGCTACACAAGATAGGCGTTATTTTTCCTCAAGAAAAAAAAAAAACAACTCACCTAATGCTGTAAACATACTGCCCTATCAGCTGGTAGTAGGCTATTATTTAAGGTTAAAAATAACTCAAATTAAATATAATGCGTTTTTTTATTATTATAATAACAACTTTATTTAATGATATAAGTAAAAATATAATAAATATGTAATATAGAACACATATTTAGCTAAATACTCTCTATAGGTTTTTTTTTTTCTTGCCAACTATGTGCTATAGCCTATATTATGTTCATTAAATGGCTTTCCTGAGGTAAATGTGACAATTGTTCTGCTATGTTATTGACCTCTTCACGCTGATGAAAAACACGGATTGATCGATATGTACGAGGAATATACATTTCGGTAAGTTGTACTGTATCTTTCAGTGTTCATTCATGTTTTTTTACTATGAGCTATTACTATCTGTCACGTAACATTTACAAGCGCCAAAACGGTATTTATTGTTTGAATTTCGTAATAAAATTGACAGAATCTGAGAGCTGCGATTTTTGTATATCATAAGTAACCTGCTCTGTCTAGTCTGTCGGTCTCCGTGTCCTCTTTTCTTCGCGATTTTTCTGTGCGTGAGAAAATGGATGTGTGACGTGAGAGAGTATGAAAATAGCGTGTCTCACGGTGAATGCGTGAGAGTTGGCAGCACTGTAAAAACAGTAGCAGAAAGAGAGGAAAACAGTCGAAAAAGGCAGACCTCAACTAAAACAGTTGGTGGGGGGTCCCCAGGACAGGTCTGAGAAGCACTGATCTAGATTTGTCCTGTTCTAGAAAGGGTTTTTCACCATTCAGGTGTTATGAGACTCCCTTCTGAAGGGACAGTTCTTTGCGGGCCTGCAAGATGTTAAATCGACAAGATCTGTTAATCGACCCGCATGTGTTTCCCGCTTCCGCAGATCTCATTGACTCCCTTTGGTGTCTCCCTGAGTGTGGTCTAACTCCTGTGCCGCTGAGCGAGGGAGATCTTGTTGGCCAGTCCCTGGCAAACAGCCTTGCATGCCAAGGCTCAGCCGAAGACTGGCTGATGCCTCTGTTGAGTAGCCTACACCATCCAGTTTCAGCAATGGCCATCTCATTTCGGAAGAGTTCGCCATGACAGTGCTCTTTGGAGAAGCCCCAGTGCTGAGGCAGGAAATTCTTTCTCTTCTGGAGATGGGGTCTATAGAGGTGGTACCTCGTTCCCAGGTGGAGTCGGGCTTCTATAACCTTCCAGTGGATGGTTATGTCAGATTCTGGACTTGCGACGCTTGAATCTCACACTCTGGGTGTGCGGTTTCAAGATTTTGACATTTAAGTCCATCTTTTATCAGGTTTGAACTGGTGACTGTTTTGTGACTATCTGAAGGATGTGTATTTTTATATTTAGATCATTCTGAGGCACAGGAAGTTCCTCTGGCTCACTTTGGGGGCAAAGCGTACCAGTTTCAGGTCCTTTCGTTCGGACTAGTGCTGGCACCTCTGACTGTTGGAAAGTATACTGACACTGCTATGGCCCCATTGTGGCTCCAGGGTGTGCGGATCTTAAACTACCTGGGCGATTGGCTTATATTGGCCTAATCACGAAAGTTAGTCATTTGTAGAAGCAGAATCAAGGTTACGAACAGAGGCTTACAGATGGTGGACAACCAGAATAAGACTTTTACCGCAAAATTGGGATGTAAATTTGCTGCCTTTTACCGCTGAGTGGCGCTGTAATCACAGACTTTGAAAAGTGTCAGTTTATTCTCTTTATGACGTAATCTGCCGCGGCAGTAATCTGAGCTGAGGTCACAGATAAATTCAAGATAAATATTGTGGTTAAACGAATTCAAATTCATTAAATTTAAACAAGAAGACACACGTTAACATTGTGTGCGCAGTTTTTCTATAATTTAGAAAGGCTATGTCAATAGGTTACTTGTCATTTACTTCGTGTTATTTTAATGTGTTTGTAGATGTATTAACTGAAACATAACAGTGAAATAAATTAAAATAATTTACCGTAAAATTAAAACATTTTCAGGACTTGCAGTTACTAACCGATGTTAGTCGGTTTAGCATTCTTTGTTATATTCAGAATTAAATAGGCTTACATGTTGTTATGATTATCAATTGAATTATTTAATAAATAATCAACCACAATGCCAATTACTGCCCCAGAAAAAATAAACCAGTCGAATTTCAAAGTCGTTCGCGAAATGACTAGGCTATACCGGGTGGCGCAAGTGACAGGGCAAAACAGCAGCAACTGCGGCATTTTAAAAGGTAAGTTTCCTATCTGTTTATAAAAAAAAAAAAAAACTTTTTTCATTATTTGAACAAAAATGAGACTGATTGAATAGGCTATGTAAAAATATAAACAAACAAAGCAGAGAATAAAACAGACTTTTAGGGAAAAAATATAGGCCTATTATGCTACAACAGAATTGGTTAACATTAACGAAAGCAAAATATGTAAAAATACATTTCAAACAAAAATGGTGTAGCAATATTTTAGAACTCCTATAGCCTATATTAAATATTTTATATTTATAAAATAAAATTACCATTCATTTCCATTTTACATTAGGGACAATTTTTATCCAACAGAATGGCTGAATTTACATCTGCATAATAATAATAATAATAAATAAATAAACACAAAAAACAGCACAAGGTCTTGTAAAAACACTTTTTTTATTTTTTCGACACATAATTTCGTTAGCTACAAAAATAGTAGCTACAATATAATTTGTTAATTTTGACACAAGCAAAATGTAAATATGTACAATATTTTTTTTTAAACATAAAAAACTTTTTTTTTTTTTTTTTTTTTTTTGGAATTCTTACTTTAAAATGGAGATGACTACCATATCTAATATTGTAGACGTCGGTGAGCAATAGTATTCCTCGGGGAGCGTAGACATTCGTTCACCCTGTCCTTGATCCGCTTGCCGTCACAGCTAGCCATGCGGGGGAATCTCTGGGCAACTGAATTAGTTATTGTGCCTTACGTTCACAGGCAGTCCACGTTTGCCTCTCGAACCATCCCAGTTTGTTGTGGATGCCCACTCTTTACTACACGATAAACACAATACTGTTTAGCCTGCCTCATCTCAGGAGCTGGCTTGAGTTGGCTTAAAGTGGGGGAGGGCGCTTATTTTGCATCTGAATGATATGTGACATTCTAAAACATTTAACGCGTGACGCACACAAACACAACTGAGAAATATTTTTATCTTATCATAAACATTGACTAGTTTATATATATAAACATAAACTAGCCAATGTTTATTATAAGATAAAATGAAAAAAAATGTATCAGTTGTGTTTGTGTGCGTCATTAGTGAAATGTTTTAGAATGTTACACAACATTCAAATGCAAAATATGCGCCCTGCCCCACTTTAAGCCAACTCAAGCCAACTCCTGAGATAATGTTAATATTAACATTAATATTAACGTACATATTTCCAAAGTCTTCTTTCCTATTGTGTGACATTCCAACGCGTAAAATGGCGTACCTTGCCCGCAGATCACCAGATCTCAACCCGATCGAACTGGTTTGGCACGCACTAAAAGAGTTCGTCAGACGTGAGGCTAAGCCATGGAACAAAGACGAGCTTATTCAGGCCATAGTGACTTTCTGGAGAGATCGCCTGACAAAAACAGCGTGCAATAACTACATCGATCACCTTCAGAAGGTTTTGCCGGCGGTGGTACAGCGCAACGGGGGTTCTACTGGAATGTAGAAATGTAAAATAGGCCTATTGAATTGTTTTCAATATTTTTCTATTGAAATGTTTTGTATTTTTATATTTCATTCATTAAAGAAACTATTCTGACCACAGCAACGCGGGACTACTGTATTTCATTCTTAAATATCATACATAACGCAAAATCCAAATGCTGCTTACTGGCATATGTTAACTAATAGCAAGTCAATGTTTGAATTAATTTACAATAATTTAGTTTCATTTATTTCAGTGTTAATGTTTGAGTTAAAAAATCCTCTACAAATTAAATTAACACAAAGTCGGCTATAAGAGTCCTTTATAGGCTACGTAAAAAAGCAAAGGGCTTACAGTCTTAACATTTAGGCTACTTTGCTTAAATTCGATACATTTATTTTCAGTAGGGCCTAATAAATTTGTAGGGATGTAATTTCAGTATGCTTTACCAACGCTATGTATTCAATTAAAGTTCCAAGAGGTCTGGGGTGCGTTCTCCGATAACGTTGTCTCTTAGCGCGCTACGAAGACTCAAAAGGTAGGCTACACCTTAACTACAGGTATACCTTTCCTACGTGTGTTCTCCGAACTATACCTTAGGATGTTGCTTAAGGTAAACCTTCTTAAGTTCGACCATAGCAGGTGCTGTCCATGGTGGAGGCGCTGAATAGGTTGATATCGATGCCTCGATGATCGATTGTGCGCTCTTTCCTTCACAGCGGTATAGGTAAAGTATTGAGAAAACAATGTTCTTTATAAAGAAGCGTTTTAGAAATAGTACAAACTGCATTTATCGGGGCTCATTGAAATATGTACATGCAGAAATAAATATGAGTATGTGTTTATAATTTAGCAAGTGTGCAATCCCAAACCCTCACGACCATAAGTGTGTTAATGTTCTCCACAACGTATGCTGATTATCCACCAGCCATGTAGTTGACATACACTAACTGGCTCCGCGGACGGCGCCGTCTTTGATTTAAAACAAGTACTCGCTGTCTCGCTGCCATAGCTATAAAGTTTGTGTAAACTCATCTTTCTTTATATAGACTCCTAAGCCTTTTCTGTCAAATGGTTCGCCAGCTGATGTGCCTTAGGATAGTAGCCTAATTAAAAAAAGCTAACAACCATTAGTGTATGGAAACTTTATTAATGAAAATACTTCCATACACTGGGTGTAGGCTATAACAACATAAGTATTTTATGTGTAAATTTTTTAAGTAAAGTAAAAATGTAATTTTAATACTAAATCAGATTTTATATTAAATGTTCATATAAAATGTTCTATGTGTAATTAAACTGTGATGTAAAAAAGCTTTTTGCGTAGTGGTGGCCACTAGCGGTATGAACCGTCAGCAGCGATAAGGTAAGAGCGCTCCAGACCAACCTTACGAATGTATGACTTACAGAAGGTATACTTAACTAAGAATGTTTCGGAAACCACGTAACGATAAGGTACTTCTTAAGGTACAACTTAAGAACGACGTAGCGTTAAGGTAGTTTCGGAGAACGCACCCCAGGTCTCTATATTTCCTTCCCAGCTGACACTAATATGCAAGTGCACAGCAAAAATCACAACTTGTGCTTGCTGCGAACGCAAGTTATTTAAGGTGTCTCAACTGTACTCAGTCTACCCTACAGTGTGAATTCGTTACAAGGTTTAATTAAATTAAATTAATGTGCAGCCATTTGTACAAATAGAGTCTATAGGCCTACTATACTGTTGTAGCCATTAAATAATCTCATTTAGTATCATATTTGTTAAAATATTATAATGTTATTTTTTTCCATCTATGTTGAATATGAAAAGTGAACAGCACGAGTAAGATAGGATGCATTATATCGAGATATGGAGTGGGTCAGACATGATTTTGACCACTTTATTAAGTTTTGTTTAGTAGAAAACCTTTCTTTAAAGTGAATTTCGTTTTCTATAAATTGTATCTTAATTTTAATCAATTTTTCATCTACCAATTGCCTGGATTGAATAAGTAAGAGAAGCAAATATAACAGACACTAATCATGGAGGTGCCCGCGCGGTCACTTGCATTGCACGTCAGCTGGAGCGCATCTCATCCTCCTAACTTAACGAAACTCAGCGTATGCCTCACACAGACATGATAAATACATCAAATACACAAAGCTTGAAATGTCTTCAAACGAAATAATTGAAAACGAAAAGAAAAAGGCTACTCTCTGATTATGTCTTTATGTGCATTTCTCTCTAGGTGCGTTCACTACAAATATGGCGATCGTCAACTTCATCTTTGCAGTCGACACTGTCAGAAAACACTAGTTTATTGATAAAAATCAATGCACGCATCACCGGATTTACAAATACACATCTTGCTTGTTGCACGCACACATATTATGTCGAAAAAACGAAATATTATGTTGAAATAAACATCTTTTAGAATATTTGATTAAATGCTGATTGTTGCGCTTGTTCAATTTAATAAAATTAAAACTGGAATTGTGATAATTAAAATAATTGAAAATTAAATATTTAGTGGCCAAGTTTTGCTAATTTATTATATGGGCTATTATATGTCTATTGCCTATATTAAGTAGGTCATATTAAGACAAGGCATATATTAAGTTATTTTAGCTGTTATGAGAAAAATAAATCTAACGAAATCTAAAATCTAAATCTAAAAAAAAATTATAACGCCAATTCAACATGCCAGAATAAAACCTGATTTTTGAACAATGCGTAACGCCACTCGGCCTGGTGTGCCAAAACACCACATTTTAAACTTCAATGTTTAATTCAAAACAATCTCAGAACGTATTGTGACATT
Organism: Leuciscus leuciscus; assembly: GCF_965113295.1. NCBI lineage: Eukaryota > Metazoa > Chordata > Actinopteri > Cypriniformes > Leuciscidae > Leuciscus > Leuciscus leuciscus. The sequence continues at coordinate 23,725,016 of NC_138726.1, read as the reverse complement.
TTTTTAAAGCAGTAGCCTAGCCTATATACATTAAGGGCATTGAAACCAGGATCTTAACTAAAACGCGTTCCGCGTAATCTCTCAAAAATTATGCCACACTACTCCATGTCTTTTTTTTTTTTTAAGGACTGCTTTTGAAATCACTATAAATTACTATGCAATTGTATCGCTCACGAGAGCTCTTCATTTAACTAATTCCTCAATAGAATAGTAAAAATATTCAGCGTCATTGCTCCTAATATCGTCTCTATTTTTAACTTTTGATTCTATTTTTTCAGTTCTAAAATTGATTATATCTTTGGTTCTATTCTGTTGTAGCCTAATAGGCCTATTTACATATATGAAAAATATGCCTATTAGGCTTAGGGTTTTATATTTAACCCACTTACATTTTAAAATACGGCAATTGCTGCTGTTTTGCACAATGTCCCTTTGCGCCACCTGGCGGTCATTTCGGGAACGACTTTGAAATGCGGCTGGTTTATTTTTGCCGCGGTGATTTCGCCGCGCCAGCTAATAGGCATTCTGGTTGTCCACCATCTGTACATATACTTTGCTTCACTGGACAAGGCCTTGGTGCCTTTTCCAAGGCATTTGATTGGGGGTGGGGGGATCTGTCACTGCAAGACAATCATGACAGGAACTCCTCTGAAAGGCTGAGGTGCAGTTTTTCAGGGCTGTCCGGCCTCTGGAGTCTGGAACGGAGCTCATCTCGACTGGCATATAAATTGTCTTAAGATGCTAGCTGTCTTCTTGGCACCTGCTGTATATTCGGGGCTACCATGTGCAGGTCAGGATGGACAACACAGCAGTGATGTCTTACCTGAAATGTCAGGGAGGGTTGCACTCTACGCATTCTACTCTGGGTTCAGACAGAGTTTATGTCGATCAAGGCAAATCATGTCCCAGGATGTCTGAACTTGGGGGCAGATCTTCTCTCAAGGTAGGGGCTAAGGCTGATATGGCAGAGATTTGGCCTTTGAACGGAGCACTTTGATGTGTTCAGGTCTCAGCAGAGTGAACTGATAGCATTTTGAACTCTAGAGTCCCCTCTACAAGGCAGCTGTATTCCTTTAAGTGGCGGCTTTTTGCATCTTGGTGTAGGCAGCGCGGGTTGGACAGAGTTCACTGCTCTGTTGGTTCAGTGCTGGAGTTTCTGCAACAGCATTTTTCCACAGGAGCAGCTCTAGCTATGCTTAAGGTTTAAGTGGCTGCGATAGCTGGCAAGCTTCCAGTTTCATTTGAGGGGCAAGACAGCTTAGGCTTTGCCATACTGTGAGTGTGCCTTTGTGGGATTTGTCAGTTGTCTTGCAAGGGATGAATGGATCCCCCATGTAAGCTATTGGATGGAGTCAGCCTCGGATGAGCGTCTGACTCTTAAGACAGTTTTGCTGTTGGCCTTATCCTCATTAAGGAGGAATGGGAATATTCAGGCCTTGTCTGTTAGTCCATTATGTTTGGATTTTGCTACAGGCTTGGTAAAGGTGTTGTTGAAACCTAGGCTGAAGTATGTTCCTAAAGTTGCTTCGATCCCATTTTTCTCGTAGATGGTGGTCTTGCAAGCCTTTTCTCTTCCTCCTTTTGAGTCTGGGGAAGATGAGCAGCTATATGGTGCTTTAAAGGCTTACCGCAAGTCAGACCAGTTGTTTTTGTGTTGTGGTGGTTGTAACAGGGGTCAGCTGTCACCAAGCAGAGGTTGTCTCATTGGGTGACAGATACTATCTCTACACTAGGGTTGGGAATCGTAAGAAATTTTCTGGTTGCGGTTCCGCCTAACTATTCTGGTTCCGGTTCCCATTCCATTAAAATTATTAAACAATTAATAAATAAAAAAATAGTAGTAAGGAAAAAATGCACAATACTCAACTCAAACAATACTTTTGTGTTTATTTCTTATACTTGTCAAATTAATTTAACAGACTGGTAATGTCAACAAATTCAACATATTTAGCAATTTTTGCAAAAAAAAAAATCACCATTTCTGCATTCTCTGTGAAAATTTGGGAATTCTCCAAGCTTTTTGTATCTCCAGCAGTGGAGAATACCCTCTCAGAAGGGGTAGGATATGCTTGAATGCACATGTAAGATCCAGACAGGTCAAACTAAATATTTTTTTAAAATCTAGTTTGAATGATTGATTCATGAAGACATCACTTGTTTTGTTACTGGATGAACCCACATTTTTGAACGAGTCTCTTGAATGAATGATTCAAATATAATTAAAATACAAATAATATTTTTAAAGCTGCAGTCTGTAACGTTTGGTGCTCTAGCAGTTATTAAACAGAACTGCATGCATCTTGCGGAAGAACATTGTAGCCGGAGCTACTTCTCTCCGTTTATGTCTATGACGAGTTATGCAGGTACTGGGGTACTCCACAGCGGTGCTGACCCGACCGTCAAAAGTAGCCCGAATATAAACAGTTAAAGTAAATATATAGGCTTACCATAGTGATTCAGCATACACGGTTTGGAAAATGCATTCATGATGTACTCGCTCATTACATTGTCAATTTGAACACACACACACAAAAAAAAGTTACGGACTGTAGCTTTAAGAGTCACTTGTCTTTCTGAATGTTTTGAAACATCAGATGTAATCGATACACTCGTTATGTCCAAACTATAAACTTTTATATCAGTACTTCTGATATTTGTAACACAGAGATATTGATACTGTGTGGTTGAAAAGACTGTGAAAGTGAAGCTGTTTCATACCTATACATCGACAACGGCTCCCTCTGGGTCAGCGACAGCGCAAACAGATTTAAAATGTTCCGTTGTGATTTTTTCAAAGTGTTTGTCATTTAGGAATAAGATTGCATGAGTGTTTGAATCGAGATAGAGATTTTTTTAAAGATTAATCGTGCAACTCTACTCTCTCTCTGCATTGATATCTAACGCAAAGCGTATATGAGTAGCACGAGGTGAGACATCGCTATTAAAAGGATAAGCTCCCAGTACTTCGCCCACACATCGCACCAGAACCATTTTTGGAACCGGAACTTAGGAATTTCGCACGGTTCTAGTATAAAAAAAAACAAAAAAACACTACCGGTTCTGGATAAGTACCGATTCTCGGTTCCCAACGCTAATCTGCCTTTGGGTGTTCATGCTCGTTCTACCAGGGGAGTAGCTTCTTCTCAATCTTTGTTTAAGGGTGCTTCCTTTTGCACACTTTTATTAGATTGTATGGCCCACATGTGGGATTGACTCTTGGCTCCCAGGGTTTTATCTGCTTGAGCAGGATGATGTTCTCTTACGAGAGGTCTCTCGTACTTGCGTAAGATATCTTACGCTAGGGGAAAACCTCTTTTCCTCGAGATATTGAAGCCAAAAATTATCCTTAATTTTGCAATAATGTAAAACGCATTGCAGCAGCATGCAGACATGGGCGAGACAGCTCGCGCGCCCATTGGCTGCTCTGCGGCAACTGCACCAGCCTATCGATAGAGGCTCCTCATGACGTCAGAACCAATGAGGGCGCTTCGCGCCCATTACGTCATGTCCCGCCGAAATCGGGTGGGGCCAGGGCTATAAATACGGCCCAGAGAGGCTGGTTTGGTCAGTTTTTCATCTCTTCAGCGGGCCTTCGCATCGCTGGATCCTGAGAAGAAGCCGCGCCGTCTGAGTCAAGCACCCAGCGGGATTAGTGCATCTGAAGCTGCTGGTCGACATCTCGCCGCCTTCAGTCGCCGTTTCTGCTGACGCTTTCCGGCGTACATATCCTTTTCTCTGCTACTGTGTTTTGTGTATGTGTGTGTGTTCGCCGCCGCGACACACACTCTCATTGCACTAAAAGAGCCGGGCGTCTTTTTCAAGACGCCCCTTTCCCCCCCAACCCGCAAAGCTCGCCGGTGCGCCCGCTTGCCTTGCCTGCTTGGAGGATGATACCTGCTCTCTCTCTGTTCGAGCCGCGCAAACCGCGCCGTTCACAGGGGATGTCAGGAGCGGACGGTCACGGGGCTAGCTTTCTCTCTCCCTCTGTTCGAGCCGCGCAAAATGCGCCGTTCACAGGGGAGGCTGGAAGCGGACGGTCGGGGTTAGTTTTTCTTTACGTACAAGAAAGCTACCCTGCCTCTGCGCCCCATTCACGCGTCAATCACCAGCGAAAGGAGAAAATAGTGTTTTAGTCCCGCCGAGGCTGGACTGACCTGAAATTTCTCACACATTTCTCAGTTCCCTGATCAGGCGGTTGGAAATATAAATATTGCAGCGCCGGCAAGCAAACGCCGAAGAAAACATGTTGACGCTCTTATATGCTCGTGCATCTGAAAGCCTTTGTGTTCCCCCCTGTGGCTCAGTGGCGGAATCTTTGGTTTTTCACACGAGAGACCGGTGTTCGAATCTCGATCTAACGGCAGATTAATTATGGCTCCAATGCTTCGCTCTGTCAGTTCCCTGAAAGGCGACTGCAGATGTGCATTTTGCAGCCAACGAGCGCGTTGTACAACCCGCTCGCGTTGTACAACCCGCTCGCCTGCACCCAAGCACCGTTTCTATGGTTTCCGTGCGTCACTACCTCCATTCTCACACATTTCTCTGGAAATGTCAATATTGCAGTGGACGAGTCTATTGTAATACACGCACACCTGCAAACAAACGCCAGCATGTTGACGCTCTCTGTTTCTATGGCAACTTCTCGCTCGTTCAGTTCCAGTAAATGCGACTGTTCCAGTGTATTCTGCAGTAAACAAGTCGGCGACACAGCCCGCTTGCCTGCACACAAACGCCGCTTTACGGCTACCCAGATAAATCCCATAGAGTGTATTTTCTGGTGTTCCGGCCACGGCCGATGGTGTTATGAGTGTAGACAAAATGCCCACTGCCCAGTGCTCATTCCTACACAGAAACACAGCCCGTCGCACAGGGCTCGCGCACATGAAATCGACCCAGATCGATTGCGCATTAAATGTGGTAAATGTGCCCACTGCCCAGTGCCCACAAACACTACGTTCTGCATGTCTCAAGGTTTCTGTAAAACGAAACCAACATGCATTCGCTCTGCTCAGGCAGACAATGCTCTCAGTGTTGTAAATGTGCCCACGCCCACATTCACACATAGACATGACAGGTCTTACGGGACTCGCCCAGCCCTCCCCCTCTCGGTTGACCACCGCAGAGGAGTCGAGCGCGGGCAATCTGCCCGCTGTTATCAGCGCGCCCCCTGCCTCAAATGTCATAAGCGCGACGCTTATGTTGCAGCACACTGAAGCCCCTCTGTCGCTGAGCGACCAGAGCGCGCTTCGCATTCAACCCCTAGCCATTCGAAGTTTCGAAGTGGGTGCTAGACATTATAGAAAGAGGCTATTCGCTACAGTTCGGTCGACGCCCGCAACGCAAAGCGGCGCGAATCGATACTACGGTGAAAAAGGAAGTAGCACACCTACTTCGGGCCGAAATAGCGAAGTTACTGAGCAAAGGGGCTATAGAACCCCTATCACAAGCTCAGAGCGAAGGGGGCATGTACAACAGATTTTTTCTGGTACCCAAAAAAAGACGAGGGTCTCAGACCCATTTTAGATCTAAGATGACTAAACAAAGCACTTCTGAAACGACGGTTCAGAATGCTCACGACCAAGAAAATCCTCTCGCAAATTTGCCAAGGGGACTGGTTCATGTCGATAGATCTGAAAGACGCTTATTTTCAAATACAAATAGCGTCACGTCACAGGCGATTTTTGAGATTCGCCTTCGAGGGCCAGGCATATCAGTACACAGTCCTGCCATTCGGCCTATCCCTGGCACCTCGCGTATTCACGATGTGCATGGATGCAGCGCTCGCACCCCTCAGGCTCCGAGGCATACGAGTGCTGAATTATTTGGACGATTGGCTGGTTCTAGCTCGATCACAGTCGGAGCTCATAGAACACAGGACCATATTACTCGATCACCTCGAGAATTTAGGTCTCACCGTCAATTGGGCAAAGAGTTCACTGTCTCCCAGTCAGAAAATATCTTTTCTGGGCACAGATCTGGACTCGCTGTCTATGACAGCACGGCTGTCGCCGCAGCGCAGACTAAGTATTCAGCGCATGACAGAGATTTTTCGCCACGGCGCTTTAGTCCCGCTCAAAAAGTTTCAAAGGATGCTGGGTCTCATGGCTTCAGCATCCTCAGTGCTTCAGCTGGGTCTGCTTCGCATGCGCCCGCTGCAGTATTGGTTGAAAGCGTGCGCCGCGCAGAGCTTGGACCTCCGGTCTCGCGCGCCTCAAGGTCTATCAGAAATGCGTCACAGCTCTGAAACCTTGGACAGTGACCGACTGGTACCGGTCAGGTGTAAGCCTGGGGACTTCCTCGAGTGTGAAGGTGGTGTCTACGGACGCCTCAACCTCGGGATGGGGAGCGCTGCTCGAGGGCAGACCGTTATTCGGCCAGTGGTCGGAACGGGAAAAGCTTCTGCATATAAACTGCCTGGAAATGATGGCAGTCGACAACGCGCTGAGGCACTTTTGTCCCCAGATAAAAAGACACCACGTCTTGGTCCGTTCGGACAACATGTCAGTGGTGGCTTATATAAATCACCAAGGAGGTATCAGATCCAGAATCCTTCACAGGCTGACGGAACGCCTCCTGGTCTGGGCTCAGCACAATCTGCGCTCGCTCAGGGCAGCGCATGTGCCCGGCCATCTGAATGTGGGACCAGACAGACTGTCCAGAAACAATCTGCCAACAGGAGAATGGTCTTTACATCCACAGACAGTCAAAATGCTATGGAGGACATTTGGCAGAGCGGAAATAGACCTATTTGCGTCTCAAGAGAACACTCATTGTCAGGAATTCTTCTCCAAGGTCAGGGATGCGCTGGCTCACGTCTGGCCCCGCTGCCCGCTCTATGCGTTTCCCCCTGTCACGCTCCTACCCCAGGTGTTAGAGCGAATCAGGGAGAGCGGATGCCCAGTGCTACTCGTCGCCCCATTTTGGACAAACCAAGTCTGGTTTCCAGTCCTGATGCAGCCGACGAGTACCGCCCCGTGGCCGATACCGGTGAGGAGGGATCTCCTCTCGCAGGCGAACGGCTCGATCTGGCATCCTCGCCCGGAGCTTTGGTCCCTACATGTGTGGGCCATCAACGGGTACCCGTTAACCTCCCAGCGGGAGTGTTAAACACGATCACGCAGGCTAGAGCTCCATCTACGAGGCGGCTCTATTCCTCAAAATGGTCTGTGTTCACTAGCTGGTGTACAGCAAGTGGCACTTCACCCTCACGCTGTGGGGTGCCGGAGGTTCTCTCCTTTTTACAAGAGCTTCTGGATAAGGGCAGAACCCCATCCACGCTCAAAGTTTATGTGGCGGCCATAGCAGCGTTCGCTGAACCACCGCTTGGCCAGTCATTAGGAAGGAACGATCTGGTCATTCGCTTCCTTAGAGGAGCTAAGAGGCTGAACCCTCCCAGACCACCCTCAGTTCCCGTTTGGGACCTTTCCACGGTTCTGGAAGCCATGAAAGGTGCCCCATTCGAGCCAATACAGTCAATAGACCTGAAACTCTTGTCTTTCAAAACAGTGTTTCTTCTGGCTCTCGCTTCAGTGAAGCGCATAGGGGATTTGCAAGCGCTCTCAGTGAGCGCGACGTGTATGGAGTTTGGGCCGAATGACTCGAGAGTCATACTCAAACCAAAGCACGGATATGTTCCTAAATCCCTCAATACACCGTTTAGGGCACAGGTGATCTCCCTGTCGGCCCTGCCGGTATCTGAAGAGGAAGGGGACGCAGGCTTCCTTTGCCCGGTCAGGGCGTTAAGGGCCTATGTGTCTCGCTCATCTGTTTTCAGACAGACAGAGCAGCTCTTTGTTTTTGTTCAGCGGACGTTCTAAGGGACTAGCTGCATCAAAACAGAGTCTATCCAGATGGATAGTTGATGCTATAGCGCTAGCTTACACATACAGGGGCCTGCAATGCCCGATAGGTGTCAAAGCGCACTCCACAAGAGGCATGGCCTCGTCGTGGGCTTGGTCCAGTGGGATTGCCTTGCAAGATATCTGTATGGCGGCAGGCTGGGCCTCCCCGTCTACATTTATAAGGTTTTATAACCTTGAGGTTCCCGCTTTGCAAGCTAGGTTGCTCTCGGTTTAATTTTTCAGTATTGCCCGCCCGATGCTATCGGCTCGGGATGCTGAAACTGCTAGAGCGTCGATCACGGATCGTCTGTATACTTCTGTGGGCAGTGCGTAAGTCCCCCATATTTACCAGTCCAGGCCGAGTTCGCCCTGGCTGTGTGGAACACTTGATATAACATGCTCTTATCGGAGCTCCATATTACAGGAATGATGCTATTCTAGCCCCTCTTCCCGGATTCTCTGTGAGTCCCTTGTGATTAGGCACTGTATGAGCCCCGGGCACCTGCCCTTGGGACTTTAGTGTTATGTCTCAAGCACGCACGGCGTTTTACATTGTGTTCCCCTAGCGTAAGATATCTTACGCAAGTACGAGAGACCTCTCGTAAGAGAACGTACTCGGTTACTAATGTAACCTCGGTTCTCTCTAGAAGAGGGAACGAGTACTTGCGTATCTTGCCGTGCATGCGTCATGTTCTGATTCGCTTCAGCGATGAAAAACTGACCAAACCAGCCTCTCTGGGCCGTATTTATAGCCCTGGCCCCACCCGATTTCGGCGGGACATGACGTAATGGGCGCGAAGCACCCTCATTGGTTCTGACGTCATGAGGAGCCTCTATCGATAGGCTGGTGCAGTTGCCGCAGAGCAGCCAATGGGCGCGCGAGCTGTCTCGCCCATGTCTGCATGCTGCTGCAATGCGTTTTACATTATTGCAAAATTAAGGATAATTTTTGGCTTCAATATCTCGAGGAAAAGAGGTTTTCCCCTAGCGTAAGATATCTTACGCAAGTACTCGTTCCCTCTTCTAGAGAGAACCAAGGTTACGTTAGTAACCGAGTACGTTTTCTAGTTTGCAGTCTATGTGGTTTTGTGGACGATAAACCCAGAGACGTAGTTGTATAACGCTATGGTATGTTGTTTCCATTTTATACGTGCTCCAGACAATCGTCACACCTGGTGGTGTTTTCCCCATAGCGTCAGCTACTGATGCAGCGTCTAGTTCCCTACTCAGGGAACCAAGGTTACATACTTTAAAGTGTAACCTACTTTAGTTGAAGTAACATATCAGTTATTTTGATAATCCACTTTATACATTTTACTATACTAACTATAAGTAATGTTGCAACAACATGTCAACCAACTCTCTCAATTAGAGTATCAATAGACTGTTAGGTTAGGTTTATGTTTATGATTAGTAAAATAAGCTGACATGTACTTGCAAAGTTACTTATAGTCAGTAGAATGTCTGTTAGGGGATGATCAAAATAAAGTGTAGAAAATATATTAAGAAAAAAATTTATAAAATAATCTGGCCTCTGTCCACATGAATCTGTAGGCCTAGATGTTTATAGATTAATAACTATGAACTGTAATGCTTAGAGTAGCCTGATAATTTGTTGCGTGTGCATGTCTACACACATTTCAAACCTCCTTTCCCAACATTCTCTAGCCTACTTCACTGTGTTTACTAAGTTTAAGCTAAATGATATTACAATTTTTTTTTTGGTATAACACCCAACTTAGTTGCTTTTTGCTGCAAACGGCCGTTTGCTGACTTTACAAATTCAAGATAAATGGGAAATGGTTTCCCTTCCACACTTTATGTGGCATTTTGTTTGTTTTCTCTGTACCTTTACTTGCCAGCCTGCATACCATGTTGTCTCTCTGATCATTTGTTAATTTATCTGGCCTTAGTCCTGGATCCTCTGGCAAAAACTCCCTGAATTGCTCTACCTACTTTCCAGTTCCTCATCTCTCATTTCCACACTGTGCTCAGAGCAACACTCATGCTCCCTGCTCTCTTCACTTCCACCATCATCCTCAATCACATCTTCTCTATCATCTTTCTCTTCATGGATACATTTGATATTAACCTCTTATCCTAATTATAACCTAATATAAAAAAAATAATATAAAAACACTACGATGTTAGTGTTGCTTAACACTTTTCAGTCAAAATGGCTAAACATGGTTTGCTTTAATTTTGAACTATATTAGCTCACCTTGTCTCAAATTCAAAGAGGAGGATGTTGCTACTCCACTCCCTGATGTCACAGTTTCTGAAACTGAGGGCCATGTGTTTCACAATGTTAAGATCTGCTTCTATTAAATCTGACATAAATATAATGCTGACATAATATGTAGCTACCGATGAGCTACCTATGACACTGATTAGCCTATTATTGCTAATTTTAGATATTATAGCCTATTAATTTAAAATTAAACATGTTTCAAATTAGGCTATTATAATGGTGTGTTGTATGCAAACAGCATTGTTAGTGAACAGTTTATTTATTTAGCCTTTATCTCACTTTTGGTGACATGTATAACCAATTTATCATCTGAAAGTGTATGTTCTGCTCTTTCAATGGGTTGTCTCAGTTCATTTTTAGCACTAACGATCGCAGAGATATTCAAACTGATTAGCACTATAGATTTCATGTTCTAGTTTGTGCTCACCTTTCTTTGAAAATAAGTCAGCAATTGTTTCTTCTCATTTTTTTTTTTCTTTCCTTCTGTCTTTCCTTTCTTTTTTGGTGGCCTGATTTGGCTTTCTTTGAGAAAGACATTTTTTACAGCAGAAGTTTGCGCTCCACCAGATGCTCAACTAACTAACATAAACAAGATGTGTGCAGATGGACTAAACCATTTGGCGCATTAGCAAGGGGTGGGACCGTAGATAGTCTTTACTTTTTTGTATACAAAATGTAGGAAGTCATTTAACCAAGTTATTCAGCCAATACATTAACATTATATTTTATCTGACAGTCATTAGGAAATTTAATTAGGAAATGAAAATATAAATAAAATATATTCAAGACTTTTCAAAGGCCCTCTCTCCCCCTGGGGTCCTGGTAATCAGTACTGGCAGTGTTGCCAGATGTACGATAATTATCGTATTTGTACGATAATTTTGACCTCTGTACGATGTACGATCAATAATGGAAAAAATCCTATAATGTACGATAATTTCAGATCTGTGTGACACTTCAAATGATGGCCGTTGTAATCATAGGGTTTCTCATTGATCTAGCTGTGGATTCTACGTCTACCGGGGGAAGAACGTGTAGAGAGAGGGAGCGAGAGATACTTGGACATTTCCAATCTGGCAACACTGAGTACTGGTTTTATCCCCAGTCCGACGCCCCTGGTTAGTAGAATGGACTATTGATACATAGGGCCCTATTTTAACGATCTGAAACGCAAGTGTCAAGCGCAAAGCGCAAGTAACTTTGTGGGCGGGTCTCGGCGCTGTTGCTATTTTCCCGGCGGGATAAATGACTCTTGCGCCAGGCGCAAATCTAAAATGGGTTGGTCTGAAGTAGCTTCATTATTCATAGGTGTGGTTTGGGCGTAACGTGAAATAAACCAATCAGAGCGTCATCTCACATTCCCTTTAAGAGAAGACGCGCTTTTTCCATAGCGGATTGCTATTGTAACGGCGGATTTGCCAGGCGCGCGCCAGGAGCGGTTCACAGTCAAGGAGAGCAACGCTCTCGTCACGGCCGTAGAAGAGAGAAGTTACATTGAAATGGAGAAACCCACCCAAATTAACTTCGGTTAAACAGGCGTATGATAATTTGGGTAAATGTGTAAGCTAGATGTATGCTTTTATAATAAATCATCTATCTATCTATCTATCTATCTATCTATCTATCTATCTATCTATCGTAATAATGTATGATTTGCAAAAATGAAAACTGCTGCTTCTGTGTAGATGAGAGAATCAAAGTGTATGCGCGTTGTGCACACGCTACATTGATTATGGCCAAGCATGCGCCCTTAAAATAGCATATGAATAACATGCGCAACCCGCCACTGACTTTAAACAATTTTTTCCTGGTTAGTGGCGCAATTGTTTTCTAAACCTGCAAAAAAGCATGAAGGAACGTTTGCGCCGGAACACGCCTCCTCTTTGCGCTGAACCGCCCCCGGGAGCGCAAGTGTATTTCCTAACTTACCGACGTGCTTCTGTGGAGGGAAAAGTCCGCTTTGCGCCGGTGCAAAATAGGAATGATACATGCGTCGGTGTACAAAGTCACTTGCGCTGGGTACAAGATAGAGCCCATAGTGTTACACAGAAGTGTGCCTACTGGTATGTATGAATTTCCCACCCTGCTTTAGAGACATATGAAAACAGAATTGTTGCTTTATTTCTCATACATGAACAAATGTATGTACACCTGATTACTATTGCTCCATGCATTTTTCCCCCCATGCAGAAACAGATAAACAATGGTGCCGACAGAAGAGAAGAGATTATATGAACATGGCTAACCTCAAGAGACTAACAACAGTCAGGCTAAATGTGCCCCCTGTCTGAAAGAACAAGAAAAAAATTATATGAGGACCACTGGGACCCATACAGATCTCCCTGTAAGATTACAAAAGGAAGTTTACATACAATGGGACTGTAGAGGATACACTAGATCAGGCGTTCTCCACCCTGGTCCTCGAGGGCCACTTGCCTGCAGAGTTTAGCTCCAACCCTAAACAAGAATTTTGCCTCATCTTATGGACTTAATCTTACATATTTACCAATTATGTTTTTGATACCAATGACCTTTAATTAATGATTAAATTCCACCATAGAAAACATTATAAAAAATAAAAATAAAAATAAATAAAAAAAACTTTGAGTTTCGTTTCATTTCATAAATAACTCTTAACTTGCTCATAAATGGGGGCACGTCTAAACATATGCACCCGTACTGCCGCTCTAATAGTTCTGGATATTTCAGTCTTTAGAAATCACACTGAACAGAATGAAACTAGCTAAACGTAATAAATATTTAATGAATGTCACATATAAAACCTTTTTTTTTTTTTTTGATAATGTGAAGTCTGCTATCCTAGAAGAGGATTTCAACAGTTTTCAAATGTCAAATCATGAGTCACAGAATAGATTTGCTTGTAAGTTGTGTGATTGTCAATCAGCACCTCAATGTAAAGGAGGGAATTTGGTTTTCTTATAGAGTAGCTTGACATATATTTATTTTGGTTTAAACAGACCTTTCGACTGTGATTTGTACATTTGACGTGAATAGGCCTTTGGGTGATGAGAAGTTATCTGCCAGACAGGCAATGCAAAACTCCTTTTTCTTCTCAGCGCATAAGCTGTTGATTGTGTCTTAATCTCAACAAGTTAAAAGAAAATGGGGTCAGGCAGAAGTAAAGCCTTGGCAATTTCTCGTTGTTTGTGTTCTAAATGTTTCAAAGCAAATTACACAGAATTTTCAACCTTTTGGCAGTGTATGAGGGAGAGTGCTCCTCTCAAAGAACCCAGCATCATCAATTTGACCTGTGTGGGAAAAACAAGAGTGATGTATTCATGCCTCCTCTGATCTTCCTGTGATACTCTTTGCTTGTTCAAATGTTGTCCTAGGCTAATTGTTAAGGATACACACTTGCTGAGATTTAGGATGGTTGCCTCTTATTGACCTGTTTTTGGGTCAAATATATATATATATATTTTTTAATGTTTCTGAAAGGAGATGCTTATGTTCAAGACTGCATTTATTGGATCAAAAAAGTCAAAAACATCATTGTTGTTAAATATCATTAAAAAAATTCAAATGCTTTTCCTATTTTAATATATTTTACAATAATAAGCTATTCCTGTGATGGCAAAGCTGAATTTTCAACAGTCGTTACTACAGTCTTCAGTGTACTATCAGAAACATCTTTGTAATGCTGCACTAGGGCACATCCTCTGTGATATCTATAAAACCCCTCACAGGGTGTTTCGTTTTTTTTTTAAATATCATACATCCTTGCCCAGGTGACCCAACCAGGGTTGATCAGACTCCGCCCTGTGCCCTAGCAGCAACCCACGGATCTGCCCTCTTTAAATAGAGCCACCTGGATGCTTTCTCTGCTGCGTCTGTGGTGGTGTGAATGGCCCTACTTCATCTCTCTCCTGGGATTCAGAGTGCCATGTATGCCCTGCAAAAACCCGACACCTGCCTTGGCTCACCAACTTTTGACAGTTATTTCTTAATTTTTCACTTTGCTCTTTTCCCTTCCGATAGCCTCCTCCATCCGTTCTTCTCACGGGATGGTGAGCTCAAGCATCAGAATGCTCTTTAAAAAGTCAAACCACAACACAATATCAGACTGCAGTGTAGTCTCTGTAATGTGAGAAAGACACCGTAGCTTCTTTACAAGGTCTAATTCCATCCTCAGGATTAGTGTCACATGATCCTTCAGAAATCATTATAATATGCTGATTTGCTGCTCAATAAACATTTCTTATTATTAATATTGAAAACTGTTGTGCTGCATACAGTTTTGGAAACCTTGAACTAATTGTTTCCCAATATTATTTGATGAATAGAGCAGCATTTATTTCAAACAGAATTTTAACAATTCTAAATGGTTGTAGGCCTACTGTCACTTTTAATCAAGTTCAATGTATCCTTGCTGAATAGAAGTATTCATTTCTAAGAAAAAAACAAAAAAAAACTTACTGAGCCCAAACTTTTAAATTGTAGTGTAGAAGAGGTATGACAATATTAGAAATCTTAACATCTACTCTGCTACCTATCTACTACATGAACCTTAAGAGAGGAAGTGTCATTATTTTGGGGGGTGTATATATATATATATATATATATATATATATATATATATATATATATATATATATTATTAATTGGTTGATCCAGTTTACACAATTGGTCTGAATCACACTGATTCAGTTCTCAAATTTAACTCAATGACTTAATGATCATGGAGGGTGCATTAGTAGCCACTTAAGATACAATAAAAACAGACTTTAGAAAGGTATATAGTACTAATAATCCCTCAAAGCTCAAACATCTAGATGTATTATTGCAGCAAATTCATTCAGGCTATAAAATGTGCATCTCCGTGTCAACAGAGATGGCTGAAAACAAGCAGCATTGCTGTCTGGATAGGAGTTCACGTTCAGACTGTTTAAGCATGACTGATGTATTCATATCATTTGGCCTGGCTGGAAACATCCAGTGTTCCTGATATTCAGTTCTCAGTCAGGCAGAAACCAAACAAAATGCATTTCTGTCTCATTCAGCCTCCAATTTTACTGTTGCAGTCGATTCTGAAATGCTAAACTGTGGTGAAAAGAATGAGGTGGGCTAAAGAGAAGCTGCTCTTGGTAAAGCAGAGCACAAAGGACACCAGAAAATATTAGTGTTTTTTTACTTGTTTAGAAATCAGAATGCAAAATACTTTATTTTATAGAACGAATGTAACTGTGACTCTTCATTTTATAACGGAAGACAACTGGGCACCAATACTCATAACTAGAATATGCTAATGCTTTAAGTTATTAAAAATACATTGCACAGTGTATGTATAGGCTAATATATTTATTAATTTAACCCTTAAACGCATACTTCAGGTCTTCATTCCCGGGGCGTCATACCCTCCTCTTCATTCATTCAGTTCAAGTTAGACATCAACCTTCTTAGTATTCCTCAATCAATTCATTATAAACAATATACCAAGAAAAAAAAGTAATTAAATTATAAAAGAATGCCTTATTTCCCATTCTTTTTTTTCTTCTTTTTTTGTAAAAATTGTAGGGGTGTGACGAGACACTTATCTCATGAGACGAGACGAGACACGAGATTGCTTAAACAAGAACGAGATGAGAATTTGCACAATATTTTATAGAAATCCTCACATAATTCATGACTGGAAAAATAGTCTGCAGGTGTATTTTAAAATGTTTTAACTAATCATATTTGAATGAATATAATGAATGTTCTATTTTATGAGTATGAATTATCAAATGCATTGAAAGACAACAATATACAAACACTGTAACAGGTTTTGCCACAAACTCAACTGACTCCTCTCTGTACATTAATTATGAGCTTACAGAACTTCTGATTGAGGCTGTGTGTGACCTCCTAATTGAACTCCTTTCCACAAATTGAACATAGAAATAAAATAAAAAAAACAGTACAAATAACAGTTTTTTTCTTAGTCTTACTAAGTGCAAACTATAAGTGCAATTGCAACCATAATCAAAGTACTCTCTCAACATTCAAAGTGCAAACAGAGACCAGAGCCACAACTACACAGTCCAGAGATAGGTTTGAAATTGAAAGACAGGCTATTGTATGAGGCCTAATTTGTGTGCATCAGGGAGCTCATTTACTTTCACTTTTGGATTCGGTGCGGAGCGTGTATTCTACAAGATAAGACTTGCTAATATAAGACTTGCTAAGCTAAGACTATGCTAATTTCAGCCATATCACGAGACAGCTTTTCACTCAACGCGAAATCTCGTCACATTTTAGTCTCGCGAGATCTCGTGTCACGACATTTCGTCACACCCCTAAAAAAAAAAAGTGAATAGGGTCGCTAATGGACTGAAATGTGTAACAGTGTAAGTATATTTCTTTCTGCACAACAATAATTGGATCTTTGATGACTGAATAAGTGCAATTCACCTTTATTCCACAAGGCAATGTCTGATACACAATGATGAAGTGACGGTTCGCTCCTAGTTACCGCAGTCAGAAAACAAAAGAATAGGAAGTATCATCAGCAAAACTTAAAATGGCTGCATGAGCAAGTACTGAACGCATTCAAATATTAGGGTTACTGTCACTTGATGGTGGATCTGGTGAAGAAGCTTTCAGCTTTCATTGATTTTGAAGATGTTGAAAATGATCGTTTTGAGAATATGTTTGAGATGGCGAATATGAGCCAGATGCTGAATGTACTGGGAAATGAGCTCTGACAAGAACAGTGATGATAGTAAAACATCTGCTCAAACTGAACCCTTCCAAGATCCAAAAGATTTTACTCTTCTGTAATTGTTACTCTAATATCAGAAGAGTTTTATCACGACAGGTCGTGTTAGATATAGTTCTGGGTCGCTAAAGACCCAAATATGTAATAATGATTGGTGAAACATTCATGCATTTAAGGGTTAACAGATAATGTTAAAAAGAAAAGTTACCTTTCAATTTGCGGGTGTTGTATTGTTTCAAGGGCAAGAGTGGTAAGAGTTAACTATCAGCCCACATGGAGCAAGTGCATTCTATCATATCTCTGCCTCCCCCTTTCTGCCTCTCTTCACCGCTTCTTCATCTCTCAGCACACCTATTCACCCTCATTTACAAATCATAAGCACATACCCTGAAAGCTTTCAATACAACAAGCTCATGTTCATCTTGTTTAACTTAGCTTTGGTTCACATAAGCTATAATAACAAACTTGCCCTCAAATAACTTTCCTTTCAAATATCTAGGATGCTGCCTCCTAAACAAATCAAATATCTAGGATGCTTCCTCCTAAACCAATCTTGAGAGCGATCAGTGATTTACACACACTGTGAAAGGGATTAGTTTGTCTTTAGCCAGTGGCAGCTGATGGTGTGATGGCAGCAGAAGGACCACCATTTCATTGATGTGGCCTGCAGGCAGCTGAACACTTTCATTAACTTTAAGCACTTGATGAAGAATTAGAGGACAGTACAATGACTAAACTATTTCTAAGTATGTCGAGTTACTGTAATCAAATTATTATATGACTGAAAAAGCAAAGCATGCACAGATTTATGGCTATCTATAAATATTCATAAACTTGGTCTGCTATTAAGTTGGGGAGTGGAGAGTTTAATATAGGTGTTTGTTTCAGAATAGTTGTTTTCAGAAGAATTATCTTCTGCTCAAGGCAGCTGCATTTATTTGATGAATACAGTAAAAACAGTAAAAATATGAAAGTATTACTTTTTAAAGTAATTATTTTCTACTTCAATATATTTATAAAATGTAATTTATTCATGTGATGCTAACTGAATTTTCAGCAGTCATTACTCTAATCTTTAGTGTTACATGATCCTTCAGAAATCATTTCTGTCAGGACCACTATCGTCAAATATGATTGACAATTAGCATAGGCGGTATGGTTCTTTTCTAGGCAAGAGCTCCCTACGCATCCATGCAGCCTGGATAGAGAAGGGAAAGCAGCAATAACCCCCCTTAGGGTAAACAGAACAGAACCAACATGAATGTATTGCAGATATCAATTCAAGATTTTAAAGTACAACATAATTTGGGTATTTGGTCTCATTTAGAGGGGAATCAGAATGCCAATACTGACTGCACGATAGGAGGAGCTGGGGAGGGAGGAGGGTAATTAGCTCCTGAGAAACGTGATAGCTTCTGATAATACTGAAGGAATATGTGTATACAGTGATAGGCGTCGTATTCCTATAGGTAGACGTGGATGCAGGCTTGACTAATGTGACCTGCCAGAACTGACGCTTAAACATTATAACATCAGTTAGCATATTATAATTGTGACATTATAAATGTGTTTACTGACACTTTTGATCAATTCAATGTGTCCTCACTGAAAAGTATTCATTTCTTTAGTTTGAAAAATTATTTGACTGATTCCAAACTTCTGAACAGTAATGTGTACCAACACATTTTTAACATTAACATTCTATAAATTAAATGTATAAACAAAATTAACAACAATGAATAATTCATTTATTAACATTATTAATACATATTGTAAAGATGTGTTTGTTCATGAATAGCAATGTTAAAGACTCATTGTAAAGTGTTTTGTACATCTAATTATTTTGAATATACTGCTTAATGAAAAGCAGTTTTCTGCTGAGTAAATTAATGGAATATAAATTATTCAAAGCATAAGGCTGAGGTGAGAACATGTAAACAACTTTTTGTATTTGATACCAATTCAAAGCTTGGATTCCAACAGGGAGTCTCCCTTTTGGCTCAGCTCCCTTTTGTTGATCTGGATTCTTCAAAAAGCCCAAGAAGAGCCACAGAAAACTAACACACTCAGCATCTGATGTTTTTTTTTTTTTCCTCTCCCCATGAGTTTATAAAGAAATATCTGCTGCACTTGGCATCACATTGTCCTCTGAGCTGCTTTGGCAGCACGGTACCATTCGCAAATATTTCATTGACAGAACAAGTGATCTCTGATCGAAGTTTCATTCTCTTTCCCACGCAGACCAGCTGGGAGAGGCAGGTTTTTTACCATGCAAAACAAAATCAACAATAAGAGCCTTGTACTTCTCAGAGCATCTCCACATGAGCCTGACAATTGCCAGATAGCAGTCCCTCTCAAAGCCAAATTAAATTAAACCATTAAAAGGCAACCCAGAAATATCCTGCATCAAGCCATAATGCAGGAGATGTCTTTCTTTAATTTGAATGAATACAATCGTTGTCCTCTTCAGGCAAATGTAAAGCTGCCCAGGTAGGAATCTTGTAATATAAATCACTAAAGCCCTACCCTTGATCACTGAGAAGAATGATATGCATGAGTAAAAGAAACGGTAACATCGGACCACTACAAAGAAATATAACATTCTTTCAACACCACGGGATGCCATCTGGGCACCCATCAAACAGCACTATCTTCCACATATTCATGCTCACTTTTGCTAAACAGAACAAAGGCTTATTGTGGAAAGAGTAAAGTTGGCCACCATTCTTTCATTTCCCTTTTCACCTTGTAAGGACAATCACATATCATGATTCAAATTTGTTTCATCCATAACTTTATAAGAGGATAAAAAATGTTTTCAACTTTTCCTGCCCCTGTTGAGAACAAAAATAATTCTTCCAATTGAGAATATTCTGATTGCTTGCCCCCTCCCCTCTTCTCCTCTAGTTATCACAGTTAAAACCAATCAAAGGCAGGCCCTGATTAAAGGTTATAATTAGAAACAGCAAAATAATACACCTGCTCAAAGGGAATTGCTGACAACCCCAGCTGCACTGGCAAGCATTGCCATTCATTCCCCATCCAGAGGCAATATGTAAATAAAGAGAACGAGCATTACAGAAAAGCAGTGGAAATGTTAGGGTCCTGATTACCCCATTAGAGTTTATATGGCAGAGATGACCGGCAGATTTTTCATTATCACAGTTATCACACAAATAATAACTAAAGTTAAAGGGGTAGTTCACCCAAAAATGAAAATCATTTACTCACCCGCATGTTGTTCCAAACCTGTATGAGTTTCTTTCTTTTGCTGAACACAGACGACATTTTGAAGAATGTCAGTAACCAAACAGTTGATGGGCCCCATTGACTTCCACTTAGATTCTTTTTTCATATTTCTTTTTTCTGTATGACTATAAATGACGGAGTAATTTAAGTCTATTGTGCTACTATGTGAAGGAAATCCAGCAAAATGTGTTGGCACGATTGTCGACCCCTAAGGGTACCTCAATCAACCACTAAATAGCAAAGGAAACGCACAAAAAAACAAACAAAAAAAAAAAACTAAAACACAATGACACTAAACATAACCCTGACAGAAGTGCTGTGAAAATTAGAATCAAGTATTTCTAAAAGCTATCTGATAAAATAAATAAATAAAATTACACTGGAAGAACCATGAGACCAATAAATTAAGCTGTGATCAAAATGTAAATTCGAGTCAACAGCCATCAAATACCACAAACTATATACTCATTGATGTAACGCTACTGAAGATCACATTAAGGCAACTGCGTCCTTAGAGGTTTCTGAGGATATCATTATTTTATGCGTGTTTAGAGGCAACATGATATGCTTATCTGAAATCCCTGCTCCGGTGGGATTTGTTAAATATTCTGTGTGAGCAGCATATCTGCCTCAAGAAATTAATGTTTGAGTAATACAAGCAGGACTTATTTTCTTCTGAGACAACTGCACCTAATAAACTGTTCATTTAGGAGGTGAAGCATACTTTTGTCTCTGTTAAGGTCAGAGATGCCAATGTTTTATTCTTAAGCAATATGATCTGCAATACTTGGCTCTAATATGACATTTATCATGTAATGCTTCACAATAAAAATTGGTAAATCTCCTCTGAATACTAAATTGAATGCCACATCTCTGGAGCTGCTAGATATATTATTACAGCGTTCATATAATAATAATAACAACCTTTTTTTTTTTTTTTAAGTCATTCCTTCATTCCCTATCTTCTCCTAGTCATTTTTAAAAAGCCTAAAGAAAGCTGAGGTGGGGAGACGACTTGCACCAGATCATTGTTAAAGAGAGAGCAAAATCCATTTTGGGCTCGTCACATTTGTGGCTTGGTGCTCAGCAAATAAAGCCAGACAGATGTGTCTGTTCTGAACACTTAAACTTTCTGAATAACAGCAGAGAAGTAAACAGACCTCAAAGAAAAACAGCTTTAAGAAAATATTAAGATGTACGCTTTAAACCCTACACTTTAAACAAAATGGTTTGGTTTCATCACCTCAAAATATTAGCTTTAGCTAATATTACTCAAAGCACATCATTGTATTAAGTTTGTCAACCTAAAATGGCAATCCCAGAGGTTAAAAATTAAGTAAAAACTTAGTAATAACACAGTAATGACACACATGATCACAGTATTATACTTTTAGGTCATTGTGCAGGAACAATTCTTAAACATTTAAAAATGGAATATGCTTGCATTGTAATTATTATTATTATTATTATTATTGGAAAAATGTGCCAAGGCATAAAACAGGATGGAAATAAAGAGCTAAAGTTTGTGAAGCTAACATGCTTCTATAATGATAAAAATGCACAAAAGTGATTGTCACATCAGAAACAGCAGACTGCAGATCTCTGCGGAGACAGAATAGCCATAAGCCTATTCTCCCCTCGTTCCACTTTCTCAATAACATCCTGTCAAAACGAATAAATAATATCCTATTTTCACATCACACCTCATCCATGAGCGTCTGTGTTGCCACATTTTGCAGAATACCCCTGACATCAACATCACACTCATTCTCTCCAAAGTAGCAATCAAAATAACAAATGCAACTCATCTACCCCTGTATAATTTTTATAGTGTTGCTATTGCTCTTGATTGAATTTGAAAATGGTTTCACTAGCTTCAGTTTCAGCAGCATAGTTTAAAACGAGATGGAAAAATATCCTACTTGCAAAGTCTTGAATCTCATTACATAGAATTTTTTTTCTTTTTTTTTTCTGCCTTTATTCCAATGACTTCTGCTCCACAGAATGTACGCTAAAACATGTTAATCCTTTAAGAAGCTTAATTCAGATACTATGATTTATTGTAATTTGTGTGATTGGAACCATTTGGAAGAAAAGGTACAATAAACAGATTGTGCAATAATGTAGCATATGGATGTGGTCAAAATGCTTGATTGTGCTTTAGGCATCATAAAAAAAAAACACCACCCGTTCTCTTTTGTTTAAACTAATTTACTGGCCCAGTCCAGAAGAGTCGCAAAGCAACTTCTCAATATCACCTCTGCTCCCCTGGATGACCCTATCGGAGATGGTGTCTGGAGCTCTCCTTAAGCTTCAAAGACAGCACAGTAGAGAGGAGGGTGACCCCTCATCATCAGACATGTGTTCTAGAGAGTACTACAAAACTTGCAATACGCAGTGTAACATCTGGACCAATCAGACATACAAATGATTCATTATATTTAATGAATAATCCAGCAAACTCACTCTCCCAACAAAGGTCTATGAAACTTCCTCCAAAACTAACATCACAAATTAAGCTAACACACTGGCAAAACTCGATGTCCTGTTACAGGACACATTGAGACTGCTAAGAAGTTTTACGACCCCAAAAGATATTTCCAGAGAGTTGTGACTCTCACTTAATTCTTGCTGAGAAGGAGAAATAAACCCTGTTAATCCTATACATTCTATATATAAGCACTTGAGAAATGTATATAATTTTTCCATCTCATGATTTTCCTTTTATGTGGTTTGGTCTATGTATTCATTCTCTCTTTTAAACTCTCTTGGGTTAAGGTTTCGGACTTGCAAATGGTTAACCAAAATCATATGTGTGGCATGTTTAGTCTCTATGAACTCCAATCTCCTTCCCCCATTTGTTAATTTGCATTACATTTTTCTAACTTTGTGACACATTAGTATTATAAGAATCTTGAAGATTCTTGTGTTAAACATGCAATCAAATTACATGTTCAAATGCTCTGCTAGAACAAAGGGTCGTAAAGAAATTCCCTCCAAAGGGTCGTAAAGAAATTCCCTCCAAAAGGAACAACTTTTTATTGGCTCACACACCTCCAGAGGGTGTGACATCTTCATGCTTTAAAGCAGCACTCAGTAGCTTCGGGACTTCTTCGCTGTATTCTCGCTTTTTGCCCGCAGGTTTCTCTCTAGAGCTCCCCCCACAGCTTCGGAATAGATATTTGACAACACTGTTGTAAAAACTCGTTGTTGATTCTCAGACACCAGAGGCTATAGATCAACGACATCAAAGCAGACGGGACATTCTTTAAAACGTCTTCTTCATTCGGGTTCCGACAGCGTGAGGGAGCGCAATAATGACAGCATTTTAGCAGATTTCTTTTGGCCGTAAAGCAATTGTTTACATCGCGAGACCTGATATCACGCAAGACTTCCTGACGCAGCGGCCGGCGGCCCGCCGACTCAAAGTTGCAAGTGCGTATTTTACGCTCACGGGCACCAGGGGGGTGCGAAACGACCACCATTCAACCCGAAATAAGTAATATAACCATTCCAATGACTCCGAAGCAGTTCAGTTAAGGTAAAAAAAGTTACTTAGTTCACCTTTAAAAATCACTGATCACAAGATCAGCTCTCTTAGCCTCTTACTCTCTTAGTCCTTTTCTGGAATCCTGATGTGAAGATGATGCTGAACTAGAAGTTTTCTAAGGACCCCCAAGCTTGTGCCAGGCTGCGGCCTTGTCTTTCCATTCACCAAAGATCTTCTGACTCCCAATGGCTCTTTCTCATCAAGACCACATCAGCAAAGATCAACTGGAGCCTCAAGAAATTGCATCAGGACAGTTTAATTCAAATGGGCGAGACATGCAAGTATCGAACGTAGTCTCATTATTTGATACATTAAGTATCCGTACCCCTTTTAAAGAAGGGCGTGCTAGAACTAAACTAATGGTTTGATCAAGGCTGTTGATCTGCTGAATTTCAAACAATGCTATAACTTCTTGCTTTCCTGTATTCTGCTTCAGCTCTCTTTCCCTTGGTAAACTGTATGCATGTATGTATGTATATGTTAGAGTAGTTTAAGTGTTTAGTCTAGTTAATAAAATCTTGTTCATGTCACACATAAAGTTGTCTGTGTCTCAAAAAATCCTCGATTGCAATTTACCTGTGTCGAGTAACCGGTAAAATACCGGAAGTGGCGCATTCCACAGACGAGAATCCACGAACCGCATTATAACACCGTTTTCTAAGGCTACGTGATATATTTAACTGTTTACAATCATAATATGGTGAAATCACAAAGGCTGTGATTCAGTTAAATAAATATATGCACAGTTTTTTTTTTTTTTTTTTTTTTTTTTACAGAGAAGCACGACGCTTTAATTATTTGCATGCGTGCAGATTGTGTTAAATGTACCTCAGCTCCGTTCACAGTAAACACTGCTCCACTGACACTCAGTCTCTGCATGTGCTGTTTGTTTAGGTTTCCAATAATGTGCATTTGGGAACGCAAAACCTCGGACGCGTGTTTCATAGTTGCACTGTCATCATGTATATGTGTGGAGCGTCTCGGGTTTCTCAAACTCCATCTTTGCGTGCTGTGAGTTTGTGTGGCTTATAACGTTCATCTGCACGCAGTGTGCGCCGTTTCACAAGATTCGTAACGCAGCTCATTTATAAATCTACACCAACACAGGAGAATACATAAATATCTTTCTGAATATATTCAGAAATATATTCAAATATATTCTCAAATGCTAGGCTAATTGTTGTTCGTCCAATTTCAAAATAAAAGTTTAACCCTTTCACTGAGTTTGCATGTTTTGACGTGCAAATGTTCTTGTTCAAAAAATTACAGCAGCTGTTGCATTTCTATCATACAGAAGTGACCAAATATGAAAGATTAAGTTGACATTTGAATGAAATGTTATGTTTATTAGTTATCATATATTTTACATGGTGTATTTTAACAGCGTTGTTCAATAAATCCAGATGATTACTTTGATACTTGATATTGCTTGTTATTATATATTTGGGTAACACTTTACAATAAGGTTCATTAGTTAACATTAATGCATTAACCAACATGAACTAGCAATGAACAATAGCTAAATTTGTAACTGTAACATTTGTTCATAAAAATACAGTTGTTTCATGTTAGTTCTACATTAATGTTAACAAATACAACCTTTAATTATAATAATGTATTAGTAAATGTTGAAATTAACATGAACTAAGTTTAATAAATGCTGCAGAAGAATTGTTCATTCTTAGTAGGCCTCTGTTAAGTAAAGTAAGGCTGTTGTTCACTTGGATCTATTTTTATTACCAATTTGTTTTTATCCGATTACTCAATTAATCGATGGAATAATCAGTAGAATACTCGATTACTAAAATAATCGATATAGCTACAGCCCTAGAGTCTCTAATCATAGATCTTGACTACTTGCTCTTAGTAGTACTGTAAAGTAAGAAAGACATTTCCCATGCCCCGGAAATGTAAATTTCTTAGAATTAATAAACAATTAACACATGTTGTTCACGGGACAAATAGGTTAATTGATTGTAATTTTTATTTACAACATTAAGTTAATTATATTAACTGATCCAAATATTCATAATCAATTATAACCAGTTATTATAGATTATTCATATTTCATAGAGCTAATGTGCTACATAGGAAAGGACGTTGGCTCAATTTTACCCCCATAAAACTGTCCCACATTCTGTATTTCCCTGTGTTGTATGCATGTCCCTACGCCATATTAGCTTAGTTACACTTGGATATAAGCATTTGGAGTTTCACTACCACATCTACAGAGGTATAAGTATGTATCACTGTATTAATGTTAGACCGCATTTGTTTGGTTTTGAATTCCATCTTAATTGATGTTGTATAGTATATTACTATAAAATGTATCATACTATTTTTACTATACTTTGATGCAAAACTACAAATTCTCCCGACCACCATGAACATGCAAATAAGCTGTGAAGGGAGAACAAATAAACTTTCTCCCACTCAAAATGCGCACCTCTGAATGGTCACCTCACCAAAAATGTGTGTGACTGATGGGGCTTTAAGAGTTCCCTGCTCAAAACATCTTTGCTCATTCCCTTGTGAGATGGACACCTTTTTTACTTTCCAAAAACAAGCTTTCAAGTTAACTTCATTCAAAACTTCCTGTGAACAACCGAACTCTGGAAGAATTCAATGAACGCTTTAGCTCATTCCTAACGAACCAATCAATAATCTCCGTATTCTACACGCATCCCGACTCTTGTTCAGCACCAAAGCAAGTAACTGTTCTATCAATCTTTAGATGAGTCCCTAAGCTTTGACCCCTTTTTAAAAAAGGTGATTTTGAATCTCTGATAGTAAATATTGCCATTCTTTGCCCGCCCGTGGATGCCGATGGATTCTAGATTAGCTCTGTGAACATGGACTTTTTATCATTGAGAGCTGGACATATTGTCCAGTGGAGTGAACACAGCTTCTCTCAAAGCATGGCACTTTATGGCATTACAACCACCATGGCAGGCCAAAAACAGTACAATACATGGATGTCCTAAACAATGTTAAGGCATCTCATCTAATTATATCCTCACAGACTCTGGGACTGTACAATTGGCTCAGTTTCTGAAACTTCCCAACACAGTCTAGATTTATCCCCAACCCATTTCTCAGTCTCAGACTATGCAGGAAAACATATT
Source organism: Leuciscus leuciscus (assembly GCF_965113295.1). Lineage (NCBI taxonomy): Eukaryota > Metazoa > Chordata > Actinopteri > Cypriniformes > Leuciscidae > Leuciscus > Leuciscus leuciscus. Next base: position 23,698,282 of record NC_138726.1, on the reverse strand, counting down.
CCGAGGTGGCAGGTTGTTCCAGGGGGATTGTCCCTGTAATAAGTGCATTGCAGCATTCCAGAATGACACCACAATCATGGGAATCATATCATTAAACCTTCCATATCTGCAACAGCAGGCAGGTACCATTCTGTAATAGAAGTTAGAGCAGAATGAGTAACATTCATAATGCTTAAAACCATCCATATCATGATGAATAGAATACAAAATACGAAGACTTTTTGTAAAGAAGGCAAGTTAATTTGCATTGTTGAATTCCCTGGATAACCACAAACACGCATTTTATGTCAGACAAGTACTTATTAATTTACTGCAGGGCAATAAAAGTGTGAATTTTGTAGGTCATAGATACTTTTCCTAGGCTACATTATGTATTTGCTAAAAATATAAGAGAGATCCATATAGCTTTATTAGAAATTTCAGAATGAAAGGGTGGGGTATGATGAGGGGCAAGATCTTCTGTAGGCAAGGAGAAATGCGACCTATGTGCAGGGGCATCTAACTTGTCAGGGTTCTGTCACTTCTGTCTAGTTTATATCTTGGTTTGGTGACAGAGCTCTGACACTGCCGGTTTGTCATGTGCTTGTGTTACAGTCCTGTTTGTTATGAGGGGAGCTGAATCCATGAAGAGAGCACATGGCACAAGGAAACACATGACAAGCCATGTGCTCTCCTCTCGATTGTCTAGCCCTTCCAATCTTGTTATCTGATTATTGATTCATTTGCCCCACCTCCCTCCCCTCGTTACCCTCTTTTGTTTGCTTCCCTATTAATTCTCCCTGTATTTGCAGTCCTGTGCTGGTTTGTCATCTATGTATCCTCGTGTTCTGGTTTCCTGCCATAATTCTGTTGTATTTAGATGCCTGTCCTGTTTTCCCCCACGGGGAGTTTTTGTTTGTATTTAGTTTCCTTTTATTATTAATTAAAACCCTTCATTCTTGCACTTGAATCCTTGCTTCACTATTACTTCCACCCGTGACACCAACATGAGGATTCAGTGGAAAAAGGACTCATGCCATCCACCGGTCTCCCCTGTCTCCTTCCCTCTCTATGAACGCATGCTGCAATTCAGGACCTTGAGTTCCATCCGTCAACAGGGGACTGACGTGAGGGAGTTTGCCCTGAAGTTCAGCGCTGCTGCAGAGGGACTTGGGCTTGGTGATGCGTCTCTTAAAGACTTGTTTAGTTATGCCCTTGATGAGCCCATCGACTTCTAGAGAATGAGAGGGCTGGAGCATTTGACGTTTGAGGAATTTGTGAATTCCCTCGATCGTCAAGGAAATCCTCCAGCTAAGGAAGTTGCAGTCTCCCCAAAGGTGGCCATTAAAAGCTGCAGTTCCCCCAGAAATGGCAGTTATTGCCGAAGCTTCTCCAGGGGCAGTTATTCCCATACTGCCTCGCAAATGCAGGAGGAGCAAGGCTTCTGTTGCTCCCCTTAATTGGGCGGTCCAGGACGACCCGACTTCGGGGTTCTCAAGTCCGGTGGTCCGGGAGGACCTGACTTCGGGGGTTTTAAGTCTGGTGGTCTGGGAGGACACGACTTTGGGGGTCCCAGGCCCGGTTGTCCCAGAGCTGTCCACTCTCCCTGTCATGCCCCCAGTGGTGGCCAAAGAGGCTGCAGCACCGCCGTAATCTCGTATACGGAGGAGGAGGAGGAAGGCGTCCTCCGTCCCACAAGGCCTGGAGCCCATGCCCACACTCCTTGCCCTGCCAGCACCACCCAAGCTCATTGCTTTGCCGGCGCTGCCCAAGCTCCTTGCCCTGCCGGCTTTGCCCATGCTGCCGGTCAAGCCTGAATCTCTTCACGTCAGGCCTGCCGAGCCAGAACTGTCCTCCAAAAATAACTCAACATACAGCCATTATTTTGTCAAAATAGCTGGCAACAAAAGTGAGTACACCCTAAGTGATAATAGCTGTACATCGGTTAACCCTCTGAGGTCGAGAAACGCGCCGACGCGTTTTGCTGGATTTTTTTCACATAGCAGCAACATAAACTTAAATTACTCCGTCATTTATGGTTATACAGAAAAAAGAAATATAAAAAAATAATCTGTGATATTTCTACTTTTGTATGTGTCCACTTACAATCAAATCAAAACATTGTGCTTTTGTAAAATAAAGAAAATAAACAGGGTGTGCGTTCTGCCTCTCCGTCGCGGTGAACTTTTTTTTCTTGAGCACGTCTATAAACTGAAACAAAACTCAGCGAATCCTTCTCACACATTTATGAGCCATATACCTTTATACACATTTAAGTGTAATTATCTCAAAACTACAAACTTTTACATACATGCTGCTGATATATTATTGTAGCAGAGTTTGTGCTGAATACAGTGTAATCAGACTTTAGCCATGAAACTTTTTTTTCTTGAGCACGTCTTTAAATTGAAACAAAACTCAGCGAATACTTCTCACACATTTATGAGCCATACACCTTTATACACATTTAAGTGTGTACTTTTAAATGATCGGATTCAAACTGAAAACAAATATTCTCTGTTTAAGTAATTTGTATAAAACCAACAGGATGTCCAGTATCTCAAACGCTTGCTAATTACTTTTTGATTCGACACGCCCACTCGCGCAAAAGTGATTCACATGCAAATCTCCACATGGAACGCGAACGCCCTCGTTACCTCAAACACAAAACACCAAAACACTTCACAAGTCTCTGCTTTTCGTCAAGTTTGGAAGACACGTCTGAGCTTACATTGGATTTACCCCCAGAAGAAGAAGAACGCGATTTGAAGACAAGAAAGATGTAAGGTAAGAAATTCTTACTTATTAGTTTATGGTATTGTTGAATAAACTTCACATTGCAGTTGAACTGTTGCTAGATACTGCATATGGTGAATATTATACTATTTAGACCCGTGTTTCCTGATAAATACTGTTTGTGGATATCTGCTCAAACATAGATATGTATAACCATAATGTTTAATATTTTGGAGCGCGATGGCGTTTGAATGTATCATATTTTGGAGCGCACTGTGGGTTTGAGTATCATATTTTGGAGCGCGCTGTGGGTTTTAATGTATCATATTTTGGAGCGCGATTGCGTTTGAAAGGAAAAATGCACCAAACATTAGGCTTTATGTTTTTACTATTATCTCATTTCATATCATCATAACGAATGGAAACATTTGAAGTAACATATGATAATCAATATATTTGTCTCTAGCGTAGTTGTTCTTGAAATCTTTTGGAAGATTTAATTTATTGTTATTATTATTTTATGCAGCACTGCGTAGCCTATGCCTACAAGGCACAACAAACATGGTGTTCATTATGTATTGTTGGAAACGTGTGTGTGTGTGTGTGTGTGTATTCTGTGAATTTTAAAAAGAAATTTTAACCAGAAAAATCTAAAATCTATTCCCAAAATCGTGCAGCCCTATAGTTTCTCTTGATATCAGTATGTTCACTGTTTTTTCTTTTTTTTCTTTTCTTTCAGGGACCAGATGCAACTGAGTCCTGCTGACTTCAACATTCACATGAGTCTCTGTACATGAACATGGTAAAGTGAAAATCAAACACCTTGGAAATTAAAGGTATGTACAATGTTTTTAGGAATGGCACAAAGGTCTCTGTCTTTGGATCATTGTTTTCAATGTGCTCTTTTGTCATTTGTATTTTTGGATTGTGTTGTGCTGTAAATAAATCCAAACAATCTAAAAGCCATTCTTTTTTAAATCTCCTCATTCTTTGTGCAAGGTTGCTCTGAATGACAGGGCCTGATAGCTCCTAATAGGGCCGTTAGGGGAGTGTCTTTGTCTTTCTCAGGTGTTAAAAGCTTACATATTCATGAGAAGATCACGGCTCTTCGCATATGGCTTTGTCACACAAAACACGTCTTAGAAATTTTAAATCAATATATTGTCTTATCTGAATGAGCAGTCAGGGTGATTTTCACATAGTTTTGGAGCAAATATTCTAGGCTATGTCATACAATTTTCAAAAGTCTTGTGAAGAAATAATCAGTATGGGTTTCATGGCCTTATTTCAGTGAGAATTTTTTTTTGTATTTTCACAAACCACGCATAAATGTCATTATCTCAAAACTACAAACTTTTACATACATGCTGCTGATATATTATTGTAGCAGAGTTTGTGCTGAATACAGTGTAATCAGACTTTAGCCATGAAAATGTCACTAGTAACAGAAAAAAACACAAATGTCAGAGCATGTCAGAACACCTCCATGGCCCAGAAAACAGCTCAGACCTCAGAGGCAGGCTTGGGAGGGTTACTTTAAAAATGTATTCCGTTACAGTTACAAATTACTTCATGAAAAAAGTATTCAGTAACGTAATCCAAGTACCACAATATGAAAGTAATGTAATCTGATTACTTTTGGATTACTTCAAGGTCACATATATAAATAAAGTCAAGCAAGAAGAAAAAATAAATAAATTTGAAAACCTTTTATTAAGAATATTAGCAAAATATAAACTATTTATGAAAATGTCATATAGCTGTAAGTAACTATGTTGTAGCTAAAAACCTATTAAAACTAAGCAATCATGTCTCATTTCCACAACTTGGGAACACACAGCCCTGAATATTTATGTAAATGGCTATACAGACATCTAGTGGCTACTGTATGGTATTACAGATTATTTTTGTTTTATTTTTAACTAACATGTAGCCTACAAGGAAAAAACAAAAAAACATCGTTTTTGATCGTTCTTAATTTGCCTGACTAAACTTGGGGCGTTGGCAGTGGGAGTTCCCCTACGTTACCTAGGCAGCGAACATCCCGTTAAGTGAGAAGAGATTAAGAAAGGACATTTTGGTACTGTAACCATGTTGTTTGCATTTTCTTCTTTGAAAACAAAATGTCAGCGGAATTTCCATGAATTGAAAGCGTTTCTGTCCCGCGGGCAACTTTTCTACTGGCAGCAGTGATTCATTCAGCGTCTGAGGAGATTGTAGACAGCTGTTATTAGCGTATGCACCAGCGGGTGGCACACGTGAGTCATTACTGTCAACAGAATCAGGAACTACTGTATAATCAAGCAGCGCTTAATATAGTGTTATTATGCCAAAATACTGATTTATTAAGTTTTAAATTAAACCATTGTAATCCTGAAAGTATTCCCCCTTTTTTCAAAATGTAACTATAATCTGATTACTACGTTTTTTGACGTAACTGTAACGAATTACAGTTACTGGATTTTTGTATCCTGATTACATAACGCTGTTACATGTATTCCGTTACTCCCCAACCCTGCTCAGAGGGTTAACCATGCAATGCCACATGTCCTATTCATAATTTTCATCATTTTCATATTTTTGTCTGCTTGACAGGACCATACACATTTCTGTATCTTGTATCAGAGCAGTTAAAATTTGTGCTTTGAGTACAATTCTCTCATACTGACCACTGGATGTTCAACATGGCACCTCATGGCAAAGAACTCTCTAAGCATTTGAGAATTAGAATTGGTGCTCTCCACAAAGTTGACCTAGGCTATAAGAAGATTGGTAACACCCTGAAAATAAGTTACAGTACAGGCCAGGGAAAGAGGTTTTCCCAGACGGGTTTCACTCGTAACAGGCCTCGCAAGGCTCAATCAGAGAAGTTGAGTCCTCGTGCTTTGCGTAAGGTGCAGAAGCTGGCTTCAAAAAACAGACACATGAGTGCTGCCAGCATTGCTTTAGAGGTTGCAGAAGCAGAGGGTCAGCTTGTCAGGCCTCAGACCATACACCGCACACTGCAACAAGTCGGTTTGCATGGCCGTCATCCCAGAAAGAAGCCTCTTCTGAAGCTGACTCACAAGAAAGCCTGCAAACAGTTTTCTGAAGACAACCTGTCCAAGAGCATGAATTACTGGGACCATGTCCTGTGGTCTTATGAGACTAAGATAAACTTGTTTGGCTCAGATGGTGTCCAGCATGTGTGGCGATGCCCTGGTGAGGAGTACCAAGAACATTGTGTCTTGCCTACAGCCAAGCAATGTGGTGGTAGCATCATGGTCTGGAGCTGCATTAGATGATCCTGGTACTGGGGAGCTGAGCTTCACTGAGGGAAATATGGATACCAACATGTACTGTAACATTCTGAAGCAGAACATGATGCCCTCCCTTCAGAAACTGGGCTGAACGGCATGATAACGGCCCCAAACACACCGCCAAGATGACAACTGCCTTGCTGAGGAAGCTGAAGGTGAAGGTGATGGAGTGGCCAAGTATGTCTCCAGACCTGAACCCTATTGAGCACCTGTGGGTCATCCTCAAGCTGAAGGTGGAGAAGCACCATGTGTCTAACATCCAGCAGCTCCGTGATGTCCTTATGGAGGAGTGGAAGAGGGTCCCAGCAACAACCTGTACAGCTCTGGTGAATTTCATGCCTAGGAGGATTAAGGCAGTGCTAGATAACAATGATGCTCACACAAAATATTGACACTTTGGACACAGTTTTGACATGTTCACTAAGGGTGTACTCAGTTTTGTTGCCAGCTATTTTGACAATAATGGCTGTGTGTTGAGTTATTTTCAGAGGACCGTAAATATATACTGCTATACAAACAGCACATTGACCACTCTAAAAAGTTTAATTTTTATAGTATTGTCAAGTCAAGTCAAGTATATTTGTATAGCGCTTTTCACAATACAGATTGTATCAAAGCAGCTTCACAGTATTAAATTAAAATAGTACAACAAGGTTTGTTTCAAGTGGAATTTATTGATTGATAAAATTAAATAAAATATCCCCAAAATATCCCCAACTGAGCAAGCCAAAGGCAACAGTGGCAAGGAACCGAAAAACTCCATCAAGTGACCTAATGGTGTCCTAAAACTCCATCAGGTGACCTAATGGAGAAAAAAAAAAAACCTTGGGAGAACCCAGTATTGTCCCTTGAGAAGATATACTAAAATGTTTGCTGAAATGTGAGGGATGTGACAGACAGACAGACAGACAGAAAGAAAGTAGTGAAGAGAAGTAGTGAATAACAGAAAATCGCTAATTTTACATAGAAAAAAGCATCAAGCATAAAGTAGTAAATTAAACACCATAGATAGAAGAGTATAAACTGATAAATTCCTCCAGTCTATCAGACTCAAAGGAGTCTTGAAAAAGAAACGCTTAAATTTGGTCAAATATTCTATACAACTTGATCATCTGTTAGTTTTGGCTTTATTTTGAAATGCTAACAAACACGCAGAGAGTTGGCATGGTTAGAAACCAATCATATGTCTACGGTGACTTGAAAAGAGATTTGCCCACGCTTTTTTGGTTCCAAACTTCTCAACACTTGTGTCAATCTGCGTCATACCACTAGTGTTGCCTCAGCCAGACCTCAGCAGTTCGAACCCAATTATGCCATCCCGTCTGTTGTGTTGCATCAAGTTGTCATGAGCCAGGAGTTGAAAATGTGCGGGTTTGCGTGTTTGGTTACTGAAAATTTGTTTCCTAAATTATTTCTATACTTTAATTTGCTCTATTTATCTCTTTCTGCTTGTTTGTCTCTGACTCCTAATCAATGTTTCCTGCCAGTCTGTCTTGTATACACTCACACAGACCCAGTTTTTGATGTTTCAAGGCCAGTGTGAGCACTCCGTTGGCTAGACATTGTGCTGGCCTGCGTTCTGAAAGCAGGTTTTTGCCAAGTGTTAATGGAGGTTGAAAAAGAAACAAACAGACTGAAACACATTTCTAAACATTAGACCGATCCCAGTTCTGAAAACTAAACAAATAAACCACAGGGGAACATGTCTATAGAATAATGTCTGTCAGGTGGCAGGAAATGAAGGTGCCAGAACCAAATGAGGTTCTGGGTTTATATCTGCCATTGTCATATTGTAGAACACTTCATCCTTATTGAAAATGGAACATGTATCCAGACCTGTTGAAATGACAGTAATATCCTTAAAACAACTGGAGCAAAAGTTAAATAGTTATGTTTTCCTTTTAAAAAATGCCTGAATTACTCCTCATAAACTTCATTAATATTTGCAAAAAAAAAAAAAAAAAAAACATGTTTAGCATTTTGCTCATTCAGTTTTTGCTCTGAGATGTTCGAAGAGGGAATGCATATCGAAGTTCAATTCAGAAATTTTGCAAATGTTGAAAGTTCTGGCCAAATTAAACAGAGCAGAAAATGTCATTTTCATTTAAAATCACAGTATCGGTTAAGCAGTCTGTGTGGCTGTTTTGGGAGAACCATGCAAAACCCAATAAACAGCAGCATTCGCAAAATGCATTATACATGAAGGCAAACTTGCGCTCACACACTCCAGTCCCTTGAATAAGGAATCAGAAGAAACTAGAAGTAAAATCCAAGAGTCTTATCAGGAGACAAGGTTATCATAGTTTGTCTCACAAATCACTAAATCACCTTTTACAATTCACTGTTTTACATTAGTATTTGTGGTAACACTTTACAATGTTTCATTAGATAATATTAGTTTACTACATTAGTTAACATGAACTAATGATTAACTAAACTTCTTGAGCATTTGTTAATCTTAGTAAATGTTAATTTCAACATTTACTAATACTTTATTGAAATCAAAAGTTTTATTTGTTAACATTAGGTAATGCACTGTGAAGAACAAACATTGAATAGCTGTATTTTTATTAACTAACAAAATAATAATACAGTAACAAATGTATTGCTAATGGTTAGTTCATGATTAAACTTTATTGTAAAGTGTTACCATATTTGTCTCTTTGGATTCACTGCCAAAACCTTAGAATACATTGCAAAAGATACAAAAAACGTGAGTTGCTCATTCTGTGATACTTATTCTACAATAAACTTGATGGGAGTATGCAAAGATATACGTAATCAATAGTCATCACAAACCTTTTATGATGCTTTTTAATCAATGAAAGCACCCAAATTAAATGCATTATACATCTTATTTTTTTCTAAAGATATTTTTGATTGCTGAAAGGTACTGTTTTGAGAGGCAATAGATATTCCAGTAGTATTATGAACTCAACCTGATTAGATTTTCAAAAAAAGTTTCAAAAAAGATATACACCTGAATGAAGAGTTATGGTAGAAACAAATGAGGAAGCCATATTACAAATCACTCTTGTTATACGTGTAAAGTTTTGACCTAAGATTTAACAGGTGGATGGAAAACTATTATACCAGCAAGCACTTAGAAGGAAGAGGTCTAGGTCACAATTCAAAGAATGTTTAAATTAAAGGGATAGTTCACCCACAAATGAAAATTCTGTCAGTAATCAGTCACCCTCATGTTGTTCCAACCCGTAAGACTTTCGTTCATCTTCGGAACAGAAATTAAGATATTTTTGATGAAATCAGAGAGCTGGATCACTCCTCCATAGGCTTCTATGGGATCGAAACTTGAAGGCCAAGAAAAGTTAGTAAAGACATTGTTAAAATAGTCCAAGTGACTACAGTGGCTCAACCACAACAACGCGCAAAAAACAACAAAAATAACGACTTTATTCAACTATTCATTTTCATCTGTGTGGGCCTGAATGAATTCACGTGGTGTAACAGCGCAGCGCGTCTGGGTTGTACGTCACCACATAGGCTAACTATTGGCCGACGCTGGTCATGTGTGTGATGCAGACGAAAATGAATAGTTGAATAAAGTCGTTCTTTTTATTGTTTTTTTACGCACAAAAATGTATTCTCGTCGCTTGATAAACTTATGGTTGAGCCACTGTAGTCACTTGGACTATTTTAACGATGTCTTTAACTTTTCTGGGCCGGCAAGTTTCGATCCCTTAGAAGCCTATGGAGGAGTAATCCAGCTCTCAGATTTCATCAAAAATATCTTAATTTGTGTTCCAAAGATGAACGAAAGTCTTACGGGGTTGGAACAACATGAGGGTGAGTAATTACTGACAAATTTTTTTATTTTTGGGTGAACTAACCCTCCATCCTCAAAGTCTCTCTCCTAATATACTTTAAATCAAGTTTGTGGGGCAACAAGGTTGGGATTTCATTTCATCAAAACTTGTTCAGCCTCAGGCCACAGATGCATTGTTTTTATCCACTTTTATCCACTGATATCAAAGAAGGGCACAGTAATTTAAGGCAATTGAGTTTTTGACAGCTCAATTTCAACCAGTCAATAATCATTAATGTCTAACCCAAGTGACAATCAAGCCATACATGGCAGTAATCATTTATTTTATACGATATCCATCTCTTTCTCCTAGCGCTCTTTAACTGTTTTATGATTCCTTGCCATGTCTATTAAGGCTAGGCAAGGCAAGTTTATTTATATAGCACATTTCATACACAATGGCAATTCAAAGTGCTTTACATAGAATAAATTAAAATAATAAAAAGAAATAAGAATAATTAAAACAGTTTCGAAAAATAAAATGAAATACAGTACAGTACAGTCGGACGAACAGTGGCACAGTGCTCATTCAGTAAATGCACAGCTAAACAGAAGTGTTTTGAGTCTGGATTTGAATGTGACTACTGTAGGAGCACATCTGATCTCTTCTGGAAGCTGGTTCCAGCTGCGGCTGGCATAAAAGCTAAAAGCAGACTCACCATGCTTAGAGTGAACCCTTGGTATTTCTAGCTGATATGATCCTAATGATCTGAGTGATCTGTTGGGTTTATATTCAGTGAGCATATCTGCAATGTATTGAGGTCCTAGGCCATTGAATGACTTATATACCAGTAATAATACTTTGAAATCAATCCTAAATCTAACTGGGAGCCAGTGTAAAGACCCGAGGACTGGTGTGATATGTTCATATTTTCTGGTTCTGCTCAGAATCCTGGCGGCAGCGTTCTGTATGAGCTGCAACTGTCTTATGGTCTTTTTGGGAAGGCCAGTGAGGAGTCCATTACAATAATCCACCCTACTGGTGATGAAAGCATGCACAAGTTTCTCTAAGTCTTGTCTGGAAACAAAGCATCTACTTTTTGCAATATTGTTTAGATGATAGTATGCTGATTTAGTTATTGCTTTGACATGACTACTGAAACTAAGGTCTGACTCTAGTGTCACACCAAGATTTCTGACTTGATTTTTAGTTGTTTGACACCTAGAGTGAAGGTATGCGTTCACCTTGAGAATTTCATATTTGTTTCCAAATGCAATGACTTCAGTTTTATCTTTGTTTAACTGAAGAAAGTTTTGGCACATCCAACTGTTGACTTCATCAATGCATCGGCACAGGGAGTCAATGGGGCTGTAATTGTTAGGCGATAGGGCTAAGTAGATATGTGTGTCGTCTGCATAGCTGTGGTAAGCAATTTGGTTCTTTCTCATTATTTGGCTCATTGGGAGCATATACAGGTTGAACAGGAGTGGCGCAAGAATTGAGCCTTGAGGGACTCCGCATGTCATGGATGTCCACTGAGACTTATGGTCTCCTATACTCACATAATAACCTCTCCCATCTAAGTATGACCTGAACCATTTTAGGACTATCCCAGAAAGGAATAGGCTAGCCATTTTCATTGTTTTAACTTAAAAGGAGATTTACTTACACTAATCCCATTCCAAACTTGTATGATTTTCTTTCATGGAAAGGATAAAAATCAGGCTTTGCAAAAGGATAAATCCAGACTGTACCAGTCACTCTTTCCCATTGAATTGGACTGAAACTTTCAAGCACTAAATACAAAAACAAAACAAAAAAACATTGGTCCATACATTTTGTGCACTATAGTTGAATTCAAACAATGAATCATTTCATTATTGAACTATTAAAAAATGATTTGTTCACATATCAGATATCACATAACTAAATCCTTCGGTCTGTTTCTAACACAAAGTTATCATAATGGCTACTGAAGACTTGAATTATAGTCTAGTGCATACTTTCTTATGGACTACTCTTAGGACATTTTATGGTGCTTTTGCATCCTTTAAGCTTGAAATGGTCCAGATTAATTTTCATGATTGCGCAAAATACTTGATAAAAAAAAGAAAAGAAAAAAAAAGTAGTGTTTTCAAAACACACAAAACGCCATGATGCAAAATAAATTGTTGGTTTCTATATTTAAAAACAAAGTAGAAAATGTCCCAATTTTTACTTTGGTCATTACCTTTCTGCTTTCAGAAAAGCACTAACTACTATCCTCCTCTGACATTCAGCTTCAAACCACAGCAATTTTCTGGTCACAAAAGCAATTTCATCCAACTTAAGTAAATACCATTTGGAGGTAAAAATGTCAAATAGTTTATGTATAAATTTTACCCCTCATGATTTTCTAGGGAGATTCCATGTGGCCTACCTTATATTGTTTAATAATCTATTAAGTGCCATTTTTCCCTCTTTTCATTCATTCATTTTCAAAACCTAAAAGCAGGGAACAGATGTCAGTCAGTGATATGTAGGGTTGTGGAGGAACGCATTGCTTGTCATTTTGTGTTGTGCTGCATTTACTACTTAAATGAATGCAACTTTTGTTCCTAGCCATTACCAGCTTTAAATGAGAGAAATACGAATAATTACATTTCATAGAAGGCTTCAGAACAGACATAAATCTCAAGCAATTACCTTCGTTCCCTGCTTTATCATCCTGCTTTGACCTCAAGGTTGCCTGATAACAAGACACAAAAAAAAAGAAAAAAAAAAGTGACATATGGAAAGTCAGCACCAGACAGGATTCCAGGATGAACATCAACATATTTACACATACCGTAAACAGACAATTTTCTACCAAATAACACGCATGCTGAATCATCTGAATCATCATATGTTTGAACCAGAAACTGATTCAGAAAAAAAAACAGCAGAAGAGTGAATTATACATGGTCGTCTACAAGTCAGTATTCTGCCGTGCAAAGGCAAAAGACCGTAACTTCGGTTTTGGTCGAAAATGAATTATTGCTATTTTTGGCACATTCAAGACCTCCTTTATCATGTGGATAAGTATCTTGAGTCAATTCCGTTGTTTTTTCGAGAAAATAATGGGTTGTCTTAAAGGGTTACTTCACCGTTTTTTCATATTAAACTATGTTATTCCCTTAACTAAGACGAGTTGATACATACCTCTCTCGTCTCAGTGCGTGCACTAAATCGCTGTCTTGCGGCGAAACTTTGTTAGCACTTAGCTTAGTCCAGTTCATTCAATATGGGCCAAGCAGAGAAGCTACCAAACACCTCCACGTTTTCCCTATTTAAATACAGTTACTCGCGTAGTGTAACTCGACCTAGGACGGTGACACAAAACAAAACGTTGCGCTTTTCTAAGCGTGTAAAATGGATAACTATATTGTATGGCGGAATACCATAGCAAGTGCTTGTAAGCACTTCGACTTGGCGCAGTAATATCTTCACTAGAGGGAGCGGGGGCCGGTGAGAGGATTTTTCACGAGTGAAGATATTACTGCGCCGAAGTCGAAGTGCTTCCAAGCACTTGCTATGGTATTCCGCCATACAATATAGTTATCCATTTTACACGCTTAGAAAAGCGCAACGTTTTGTTTTGTGTCACCGTCCTAGGTCGAGTTACACTACGCGAGTAACTGTATTTAAATAGGGAAAACGTGGAGATGTTTGGTAGCTTCTCTGCTTGGCCCATATTGAATGAACTGGACTAAGCTAAGTGCTAACAAAGTTTCGCCGCAAGACAGAGCGATTAAGTGCACGCACTGAGACGAGAGAGGTATGTATCAACTCGTCTTAGTTAAGGGAATAACATAGTTTAATATGAAAGAATGGTGAAGTATCCCTTTAACAGTAACTTCCAAAAGCCCATGAGAAACCAAGGCAGAAGTTACTGCAGAAACGCGCGTTTAGCAAGTCTTATGCCACTCGGTACCAACTGAAGATATATTTACCGCTATGGAGGTATTTTGTCATGTCTAATGTGTTTATGCCATCAGAATCCAACCAAAGCACAGAATAGTAATAAGTAGATGGCTATTAGTAATTGTAAATCATACAAAATAAATGCCATGATCACTAGATTTTATAGGTGTTAGGCCTACTATAATTATTTTGTTAATGGTGATCAGCAACCAAATATTGATAATGTGGAAGTTACTGCCTTTTGCCTTTGTATTGACAGTGAAAAAGTGAAGAAGTCATACAAAGGCAGAGTACACTAACTTTAAAATAGTGGTCAAAAGTCAAGTTTGAGCTCAAGATTTTTTAATGTATATCATTTTCATTACTAAAACATTTGATTGCCAGATTTCCAGTGTCCTATCTATAATTAATTTGGCGGGACAACTAAAAATCTTTAAAGTAATTTTTCTCAGTTCCACACTCTAGCAAGTTAAGGTCTTTTGCCTTTGTAGGGCAGTATTGCTCTCTACAACGTCGGACACATTGACTTGACTACATTATCAAACAGCTAATAATGTGTTGCTAATGTTACACAAACCATGTTCTCATCTACCATCTCAGACATAAACATATAATCAACATTAAAACTTAATTTTCACCACAGGGGGTCTTTAAAAAAAAAAATCCAAGTGTTCTTCTGTTTGTTTGTATAGGGCTGCACAACTTGGCCAAACATTTTGTAATTATAACATAACTATGACAATAAAATATTGACTGGGAAGAATTTGGGAAGATTGTTGGTGCCAGTTACGGTCCCAAATGCATGTTATAAGCAACCAAACCTTAGAGCACATGCAGATATTAGTTCATTTGGAGCAGCATTTACCACGAACTGAGCTGCTCTGAGACACAAACACCAGATCATGAGCTGCTCATGTGTAAAAGAAGTCATGTTTCACTCTGAAACATGCAGCACATATATCAATTTAATTAAATCTTTTTAAGATTTCAGCCTTTGCAATTTGCTAATCTCACTAAGCCATAATTATTGTGATTTCGGTTTTGTTTTTTATTAATTGTGCAGTCCTAATATGACTTGATGTTTGCAAACAAAGTTGTCAATAGTACTATCTAAACTTGTTGCAAGCAATGCACACAGACGTTGTTCTGTCTTTGTGCATTGTTTCCTCAAAAAAACAATAGTTATCTTTTAGCTTTGGCCTGTCTGTAAGCGCAGGCTTAAATTAACATTATTTCACTCCTCTGCTCTCCCATTTTAGCAGGCCCCTGTAGCAGCAACACTGATCATCAAATGAAAATGAAACATTTGTTCTGTAGGCATCTGCAGCACTGAAGCAGCACTGAAGCTTTAGCTCAAGCTAAGGAGCTTGAGGCATATGATTGATGGCAGGTAGAGGGAGGCTAACTTTAGCCCTTAATGGTTTAAAATATGCTTGCGTCGCTCTCTTATTCTCAGGCCAAATGAGCCCGGGTGCCAATTTATCAAAGTGCTCTGTCCTCAGCTGAAAACCGGGCTCTTGCTTCCTAATGCCCTTGATAAATGTCCTTCTTTACTTTTCTGTATTCATCCTTTTCACCTGCCTGCTGGTAACTGGATCCTTTCAGCAATTAATTTCAATCAATATTTGTTTAGATGTGTGAGCCCTCACTTATCATAAGGTATGTCTTCTATGAATTCCATCACAAATGCAGGCTGCTTTCGAGAGTAATGCCTGCTGCATGTTCTAATGGATCAAATTAAAATTAATATCAAGGTCTATTGCTATACATCAAATGTCTTTCCCAGGCATCATATTACACCTACCAGCCACAATTACGTAGTAGAAAGAAAAAAAAGTTTTTGCCTGATCCTTGTGATTGTTTGGATTTTCATAACTTTAGTGTTTCAATAACAATTTACAATAAATAATGCATTTAAGCTGCAGTCCGTAACTTTTTGGTGTTAAAAATTATCCCAAATAATAATAATAATAAAAATAAAAAAACATAACCAGCCAGTGTTCAAAACTGTATGCTTGCCTTAGCGCGATTCAAATCGGTTAGCTTTTAATAATGATTTTAATCTCAGTGGTACTGGTGGATTTCTGCGGGAAATCCGAGCATTTCTTTGCGTCATTACGTCACATCTGTCCACATAAAGAAGGAGTCCCGACAAGTAGGCTATATTGTGTGTGAGAATGTTCGAGGTGTAGATTTATAACCTTTTCTCACAGCACTTGAAATAATTAAACTAATAGCGGATCTAGAATGTTTCAAACGACAATCACCAGTGACCACTGGAGATTCACCTGTTGTAAAACACAAAAGACTTCGGACTTCAGAGTGGCTAGAGAAGAAAGAGACTGCAACCGGCCCATGCGAAAAAGAGGCTAAACATCGGCAGGGCTTTTGAAAGATGGTGTGAACTCCCTGTTTTAAAGGGGTTCAAAACGGACGCAGAGTCTGCTTTTTTTTTTTGCTAGACAGGTAAGACATTTCAATAACAGTAGCGCACTTGTTCGCTTAATTTACACAGTTACAGAGTTTCCTTTGTTGTGCCTTTCTCGTTTTGCTATTATGGAAAATATGAATTATTTTGTGCTAGCTATGAGAGGGAGCAATTCACCTCTACTCCAAGAAAATCAAACCCGCCTCCTCCGTTGTCAAGTATTGAATCTGAATCAGATCGGTAAAGTGAAAATGTTCCTGTCGTAAGATTTTTATATTATGTTATATTATATTATAACACGTTTATCCATAACAGGGATTCCGTTCATACACAGTTTATTTCATAGCACTATGATTGTTATTTGTTTGTACAAAATAACTGCTCTTCTATGATTTGCACGGTTTGACATGATATGATCAGCGCGATTTACTGCAATGCTTTTTTCCCCCTTAGTTGATCAGAACAAAAGTGGATGTTACTTACTTGTTCAGACATAATTTTCCGTTGAAAATTCTAATATTGGTCATACTTCCAAAAAGTAGAATCTGTGATTCTGAATGCCAGTATCCACACCGGCACGGTGATTGACAGCCGCACACTCACCTCAAAAAAATTGGATTCATCCGCGCTGTTTCATGTCGATGTACAACCCACGTAAAGTGAGATGGTCCTCACTGCAGAACACGAAATCCAGGGGGAGGAGTCAAGTCAAGTCAAGTCAAGTTTATTTATATAGCGCTTTTCACAATACAGATTGTATCAAAGCAGCTTCACAGTATTAAATTAAAATAATACATCAATGTTTGTTTCTAGTGGAAAACGTCCACGTTTGGTAATGCTGATAAATAGTATTGTTGATTGATTAATTAAATTAAATATCCCCAAATATCCCCAACTGAGCAAGCCAAAGGCAACAGTGGCAAGGAACCGAAAAACTCCATCAGGTGACCTAATGGAGAAAAAAAAAAACCTTGGGAGAACCCAGGCTCAGTCGGGGGCCAGTTCTCCTCTGGCGTTTATGAACTAGAGGTCGGATTTAACTGTAAGATTAAAAGTATTATATGAATGCCTGGCTGAAGAGATGCGTCTTTAATCTAGTTTTAAACTGGGAGAGTGAGTCTGAGCAACGAACAGTATCAGGAAGACTACTCCAGAATTTTGGAGCTAAATGTGAAAATGCTCTCCCTCCTTTGGTGGACCTAGAAATCCTAGGTATGACCAAAAGCCTTGAATTTAGTGATCTTAAAGAGCGCGATGGATTATAGGGCGATAGAAGATCCGTTAAATAGGAGCTAAGTCGTTTAGGGCTTTATAAGTCAGTAGCAATACCTTGTAATTAATACAGAACTTTATAGGTAACCAATGTAGTGATGATAAAATTGGTGTTATATGATCATATTTTCTTGATCTAGTAAGAACTCTAGCAGCTGCATTTTGGACTAACTGTAGCTTGTTTAGGATCTAATAAACATGTTGTTGTTTTAGATGAAGTGAGAAGTTTATTTAACTCTTTTTGTTCTATAGTTGTAAAGCACTGTAAGTGTTCTTGCGGGGTGATAATTGAGGCTGAATTATAAGGCGCG
The DNA here is from genome assembly GCF_965113295.1 of Leuciscus leuciscus. Taxonomy (NCBI): domain Eukaryota; kingdom Metazoa; phylum Chordata; class Actinopteri; order Cypriniformes; family Leuciscidae; genus Leuciscus; species Leuciscus leuciscus. The sequence continues at coordinate 23,680,548 of NC_138726.1, read as the reverse complement.
ATTAAGGATTGAACGTTTACAATTGTGGTTCTGATGTTTTCTATTTTCTCAGTGAAGAACTTCATGAAATCATTACTACTAAACTGTAACGGAATATTTTGTTCAGGTGACATCTGTTTATTTGTTAGTCTAACCACGGTGTTAAATAAAAACCTTGGATTATTTTGGTTATTTTCTATTAGTTTGCGGAGATGCTCTGCCCTGGCCGCTTTTAGGGCCTTTTTATAACGTGACATTCTGTCTTTCCATGCGATTCTAAAAACCTCTAAATTAGTTTGTTTCCATGTACGCTCTAAATTACGGGTTTCTCTCTTTAGAACATGCGTAGTATTGTTGTACCATGGTGCTTTACTTTTCTCTCTGACCTTTTTTAATCTAATAGGTGCAACAATATCCAATGTTCCAGAGAGAATGGTGCTCATAGTGCTAGTTAATTCCTCTAGTTCATCTGTTTGTTTGGGTTCACTGAGTAGCTGAGACCAGATCCAGATCCAACTCCTCCCACCTTACATATACCTAAACGTACCTATCTCCACCCCCTGATCCCTAAACCCACCCCTAAATATACCCATCTCCACCCCTTAATCCCTAAACCCACCCCTAAACCTACCAATCTCCACCCCTTATTTCTGGATCCAACTCCGCCCCCTGGATCTCGTGTACTGCATTGAGGTGCTACTGCGTAAAGTTGATAATTCCGCAAATAACTGCAATTGCAGATTTCGAACAGAGATGGCGACAAAGAGGAAAAGCTACGTACTGCAGATTTAAGTATTATGTATAATGAACTAACAATTAACATTTTTAGATATAACATGTATGCTTACCAACGCACAGTACAGTTATTTGATCAAAAATACAGTAATATTGTGAAATATTATAATTTAAAACATTTTCCATTTTTATATATTTTAAAATGTAATTTATTCCTGTAATGGCAAGAGTTTAATTTTCAGCAGCCATTACTCCAGTCTTCAGTGTCACCTGATCCATCAGAAATCATTCAATGCTCATCTTGTTCTTAATATTTATATTTTTGTGGAAACCATGATGCATTATTTTATTTTTATTTTTATTTTTGACGAATAGAAAAGTTGAAAAGAAAAGCATATCTCTGAAATATATATATATATATATAATTTTTTTAATAAAATGTTTAACTGCCACTTTTATTCAGTGCTAACACATTAATGTTCACTTATATTACCTGCATAATTTTAAAAGTAAACCTATCTAGATTAATAAACCATATGAAGATTTATAAACAGTATGAGGTACTGTTCATATAGTTCATGAAACCTAACGCATTAACTAACAAATTAAACCTTAATGTCAAGAATAACCTCAATGCCTCAAAGAATAACTTCATAAGCCAGAGAGTTGTAGCACCATATGCTCATATTGTACTAGAGACAACTTTATCATGCAGATACTGTTAGGACCACTATGTGTTTGGATTTAAGTCTTAAAGACTCCCAAATGAAAGTCTTTTGAGCGAAAGAGCATGTCAGTGAAACAGAGACTGTTCTACTGCTCAGACTGCCCATTAAAAGATCAAAAGATGTCACTATGCCACAGGACAGCAATATCACAGCAATTAGCTCCCATTATCCATGTAAAAATGACATTATGCTATTCATCCGTCTTAAGATGAACAGAAAGACAGCAAGATCATCTAATGGCTCCTTAGCAAAGGCTGGCACACCACACACACAGCCTTGACCTTTTGCCCTCTGGAAAGGTCAAGCCATCATCCGTCAGATTTGGATGTACGGAGTGTCATTAACCTCCACCAGAGTGATCAAGTGTTAAGTACACACTCCTTGAAATGCATCAAAATTGCCCTGACCATTGGAGCCTGTGATTCAGCTACATACAAGAACATTTTTCACAGCCTTTGTCAGTGTCAATGGGCAGTGGGAGGGAACCCATCCAGATTTCACAGGGATGAGCAACACTGACCCGCTGTGTCAACACTGACTCTGAAGCCATACCAATGTATCAGGATAGGCTGTGTCTGATTATACGCTCTTTTTTTGCTTGCAGGTTATCGTTAGCCTGTTAGAACCCTCCTTTTGTGAATACTAGGGAAGATACACAGTTCAAATGTTTGGTGTAGTTACAATTTATTTTTTATTTTTTATGTTTAACCCTTCAACGCATACCTCGGGTCTTTAGTGACACGGGACGTCATTCATTACCCCTCTCCTCATTCATTCAGTTCAAGTTAGACATCAACCTTCTGAGTAGTCCTCAATTTATGCATTAAACAATATAACAAGATTATTTTTTTTTGCCTGTTTTCCCATTCATTTTTGCTAACGACCCGAGGTGTGTAAGTAATTTTTTTTCTTTTTCTGTACAACAATTTAATATTTCATGACTGAATAAGTGCAATTCAGCTCATTGTCTGATTCACAATGATGAAGTGACGTTTCACTCGTAGGTAGTTACAGAATAGGCAGAAAACAAAAGATTAGGAAGTATCATCAGCAAAACTTGAAATGGCTCAGCAATTTACTGCATGAGCAAACTGAACAATCAAATAGTGTCACTGTCACTTGATGGTGGATCTGTTGAGGAAGCTGTCAGTGATAAAAAAAAAAAAAAAAAAAGTTTTGAGAATGTTTGAGATCGCGAATATGAGCCAGATGCTGAATGTACTGGGAAATGAGCTCTGACGAGGTCAGTGATGGTATAAAACATCTGTTCAAACTGAACCCTTCCAAGCTCCAAAAGGTAACTATGTATGCTTTATTTTATTCATCTGTTATTGTTAATCTAATATCAGGAGAGTTTTATATTATTGTGACAGGTAGATCCATCCGTGTTAGATATAGGCCAGATCCGGGTCGATCCCGAATATGTAATGTTGAAACATTCATGCATCTAAGTATGTTTGCAGATATTTAGGAAACATGCTAAGTTCACATACTCATATTAACACACGGATCCATCAACTCATTAACTTACAGTGTGTCAGTCTCATCACCTTCCATCATTAATTGTGCTTGCTCTTGTTGCATATCCTCAATCTGGAAACCCAATCTGCAATACCCATTTCAACTGCTAGCTGTCAATATTAGACACTGCACCTTTATAATATTTTATGCTCATCAAGGCTGCATTTATTTGATAAATTACAGTAAAAACGTAATATCGTGAAATATTTTCAAAATGTTTATATTTCTGTCATGACAACTCTCGGGAGATTGGCATGGCAATGGATATGGCAATAGAGATTGGCATGGTAATGGATATGACAATGTTAATATAATTGGTTTTGGCGAAAAAGATCTGCTACGCTGCTGCTGCAGAGCAAATACAGAGACTTGCTACTGCCAATAAATTCACAGACATTGCTCTGAGCATGTAAGCAGCTGCTGCACATGTAACATACATGAATTTGCTGTGACTTTTGCACAGACATTAGGCTTGTTTGAGATGCGCCTTGCCTCGCCTGAAATGTATGTGAGAGTAGGCGGCTGCAGTGAGGGGAGGAGTGAAAAAAGCGCAGGCAAGCCGGACAGATCTCTCTTCTCGTAATGGATCTGACCATTGCGAGATCAAAGATGGATATCGCGGGATTCACGCTCGTGCAGTGTTGCTAATAAACTGGATGTAATTCAAGTTCTGTTGCTTTTATATGAAAATAAATAAAATGAACAAGACACCCAAAGTACTTGTTATTTAATTCCATTCCAAATACATGTTTATCAATATTTTTTTTCTTTAATACAGACATGTGTTTTTATTTATTTTCTTTTTTTATAAAATTAAATTGCATAACCCAAAGAGATCGCACTGTCAGATAGTTTGGGAATATTCACACTTAACATATACACATAAAACCTGATATTAGAGTTTTAAAATCAAACATTTTAAAAGAGAACAATACATCACAGTTGTTTAAACCAATGAGCATTAAGCTGTGTCGTCAGCAAGTCGTTTCCCATCGTGCTTTTGATCAGCGCAGTCGGTGGAGAGCAACTGCGCTCGACTGCAAAATTCGACACGTGCGCCTTGCGCTCGCGAGAGATTTTTGACATACGTCAGCATGACATCAGAGCCAGGCGGTCCGCACTCGGACACATTTCTAACCGGCATGCATCTCGCGCTGATCACCGGTGATCGGTTCTGCGCAGATTTTGCTCATCTCAAACAAGCCTACTGCTGTGAGCATGTAAGCTGATGCTGCACATGTAACATACATGAATTAACCCCCCCCAACAAAGGAGGAAATAAGAGAAAAGGGAAGATCCCTCTTCAACGCAAATATCCAAACAGATCATTTACAGGTTGTACAGCCATGTGACGGCAAGTGATCGAGGAGACAACAGCAAGTAAAATTGGTTCTTTATTGGCACAAGTAAACCAGACTCAGAACGTGTAGGAAGAAAACGGGAACAGATACAGTCAATGCAGGTATTTCTCACGATCCTCAGGGAGAGCTCAGGGTGCGTCGGTAACGCAGGCTTGCGTGGGCAACTCGGTGAAGCACGGTCAGATGAGTGAGGTGAAATCCCAGTGAAGACACGACGTGAAGACAAACTGCATTGACGATACATCCAAACAGAACTCAGGCTGGAGACACGAGGAGACGAGGAAGAACAGGAACTGAACGGGGAACATCCACAAACAACGATCTGACAAACACAAGATGCACACGGTGAGTATAAGTAGCCGTCTGGAATGAGGAACACCTGTCGCTGATTCTCCCGGAGAATAATCAGCGACCACGCCCACACACTCATACACACCACACGCAAGGAAGAGTCAATGAATTCCTCAACCGTGACAAGCCAATAGCCGCGTTTCCACTGTCGGGCCAGGGCCGGGCTAGGGCTAACAGCGAGCCGACCCGGGCCAGTGGCCTCGGGCCTCAAGCACTGGGCTTGCGTTTCCACTGCCGGGCCATTAGCCCTGCAGCGCTGCCCTAAACCCCGCCCTTAACACGCCTCCCTGGATCAAACGTCAAACGTCATACAAGTGTAGTAGACGGTCCCTGCTCCACTTCTGAGTCAAATAAAGCACTCTGGGATGACAATTCTAGCACACAAAACATAAACACGCATATGAGCCACTTATGCAATATTTTATTTGTTTTCTTAGGAAGATAGAAAACTTAGCATTTATGAAGATAGCATGTATTAACTCACCGTCCGCGGCTGCCATAGTGTCCCGACTTGTCTCTCCACTAACAGAGGGACGGTGACCCAGCACACCGTCCACCAAGTCGAACCATGGAAGGTTCCTTCTCTGGGCACCGCTTTGTCCATTGTGCCTTTTAATCGCCTTGTACTGCGCCCGCAACTTTTTAATTTTTTCCCGAACCTGAAGCGTTGTTCGCTGAATGCTTAGCTTAGCAAGTTCAGCAACGATGTATTTTATAACGTCCTCGTTTCTGCACACGCCGTCAAATTGACGTTGTACCCTTTCTTCTGCCCAAATGCTCAGAAGAGCTTTGGTATCTTCGACAGACCAGTACAGGCGATTCTCCATTTCGAGCAGCGTTTATTTTTCGCGATATAAAAAAGTGAAATGTGCATCTTGCCGCAGACCATAACTTTCCCTAACACCGATAAACTCCGCCTTTTACCTTGACCACGCCTCTAGCCCGAGCTGGCCCAAGGTATTCGATGGACCAGAATTCCTGGCCGTTGGCCCCGAGTAGGCCCCGAGTAAGCCCCGATCAAGCCCCGGAAGTGACAGTGGAAACGCGACTGGCCCTGGCACGCACTACACTGCCCTGGCCCGACAGTGGAAACGCGGCTAATGACAATAAAGATGCGGGCAACAGCTGAAAGAATATCTATACTTTTGTAAAACAACTGTTTTACCCTACACAGTTGCACAGGGTAATGGAAGAAATAAACAATACACATGATGTTGATTGGTAAAACAAGCTGCTGCATCGGCAGATATATCTGCACAATGATGACATAGACAGGAGACAGGAAGGGATAGGAAACCCCTGGCAAAGCTGAATTTTCAGCAGCTATTACTCCAGTCTTCATTTCCATGTCACGTGATCATTCAGAAATCAGTATATATGATGATTTGGTGCTCAAACATTTATTGTTATTTCCAATGTTGAAAACAGTTGTGCTGCTTACAATTTTTTTGTAGAAACCATGGATTATGAATGAATTAAATTTTTTCAACATATTTACTGTCAATTGGATCAATTTAATACGCCCTTGCTGAAAGTATTAATTTCTTTATAAAAAACAATTTTTTTTTTTTTTTAAACACGTACTGCCCTCAAACTTTTAAATGGTTGTGTACACACTACATGGACATGTGCCACTGTTCAACAACCAAACCTTCTGCCACCAGATATTGTCATTATCCAAAAGTTGTGTTTCAACTCAGCAATCGATGATTTGCTTTGTAATCCCAACCTAGGCTCATTGTAAAAACATGTCTCTACCTATTTTTTTTTGTGCAAAATTCAGCTTCCAGTTTTCAGCTTCCAGGACTTGTGTACAGATCCTTGCAACATGGGGCCTTGCATTATCATGCTGCAACATGAGGTGATGGCCGTGGATGAATGGCACAACAATTGGCCTCAGTGTCTCATCACGTTATCTCTGTGTATTCAAAATGCCATCAATAAAATGCACCTGTGATCATTGTCCATAACATATGCCTGCCCATACCATAACCCCACCGTCACCATGGGCCACTCGATCTACAACGTTGACATCAGCAAACCGCTCACCCACATGACGCCATACACGCTGTCTGCCATCTGCCCTGTACAGTGAAAACCGGGATTCATCCGTGAAGAGAACACCTCTCCAAAGTGCCAAACACCATCAAATGTGAGCATTTTCCCACTCAAGTCGGTTACGACGACGGACTGCAGCCAGGTCGAGACCCCGATGAGGACGACGAGCATGCAGATGAGCTTTCCTGAGACAGTTTCTGACAGTTTGTGCAGAAATTATTTTGTTATGCAAACCGATTGTTGCAGCAGCTGTCCGGGTGGCTGGTCTCAGACGATCTTGGAGGTGAAGATGCTGGATGTGGAGGTCTTGGACTGATGTGGTTACACGTGGTCTGCGGTTGTGAGGCCGGTTGGATATACTGCCAAATTCTCTGAAATGCCTTTGGAGACGGCTTACGCTAGAGAAATTAACATTCAATTCATGGGCAACAGCTCTGGTGGACATTCCTGCAGTCAGCATGGCAATTGCACGCTACCTCAAAACTTGTGACATCTGTGGCATTGTGCTGTGTGATAAAACTGCACATTTTAGAGTGGCCTGCACTACACTGCGTGAGGCAAATGGTGGTCACACCAGATACTGACTGGTTTTCGGACCCCCCCAATACAGTAAAACTGCACATTTTAGAGTGGCCATTTATTGTGGCCAGCCTAAGGCACACCTGTGCAATAATCATGCCGTCTAATCAGCATCTTGATATGCCACACCTGTGAGGTGGATGGATTATCTCGACAAAGGAGAAGTGCTCACTAACACAGATTTAGACAGATTTGTGAACAATATTTGAGAGAAATAGGATAAATAATTTGTGTACATAGAAAAAGTCTTAGATCTTTGAGTTAAGCTCATGAAAAATGGGGGCAAAAACAAAAGTGTTGTGTTTATAATTTTGTTCAGTGTATATTATCACACAACTTTAATCTGCTAAATATAAGTATGCAATTATAAGGCATGAATATATTATAACATAAGCATGATATATTATAAACATTAGTATCAGAACTTTTTGTAAAGCTGCTTTAAAACAATGTGCATTATGAAAAGTGCCATACAAATGAATATGACTTGACAGGACTATCTCCAACAAATGATACAATACATTTCCAATGAACAGTACAGAAGCTGAATGGATTTCCAGGGTAGAATTGTAATGTTGCTGAGAAAGACAAGCGAAGACGAGGATCTAAACGCAGGGTATTTTAATAAAGTAACAAGAAACATGGAACTCAGAACTCAAAGGAACAAAACCAGGGAATCACAGAGGCAACCATTACATGAACAACAACTGACAAGGTAACAAGTGAAACACAAGGGTTATAAATACACAGAGACAAACAAGCTTAACTAAGTAACAAGGGGGCGTGGTTAATAAGAAACACCTGGGGAGACTAATAAAGAAGAAAGACTACAAAGGACTACAAAACATAGCACAGAACAGGAAATAACAAAAGTGCACACAAGACAAGGGAAACACAGGACAGGAATAATGACAAGAATAGTTAGTTCCACCTTTTTACCATCACTTCCCTTTCTTGCCACACCAACATTTGAAGATAAACCCACTACAGTAAAACAAGTTGATCACAGAGTAGACCTCTGAGCCAAGTGGAAACGGCAGAACTATAGCCTACAATGCGATGAAAACATCTCGTTTCATGCTTCTTTCAAACCTCTCCTTTTTTTTCTGCCTCACTGGACAATTGTGGCCGTTTATTTTGTTCTTCCTATATTTTCGGATTTAAAATAGGCAATTTTATTTTGACAGCAATTTGTATGTAAAGTGAAGCCAGGAGAGCCTCATGCATTCTGATACCTGCCTTCCTGCTGTTTGCTGATGCAGCTTTTATTTCCAGAATAATCCGTGACATTTCCTGTTTGAATTGTGGATCTCTGAGCTTTGAGGTCGTTTAAAACAACATAGCAAATTTTTTAATGAAAATATCAGGCATTTTCCATGGCAAGCCTCATTTTCAATTCACTATTTTCTTTAATACAATTGCCAAGTGTGAATGTGCAATCTTGCAAAGAAAAATGTAATTGCTTCTTAACTTTTGTCACTTCCTCTCGCTTTCCCTTTTCTTCTAAATGATTTTCATATGTTATTTATGGGTGTATTAAGCCAAAAGCATCTGTTGCCTCTGAGAATTTATGATGCATTACTACGATGGCTGAGGGCAAGCCATTCTGTCTGATGAAACATTACTTCAGATCATCAATTAGAGTTGTGGAGTGGAGCCTGATGTGTGTTTTTTTTTTTTTTTTTTTTTTGTCTAGGAAACGATCATGAAAAAAGAAAGAAAAAAAAATGCATTTAATTAATCAAGACGAAACATTTTAATTTGTATTTAAACACTGGGAATTACACAGGCCAATAAAAAAAAATACATCCAGGGGTCAGTAATTTGTATAGTGAAACAGTGTAAGAACAGTTATATTAATAATGTAAACACTAGTTACTAGAAATCTACATTTATTTACATTGTTACTGTTGGTAATGCATTAACTAATTTCTAACTAGTCCTACTAAATCTCTCCTCTGACAAAAATAGAGAGAGAGAGCAAGAGAGAGAGAGAGAGAGAGAGAGAGAGAGAGAGAGAGAGAGAGAGAGAGAGAGAGACAGAGGGAGAGAGCTGATTATGATGGATCTGACATAGGTCAGTTATGAGTCTCTCTATGCCAGATGAACCTTGACTCCTGTACCTTTTTAGCACTGGCTATCGCTCAAAAATTTAACAGCTATGGCAGGGTTTAAAATAAAATTGTTTCACCATCTTTTATGTGTTGATTTCATGGATTGGTTAGAATGGTTTGAAGACCTTGAAAGGTCTTGTCATCAATTGTACATTTTTAAGTGGTCACTTTGTGGTCTAGAACAATTTGTGATCAGTCCTAAACAAATGATTGTTAATCTTACTTAATAAAAAATCCTCTCCAGTTGCGCATTTCCATGGTGCACCAGAAAGTCTTTTCAACCCTCCCCTGTGTGCTCAAAACTGAGCAACCCTGTAAACATGCATCCTTCAAGAAACTTCCCCACAGCAATTTAGGTTCTATTAATAATTAAGTGACCCAAACTAGATGAAGAAATGAGAAAATGTCTTCAATCTTTGACAAAGGATTGACTATAAAGGAATGTTACATTGCTCACAGTGGTTTTCACTTCCCAGAAAATCAATAATTAATCCTAAAACTTAATCCTGCTGATCTGTAATGTAGGTCTGCAGTGTAAAAAAGTACTGCAAACAGCAAACGGAGCAATATATTTCAAAATAATTTATTGAGATTTAAAATCCCGCTACACCTTGTAACATGTTAGTAGATAGCAAATAAGAAATATTAAATAGAAAAAAATACTACTACTACTACAGTCCAGCTATTAAGAATATAAGCTAGTTTGTGCACTAAAATCGAAGGCAGTCTTGTGACAGTAAATTGGATTCGCTGTTATACAAACATTTCATCAGCAAAAAGCCAGCCACTAACATAAGCCAGAGTACTGTAATGGGAAAACACGCTCTCTCTTTCTCCCCAGCGTATCTAATGCAAGTGTGAGTTGTTCACAGTCATGCTAGGGGTTACCAGGCTGACCCTGGTGAAGATGTGTTCATCTCTCCTCAGATTTGAGCCCTTCTCCCTGATTTATTAGTCTCTGAGTCTAGACCTTCTGCACTAGGGACTGGAGGAGGCAGATTTACATTCCATCTCAAATTATTGTTTGGGCTTAGACCCACAGGACTGATATACATCCGAGGTAAAGCTTACAGACTGCAGCTTCATTTTTGCATCATAGATAGCGTGGTAAGCTATTTGTTTCTGGATAAGCATATATCTGACAGCTAATTATTTCTATGGACTGGTGTTTGTTACACAGGTGCAACATTTCAACAGTAAGTACTATCCGCTAGAGATACAGTATATGGGTTTATTTGGTACATTTGAAAAGGATACTTAAATGTGCCAAGAGGCTCTGCTGTAAGAGCCTTGCGCCCCTGACAGGAAGGCCATGGTTCAAATCAAATCAGGGAACTATCATTGTGCCCTTGAACAAGGCAATTTACCACATGCTCCAGGGCCTTTGAAGTATGTATGAGTGTCTCTGTGCTGTAATGCCACTCTCCTTCGGACGGACGGACAGACAGATTTTACTTGCAATAACAACAAGGGATCAGTGGACAGAAAGCACACACACGCACATTTATTTGGCCCCACACTTCTGCAAAACAATACCGCTCCCCGAATTCAAAACCAGCTAACCACAGCAGAATAATGCTCTCCCTATAAAATTTTCATGTGCTATTCACTTCCAACCCAGCTTCTTTTTTTTCTTTTTTTACACAGAGTTGTTTATTTAACTATTTATTTATTTTTAGGAACTGTGAAATTGCATGAGCCGAGATGCCTGCTTGCCATTTTTGTGCACAGTTCACCAATTCTTCAACCCCTGTTTCCACTATGCTGAAGATATGGATGCATGTGCAGTGTTTTGTTCTCAATAATACATGTGGTTTCTATTCAATGCATTGCATGCTGAGGGGTCCCAATGAAAAAGCACTCTGGGCGATTGGGTGTGGAGCAGAGGCTGTGGCGTAGTTTAGCTATTTTGGGTTAGCCCTGGAATAGTTCAAAGATGTTGTTTACTTCAAAGTTTGCTTTTAATCTTGAAGCGGAAGTAGCAACATCTTTTCTTTCTTAGTGTAACATCAATTCAAAAAAAAAAAAAGAATCAGTAGAAAATATGCAAGGTTAAACCTATTTTGATCCCATACTGGGGCTTATTTACATAGGGCTATCATGGAACCCATGGACAAACCCATAGGGCCCATAACCCATAGGGCCCATTGTGCCTACATTGGCCTTACCATGAAATGAGTGTCTAGTGGTGCTTCTCATTTCTTATTTGGGCATCCTTGTTTCCGGTCCTAGCTTCATTCCTTCACATCTTAGCTCCACTCCCTTTAGGTTGCATTGAAGGACAGAGGAATCGAAGGAAAGATTATTTGCACATTGGAATATTCTTGATCACTCAAGCGTCACTTCAAAGCTTCATCAGCTGCGCTGAAGGGATCTGCCCTTATGTTGTTCAAGTTTGGTTATTTAAGAAACTCCTAACGCATATTAATAAAGCAAGATGCCCTCTTGAAATATTTGAGATTTATATGGTTTATCTGAACTGAAAAGGTAAGACAAAGGTATAATTGCACTCTATTTAGCACAAACAGGGCTACCATAATATGTGAGCAACATGCATACATGTTTGTATTTTTGAGAGAATAATGTTTATGCACGGTTATTGAAAAAACTAAAAATTTTAGTTTCTGAAATAAGGCCACAAAACACATACTAAATATGTGACAATAAGACTTTTGACTAATGGATGTCGTTGCCTAGAGTTTTTTCTTCAAAATGATGTGAAAATCATCCTCCCCTTATCATTCACATAACACAATACATTGATTTAAATCTTGTAAAACACTTTTTGTTTGTAAAGGCAATATGCGCAAGGGGCGTCAACAATTCAACAGCATCATGCGGAGACAATGGGGCCCGCATACTTAATGAGCCATTCATTCAGGTGTGTCACCTATAGCCACAAGAAAGAATGCAAGAGCAATATATATATATATATATATATATATATATATATATATATATATATATATATATATATATATTCATATATATATATATATATATATATATATATATATATATATATATATATATATATATATATATATATTCTACCAAATTGGTTCACAGTTGGAAGCATGTCATTTTTATTTATTTTTTATTTATTTATTTTTTTTCACAAATTTTGCTTGCAAATTGTATAATATCCAAGGAAAACATGTCTAGTAATTGTGCAGTTAATTATCATACTGTATTTTCAGTTTTGGAATATGTATACTCTCCCCAAATTTGTCAATAATAAAACACAATAAAAATTATTTAAAGAAAGGCTTATATTTACCTTTTAAAATTTGTTTACTCTTGTAAATATATATTTTTTATTAAAAAGGTTACAATTACAACAACAATTGAAGTGTAATCTTTCTTTGTAAAAACTAAAGTATACATTTTATCATACATATTTCAAAGTTAAGGATTCATTACTTCGAATATAGCCTACATTGACGAAACATACTATATTTAACATATTAGCAAAAATTGGCAAACAAAAGCTTATTTGAGGTGGCAGATATTTTACAGTAAAAATGTGTAATCTATCCAAAACTAATCAACAAAATGTTGTCTTTCATATGTCTGTAACATAGGTCTTTCGTTTTTATTATAAGGAATATAAATGTTAATTTGCAGTTTAATACGTTGCTTATACAAATACATTTTATTTCAACATATTTCAGTCAATTTTTACTCAGTATAGCAAAATAGTTTGCTAAAAGCAGATCATTCATTCACACACAGAAACGCAATTCAAATTTAAACCGTCTTTTTGCGAGTTGTGGTAAACAACGCATCTCTGCCATTCATTCATTCACAGAGAAACGCGATTTACTTGAGAATGAAAAAAAAAAACGTACTACAGTATTCCATCCGCTCCTCGAAATACCAGCACTTCTGAGGTACGTTTTCCATTATTATTATTCCTCACAGCGCTGCGAGACAGTGTAAACAAGTGCAATGATCTGAATAAATTTGTGTTTTCTCAAGCTGATATGTGGGCGTTCACAGTTTGTATGGGATCGCCTCACTCATTTGCGTTTGAATAGCGTGCGCTCTCCGTGGGCGGGGCAGATTAAAACGTAATGAGCTGAGATGAGAATGACTGACATCTCTCTCTTTTCATAAAGATTACATAAACAGAGAATATTTTTTTATATATATAAATTACTTCATTTAAAAGAAGAGAATTCAAGCTTCATGCCTGTGTGTCTGTGTGCCTGTTTGACTGAGTATTCGCGGAGTTATTGTTCATTTTCGGACGCGTTTCAGAATGGACTTCACTGACAGAGAGAAGGCAGAACTCGCTTCGTGTTTATTTTTCTTTATTTGGCGAAAAGCACAACACTTTGTTTTTATTGTGAGTATACACAAAAATATATCGTATCGTATACGAATATCAATTGTTTTGACGCTGTGCAAGCTGCAAAACATTCCCCACACCATTACACCACCACCACCAGCCTGCACAGTGGTAACAAGGCATGATGGATCCATGTTCTCATTCTGTTTACGCCAAATTCTGACTCTACCATCTGAATGTCTCAACAGAAATCGAGACTCATCAGACCAGGCAACATTTTTCCAGTCTTCAACTGTCCAATTTTGGTGAGCTCGTGCAAATTGTAGCCTCTTTTTCCTATTTGTAGTTGAGATGAGTGGTACCCGGTGGGGTATTCTGCTGTTGTAGCCCATCCGCCTCAAGGTTGTGGCTTCACAAATGCTTTGCTGCATACCTCGGTTGTAACGAGTGGTTATTTCAGTCAAAGTTGCTCTTCTATCAGCTTGAATCAGTCGGCCCATTCTCCTCTGACCTCTAGCATCAACAAGGCATTTTCGCCCACAGGACTGCCGCATACTGGATGTTTTTCCCTTTTCACACCATTCTTTGTAAACCCTAGAAATGGTTGTGCGTGAAAATCCCAGTAACTGAGCAGATTGTGAGATACTCAGACCGGCCCGTCTTGCACCAACAACCATGCCACGCTCAAAATTGCTTAAATCACCTTTCTTTCCCATTCTGACATTCAGTTTGGAGTTCAGGAGATTGTCTTGACCAGGATCACACCCCTAAATGCATTGAAGCAACTGCCATGTGATTGGTTGATTAGATAATTGCATTAATGAGAAATTGAACAGGTGTTCCTAATAATCCTTTAGGTGAGTGTATATACTACAAGCTGTGTGCTTGTATTATAAATATTTAAAATTGATTAAAACCAATGGTGATATACATTTATTCTTTGAAATCTGGGGTTTTATTTGTAAAAGTGGAGATGGAACCTTATAATTCCAAACAGAACCAGAGCTCTCTGAATTATAAGGTTCTATCTCCATTTGGGCCATCTTAAAAAAAATCCCATTTCCAAATGTGCCAGGATTTTGATATTATATCCTCAAAGTACCTGTAGGGTGATGGTCTTGTTGAGCTATAATAGTAGATTATACTACATGTATCGTCTACGATAATATCAATTGTTTCAACGCTGTGCAAGCTGGCATTATAGAGTATGTCATTTGCATTGCAAAAAACAAACAAAAACGCCTTGAGTGCACACTTTCACTATGTGAGGTAGACTATTTCAATGCTGTTAGAAAGTCAAGTCACCTTTATTTAAATAGTGCTTTATACAATACAGATTGTCAAAACAGCTTTACAGTGATACATAGGAAGTAAAGCAGCTCTAAAAAGACAATAGTGTCATCATTCGGCTGAAGTCAGTTCAGTGTTGATTCAGTTTGGTTCAAGGAAAGTGTAAAGTTCCTCAATTATAGCTCATTCCATAAAGCAGATGTGTCATCCAGTTCAGTTCAGTACTCATTTGATAGTGTCAGTGCAGTCAAATCAATAAAATTGCTCAATATTAAGTGTCCCCAACTAAGCATGCCAGACGTGACAGTGGTAAGGAACCCAGACTTCATCAGGTGACAGAAATGGAGAAAAAAAAAAAAAAAACCCTAGGGAGAAACCGGGCCCAGTTCTCCTCTGGTCAAATGAACAAATAAGGTGCGATCATGATTCCATTCTGCATCACAAGTCCGATTATGAATGCCCCCAACATTCAAGATGTACAGGGAAATTTTCCCCCCATGAGATTTTGTCTTTATTTATACCAAATCATTGGGTCAAAGTGGGTTGGTATGCATCGGTATGCAGTACCAACACTTCTATATTTAAATATTTAGCGTACCTTAACTTTTTCTCACATACCGCCACTTCTCACATGTTGCCGGTACTTTGCCACTCAAAGTCAGTATCAATGTCTGGGTGATAATAGGGCTGTCGCGGTGAAGAAATTTCCCTTGCGTTAATAACAATGCTCAATAGCGTGATATGCGGTCCGATCGGTCTGCACAGCGCCGCTTCAAGTCGAACACACCTTACCTCTCATCTCGACAAATCATGTGAATGCAAACATATATATATATATATATATATGAATGAATGAATGAATGAATGATGTATAACAAATATTTCATGTCAATTAATGATCTTTTATAATTTTGTTGCTAACACTTATGTCCTAAACACCTTGTGAAACTTTTAATTGGGTTTATATAATCCCTCTATATTTGTGACAATCTTGCAATTGATCATACTTGAGTCACACAGACTTCAACATTCAGCCTGCAAAACACAATCGTAACAATTATATTTTGTAGTAAATTATCAAGTACTCTCTTCGGTTCTTTTTTAGTTACTAGAACTCTTGTGTAAGTGAACTATACTAACTAAGCATTTGTCAGTACTACATACTATTCCTATTTCACTTTACTTGTTTTTTGTTTTGTTTTGTTTTAAGGCAATCGGTTTGCATGCTTTTTTTTAAGTAAGCCCAACTAATTAGATTTTACAGTGAAGTTGATGCAAACATTCAATATGGTTAGAAATGAATTGCCCTTATAAAAGGTAAACAATATTTTAGGGCTAACCACTAACCACAGCTAACCACTGCACAGAATATGTTTCATATGCCATAGTTTCATAAGAGTCAGCAGTGTATGACAGGCTTAAACCAGCCAAAGTACCAGCACAAAAACACACAGCAAAATATTGTTTAGTTCCCGTTATTGACAAAATCCAAATGATCAGCCACTGATCAGAACATGCTAATAATTGCTTTCATTGATTTGATACATGGTCTCTCAACTTGATCACATTGTTATAAACCAGAATAGTCTCCACCAGGCTAGAGTAAATATAGTAACACGGTTACAAGGTGTGTGTAATTCAAAATATAAAAATGTTCTCTTTATTAAAGCTCCAAGTGAAGGGTTATCAGTTATCACAAAGCAGCAATCTGGTCGTTTGACAGTAGCTTCGACAGTACATAGCCTTTTCAGTAAAGAGACACTTTTTTTCCCCCAGCAAGCAAAATGTACTGTGAAACATCACAATGTTGCTGTACATAATGTCACATTATAATGCATACTAGCCAAACACGCTCTCATAAACTGTCCTCTCTCTCAACTACTAAGTCCAAGGGACAACTTCCTCATGAGAAATCCACATAAAAAAAACCCACAGATAATACGAATTAACATACACTCCACTACAAACCCAAATAATAATAATAATAATAATAATATTAATAATAAAGAATAAAAATAAAAATTTAAAAGGCAAATAAAAGTGTTGTGCTGTCTTTGCCATTTCTAGAATCTCTATGTTCTTGCATAATTGGATTGAATTTGGCAAGCATCTCTGTTATCTCCAAAGTTAACAATGATTTATTCATAAAGATTATTGTTTGCATCTCAGAATGTTATTTATATGTATATTAGTTTATAATATTCTTGGTCTTTATACAATTTGCTATATTTGAGATAAGATCAATTGATGTTTTCTGTTGTTCGGTTCCACAACTAAATGTCACCTAGCAGTAAGTTTGGACTTTTACATTGTATCTATGTGTGATAAAAACCAAATTTACTTATTTACCAGCTCAGTGATGATGTTTCGATTTAAAAAAAAAATTATTTATTTTTTGCACAGCATAAAATTGATTGGATTCAGTACACGGGACTTGTCACACACAAATAGAAATGTTGGGATGACAAGCATTTTTCCCGTCTGCGAAAAGTTTAGCATAGATATATAGATGGATTGCGTGAAGATACGAGGACATGACAGATGACCATGAACTTCACAAGACCTGTGCGACTACTTTTTCCGCACCAAGTCATTAATTCCTGCCTAAATTGACATGAAAGCAAAGACTGATACATATGAAACCGAAGTTGCGATGGATCACAACAATAGCATTGATGGAGTGATAGTTTGCCCCACCCTCAAGCTGAGAAACATGTCATCAAAGAAGAGAAGAGATCTCGTTGCAAATGGGAGGGGAAGTTATTTTGATTAAAGATTATGAGGGCACATGAATAATAAAAATAAATGTGCACGGATAAATTATTTATTATAAACACCGCAATATTCCATAAAAAAACAAGAATGGTCCATTTTGATTTCATGGTGACTTTAGAATCAATCTTGAGAATGCAGTTAAAACTGATCGGAAAATAATACAACCACAGTGCATTTTGCAAACTTGTCTCATTACCGTTTTTTAATGCAAGTAAAGTTTTGACTGATATTATTTGCACATTTTGATTTTCAATACTTTGTGTAGTGATGTTTGTGATGTGTGTAAAACATCACAATCAGTAAATGAGCTATCGCTCCACTACAGAGCATATATAAGCCTCTTGTTTATGCCTCTTGGCGTGCGTCATGGTTGAAAGCCCACCCCTACCTTTCGTGGCTTCGTACTATGGAGGTATGTTTTTAACTGTGTAGCTTGGGCGTAGTTTGTGGGGGGGTTGGGGGGGAGATAACCCCCCCCAATATTTAAATATATGCATTACAACCCCCCCAATATTTATACCATGATCACAATATCAGGAGGCATACCCAAACTTCAACCCCCCCAAAAAAAACCACCTAATTACTTCTTGTGGCCTGTGTATTCACAACAAGTACATATCGCGATGCAGATTAACACTAGGCGATTTCCTAGGCAGATATTGACTTGGGACTATATAAGGGGAAAGCACAGGCGAAGCACTGCTACTTGGGCGCAGAGATATCACGCAACACATGAAATCCCACGACTTCCGTCAACATACCGGCGTGAATAGTAGCTGGCTATTTTTCCTACAGTACATGAATGGCGATGAAGGAGGAGGCTATTTGAACCGTAGTCTATACACAGCTTCTCAGCATCCATCTTACAACCGAACAAAGACACAGATTAACATAAGGAAAAGTAATAAAAGACAACTTACATGTGCACTTTGTTCTGCCTGTGCTTTGAAAATGGATGGGACAGCCGTATCTTTCGTAGTACCGTCTTTCTGGGCCCATATTCTATTTTGTCAAAGTAGTCCTCTGGTGCAAGATGCTCTTCACAAACACGATACTGTATAATTTTGTAGAGAGGCGTTGAAGTACAGATATCCAGAGCAGCTAGCCATTTATTTCTCAGTTCCACATTCGATGGAATTCTGTGAAACATTACATTCGTGTATGTCCTTTGCTTGTTCTCACAACCTTTTGCTACGCAGGTAATTACTATGTTTGCTGTAACTGTAGCTGTAACTTCTCAAAATAAACAATCCAAAAGCGAAGACACTCGGTGCAGGTTATGCCGGTATGGTCTTCTTCTTCTTCCGTTTTTTGGCACGTTGCACGCCGATATGTTGACGGAAGTCGTGGGATTTCATGTGTTGCGTGATATCTCTGCGCCCAAGTAGCAGTGCTTCGCCTGTGCTTCCCCCTAATATAGTCCCAAGTCAATATCTGCCTAGGAAATCGCCTAGTGTTAATCTGCATCGCTATTTGTACTCGTTGTGAATACGCAGGCCACAACTAGTAATTAGGTGTTTTTTATTTTATTTATTTTTTATTATCACTTTTACTCAGAACATGCTAGCTGGCAACAAAGGATTCCATTCATTGTGCTAAGCTAAGCTAGCGCCAACCCTGTCAAACTAAAACAATGCATGCTGAGACAAAAATGCATTTGCCCACCTACCTAAATGTAGGAAAGAAGGTGAATAAGCCCTATTTCAAAAAACGGTGGCGTGTTCCTTTAAAGGTACAATATGTAAGAATTTTGCATTAAAATATCCCAAAATCTCAAGGCCAGTGTTATATATTTTGTTAAGTTGATTACTTACAATATCCCAAATGTTTCCAACTATTTTTAAATAATGAGAAAATTGCGATTTTAACCAAGGAAACGGGGTGTTAGAGCAGGGGGGAGCTGGGAGTCGCCAGTCAATTGCATCATATCCGCGTTACCCTCGGTTTCCGCTCGTACTGCGTGGAGTCCTGGACAAATGCGGAAGTTGTAGGCCTAGTTGTAGCGACAACTAGCAACAAACGTTAGCTTGTTTCGTGCTGTCATTATGGAACACAAATGAGAGCTCGGATCCACCGGTTTACTTTTCTCTGCGTCCAATTTTCTCTCCAGTCTCTGATTCCAGCACGGTCTCTCCACGCCAATAATACTGCAAAAAGACACAGGTGTTCGTCATTTGCACTTGACCTACTTACGTCCCGCTCGTCTTGTTTCTATCCCTCCCGTTACAGACGACGCCAGAGAATGTCTAATAGGAAGAGAATTGGCACTCTGGTTACTTCCGGTTTCTGGACTGGCTGCAGTAACACGTCTCTGTCCATGCGGGGGCGCTCGCAGGCGAGTGCAGAATGAATGGAGGTCTATGACGCTAAACCATCAAAATCCACTTTTCTCAGGATATAATTTTTTGTCTAGTAATTTGAATGTTGTATTCGAAAGGAGATGCAAAGAAATTACACATTGCTGGGTGTTAGATTTTTTAGAGTCACTTATTTGCTTTAAAAAGTCTTTTAAAATGTCAATGACGTCATACACATCGTACGACCAGAGATACTGCTTGACGGCAATCCTTCAGTCGCTTTGGTGCTTTCGCGCTCGGCACTTTCTTTTCTCTCGAGGCATCGACAACACAGCTGACACAGGTAAATACACGTGCTAGAAGAGTTTTTGTTTTGTTTGTTTCTGGTCCCGCTTCGGATGCCACGATGCCATCAAGCGGTATCTCTGGTCGTAATCAGTCCTTCACTGACCAATCAGCGTTCATTAGCAGAATGCTAGCGTGTTATGGGCAACAACAACTCAACCTGTAAGAAATCGAAAGGACATAAGTACTCGTTCATTCAATTTTCGACCTATAACCCATGTTGAACTTGCAAAACCTACAATAAAATCTGAGATTTCTCAACGGCAATCGGGTGAAAGAGACAAATTTAGCCGTCTAGCCCCATAGACTACCATTCAGTCTGCACTCGCCCGCGATCACCTCCAGTGGAATTCTAATGGAACTGCAGGCAAGATCGATACAATGGGGCTAATAGGAAGTGCCAAGGCTCTCCGTAGACGGGCTCTGACCACGCTGAACCACGCCCCCCCTCGCCACAAAAAGCATGTCATTAAACGCAACATTTATAAAAATAGAACATCCATGAACATGATTTTTCGATTCCCGTCTGACTGATTTACATCCACGGTGGAGTTGAAAAAAACTGTTCCCATCATTCTACGCTCCTTTACATCGTCATCAAGCTACGCCGTTGTTGTTGTTTGGAATGTAGCGCCCTCTAGCGGCAGAAAATGTTGCATATTGTACCTTTAAGAAACGGCGTTTCTTAACGTAGTTTCCGTACAAAAATAGTTGCTTTTATTAAAGTTACAATAGTTGGCCAATAGTCATTTAAGACCCGTAATCAGCACCATTGCCAGTAGGGCAAAAAAATAAATAAAATCAATTCACCTAGGTATCGCGATTTTTTTATTTTATTATTTTTTATATATTTTTTTTTATTTTTTTTTTATTACAGAATCTATATTAATTCAAATTAAATGTCTTTATTTTTGTCCTTGCTTATAGACGAGGTTGACAGAAGTTGGCCACTTTCGTTCTAACAGAGGATGAAATGTGTTGTTATCTTTGAGTGTTGAGTGACGTAATATCGCGTAAAAGCGACGTGAGACTGAATGCATTGAAAAGCCCTCACGCTTCTCATATGTTGAAAGAGAGATAAGAAAATAGAGCTGCACGATTCATCTTTAAAAGACTGTGATCTCAATTCAAACACCCACGCGATCTTCTTTCATTTTGTCTGTCTATTAAACTTTGACAAAATCATATCGCAACATTCAAAGCTGTGTTGGCGCTGCCGCTGACCCAGAGAGAGTTGTCATGAAATCGCTTCACAAACAGTCTTTTCAACCTCATAGTATCACTATTTCTGTGATACAATAGTTCAAATTATCATAGAAGTACTGGGATAAAAGTTTAAATTTCAAATATAAACACTGATGTATACGATAGCGATCAATAGAGTAAATCAGCTTTTGATAGAAACTTGGCGCTTAAAATAACGCATTTAACGATTACGTTGTTTCGCCACTAGGTGGCGACAAGTGACTGTTAAAAAATGTATTTGTTATTGAATCATTTATTAAAGAGAATGTAGTATTGTATGATGCTTGTTTTTGTGTACGAAAATGTTTTTGTAAATATGACTCATCTTATACATCATATAGCTACAGTGTGTATAAGTGTATGATTTAACTTTTCCCCATGGTCTAGTGTAAAAAAAGAGATAAAAGAACGTAATATTGAATCGCAATACTTGTAGAATCGCAATTCTTAAAAATAAATGATAATAAAAAATAAAAAAAACATACATAACGTATCGCCACCAAAGTATTGTGATAGTATTGAATTGGGAGATAGGTGTATCGTCCCATCCCTAATTGCCAGTGGTCGAATGAAACAAACAACAAAACAAAAACAATAATTGCAGGAGGGCTGAGGCTTCCAATTTGAAGTAAGGGCTGGTATGACAGCATCAGGTACACAGAAGAGACACCACGCCAATCTGAATCACACCCACCAGATTCACTGCAAATAATGACACAGCAATAATGACAACCCTTGGTGAAGTAAAGCCTGTGCAGCAAATAACCAGCCCACTTCAGAAAGCACTCAGCTCCTACAAAGAAAGGAACAAAAAGAAACAGAAATCACATTAGGAAGAAAATAAACCAAATGTTTATAAACAGGAATAAATGTAAATAAAGAAAAGTCAAAAGTACAATATACTAAAAAAAAAAAAAAAAGAAAGGATAAATATTACAGGACCATACACAATAAAAACAAAACAAAAGATCACACCAAACTCAGAGCTAACTACAGGTCATAGGTTAGCAAAATGACTCCAACATCTAAAACCACAATTGATACAATTGATGGAGATTGGAGACTGTTGCAAAACAGTCATAATCAATCAACAAGTCGGTGACAGAAACAGAAAAAAATCTACAAAAACAAATAAATAATCCAAGCAAAAAGGAACTTTCAAGCCCACTTGGGCTTTGGACGAGGAGGTGATTGGACCCCAAAAGCAACAGCGTGGCTCCAGCGCCGGCCCGAGGCATAAGCGAACTAAGCGGCTGCTTGGGGCCCCCTCGCCACCAGGGGGCCCCCAATAGATTTTTTTTTTTTTTTTTTTTTACATATTAATTAGCTTAAACAAGTGACATAAATGAATGAAAGGATTAATAATTCAAGACAAGAAAATTCTGATTTCATGATCAATATACCTGCCTACAACTGCTGCGGTGTCTGCCAGTGTTTGAGTGATGCGCATAACCTCGCGTGCATAGACAATTTGTGCGCAGTCACGGTAATGTAATGTTAAGCCATGTCACAAAAAAAATGTATTTGATCAATGATTTATCCTTTAAATGTAATGATATTCAGAACAGAACAAGAATAAAAAAATAACTATAAACAAGCCAAAACGAAATAATTTAAAGCGAAAGTGAAAGTAAGCGCCGTTGGGCTCACGTATCTCTCTCATTAGAATCAAAATGTTTCAACATTCGCGATGGATTTGGATGGTAAACTATTCTTTATCATAGGCTTTGTACTTCACTCACGTTCCAATATCAACGGAAAAAATCATCCTCTTCACACGCGCAAAAATGTGCTTGGAAACATCACAGTAGTGCAGTGCTTACGCTGAATGGTATGAATTGTACTACTGACTATTTAAACAGAGCATTGTCATTTTTATATGTTAGGTTGACTATTTTATTATTATATTTTATTACGGCTATAACGATTGTTGTTGTCAAGATTGCAATGCTGGAATATTTTGTGTGTGTGTGTGTGAGGCGCGGGCGAGATCGAACAGTGGAAACATAAAAACATACTCCGTCATTTCATACAAGACATCATTCAAACTGCAAAGGGTTGCAAAACGTTGGAGGATATTTTGCAAATAATTTATTTAATATTTTTTTGTGACAGTTTGTTTTCAGAAGTTTCAAAGAGTTAGTAAAAGAGTAAAGAAAAAGTTAAACAATTTGTCAAGTATCTATTTTTTATTAAGTATTTATTTTGTATTAATACATAACCTCATTGTATTCATTTATAATGTAACATTATAGTGTGACATTGTGTCAATAATCGTCAAGCACAGGTGACTCTGCGTGGTGGGAGGGGGCCCCCAAATCAAATTCTGCTTAGGGCCCCCAAAAGGCTCGGGCCGGCACTGCGTGGCTCAGAGCGAGGGATAGGAAGACAGCTGGGTTAAGGTGACTGCTCTCACTCAGCCTGCCCTAAAACATGCACAGATGACCTTAAAACACAACAAACATTTATTAAAATCTCAATTTAAAAGGCATACATGTTTATTTAGCGCACAAACAATTACCTACCATGATTCAATGATGCAATACTCACAACGGCACATACAGAGTTCATAGAGTAGCTTCTTAAGTGGCTTTAACAGCAACAGTCGGTGCTCCGACCTGGCTATGGTACCACACAGATGGGGGCCCTAAAGGTACACCACACCAAGACCAACAGCACTCCACACACAGCCAGCCTTGGTAGCCCAATGTCACACTACACAAGTAAAATTGTATACTGTCGCAAAATAACACAAAGATCAAACAGCTAAGCTACACAGCTAAGCTACACAGTTAAACATACCTGCATAGTACAAAGCCACGAAACGAATGGGCCCATATTGCACATATCACAAACATCACTACATTTGCACTTCTACATGTCTGTCTAAAACAATTAAGACTAGTAAAAATAAAGACTAGGCCTAGTTGAAAATACTTTACAAAACACATGCTCATCTCTGCCCAAAAACAGGAAATACTTTATTCCAGGGTCCCTCAAATTCAGTCCTAAAAGGCCAATGCCCTGTAGAGATAAGTTCCAACTCTACTCAAAAACACATGAACAAGCTAAATCAAGGTCTTCAGAGTTAGTAAAAAATTGCATGTAAGAGAGTTAAAACTCTGCAGGACAGTGGCCCTCCAGGGCCTGATTTAAGTAACTCTGCTTTTCGTTTTAGTACCAAATTGAATGCAATATCCAATTAAACAAAGTGGAAAATAAGGGCAGTGAGCTTTGGCATTTTTTTTTAGATTTGGAACAGTCTAGTGCACTTAATTTCTGTTGTGTGTATGTGTTCAATGGCCAAGACTGTACTTGTACAGGCCCTTAGTCAAAATTTAAGTATACTTATAATCATTCAAATTAATGATCATACAAGTAAACAGCTTCACCTTTGATAGGATGTGTTTTTTTTATTTTTTTTAGCTCAGAATAAAAGCAGATGTTTCTTGAAGATTTCACTGCTTTCACGTACATTTCAAAGCAAATAATCCACAACAGACAGAGAGCCGATATCAAATAAATTAGAGATAAAGTTGAGGAATGGTACAAGTCAGCAGATGGGTGTAGAAACATTTCAAAGGCTTTATGTATCCCATAGATCCTCCCTCCAAGCTGGATGAGAGAGAAAGGAGACTAATCACATCTACCGATAGCCACAGGTTTAGTAGTTAGTTACACCACAAACTAAATGGCAAATATGGTTGCCATGTTTAAGCTTAAATTTAAGAAATCTTAAAAATAGTCAGCTACACAAGTCATTTGATGTCACTTGGTCATGTCATGTAGCCTGGGTTTCCCCATGCTGCCTTGCACGCAGCGTGATTTTATTCACGCTGCTAGGCAGCCTGGACACCATGGACCAGATTTTCCCCTCAAAAAGGGAACCAATCACAGAACGGGAAGGGAGCAGCAAGATGATGACGACGTCTATGCGACACACCGAAGCAGTTTGTTTATATCTATGCATCCAACATGGCATCAGACGCGAAGTTACCTTTCGATGCAGCCTTAGATAGTGTTCTAAGTAGTTTAGAACGTAAGTTTATTTTGTCTTCTTCCTCATCGAATTCTGTCGCTCTACATACGTCATCTGGTATAATTGAAACGATTGGCTATGAGCTATGTACAGGCGCATTTGATAGACATTCGTAGCATCCAATAAACGGCTCTGGGCATTCGTAAACCACGCCTCAAATACGAGAAAATGAACATGTGGTTTCCAGACCACGTCTCAATGAGACGAGGTCTGACGTTAGCCAGGCTACATGTCATGTGTTTTTCATAACGTAAAAGACGTAGGCTACATGACACAATTAGGATGAATAGCAATCTGATCACTCAAACCTCCTCGAGTTTGAGACACATAAAAAAGTCACGAGTTTGAACAAATTGTGGGACAAAGAGAATTGTCAAAAAAATGTTTTACCATTCGCAAAGAACCATTCTCTTCAGTTACTGTTGCAACGTCCGAACAGCCATGGCGCTCTCACGCCACACGTTAGCACGCAGTGAAAAATACATCTCGGAGCATAGAGGACACAGACAATGAGCCGACAGACAGGACGCTTTCAAATGTTGTCGATGTTTTAAAGATTTTTTTAGAAGATTTAAACAAAACCGTTTTGTGTCTCTTTAATGTTTGGTGACAGATCGCTGTAGCACCTCAGTTAAAGCTGCTCGTGAACCAATCATATCTTCCTTCTAGTTAATTTATAGCATCAAATAAACATGAATGAACATCTGAAGGAATGTTGTTTCAACAGCGGAAAGACGTCAGTACGTCGTTTTTCAAGTTAAAGTCCACTGACGTTAATCTACTAAGGCCCTGTCCCAAATGGCACACTTCATATGCACTTTCGGTCTTGTGGACTTACAATGGCTGCCGCGTGCGCGTGTCCGTTAAGTCCCCGAGACCGTAGGTTTCAGAAGGGTGCTCGCAAGCGCCCCCCCCCCCCATGCGGTCGTTTTGCGCCCTCGATGCGCACTTTTGCTGAGCCAACACTGATGCGAGCTCCGCAGTAGACTTCTTCCCAACAGTCAAAGCGCCGTTACGTCATTAAAGTGCGGACTCAGAGGAAGACCGCGAGTGCTTAAGGTGCAATTTGGGACAGGGCCTAACTCTCCTGACTGCTTTGTCCGTCAAAATGGCAAATGTCGGATTATGATTGGTCAGATTGCCTGTCAATCAAACTCCCAGCGAAGGGTGAATTGGGACATTTCAAAACACTTAAAATCAACATGAAATGGAAGTTGCAATAATTTTTCTTCCCCATCTGAGGGATGGAGGTATGTCTGAGTGGAATGGCTTCAAGAAAAAATTTAGGATCAAGAAAGAATGTAGGAGGGGAATTGATTTTGTCCATCGGGTATTGATTGGATCGCTGACACTTGCTAATTACTGCAATCTCATGTGATGTGATGGTAAGATATTTTGATTAAAGATTACAAGGGCACATAAATAAATAAATAAAAATTTTCATGTGCAACAGAGGCCGTGTTAGCGCACCTTCCATGAAGGCTGTTGCACATGGAAAAAAATTGGTTATAAGCACTGCGATATTCCAAAAAATAAGAATGTAGCTTAAGTTTTTTACACAATTACTGAAACTATGGCTCCTTTTCTCGAAAATCTACACACAAAACCACAAAACATACATAACATCACACAACTCAAAAAGAAAAAATGCAAAAGCAAACTTCATTCAAAACTATTTTAGCTCTTCTAAAATTGGTGTTTTTGCAGTTATTCTACATACAAACCATTAAATGATTAGCTATATACAATACATGCCAAACTACACATGGATATGACAAACGTAAAACACTACTCTTGCTTCTTCAGGGTACAGTGGGAGTTTGTCATAGCACTCACACATGCATGTGCACAAGTACATTGTATATACAGCATGTATGCACAACTGATAACTTCACAGTTATTGAACTGAATCTACACTGAACTAACTTGAGCTGTATAATGACACTGTTATGCTTGTTAGAGCTGATTCACAGCAGTGTTTGAATTTGTTACTATTGTGAAGCTGCTTTGAAAATCTGTTGTTATAAAGCACTACAGAAATAAAGGTGACTTATGCATATTTTATTCAGTATATATTTACAAAATAAACAGATGCAAGGGGTACAAATAATGCATTTCTTTCTCAAAACAGAGTATTTTCACACATTGGGTGTAGTAGGTAATCAGTAAATGAATGTGGCATTTAAATGGCAGTGTTTTCCAAATGAAACAAGAGCTGTTGTTCTAAATGACACAGAAAACTGTTAACATTTTGTTAAAAGTTTTTTTACAATTGCAAACTGAGTGTAAAGCAGATAATGTGCTTGCAGGGTTTTTATTGACAAACACCAAGATTGTGTGCTAATTTTATATTTCTCGAGTTCGAATCCACATCTCTGAGTTTAGAAGAGATCAATTCAAAATTTTGTTTAAATCCTTATAGATCACTGCAGAGCACTGTACGACAACCGCTGCACTTCGCTATATTTTGTATGGATTTTAAAGATGTGCGCTTTTATTACTGAAATGCTGGAAAGTATTTACAAGAACAATATTTCATCAACGCTCCACCTCAGCGAGTGGAAAGAAGAAAAGCAATCAAACATTTGAAATGAGCAGTTACAGGTAGCCAATGCAAAACTATTTTAAAATATTATATGCATTGCAAATATAAACAAGCAGCTTTATGCTTACCTCAAGTAAATATGAGGCTGCATTAACTTATTTCCGCACATTTTTAAAGTGACACATTCAGTTGAGATACATGCAAGAAAGAAAACCATTTCAATGACCTGTCTATCTTCATATTTTTAAACCGGAGATTTAAATCAAATAATTAATAGGATAATATTTACTTATTAAATCGCAATCCGAATACATGAATTGTATCACTGAGGTGCAATGAAAAATTATTTTTACAGATTTCCACATGAAAATCAATTACTGTCCAAATAGGGCTTTAGACTGTTAACAATTTAGCAATTTTTAGACTGTTATCCTGAAAATTCAGCTTTGCATCACAGAAATAAATTATAATTTAAAGTATAATAAATTGAAAACCAATTATTTTAAATTGTAATAATATATCACAATATTACTTTTTTTTCTGTATTTTTGATCAAATAAATGCAGACTTGATGAGCAGAAGAAACTTCTTTCAAAAACATTAAAAATTGTCATGTTTCCAAACTTTTGTAGTGCATGCGTGCGTGCGTTCGCTCGCTCGCTTGCTCGCTCGCTCACTCACTCAATACAACGTATTGATGATCAGGCATAAAAAAAAGGCAAGCAGATTAGCCCAAAATATGAATACAAAACACTAAATTGCACATTAAGCGTTTTCCATATTCTGCTGCATATTCTACATTTTGCATCAATACAGTGTATCCTGTTCTTTCTGCTGGTTAAATCGTATGCCAGAAGGTAAAAAAATTATTTAGCAAAAATTATTTATGAGGTATACCAGAGACAATTTATATAAGAGACATGCCACTTCCTCAATCCTCAATACAACCGAATACAACTATATAAGGAAAACCCGTAACGGCAAAGATGGCGGTTGTATGCACATGTCCCGCCCCTCCCGCTGGAAAGCTAATCATCTACTTTTAACAGTCAAGCCGGGAAACATTTAAGCCTATCGTCTGGTTCCACTGACGCATGCGCACAGTTGAGGTTTTGCGACAGTCGTTTTTTTCCCCGGTCGCGCGCGCGCGCGCACTCTCTCTCTCTCTCTCTCTCTCTCTCTCTCTCTCTCGCTCTCTCGCTCTCCGGACCGGAGCCAGGCGAAAGTGTAAACAAGACTTCACCGTCTCCAAATTAAGCGCTGTCTCCCGCACGCATATTAGTCAAAATAAAACGACATGATGGTAAAAGGTCGGAAGACCAAAGTTTCATGTGGAGCATTCTGATTTTTTTTTTTCCTGAATTACCGCTGGGTGTGAATTGTGCTAAAATACGTTGCCTTATCTTCTCTGAAATGCGTTCCGCACATTCAGCTGACATAAAATTACTCTCTAAATAAATGAAAAAACCTATCCAGTGATGTAATGTTTCCTGTGTTGACACTAACCTTGTGGGATGTCCATGTCCTAACTGCTGGTCCAGTGTGTGATTTGGACTAATGACTCCTTTGAACCGATTCATTTTAATGAATAGTTAAAACAACTGATCTATACAATACATTGTTATTACTGATAAAGTGCAAACCTGCTTATATTTAAATAATGGTGAACAAAATTGACATTGAATATTGCACAACACCGGCATTCTGGATAGAGACGTAAATGAAGTTGGTGTCGTGAACCCTTGCGCATGCGTAGTAAAAGTATAACCTGTGGGGGAAAAGGCGTTTTAAACCTTATTTTGGGGCAAAGTCATCAAACTTTTTCAGCGATTTTTATCATATTTTACTGCTGTTTCTATGCAGTTTTTATGTCCCGGTGACCAGTGAAAGTGCAGTTCTGACTCTCTGCCCATTCATTTAGATAGGAGCCTGGTCTTGCCAAGATGGCGGCCGAGTGGCACGACTTGCCTAAAAGGACTTTGGGTATATGTTGAATCATTCACTCAGCCGATCCATTCAAAACAATGATTAATTAAGGAACGAAACAACTGGCTGTATTCAGAATAGCATAAGACTGCCATTTAACTAATAAAGTATTCGTAACCACTGTTCAGGGCCATCGCTTAAAGCTACACTGTGTGATATTTTCCCCCATCTAGCGGTGAAATTGTATATGACTACCCAGTGAATATTAGTTTCTGTTCCTTTCAATTTCGAGGGCATTTTAACTCCTACGGTGGCCGTATTATTTCAAGATTAACATGGCTTCCAGTTCGACTTCGTCCAATTGCGCCTTTAAAACTATCACCTGTGATCCGTCGCAGCACAGATTTATGGTACAAGGTAAACAATACTTTTTCACAATTGATGTGAGGAAAAGTAACGCAAGTTATACTAGAGGTCGTTCTGGCGTTATGCACAACCATGCTATGGTTAGACAAGCTAAAACTTCGAATTTACACAAATAGGCTGAATTACCTGTCGAGAAGAAAGCAGGCAACTTCGGCGTCCGTTTTAAAATCTTTGCTCCTCATGAGCTCCTTCCATCTGGGAAAAGTTACTCCAATATTGACTTTGGTCTTGCTGATTTGCCTGTCGCGTTGACGTTTTAATTCTCTCTTTCGCTTCCTTGGCGACTCTGCTACATGTCCTCGAGAACAGGCGTGATCCTCCATCAGCAATCTTTCAAATCTGCCGGCAGTCGCGAGTAATCTCCCCCTCGCATTCGTCTCTGTGTCACTGAGTGTAAAGCGCGAAAGGCGAAGCTTGAATTTACAGGTATGTCCCTCTTTGGCTAATGTAGTTTCAATATGGAGGGGAAACATGGTGACCGGCATTCGAACCCCTCACCCGTATGTACTTTCAATGGCAGATTATAAACTTACGAGAATACTTTATTACTTTAAAGAAGTAAATACATTAATTAGCACATATATTTTTGAAAGAACCAAGTGTTTTTTGCTAAGAATCAACTAAAAAAATTACACAGTGTAGCTTTAAGGTTGTGCCTAGGGTGTCTGAACAGCCACTGGACGACATACCTGTATGTACTCGTCACTGCCCTGAAGCGCGAAAATCAGCCTTTGAATTTTAACTGTTGAATTTAAACGCAAAAAAAAAGAACAAAAAAAAAAAGTTTGTAACTGCTCGCACACCTGTTTATATTTTCCTTTGATTTGTCGTCTCATTCGTTTCTTTGCCAGATTTCCGCATGTTTCCTTATGCTATAGTCCACTCCCTGTATAATATGTTTTTTTTTTTTTTTTTTTTTCTCACAAATGTATGACTTTTGGAAGTGCAATTTGATTACCATAATATGCAGTTTTGATAAAGTTGAATTAGCTAACCTTCTATGTCATTTTTACTCTTCAAAGTGTACACTTGCAGGTGTTGATTATAATGAATTTACTGTTAGGCCCATAAATAATAATAAGGAAACAATATTTAAAAAGTATATAATTATATAACATATGACTAATTAAAAATTAACCACAAAACATAACATGCTACATGGGGGATATCTATAGGCCTATCTAGCATAAAAAAATATATAATGGCCAGAACGTCATCTCTCAGTTGCTGAATGTCGCGTAGCAACGTTGCTACAGCCCTGTCACTTACAATTATACGTTGTTACAATGTTGCAAGCACGTAGACAGCGACGTTGCCGCGCCACAGACGTTGCCACAATGTAAATGTGTTTGCTGGGATTCTGCTTAGACTTTGCTGCTTGCTGTACCGTACCGTACCATGCAGTGGAAAAACGCCATTTGAATTACTACTTTAGTTTGCAAAAAAAAAAAAAAAAAAAAAAAGACAAATTAACTGGCAATAGAATGTCTAAAATAACTTACTGTTTAAGGAACTGTTGTGTAAAAAAAGTATATGTTTGTGACCTTGTCCCTACAGCTGTTGATATTAGCCTACATTGCAAAAGAGTTAAATATAACGGAAAGTATTAGAACAAAACGTACTCGGTTACTAACGTAACCTCCGTTCTCTCTAGAGAGGAAACGAGTACTGCGTAAATCTTACGCTCGGGGAAAATCTCTTTTCCGCGAGATACTGAAGCCAAAAAATTATCCTTAATTTTGAAATAATGTAAAACGCGTTGCGGCAGCATGCAGACATAGGCGAGACAGCTTGCGCGCCTATTGGCTGCCTTGCGGCAACTGCAGCAGCCTATCGATAAGGCCCTATCGTGAAGTCAGTACCAATGGGGGCGCTTTGCGCCTAATACGTCACGTCCCGCCGAAACGGGTGTGGCCTGGGGCTATAAATATAGCATCGAAAGGCTAGCTTACCGGTTTTTCATCGCCGGAGCGAACCGGAGCGTGCGCAGGCACGGCAAGATACGCAGTACTCGTTTCCTCTCTAGAGAGAACGGAGGTTACGTTAGTAACCGAGTACGTTCTCTTACGAGAGGTACTCTCGTACTGTGTAAATCTTACGCTAGGGGAAACAGTGTAAAACGCCGTGCATGCTAAGATCCAGCACCAAAGTCCCAAGGGCAAGTGCCCGGGCTCATGTAGTACATGATCATAAGTGACTCACAGAGAGCCCAGGAAGAGTGGCTAGAATAGCATCATTCCTATAATGTAGCATCCTATAAGAAACAGTTATAGTGATGGTATTTTATTCAGTCAGGGCGACCCCGGCCTGGACTGATGAATATAGTGGGTCTTACACACTGCCCATAGAGCTGCGCGATCGAGCGTTGCTCAAGCCATTTCGGTATTCTGGGCCGGACGCACTCGGGGCAGACAGTACCGATTTTTAGACTGAAAGCAGCTTAGCTTGCAGAGCGGGAACCTCTAGGTTATAAAATCTTATAAATGTAGACGGGGAGGCCCAGCCTGCCGCCATACAGATATCTTGCAAGGCAATCCCACTAGACCAAGCCCACGACGAGGCCACGCCTCTCGTGGAGTGCGCTCTGACACCTAATGGGCACTGCAAGCCCTTAGAGGTGTAAGCCAGCGCTATAGCATCGACTATCCATCTGGATAGACTCTGTTTCGACACGGCGAGTCCCTTAGAACGTCCGTAGAGTGAAACAAAGAGCTGCTCCGTCTGTCTGAAAACAGACGTGCGGGACACATAAGCCCTTAACGCCCTGACCGGGCAAAGGAAGCTGGTGTCCTTCTCCTCGTTAGAGACCGGCAGGGCAGACAGGGAAATCACCTGGGCCCTGAACGGTGTGTTGAGGGATTTAGGGACGTACCCGTGCCTCGGTTTGAGTATGACTTTCGAGTCATTTGGCCCAAACTCCATACACGTCGCGCTCACTGAGAGCGCTTGTAAGTCCCCTATGCGCTTCACTGAAGCGAGAGCCAGAAGAAACACCGTTTTGAAAGACAAGTGTTTGATATCTATTGATTGGATTGGCTCAAATGGGGCACCCTTCATGGCCTCCAAGACCGTAGAAAGGTCCCATATGGGAACTGAGGGAGGTCTGGGAGGATTTAACCTCTTAGCTCCTCTAAGGAACCGAATGACCAGATCGTTCCTTCCTAGTGACTGACCAAGCGTTGGTTTAGAAAACGCTGCTATAGCCGCCACATAGACTTTGAGCGTGGATGGGGCTCTGCCTTCATCCAGTAGCTCTTGTAGGAAGGAGAGAACCTCCGTCACTCCACAGTCCAGGGGTGAAAAGCCGCGTGCTGTGCACCAGCTGGAGAACACTGACCATTTTGAGGAATAGAGCCGTCTCGTAGAGGGAGCTCTAGCCTGCATGATCGTGTTTAACACTCCCTCTGGGAGGTCAGAGGGTACCCGTTGATGGCCCACGCATGTAGGGACCAAAGCTCCGGGCGAGGATGCCAGATCGAGCCCCTGGCTTGAGAGAGGAGGTCCCTCCTCACTGGTATTGGCCATGGGGCAGCGCTCGTCAGCTGCATAAGAACTGGGAACCAAGCCTGGTTCTTCCAGAACGGAGCCACTAGTAGCACTGAGCATCTGCTTTCCCTGATCCGCTCTAATACCTGAGGTAGGAGCGCGATGGGGGGAAAAGCATAGAGCGGGCAGCGGGGCCAGACGTGGGCCAGCGCATCCTTGCTCTTGGAGAAAAATTCCGGGCAGTGAGCGTTTTCTTGAGACGCAAACAGGTCTATCTTTGCCCTGCCGAATGTCTGCCACAGCAGTTGGACTGTCTGCGGATGCAGTGACCATTCTCCTGCTGGAACATTGTTCCTGGACAGTCTGTCTGGTCCCACATTCAGGTGGCCAGGCACATGCGCTGCTCTGAGCGAGCGCAAATTGTGCTGAGCCCATACCAGGAGGCGTTTCGCTAACCTGTACAGGTTTCGGGATGTGATGCCTCCCTGGCGATTTATGTAGGCTACCACTGACATGTTGTCCGAGCGGACCAAGACGTGGTGTCCTGCTATTTGGGGACGAAAGCGCCTCAGTGCGTTGTCGACTGCCATCATTTCCAGGCAGTTTATGTGCAGAAGCTTTTCCCGTTCTGACCACTGGCCGAAAAACGGTCTGCCCTCGAGCAGTGCTCCCCATCCCGAGGTGGAGGCGTCCGTGGACACCACCTTCACACTCGAGGAAGTCCCCAGGCTTACACCTGACTGGTACCAGTCGGTCGCTCTCCAGGGTATCAGTGCTGAGACGCATTTTTGATCGACCTTGAGGCGAAAGAGACCTGAAGTCCACGCTCGACGCGGTACTCGCGCTTGTAGCCAGAACTGCAGTGGGCGCATGCGAAGCAGACCCAGCTGGAGAACTGTAGATGCTGCTGCCATGAGACCGAGCATCCTTTGAAACTTCTTTAGCGGGACTATAGTGCCGCGGCGGAAGGTTTCTGTCATGCGCTGAATAGTCAATCTGCGCTGTAGCGATATTTGAGCTGTCATTGACAGCGAGTCCAGTTCTGTGCCCAGAAAAGATATTCTCTGACTGGGAGACAGTGAACTTTTTGCCCAGTTGACTTTGAGACCCAGATTCTCGAGATGTTCGAGTAAAATGGTTCTGTGTTCTATGAGCTCTGTATGTGACTGAGCTAGAACCAGCCAATCGTCCAAGTAGTTCAAAACTCGCATTCCCCGAAGTTTCAGGGGAGCGAGGGCTGCGTCCATGCACATCGTGAATGTACGGGGTGCTAGGGACAGGCCAAACGGTAGGACTGTGTATTGATAAGCCTGGCCCTCGAAGGCGAATCTCAAAAATCGCCTGTGACGTGACGCTATTTGTATTTGGAAATACGCGTCTTTCAGATCTATTGACACAAACCAGTCCCCGTGGCGAATTTGCGCGAGGATTTTCTTGGTTGTGAGCATTCTGAACCGGCGTTTTGAAAGCGCTTCGTTCAGTTGTCTTAGATCTAGAATGGGTCTGAGACCCCCGTCTTTTTTCGGAACCAGAAAATATCTGCTGTATAGCCCCCCTTCGCTCTGAGCTTGAGATAAAGGCTCTATTGCCCCTTTGCTCAACAGTTTCGCAATTTCGGTACGAAGTACATTTGCTACTTCCTTTTCTACCGTGGTTTCGATTCGCGCCGCACAACGGCGGGGACGTCGAGCGAACTGTAGCGAATAGCCTCTTTCTATAATGTTCAGCACCCATTCTGATACACCGGGAAGCTTTGCCCACGCATTTGCATGCATAGCTAAGGGTTGAATGAGATCGGAGCTCTGGCCGTGACATAGTGGCGGCCGGGGAGCTTCGGTATGCTGTATTATAGACACCGCATTTGCAGCGCTCGAGGCGGGGAGTGTGTTGATCACAGCGGGCGGTTCGCCCGCGCTCGGCTCTCTTACGGCAGGTAGCTGAGAGACGGCGAGCGTGGGGGAAACCGAGGGATTCGTCATGTCTGTGAGTGAATGTGGGCGCAGGACAGCGGGCACATTTGCACTGAACACACCATCGGCCTGAGTCGGCTGTATGTGTGTTGGTTTCGTTTTTACAGAAACCGAGAGACATGCAGTGTGTAGTGTTTGTGGGCACTGGGATGTGGGCACGCTCACTACATTCTGTGCGCAATCGACATGAGTCGATTTTATGTGCGCGAGCCCTGTGGGGCGGGCTGTGTCTGGGTGTAGGAATGGGCACTGGGCAGTGGGCATTTTTACTACACTCATAACACCGTCGGCCGTGGCCGGAATACCAGAAAATACACTCTTTACAGGATTTATCTGGGTCGCCGTGAAAACGGCGTTTGTGTACAGGCAAGCGGGTAATGTAACCGACTTGTTTACTGTAGAGTACACTGGAACAGTCGCATGTAATGGAACTGGACGAGCGAGAAATTTTGGTGGAAGCCCGGCCGCAGCGGGGCTTGAACACCGTCGTTTTCCTAAGCTGGCTAGGAAGACTTTGAGGCCTCGGGCTTTATCTCAATCTTCGGCCGAGTCCCACGCGGTGGGGGGCTGCGGCCGGCAGAGCGAGAGCGTGGTCTCTGGTCCCGGGCCTGTCGACGCTGTGAGGCGGCGGCGGGGGGCGGCGGCTGCGAGCTGCGGGCAGACGGCTGTTTTGAGCGGCCTGATGCGGAGCTAGAGCGCTTTGGCAGAAAGTGCTTCATGGCCTGCGACGTCTTTTGTACCTCGGCGAATCGGTCCGCGAAGCTTTGACGGACGATCCGAAGAGGCCAGTAGCAGAAACGGGGGCGTCGAGGAACACAGAGCGCTCCGAGTCCGGCATTTCTGAAAGCGTCAGCTAGAGGTGTCTCTCAGCAACGGTGAGAGAGGCCATGTTCCGCCCTATGGCCTGTGCAGCGGATTTTGTAGCGCGGAGAGCGAGGTCCGTAGCGCTCCTTAAATCCGCCACGTTGACTGCTTCCGTGCCTTCCTCGTCCAGCTTTCGGAGAAGGTTAGCTTGGAAGATTTGGAGAGTGGCCATAGTGTGTAGCGCTGATGCAGCCTGCCCAGCGGCGGTGTAAGCGCGACTGTGCAGGGTAGAAGTAGCGCGGCAGGCTTTTGATGGTAGCGCCGTCTTAGTCCGCCGTCCAGCAGAGGGCGGGCAAAGATGGGCTGCTACTGCCTCCTCCACCAGAGGAAGAGCGAGGTATCCTCTGTCTTTGGCACCGTCCACCACGGAGAATGCCGCTGAAGCAGAGGAGCGCAGCCTGGCTGAGAAAGGGGCGCTCCAAGACTTTGCCAGTTCTTCGTGAAGCTCAGGAAGAAACGGGGCGGGTCTTGAGGGCGTAGAAACGCGGTCCCCTTGCAGGAAACAACCGTCCAGACGGTTGCGTGTAGGCTCGGCGGGCGCGGACCACTCGAGGCCGAGGCTCTCTGTGGCCTGTGTGAGCAGACGCATCAGCTCAGCTTCAATACTGGCCCGTTTTCCTGACGACTCGCGGGCAGAAGAAGGGGGGAGGTCCACAGAGCTCGCCCAATCTTCGCTGCCTGAAGCCAGGATAGAGCAGTTGTCCTCCTCGAAAACTGCCGCTTCCTCTTCGTCATCTCCGGCGGAAGCGGCGGCCAACGGCGGCCACTGTCCGGGAGTGAGAGACTCAAGTGAAGCAGACGGCGAAGCTGGCGGGCGAACCGGCGAGCTTTTCGCGGTGGGAGGAGGCTCAGGGATCCGCTGAGCACGGCGCTTCTTACGGCGCGGCGTCACAGCGGGAAATGCAGGCTCGTGGAAGGTTGCCATGCGAGTCCTCAGAGTCGCCATCGGCATAAGCTCGCAGTGAGGGCATCCGCCGTCGGCGAGCGCTAGAGCTGCATGTCCTTCACCCAGGCAGGAAACGCAGATGACATGGCGGTCCCCGTCGCTGAGTGGGGCTCGGCACGAGCCACAGGATGGACGAGACATCTTAAAAAAGACGCTCTGCTCTTTTAGTGAAGGAGTGTGAGTCGCGGCGGCGAACACACACTAGCAATGAAAAGGATATGACGCCGGATAGCGTAGCAGGAACGGCGGTTGAAGGCGGCGCGGCCAGCGACTCCAGGTACCGTACTCGTCCCGCTGAAAGGCTTTTTCCACGGCGCGGCTTCTTCTCTCTGGATCCAGCGATGCGTGAGCTCCGCTGAAGAGATGAAAAATCGGTAAGCTAGCCTTTCGATGCTATATTTATAGCCCCAGGCCACGCCCGTTTCGGCGGGATGTGACGTATTGGGCGCTAAGCGCCCCCATTGGTACTGACGTCACGATAGGGCCTTATCGATAGGCTGCTGCAGTTGCCGCAGGGCAGCCAATAGGCGCGCAAGCTGTCTCGCCTATGTCTGCATGCTGCCGCAACGCGTTTTACATTATTTCAAAATTAAGGATAATTTTTTGGCTTCAGTATCTCGCGGAAAAGAGATTTTCCCCGAGCGTAAGATTTACGCAGTACGAGAGTACCTCTCGTAAGAGAACCAAACTTTCACTCAATAAAACGGTTTGGAACAGAACTGAAACCAATACTTTTAACTGTATACTGTAGTGGGACAACACTGGTTGCAGTCCCGTTGCTTTTGTGCGTGTTGGCAGTGAAAACAGAAAAGATCATCACAAACTTAGCCAAGACGATAAATAAAGCGTACCTCAATGACGTGCGACCTGAATCGATGATCTCCATATGCAAACTCCAGCTGTTTCTTTTAGACGATCCAAATGTCTCGTTTTCCAGAAATCAGTTAAAGTCCTCCAAACTCAATGGTAAATTCTCTCCAGAAATCCGCTATCCCAAAGGAACAACAATAATCATAAACCGAAAAAATTCGAAAAAAAATCATATTCGGCACACATACCCTTCAATTAACCCCATTGTATTTGTGCAGGTTTATTCATTCAGTAGCCAATCAAATAAAAGAGAATCTGCTTTTCTACCAAACTTTGTAATTTGGGGGTAATTCTTAAGGCGATAGTCACAGATATATTGCTTATTTTTTGAATCATTCAATAAGATTATTATAGCTACAGATAGTTTTGTGGCAGCAAGCTGACAAATAAAAGTAAATTATTTATCATGACTCCTAGCTAAATTTGTTGGTTTATTTGTTTTTTAATATATATATATATATATATATATAGGCTATATAGATTTATTGGATCATCATACAATCAAACTCCACTGCTGATAAGTACATTAGCCTAAAGTTACAAAATAAAATGATCATCATATATATATATATATTTTTTTTTAAAGGTAAGGCACAAGATGTTAGCCTGACGTCATCATACTCAGATTCTAGTCAGAATATGAGTATGATACTGCTCCATAGAGTATATGTACACTGTATGTCCCGCCCACAGCCGGTGCCGGAAGTAAGAATTCAATACCATTGACAGTTGGGGTATAAGCCGCTAAGCTGTACTAAGCGATTGTATATGCTCATATAAACGCCAAAAGTTCATGGGGCACTAAACTTGTTTTGAGATAAATGCCTTTTATTCGCAATGTCTTGGATAAGTACTTCATTACCCACAATCCTGAACAATCCCACAATCCCACAGTGATGCATCTGATTGGTGGAACTCGTGGAACTGTCTGGTTAAACCCCGCGAAGGTCCGTGAAGACTGAAGATCATTAATACATTTTTTTTTTTTTTTTTTAAACCTGTGTTGCGTTTTTGCACGGTAGACTTATCAGTGCAATCATGATCTCCTTGGCTGCCATGATGGCTTTTTTCAAGGAGGAAAACAAAAGTGTTCAAAGGGGTGAAAACCACTTCAAATCGGGTCATGTAGTTGAGTGTAGCGTGTCCGAGGGTCAGCTTGTGGGTTTTGTAAGGGCCAGCATAAGGGACAAGACCTACAAAGTTGTGGTGAGTTTTGCAGGGAGGTTGGTAACGTTAGTTAACATTATCGTTCACTTTAGCTAGGCTACTGTAGCCTTCATATGGTATGAGTCATATCAAGCATTTTATGATGCCACTGTCAAAACAATATTTAGCCTAGGCATACCTCTTCATGCATTTACTGAACATTTGTGTAATAATTCATGGCAAGTTAATAAACTGAATATGATGGTGGTCCAAGAGCAGACCATGCACCGGTCCATGCATCAGACCGGTGGCGTGGTGCACTTTTTGGTTTGCTGACCATCACTTTTTAATTTTCACTTGTTGTGGATATTAAAGCTGCCGTCGGCAAGTCTGGCAGATTGGGTCGATTAGCCAAAATTTTGAATGTTTACAACTCTCATGCCCCTCCCCACTACCAGCGAGCACCCTCCCATCGAGGTCGTGCTCGTCAGTGCGTCACTGTGCGTGTGTACCTGATTTTCTGTGAACGCGTCCGTCTCTTCAGCATCTATCAACACCATGGACTCGGAGGTAGGCTGACCTGGCTAATCTATCCACAGATAGCAATAACCGAGGAATTGGAAGCTTGTTAGTAGATTTTCTCTCCGCCATCACGCTTCATGCAATCTCCAGGCGAACTTCAGGCGTGGCGTGTGCATGTGATATTAACGTGCGCGAGTGAGGGGGGATCTGTGGCGTGTGCACGACCTGTGATTGACAGTCAGATCTCACACCCCCCTGCACTGATTGGACCTGATGAAGCGGGAGCGCTGGATTTTTGCAAAACAAATAACACGCTCCAGGTGGAGTTAGAAGCTCGGGTTTTTTTCTAAAACCACCTTATTTATGTTGTTCTGTCGGATTATAGTGTCGATTACACTGAATATGATAAAAAAAATGTTGCCGACGGCAGCTTTAAGAAAATACATTAAATGTTATTAAAATTAAGGATGAACTATAACTTCATGAATAAAATGAGCATGGACCACAAGTGGGAAATTGTTGAGGCATTTGTCAGCAACCTGCCCGTGGGCCGCTGAAACTGATGAGCAGAACGCCGCGGACCGCCAGATCTGCACCTGTGAGCCGTGGTCCACCAGCCTTGCTATCTGACTCCCAGCCAGTCTTTTCATTTTCCTCCCACCCTCGCAGGCGGTTGGTCTAAGAGCGTGACCCGGCTACCAGCAGTTTCATAAACACGTCCACACACAACACAACATTACAAATAATTAACCGCTTTCACACACGCACACAATATAAAATACACGATAAAATACACAATGATAAATATAAAGTTCAATACACAATACCTATATAAAATACTATTATTTACACGATTACTACTGAAAGAACTGCTATTAACTGCACATTAACTATATAAAATTCACTGGAGGAAAAAGTTTGCGTGGCCGTCGTCAGATTTGGAAGTCGCTCAAAAGGCTCTTTCGCGGTTGTGGCTTCAGTCGACTTCAGTGAGGCGCGATGGTTTATGGGATGAGTAGTTCCTTCGCTCGGAAATGAAAATATGTACACAGTCTTGTACCTTTGACTTTTTTGGGATTTTCTCTTCGTTTTTTCACTCGAAATTATATGTTGTATGCTTATGAGTTCAGCCATAGCTGGTTATCCTCAGACATGCTCTAAAACTCTTTAGATACGGATTTTTCCACAACGTCAATGGGAGAAATGAATGGGAAATTTACTTCCGGCACCTAAGCTCTCTCGGGCTGTGGGCGGGACTGTGATGATCTATTGGGCTGTGATTATGGGGCGTGTTTCAACCGAACCAGGAAGGAAAATGCCTCTGCACTCAATTGGATCGACCTACAACCAATCAGAGCAACGGAGTAAGTGACCTATGATCTTCATTCATCTTTCCGATCGACAAATGCCTTGATCGCGGTTCTCTGTTCCTCTTTTAAAATTAATGCGTTGTCGATATCTTCTATAACAGACGCGATGGCGGAATCTACACATAATGTTTCATAAACAAAGTTCGGGAGGAGCACGTTCAAATAATCAATCCAATCAACTTGTCATCAAACAATTACCATGTCTGCCCTATCAGCATGAGAGGAAGTATATATTTATTTACTCTGTCAACTCACCTAACATTCCTTGACAGTTTTAAGCATCCCTCCACTCACTCTTGGCCTTTTCTTCCACAGCCTGGAATATGGGAGGAGTACTTTGGGTTCGGGCCGAATACCGATCCCAGAGCCCTCTCCTCGGACAGTATGCCAAATATGCATTTATTCTATCTGACTTATCTGTAAGTGTGAAATCTCAATTCTCCAACGGCAGTCATCTTTGTTGTAAACAAATTCAACCCAAGCGCTTGTTGGTGACGTGGATGATTACATTAATGTTGATCATCTGTCCATCATCGTATAAAGCCCGCCCTGACAATTTGATTGGTCCGAACAGCTTTGATTCGGGCATAATAGCTCCACAACGGATCAAGTCCAGACCAAACTTCCCGACCTAAAAATGTTGTGGGCGGGGCTAAGTTCGGCTGGCATCCAGGCTAACAAGATGTATTATTTCCTTGCTAAATTCAATTGTGTATGTTACTCAAGCTCTTTGTGCCCAGTGCATTCATTGTTTGGATCTGAAAACTGAAAATTGAGTTATAATAATATTGTAAAATTATATAGTAGTAGCCTTTAAGACAGTGCCACTTAGTTGAAAGTGTCATCTTTCTATCATAATGCTTAATGCAGTTAATTATAGTTTAGTGAGTAGAGTACACTAATTCATTGGAGAAAGAAAATAATAATAATTGAATAGAGCACGTAGGAAATGGAATGATTTGACAACCAAACATGGTGGAACAGCCAAAGATCAATTTATTGCAATAAA
The DNA here is from genome assembly GCF_965113295.1 of Leuciscus leuciscus. NCBI lineage: Eukaryota > Metazoa > Chordata > Actinopteri > Cypriniformes > Leuciscidae > Leuciscus > Leuciscus leuciscus. Next base: position 23,637,757 of record NC_138726.1, on the reverse strand, counting down.
GGGAAGTCACCTATATACATTATGATAAACGCTTCATAAATGACAAACTAATTCATGTACTGTACAATTAGACTGTGTGAATTGTGTAACTTATTTACTTCAGTAAAGTGTGGCTTAAAACATAAGAGGAACTGCGTATTGTCAGAGGTTCATAATCCAATGAGAGATGTGTGACAAAGAATGAACAAATAAATATATTTTAAGAAAAAACAGGAATGAATGAACACTACACAAATGAACATAACATTGATATAGGAAAACTGAATGTTTTACACTGGAAGAAGACAATCACTTAAATATGTCAAATTGAAGTGTACTTAATCTGTTTGTGTTGGGATTACATTAATGATTTATGTTGCAATAACTGAAACTGGGTGGTGCTTGTTAGTTCCCAGCATGCTTTGCATGTGGCTGAATCAAGAGAGTATGTTGAAATGAAGAGTTATTTTGTGTTTTTTCAGCAAGTTGAGAAAAGGGGGAGACTTGATAGTGTGTAATAGTGTTTAATGTTCAATTATGTTGGAATTAATAGAACCATTTAAATTACACTGGGTTACCATTGTAGAGAAGAGAGCATTTTATTGGACTGATACATCTAATTTTATAACTGCATTGCTGAAGGAGCTTTTAATGCTAACCATTATAGCTTTTTAGATGCTATGTGTGCTATTGCTAGCTCAAAGTTTGCTAACTAGATAGTACAGTCTTGTAATTCAGTTGTGTGACACTAAACTATATGAAATTGAATTGGATGAATGAATATGTGAAATTGAATGCCCAAATCATGTCAAGGAGCCATATCAAATTTACTTTGAGACTACTTAATTAGGTCACTTAAAATGACTTCATTCCATGATGAAGTTACATGAACAAATTATGTTTAGCTTAATTGAGTCATCTGAGGCTGATGTATAAGATTAAAGCATGTAAATCCAACACACTAAAATATATATATATATATATATATATATATATATATATATATATATATATATACATGGGCGTAGGTTTAGGGGGGGACGCTAGGTACTAGTCCCAATCAATATTTTGAGATGACAAATTTGTCCCCACCAATATTTAGCAAGCTCCTTTGAACTGCTATTTGGATCTTTGCGCTGCTATTTGGATCGATTCCAACGGCCAAAACAACGACAGTACAAGAAACGCCGTAATTTGATTGGCGGCGGTGTATCTGACAGGCTACACGCGCGGGCCGGGACTACTTTTGTGCTTGCACTGGCAGCGAGCGGGTGGTGTGTGTGTGTGTGTGTTGCGTCGACGAGGCCGACGGTAAGTTACCAGGGGCAGGGCTGTCTCTCTGCCACATACAAAGGCCAGAGTAAAACATTTTAATATTCCGTTTTTTGCCACTTTTTGTACTTTGTAGATAGATCAGCTATGCCACCCAAGAAGAAGAAAGGGGACATACGAAGCTTTTTCATAAAGCAGAGTGTAAGTAGGCAAAATAACTAGCCACACAAATAAACTAGCAGTAGTAGTGACTGACCAGGCTTTCAAATGCAGATTCTACTGTGGAAAATAGTATTGATTGGTGATAGTATGTGTTACCATGTTGTTACAGTTAAACCTAGCAGCAGCAATCTTTCAACTAAGGTTAAGAGTGCTGACCCCACCAAAGCTGAGGCCAAACCTACGCCCTTGTATATATATATATATATATATATATATATATATATATATATATATATATATATATATATATATATATATTCAATGAAATCTATGTTACCTATATGTATTTAATATACACGTCTCCTCATACTGTACATATTAACTTTGTATGCATCATGTTTGCTTTTCTTTTGAAATATTGTCTGTCTACTTGTGCATTGCATTATAGATTTTTTTCCTGCTTTAGTATTCCTGTAATCTAATGAGGAGGCAGATGCAGGTGGGAAATAAGGTAATGAAACAGATTATTCTGGGAGCTCTGTTTTTATTACTAATTTTAGTAGGTATAGTTAGAAGTTGTAGAACTGACGCTATGCTTTAACTCAGCGATAACCACCAACATTGAATAAAAGATAAAAGGCTGCACTGTGAAAGAATAATATTATATGATATATAATTGTATAGTGATCCTATTAATTTAATTAATGTAACTTCGAATTTCCCTTTTTAGTTTTTTTTTTCTTTCTTTTTTTCAATTTACATTGTTGTCATAACAAGTTAAGGAGGATTAAAGCCCACCCAGGGTTTAGAGCAAAGCACAGGGGCCTGCGTTGCCTTTGGTAGTGTGTGTATGTTTTATTTAGCACCGCAATGCAAGCTCTGTGATAAACACACCATGGTATCTCCAACCAAAAAAATAAAAAAATAATCTCTTTACTCTCAACCCAGCTAGAGGAAAGAGGAGGGTTTTGTTTTGAGAGTGATGTGGCAGAAAATAGCCCTCCTGAGGTTCATTTCTTCTATAAGACATAGTTTCGTGGCAATGCCCTGATGTAACCTCTAAACAGGCAGACTGTAGTACAAGTGTCTTAACTTAAATATTGTAAAAAATATTGTCAATTTGCTTAAAAAAAACAACAGTTTTATAGACACTGGGCAGGAGGATTTCCCTGCATGTTACTGTTTAATCATTGAGTTTAATCGGACGGTTAAGTGTTATTTAATGTGTTTCCAAGAGAAGGGAGTAAGGGAAATGCATTAATTTTTAATGTTCAGTTACTCTGGTTTTAAGAAGAGTTCTGCTGGGTTGAAATTTTGGAGGGTATGCCACTAATAAATAGTGGGATTTTTTGGTTCATTGGTTTTTAGACTGTGGTCTAGGGAGTACTAGGGGGTGGAAAAGTTTAAAGGAAAAAAATAGTGTGCAAAATGAAAAACATAAAGTAAAATGATAATAAAATAAAATGGATGTACAGATTTTGACAATATTACTATTTCATTCTGCTTTCTAAAGACTGGTCGGAAATCATGATATTAAACCCAGTTATTATTTATTTATATTTGTGTCTATTAATAGTTATTCAGATTTATATATTTAACAATAATCTAATTGGTAGAAAAAAAAAAAGATATTGTGTCTTAATAAAACATTAAATAGAAGCTCAATAGAAGCCAACTCTTTTTCAAATAATATTTTACACATTTTATTTTTATTTTTATTTTTCACAGCATAAATTGGGTCTTTATTTAAATGTGCCTTTAATTTTTAGGAAGGGGGTTTCTTGCAAGGGGAAACCTCCTTCCTAGAGATATTTCTCTCCTATTCTTTCCTTAATATGTTGGGGTCTGTGCACTTTATCATAAAGTTTGAAATATCTTGTCTGTGACACACCAAGCCGACATCAAAACATGACTGTGTTGTCACCTCACATCGGCTGTGTCTGGGCCAAAAAACTGTGCTTGAACACACCAAAATGACTACAGGCGACTGCCAACTAGCATGTGTGTTCTGCGCCTGCGTGCAAGGAAATAACTGTGGCGGGGCTTTCGCACAGGAACTTAGTTATAGGTACTAGCCACAAGGGCGGTTCTCCGAGAACTAAATGTTCCCCTAGGGCCTTTCTCCTGGTTCCATTCGCACTGCCAGTAGGATCTCTAAAGTGATGTAAGCTGGCCGACAGCAACATCATTTAGGCACAGCATTCAACATCTGGAGAATGGAGGATGCTGTGATCGGAGCTGTGTTTTTGGGCACTGTTTCGTATGGCTTGTCTTCGATCAATCAATACACCTACATCACTTTTATTGTGCTGGGATAGAAGTCTACTACTCTGAAGTAGAAGCTAATTTAGTCCCCCCAAAAGACGTTCTTAGATATTTATTTGTTCCCAGTTCCTGCGCCAAAAAGTGGGTACTTTCGGCATTAATTCTAGGAACTATGAAAAGGTTCCCCCAATGCGAAAGCTACTTATATCAGCAGGTATCAATAGTCTATATTCGTCATTCAAAAAAGGGAAATCGAAACTAGGACTGCAGATATACAAACCGTATTCCATTTTGAATATCAACCATGCTGATCACTTTCTTCATTCCAAGTGCTTATGAAAATATTTGCGTATTGGATGACGTAAGATAACGTAAATAAGAACAGCTTATGTGCCATCTTGACTTCTTTGCTTGCTTTCATCACTTCCGTTTTTATTTTCATGCACTGACTCGTTCGCTAAACTAAACAGCCAATCTAGGGTGTGTTTCCCAAAGCCAGCTATGGTCGCAAGTTCCTTCGTTACCAACAAAATTCAATGGAACTTGTGACCCTAGTTGGCTAAAGATGTTTTTGGGAAACTCACCCCAGAGCGATCTCTCTCTCCAATTCAACATGCTGAATTGGGCAACCTGCCGCCAACGTGAGTCCGACTAGAGCTGTATGGAATCTGATTGTTAAATGCAAAGACTGATTTCATCTTGTTCACGCTACAAACCAGCATCTTATACTGCATTATAATAGAATGGCACCATGTTTTTCAGAACTTGAAGGATGTTTATATTGCTAGCACTTTTAGGCCTGAATACTTGTTTTAGATTGGTTAATTTTGATTAAATTGTAATTATGCTAAAATCTAATTTGCAATTAACAAATTTAGGACAAAAATTGATAAAATCAGGTTATCCCTAATTGCATATGGATGATTCACTACCTTGCAGAGCAGCACTGCTTTGGTCTAAAATTAAATTCTATTAGTGCACCAATTATCACACAATCAAATAAGATGGAAGAGAGCAACAAGATGAACTGGCCCTTGATATGCTGGTATCAGGGACAGGAACAATTATACCCGTATTGATCGTATACTCTGATAATTGAATTTTACGAGAGGTAAAAATCAATTGTAATTCTGGCTGTAGAATGTGTTTATGTCCATTTCACAAGACACCTTATTTCTTGCCTCACTTTTTCATACCAGTTTAGGTCAGTCAGGTGAGATATGATAACCATAGCAACCATCAGAGTCACAGATTCTTCTGTAGTCAAGAGCAGTCTTTGAGTGTCTTTCTTTTCTATACTGGTCTCATGTTCTCACTTAATGTATCAGCTATATGTTTATGAGTGTATGTCTGTTGTGTGTATATTGTGGGCATTTGTGGAATATGGGTCAGGTATGTTGTAATTGATTTCTTCATTTTAACTCCTCTCAGAATCGTCGTTCCAATACCCAGGTGCCTTTAAGCCTGTTTGTGCATGTATTTCACTTTCTTTCATCCACTTTTATTTCTAGTCATTGCCTGATAAAGAGTACAAAGACCAAGTTCCCTTCACATCTTGTCATATTGTAATGACAGGGCAATTGTGCCCTTTCACAGTGAGGGTTTGCTCTTGCATTAAAGAACGTCTCCCTTATGATATTAATCTCATTAGACTGAAAACTACTAATTAATGTTTCATGACAATACACAATGAGTTCATCTCCATCTGGTGGAGTAAGGCCAAAGAAGACATTGAGTTTCACTGGACAAAATGGCTAAATCTTTTTAAATATTTCCTTTTCATAGAGAGTGAGGATAGGCTCACTGTACTCATTTATTTGTTGGATGACTTGATGGATTATTGGCAAATTATTCTAGTCTCCTCCTTTCTGTGCTTAATCCATCTTCAGGATTGTCAACTGCAGTACTGTAAATATCCCCAAATGAAAAATATGGCGTCCCATTTCTCCAATAGTTTTTATTTTGAATTCCATTGTGATTGATTATCATTCTCAACGTACTTTCACTTTTTTTTGGGGGGCATTCTTTGGCCAACAGAGCTGCTGATACATACTCAAAAATATTTGGCCAATGTTAACCGTGGGCAAGAAATGTATATATCTGGGCTATGCCAACAAATCTGTTAATTTGTGGTCATAAAGATCTCAATATGAATGTGTTTGCAATGAGTTTTAAGATTTGATTTTGAACGCTTTACTGTGTCAGCAAACACTTACTGTATAATCAGAATGATTTCTGACTAGGCAAGACAGAATCAATTTGAAATAACACTAACACCAACTTTAAATTCACTATTCTGAAAGCCAAGCCACAGTGTTAAAACTATGTGCTGTCTGCTTTCTTTTTGGCCTTAAGTATTTTCAGATGAAAAGCCAACAACAACCCTGCAGAGAATGCATCTGTTTAATCCATCCAATGAGATCCATCATCACTTGAAGGTCCCACAGGCTTCTGCATCTATTATCTAAAATGAAGGCTTATTTGTGACCCTGGATCACAAAATGACGGACAATGGAATACAAACTAGTACGTAAAACATTTAAAACAAGTGCAAAATCAAACCTTGAACAATAATAATACAATAATATAAGGTGCTAGGAATTTATTGGGCTCCTGTCTTATTTTTGATACACATTTGATCGCTGTGTTCTTGATTAGCTGTCAACAATAAGCGACCTCTTGTTCACCTTGCCGCTGATCTAATCCCTTTAAGACAGTGGGTCGGATCAGCTCTACGGATGCCAAGTGAATAAATATGTGCTCGTAGAAAGCCTGAATATAAATCTTTGCATTCATCCAAATCGGTCTATCCACAAATCTCCTGATGCTGCCCATCTTCATACCATTGTCTTTAACCCTTCCATAGTCAAATGCTAGGGATTACTGAGCGGTTACATATTTTCATCATCTCACACTCTTTTTATTTCTGCAAAGGGCGTGGCATCGCAAGGAAAAGGATGAGCTAAACATTGAAGTTAAGCTGGGCTGAAGAGAGAAAGGTCTTTCTCCCGAATCCCCAGAAGAACAATAAATTGGATGATCTTATAGAGAGAATACTAATAGCGGGCTGAGGTCAGAATGCCTCCGTTCTCTTCCATTATCATTTCTCACCTTGTTAGCCTTAACACCGGGCCTAGGTCTGTTAGCAAGGCTTTCGTGGTGTGATCAATACTGCCCTGAGCCCGGAGAGAGCCTGAGCGTAGAACAGCAAAAACAGAACAGAGATGATAGTGGAGGGAGAGGCTGGGGGAGGACTTTTCCCAGCGAAAGAATGGTCAATGGTTTTAAAATAATTGGCACTACCTCATCCCGGTCTGAGGCAGCAGATGAATCAAGCACTATCAGAGAAGGCCCACAATGTTCAATTATTCATGTGTGTGCCTGTTACACCAGCTTGCTCTAATACAGCCCCCAGTTGCACCATTTGTGGAGAGCCGCCCAATCAGTGCCAAAAGTTCGATGAAAAATATAGGGCTCTGGCAATGTCTCTGTTTATCCTGCAAAGGCTGCGCAAACCAAGCTCAGCTGTAAACAGAGTTCATCTAAGGGCGAGGATGAGATTGGATTTCCATTTTTGATGATATGCTGTCTATATACAATTACGTGACAAAAACAATTCAGTTCAGGTAGGTTTTCAAATTCTTTGTGAGTGCGAGAGACCCAACCTTCTTAATAACTCAGATTGGTATCACTGAATGCAGTTATTGTAATTGATAAAAATGCACAAACTATGGATGAAATTAATCAAAAGCCATTCTAAATTATGTTTTATTAGAAAAGTTTGGGAGGAGCATGTTCAAATGATCTAACCAATCAGAAAGGGGAGTAAATATATATAGCTGACTCACCTATGTTCCTTGACAGTTTTTTTCTGCATCCCTCCTACACCCTGACTCCTCACTCTGTACTCTGTAGAGTACTCTGGGTTCGGGGCACATTCCGAGCTCAGAGCCCTCCCCCGGACAGCACGCCAATTACGCATACTCTTTTACTCCACTATCTGACTAACTGTAAGTGTGAACATACGAAATACCAGTTCTCAGCTATGGTTTCATTTAATTGCCAAATAAAAGGATGAGCAGAGAAACTTTTATTTCCCGTTTTTGTTTGTGTCAGGGGATTGTGTGGGATGTTAAGTGACTACATTCCAAAAAAAATGCCCATCTTAGATGACTAAGTCAGTTAAAAACTCAGAAAATTGGCACTAACTTCTAAATTCATAGAAGAGCAGTATTGATTACTAGGAATCTGGACAGCAAGTTCTGCCAACACACTGTGGAAAGAATACCTGAGATGACCACTTAAACTCGCTTAAAAAAGGTTATACACTAAGAGCTTATCAAAGTAAGCTCACTGCAAGGCGTGTGATTGTTGAGGAGTTTGCACACTAAGTCTGAAGTTATGTCTGTTTCTAGTTAAGCATTGCAAAAGCAAAGCACCTCTGACTAAAGCAGCCTTCATCAAAAAATATACTGTAGAAACAGTCCTCCACTTTGGGAATAAACTTTCTGTTCCACTTGATTGCACCACTGAGATTGCAGTTTAAACATTGGGTGAGTGAGTTATGCTATCATCATAAATGATAATAGCCATCATAAATGAAATTTACAAGTAAAATTGTAATAGCAACAATAGATTAAGCTGAAATATTGTCTTTTAATATGTTTGTTTGCAAAAGTTATCACAGGATGCATCGTTGGAAATTTAATTATTTTTTATAGTATGAGACAATATGAGGTTTATGCAATTAATTGTAATTTTTCTTGGATTGCATTGCAGGTTACCACTAATTTCTCACAAAATTATTTTTCATGGAATACTATGGGATTATTTTTGTGCCTTTAATATTGAACATAACTTTTCAAGAAACGAATGAAAATATCCATAGCCACTGAATAAAATGTCTTTGAAACCGGAAAAAATAAACAGAAGGCGAAATTTTTTACTGTGTTTTTTTTTACTGGCTTCATATTTCATTTTAGTAATATAAAGTTAGGAGTTTTGTTTTTAAATTTTATCTGTATTTATGCTGCTACACTATATTTTTGAGATGAGTTCCTAGGAATAGCTCAGACGAATAATATCATCATTATCATCATCATCAATCGTCGTTATCAGTGTAATGGAGATGCAGGAGACTCGTGGTAAGTCTGTATTTTTTTTGTAAAAAAAGGTGGAGAGGTATTTTAGAGCTCATTGAGAGCCCACACCATTATTTTCTTTATTTAGCAGAATCATTACACAACCTATATGCATACAATGACACAGTCTTTCTTCGATTACATAACGTTTGCTTCTTCATAGCTGCAAAACCTAAGGACATAAGGAGGTTCAGTAATTAATAATAGAATTCTCATCAGTGTGACATTTTAGCAACTTTTATTTAGTAGCCTGAAAATCCTTTTCAAACAGGCTAATCGATAAATGAATTTGTTTGAAATTAATAGTTTGAGTCTTCAATTTGTGATGTGCAGTTTGATTTGTTAGACTAGTATCATACTTCTTTCTCATTTTGCAGGGAGTTGAGCAACTTTTCCATAAACAAAATTCTGATGCTGACCCAGAGGATGGAGTGGTGTATTACCAGAGATCCACTGTCCCTATCAGACAGGAATCTTACTTTCTTCAGACACATGACACATCACTTTTGAATGACTAGGATCTTGATCTTCAGACACCTGATATTATGCATACATTTTAATTTATTTGGAGTGTTAGATTAAGACAAACCCAGTTCACAAGTACACAATAGGTTGCACTTCATTCTTATAAATCTATGCTGATCTCGGATTAGCATACCGTCAGCATAATGAATGTTAAGGGGATAGTCAAAAATAATAATTATCTCATATTTAACCCACCCTCATGCCATCCCAGATGTATATGACTTTATTTCTTCAGATAAACACAAATGAAGAGAATACATCTGTGAGTCCATACAGTAATGCAAATTAATGGTTATTTAAAAGTTGACACTTTAAAAAACACACACAGTGACTGTGATGGGTTATTCATACAACCCCAGTGGATGAATCAATGTCTTCTGAAGTAAAACAACAGATAATAAAAATACTAATAATTTAAACTGTTTTAACCATTCAATGCACAACTGTCATACACACATGGGCTTCAACATACCTGTATATGTCCCGGGTTCACAGGGATGGATTATTTTATTAAATATCTTTGTTTGTGTTAATGTGAAGAAAGAAAATCATATAGTACTGTACATCTGGGATGGCATGAAGGTGAGTAAATGATGAGAGAATTTTCATTTTTTGGGTGGAGTATTTGTTTAAAGACTTATGTACTCCATTACAATGTACACAGTCACTGCTTTGTCACATTCACTGTAACAAGAACTGTTCAAATGATCATTGCATCATTTAAAATATATATGAATTTTACACAAATGTTGTATATTATGTACTTGTACATTTTTAGTACTATATGTGTATAATGAGAATACTGAGGTCTTTCCTGTCACAACATCCAAGACTTTCATACTTATGTATATTGACAATAAAGAATATAATGAAATATCCTTGAAGGTCTACCATCTGACAGCAAGCCTTGTTGCAATTTTCATATTGAATTCTTCAGAATTGAGTGATCATTAATTGTGATGGTGTAAGTGCTATACTAACAATGGGTATAGTGTGATGGCCAGGGTTGCTAACTTTTGATTATCAGGTTAGAGTGAGACTTTATTGATGGCTGGAAATATCACACACATGTAAATGACACTAGTATTCTCTTTAAATTGTTTCATCACAATCTAATCAAAGCCTAAAATGCAGAAGAAAAAAAAAAAAGAAGAAAAAAATTGCATTATCAGACAGGAACAAACAGATATTCTCCAAAAGCATTGGACATTATCATACACTATTTTAATGTACTACAATTATACATCTAGACATTCATTTTCTCTCGCGCAGAAGAATGTTGCTCCTGAAAGCTTATGCTGACAAAGTAGTAGTAGAAGACAAATACAGAAAAAATTAAAACACAAAACTCCTAACTTTATATTACTAAAATTAAATATGAAGCCGCTTACAGACGCTCACATCCACACATGTTAACACAAAACTGACGTCTTCACTTCCAGGTCCAGAATCTGTCAATCAAAAACTCAGTAGCTAATGAGAACACACCGATGTTAGCCCCGCCCCCACGAAAGAAATGTGCCAGAATGGCGAACGAAAAGCATTCAGAAGCTTAAAAATCTAGAAGCGCATTTTTAAGTACAGATCAGCGAAAGAAAGAGGAGAAAACAGTTAGCAAAACATGCAGTGTATTAAAAACACAGTTAAAAATTTCCTCTGCGATTTATTGTTTTCTGGTTTCAAAAACATTTTATTCAGTGTCCATTTATATTTTCATTTGTTTCTTGAAAAGTTACATTCAATATTAAAGGCACAAAAATATTCCCATAGTAAACTACTAAACTTTGTTTTCCAGGCAATGGGATCCATACTGTGGCAGTGGTCACAAACAATGCATCCTACCGCCTAAAAGCACACGAGAAAGGTGAATGACCAACTGTGTGTATATGACCTGCCTCTACCATGTCTACTGTCAGTAACTGAAATCACTGAGGCTACATTACTGCTGACCTGGCTGAGTTTTGTCTTCTTCAAGAAACCTGCTAGAAAAAAAGAAGAAAAAAAAAACAGGTGATCATCCTTGTTTTAAAGGATAGACTACTGGCCCGCTCTCCCCCCAAAGCAAGTTTGAGGCTGTTAAGTACAATGCAGAACATGTCATTTACCACAAAAAGTTTTTGTTGCTAGAGGATTCATCACCCCCAGACAGTCACGAACAACCTCCACCTGCTGGAGGAGAAGGAGAAGGCTCATACTGTCAAGTGGTTTTGATGTCAGTTCAGATCATGAGGCAGAGACAGATACGAATCCAAGGAGGTGCTTGACCATCTCCATGAAACATTCCACCTGGCCCTCTCAAAGCATCAGGGCACACATCCAAAAAAAAAAAAAAAGGGCTTGACAGAGATTTGCAAGGGTTTCAGATGTAGCATACATGGCTCTAAGGCTACATTCACAGTGCTCAATTCCGATGTATTGCTCAGATCTGATTTTGTGTCGTTTTAAATGTGGCCAGTATCAACTTCCAGTGTGAACGGATCATGGTCCTGGACTGACCCGCATGTGCAAAAGAACGATAAAAAGACATCAGGCAGCAAGCTGTTGTACGGAAGTAAACACGGAGGACATTAAAGTAAGTGATTACGAGTTTATTTATGGTGTGATCTGACACCAAAGCCAGCGAAACCAAATTTATGTGCAGGCAATATAAAAAACAAAGAAGAGGATATGAAAATTGAGAGCAGAGTTTTTAAACATTTATGATGCGAGCCCTCATGTTTTGCTTGTATATAGAGCTGTCACTGTAATACTTATGTGTTATGGCACATCACTGTCCTCCCACTGACTACCCTTCACAACTGTCTTGATAATTTTGGGTGTGTACAGTCTTTGAAGTGACTCCCATGAGTGCAGTGTTGTGACGAATGTCGCTCTAGAGTGACGTAAAAGTCACATAAATTCCGATATGGCGGTTAAAACTGAGGTCGCATTGCAAAACATACATGAACGTGCCAAGGAACATTGGCCAGTGAGATTTCATGCTCGAGTCACACTCATCCAGACATACGGGTACACATAGACCCGGCATTTATCACTTTCGCTCTTTCCAATTCACCTCTACTGAAAGAGAAATTTCAAAGAACAAATAATACCAATTTTAACTGCCATCCTGAAAAATACATTCTGCCGCATTCCAGCGGAGTTTGCATTCAGCTTTCTGTGCATACAGTGCAGCATTTTGGTTAAAAGAGCAGTTCCCTAAAATAGCAAGCACGGGCGGTCAGCGTCTTTTTCAAGATGTGTTTCCGTTGGGTTTGAGTGGAACCCTCCACCGTGTCCCGAGCTCTCACGGTTGGATGATTGGTTCAAGGGTACGCGTGCCGCTCCAGTGCCTTTCTTCCTGGAGGTGCAAGAGAAGGTTCAGAAGTCGTGGAAGGCACCTTTCACTGCCTGAAGCCGCTCTACTTCCTCCTTCACTCTCACTACTCTCGATGGCGGGGCTGCCAAGGGTTACGTGGACACTCCACAGGTGCCCTTATCCCCGCAAATTCCTGCCACCTGGCGGAATCGTTCTCGCCTCCTGTCCAAGGCGGTTCAGATGACAGCAGCCCTGGCTGCTACTCCGCCGCCTCTGGACCACACTGGGTCTGTGCTGACAGCCTGACACTGAGCGACACTTTGCTTTCTCACTCTTGGCCATACCCTCATGCACCACGGGTGGGGAGTCTGCATTTTGACAACGCACTGCCTCCTCACACCTCCCCGTCCAGTCCCTCAGGGAACCCATAGAGCCAGGTAAGTGCACCACACTCACCGCCTACTCCTCCCCAAACGGATGAGGTGTTTATATTTGACGCGCTCACTGTTGTACTTTTCTTTGAAACGACAGGGGGCGATATGGAGTAATTATCCTCTAAACCATCAGGAATCAACGGTGAGAAGAAGTAAGGTACACACGTGATTGTGGCTGGATCCCAAATGGCACACTCCGGCCTTGTGGACCTCCTTCGAGTTCACACTTGGTGACGTCAAGAAGTGCAGACCTAAGGGGCGCTGGCCTCAAGTCCATGCGAGAGTGTATTTTGGGACAGACTTGATGACATCATGCCACCAAAAGTCAAACAGCCACAAAACTCCTTCCCTCATTTATCTGATTGGGCATTCGCAATGATTCCTGGGTAGGTAACTCGTGTGGAGGGTGCGAAAGTGTGGGCTTCGCCGAAATCCGCATCGAGGGCACAAAGACGGCGCTTGCGAGCATACTTCTGAGCATTGAAATGCCGAATGGGACACCCTACGGACTCGTACACTTGGCGAGCACACGCAATTTAAGGCCACAAGGCCGCGAGTCCACATGAAGTGTGCCATTTGGGATCCAGACGATGTTTGTTTTAGTACACTTCACCAAAACCACGCTACAAAAGAATCATGTAAAACCCAGTAAACCTTGAGATTATTGCTTGACATTATTATTATTGTTGTTATTGCTAGAACAAAATATATGGATATGAGAACATGGGTATAAAACTAAATTAAGCAACAATATTTTAAATATTTTCTAGTTTAATTAAATTTCATGAACATTTTTATCAAACAGGGACCTTTATTTTCATTAAAAATGCCTATTTCTGCTGTTGTAGGACCATTTTGTAAATGTAAGAAATTTATTTAGACAAGCGCAAACTGGGTGCCAGTAAGATGCCAGTACAGAAGTACCTGTTCGGCCAGAATCGTCTCGAAGTCGTGCATCTTCGGAAGCAGAATCGCACGCAAAGTTACAAAAAATGCAGCGCACACCGTCACGCAAAATAGGGTCTCGTGCTTGACCGCCTACACCGCAATGACGGAATTTTTGCCGAGCGTGCCGTCGCACTCGTGTGGACACGGTGAGTATAAAACCAAGCTTCAAATACAATATAAATACAATGGCTCAAGACTTGGGGGACTTTCACACATTTTAAATTTTTAGTTATTGTTAATACTTCTGGTGTTTAGATAAAATATCTATAGTTTTCATAGTACATTAAAATATGTTATTTTAAAAGACCAGGGAAAATTACAATCGTTGTTATATGAAAAAAAAAATAATAAAAAAAAAAAATTGGAAAAAGAGAGCCCAAGAAGAACATCAGAACAGACAGATCTAATCTAGCACTGCTTCAGCTTGTTGTTGTAGTGATAATGGAGTAAATACATTCAGAAGCACACAATTCTTAGGGCCTGGGGTGGCAGGCAGCTTCTTGACTTGTGTCACCATGGTATCAGATAGCGCTTACTTTGATTCATTAAATTGGCTTTAAAGAAACTTGATCACGTATAGAGTTTGGCCACTTTTGCAAACCCCTTAAAATACACTGCAGGACATAATGTAATTGCCTCTGAAGTTCAAGGCACAGAAAATATTCAAGCATAAGTCAGTTAATGACCTTTTTCCTTCTTTTCAACTTTTCAACTTTTTTTTTTTTTTTTTTTTTTTTTTTTTTTAGAATCTAAAATGTATCCATTTGTCTAGGTTTTCTGGATGCCCCTTATGGAATTCTGCCTGGTTCCAATCCTGATGGACCTTAATGAAGTACAAATAGTTCCTTAGGGAAATACTTGAGGAGCATGTGTCACTGACACCGTATGGGAAAAAGAGATATTGAACAGTAGCCTAGTGAATTACAGAGGGTCCATTTTCCATTTTTTTCATGGAAGTAGTAATTTAAACTACTATTTGCATCATAATATCTGAGTTACTTTTGTTATTTATTTAGTTGCCAAGGCAAGTCAAGACAAGGCAAGTTTATTTATAAAGCACATTTCATACACAACGGTAATTCAAATTGCATTACTTAAAAATTATTTGAAACATAATCATAAGATAATAATATAGCTTAAGAAATAAAATTGTAAAATAAAATTAACAATAAAATGTAAAACATTTGTAAAAATTATATATATACACACACACACACACACACACACACACATATATATATAGCAGTCAGGGGAAAAAAATACTTTTTATGCTTTTGTCACGCTGGGCCAGGCAGAAAAGATGTATGCTGTCGTAATATGGATGGTCATACTTTTTTCCGCTAAGAATCTGAAGTGCAAATCTGTGCACACACTTAATGGCTAATTTTGCCCACAACCCATTGCACGTTTGACGAGGATTCAATTTGAACAATACAAACATGAATAAAAAGTGTTAAAAAACAGATGTGAGAGTACAATGGTTATGTAGACAGGTTTAGATAAAGGGGTTTGAGTAATTAATTATCAGTATAACCTGACGAAAAAATATGTATTCAATGTTATCTGCAACAGCATTGTGAAGTTTTGTAATGATACGTTTGGTCATTAACTTTTAAATCCATCATTATGCAAATAGCAAACACATGAGGAGAGTTCTCCGCAAGAAAGTCTCAAGTATCATTAGATATCTGAGTAAGTTGAAACCAAATACTTAAAGGGATAGTTCACTTTGAAATTAATTTTTGGTATGTTTTAGCTTACCTCAAGGGCATCCAAGATGTAGGTGTCTTTTTTTCCGCAGTAGTTTCAATTTTGATATTTTTAGGTCAAACCGTTCTTGTCTGTCAGTCATATAATGCAGGTCGATGGTCACTGTCTCAAAGAGCATGCACAGAGTCCAAATTATATATTTTAGATGTCGCCTTAAAGACATTGTTCCAATGAACTGCCGTAGACAAGGCGACATCTAGTGTATATATCTATGCACCAGTCTGCGCACACGTCAGATCAGATCACTTGGACATGGCTGTGTATAAGAGGTAAAAACGATATAAATACTGTTCGTTTTCTCACACAAACCGCTCGTTTCGTGTCTTAGGCCATCAATGTGTACTTACGATCGGGAATTGTTTAATTTGGACGACGGGGAACTGTTTTAATTTGGACTCTGTGCATGCTCTTTGAGATAATGACCATAGACCTGCATTATATGACTGACAGACAAGAACGGTTTGACCTAAAAATATCAAAATTGAAACTACTGCGGAAAAAAAGACACCTACATCTTGGATGCCCTTGAGGTAAGCTAAAACATACCAAACATTTATTTCAAAGTGAACTATCCCTTTAAGTTTAAAAGTGTAATTCGGCAATTTCTCAACAAAAACAAAAAAAAATCCTGTTGTCACTGGGGTGCAAAGAATTCTGGGGTAGGCAAGGCCATGAATGATCCATTTGTTGTATCCTTCATTTAACGGGAAACGAAGGACACACTTGGAGGCCGCATTTGGAGGAGCCTTTGAATTGGGACAGGCTTTGTTGTGCTGCGGTAACGCAATCGGACTTTGAATGCAGCCCCTGAATTGGGACACAGGAAACTTAACCAATAACCAGGTGTGCAACATAATTATTTACCATGACAACAAATGAAGAGTGAGAACACAGGGGAACAAAGGAAACAGGAACAGAACACAGGAAAAGGTGAGACAAACTAAAAGTCCATAAACCACAATGAAAACAGCTTTTAAGAGCCTATCAATGGAGAAACATACTTTTTGTGTCTATCATAGCAGGGAATAACTGCACCATACATTCAGCAATATGTGAGCTTGGTGCTAGTCGCTATTCACTCCGTATGGACGAGCACAAGCAGAACATTTAAAAAAAAATTGTGGTCTGAAAAATGTAACCTAGTTTACAACTTATTGTAACCTAAACTATATTCTTACAACAGGAAAAGCAATGTTGAACTCAGTCCAGCTTTACTGAACAAAATACCCATTACCATCTTACCACCCAGGATGACCTCCCTCGACACCTTCATCATTTTATCTTAGAGACCACCCTGCATCTTATTACACTTCCTCTGCACTGGTCCGCCCCTGTAATTATCCCCAGATTTTACACCTAACCTTTTGGTTCTCACTCATTTATTACCTCCTGCCCTCCACTTCCCCTAATTGACTACAACCAGGTACAGTAACATTTAGACTGTACAGGTTCATGATCCTACACATTCTCCATATTAGGGTCTCTGTGAAAGAGGAGAAGTTGACTAATGATAATTATGATGTGAGATTCAGGCCCACTCAGAAGGTGTCAGACCTTAAGGGAACCAGTAAGGAGCCTGGTTATTATATTGGTTCAGTACCAGATGGCACAGATGAAGACACATACTGGAGCCTCTATATTTGGGTCAGTGTGATTGAGGAGAATTTCCAGTGCAGAAAAAATAAAATAAAAATTGAATTGAATTGAATTGAATTGAATTACGTTTAAAATGATTTTTAGGAATTGCAAGGTCTGTAGAGCTGTGCAAGGCATTTGTAGAGCTGTGTGATATTAGTAATAAAAAAATAAATTAAAAAAATCATACATTTAGATTATATTCTAAGAAGACTAAAACATTAAAATACAAATATTTAAAAATATATATATAAAAAAAGAAAATGGTCCATTCAGAACTGATTTTTCATTACAGAATTTGAATTGAACAAAACTAGGATGCAAAATTGCAATACAATTTTTTATGTAACAAGGTACAATTAAAATGGTAGATTTTTTTAGGATTATGTGCTAAATATAAAGATCAAAAGAACACAATTTATTTGAAATATAAATATTTTGCAACTTTATAAATGTTTTTACTTCACTTGTTTTAAATGTGTTAAATGCCACTTTTGATCTAATTAGTGCATCCTTGCTTAATAAAAAAGAAAAAGAAAGAAACAAATCTCACTGTCCCCAAACACTTAAACAGTAGTGTAGACACAATATTTTAATGGTTTCATACCCAAATCTAACAACAATCTTAATTTGAACAGATTCATCCCTTCATCCCCAAACTTATTCCTATCCTATTCATCCCGAAACATAAGAACTCTAGAACTGGATGCTGCAAATAAAGTTTCCGTGCAATCTTAAGGCAGAGTCAGAAGCATGTATCTTACCGTAACCCCACAGCTGCAGGCAATGCTGTTCATGGGTCAGACGCATGCCATTATAGCAGTAGGCATGACCATGCAGACATGATGACCCGTCCAGGAGGTAAATGTTAGAAGGGCAGTAGGGCGAACCTCCCGTGCAATAATCCGACAGATCATAGGCTCCAGCTGGTCCGAGGAACATGGTGCTGGCCTGCTTCAACTGTGGGCAGAGTGCATGATAAGGAGACTGAGGACTTTGATGAAAGTAAAAGAGAGCAGGTGGTGGGCAAACTACAGAGAAAAAGTGGAAATGAAATTGTTGCTGCTGGTACATCTCAGGAATGAGGAAACACAGGCAAGGCTTTAGCCCCTCACTTTCCAACTATTCTGATGATAGATAGATCAATTTCTCTCAGTTTTTCAATTTCTGTAAATATAATTACATTATTCTAGAATATACAGTACTGAAACAATTATAATACCATAAAACTTTGTCATATTAACACACGGACATTCATACAACCTATATTAGATATAGTTTGCCAGGCTTGCTTAAAAAAAAAATCCATTAGTCCCTTTCAGATTCTCCTCTTCTTCCGCTGCCTCCTCTTCCTCCTCCTCCTCCTTCTCCTATTCACCCTTTTGTTTTCCCGGAGTTGAAAGCAGCCCGGAAGGCTTGCATTTGATGTTTTAAAAGGTACTCACGGAAAGAGTGCTGAGTTTGCATCAACTCTAAAGATAGATGGCATTCAGTAAGTGGAGGAGGCGGGCGGCCCAACCTGGCTCACTGATGAGAACTGTTCTGAACTCTCACCGATTGAATGCGGGCCAGAAGAAAGCCTAAAGCAAGAGAAAGAGAGAGAAACAAGATTGATAATGATGCTGTGTGCACCAAACACTGACTTCAAAGCCCACCTCCAAATACATCTTTAGTTGTTACAGAATAGACGAGAAGCACCAAGCACAGATCACTCTAAATGAGCTGTAAAAGGATGATTGGTCTTTCTTGCTTTGTAACTAGCATATTTTCAAAACCATTAAACATGCTTGAAATATATTCTGAATCAAATAGTTTTCAGGCTTCAGAGTCATGCATCTGTTTAGCACTTTATACAAGCAAATGTACAAAATGCCTAATCAAAGACCACTCTTTTAGTGCACTAAATATATAAAACAGTCCAGATGCATAATGATATCTAAAGTTAATGGCTCCACTTGGAAGAACATATTTGAAAAGTCAGGCTTGAACTTGAAAAGGTATATAGTAGTAAGCCTGTAACCATGGATCCCTAAGAAGGGAACGAGATGTTGCGTCAGAAGTAGCAATAGCAACACTATGGAAGCAACTCTGCATATTTACGTCTTGAAGCACATGTGAAATCAGTCCAATGGCATGGCGGGACGTCATCCCGTAGCATGTGACGTCACGACCAGGAAGCTATAAAGTGTACCTGGACCAAACAAGGACAGCTTCTGATTGGCCAAAGCAAGTCGATCACAGGAATGCACTAAGTATGGCAGGGCAATACAGTGTCTCGTTCCATTCTCAGAAAACCATGTTTACAGTCGTAACCTGAGACATTTTTAGAATCAGATATTTTTCTGAGACAGACTCGCTCAAAGGGTGTCGTGGACAGACCTTCTAGTGCCAAGGCCAAATACTGAGCTGGAACCCTTGCAAGGCTTGCTGGTCTCAGCCTCAAAGTGTCACAAAGGAATCGAGATACCAGTGGGTTTCTCCCCAATGCCTCACCCCCTCTGGTGCCATGGCACCCAGCCCTAGCAGAGCTGGATGCATGAGGAAGAACCAGAGCAGACAGTGTGTCGATTCTTGATACGCAAATAAGTCCACTTCCACCTGGCCGAACTCCCTCCAAATCAACCCCACCACCTCAGGGTGGAAACTCCATTCCCCAGGCCTCCACCCCTGACTTGACAGGATGTGTGGTCCCTGATTTAAGTGCCCAGAGATATAGACTGCTCTCAATGAGGACAGCTTGCCCTGGGCCCACAAGAGGATATGGTGGGCCAGTTTGTAAAGTGGGCACGATCGCAGACCCCCCTGATAGTTTATGTAGGAGACCACTGATGTGATGTCTGTCTGGACAAGCACATGATGGTCCATCAGGTCTTGGAGGAAGTGTTTCAAAGCTAGAAAGACAGCCATCATCTACAGTCTATTTATGTGCCATTGACTGACACTCCAGGATCGCTCCCCAGCCGGTGAGGGAAACATTTACCGGAAGCATCATGTGACAACAAGATTCCCCCAACATAGTACTTTTTCTTTTCTCAACATTTCTTTTACAAAGACACATGTGCGCGACCGGGTTGCCCCTTGGGGAAAACCCCTTGGTCTTGAGCCACCACTGCATTTACAGCAGGCCAAATGTTGTATTTAGGCTGTCACGATTAGTTTTAAAAAACAACACTTTTAGTGTACTTTTTCAATGTACTATTCAGCTGGTGCAGATCTAGAATTGGACTCAACCCTCATCCTTTCTTGGAACTATGAAATAAAGGCTATAGAACTTGCACTCTCTTTTGGGAGAATAAACGTTCTCTATGGTCTCCTTCTCCCAAAGAGCTTTGACTTATTGGAAGCAACACTCTGCACCTGCTGTGCCCTATATGAGGAGCGGTATGACAGCTGGGACTGCTCCCGCTCAGCAGGCCCTGAGACCTGGGTCCAGTGAGGGAGAGGCTAAGAGGAGACAGCAGGGCATCCAGGAGTAAGGCTTTGTCTTTCTCCTTAATACCAGACAAATTGAGCTATAAATGCCTCTCCGTGGCCACCAAGGCTGTCATAGACTGGCCGATAGCTCTGACCATCTCCTTGGTGGCCTGGAGTGATAAATCTGTGGCCTGCGGCAGTTCTCGAACTGCCTCCGGGCCCACCCCCTCACCTTCATCCAGGTCTGTCGGCAGGTCGGCCTGGTATGCTTGTAAGATGGTCATAGTGTGCAAACATGCACACTGTTAAGAGACCGTTATGTCTGACCTGCTGCCATGGATGCCTCCAAGGCCCAAATTGTTCTGCATGGCCTGGTGGGTAATGTTGGGTCATTGAGGGGCAATGCCATGTCAGGGGAGATATAACTCACAAGAATCTGCTCCACCTTCAGCATCGCTCCATACCTGTGCTCCTTCAACCCCATAATCGATTAATAGTTGGGGACATGGGGGCAGACACGGGCAGAGAATGGTTTCATCCATGATCTCAACACCTTAGTGTGGAGATCAGGAAAAAATGGCGGGCCCTGACGTGGAGGTTGCACTTTGCTAAGCAGGAAGCCCTCATCAAATTTGCTTTTAGGACCAGCACCCTGCCTCTTAGCCGGCCAGTCAATGTTTAACTTGGCCACAGCATGAGTGACAACTTACAGCAGCTCCTCATATGTGAGTGAGGTGGCGAGTCCTCAATCTCCTCACTCGGGGCGAAAGAACACTCTAAAAGTGCGGCACCTGAGAGAAGACACTAAATCTAGCGGGTGAGGGCAGAGAAAAGGCAGTGCCTTTCCATCTGCGATCCCCACAATCTAAGCTGCTGTTGTCTTAATTGATAAATGAAACTGTCAAAAATAAAGACATGACAGGCAAAGTATGGATTGCATATACTATTCTCTAGCATTTTGCTTGCAGGCAATGCCTTACTCGTTAAAAGACACAGGAAGTGAGGCTATCAAACTCAAAAAGTGCTTTATAAATTTAATGAGATCATTCAGCTTGATAGGAATTCATTAAAGTAAAATAAGGCAACAGACAGAGAATCTTCCCAAAAGCCTAATCATCTGATTAAATTGAGGCAAAGACATTTTTTAAACAGTGACTTACAGGTGGTCATCCTAAGACCTTCGTTTTATCTTGAAAGCTTTAAGCTCATAAAATATACAGTTTAGAATTGAGCTCTTTAGCTGATTATGTGACATGATTTTTTTTTTCTAATGAATTTAAAGAATTGCAGCCAATTAGCTTTAAGAAAAAGCTATTCCTGTAGTGTCATTAATCTATGCTACCAACAGGGTGTGTGAAATAGTTAGCTTGGATCTAATGACAGTAATCAACAATAATTAAAGGGAAATTATCATAATTTACCAAGATACGTCATTAAAGCTGATGGCAAAGCACTCTATGTGACCCCTCAAAAAGAAACCAGACAGTTCTGTACCATGAAAAGTTGTTATTCTGTTATTTTAAAATTGACTGTGGTCCAGAGAGTGTGATGTGGTTGGGACCAAATGGATCAAGCCATATGGATTTTTAGATACCCCAAAGATAACCAAATATGGAAAACACAGTATTTTTGAAACTTTCAGTTGTAACAAGACATGTTTTATAGAAATTACCTTCACAGTCACTCTACTTACAAGTGTTAGGGTGAAAACAGAAAAGGGGCTTGACTTGTATTTTATTTTAATTTTTTTTTATCCAAACAGATAATTATGTAAACAGGTATTTACATATTAATTATCTCTAATTCATTTGTAATAGCTGTAACCATACCGATAGATAACAATTTTAAGGATTAGGGCATTGTAGTAAGTCTTTTAGGCTATAATTCTTATGCAAAACTATTTCAGTCAGATCCTGCTGTTTTCATTTTTAGATACAGAGCCAAAAATCATCTGGTTCCGTACAGGTTTTTATTTCACTTCTGCCGAAACACTTAAATAGGAGTTTTGTCTTTCTCCCCAACTGAATAAGCCAATATCCATATTTTACGCCATATTTCATAACCAGAGAGAGCTTGACAGCTCTAACATACTCTAGTGACTGACAGCAAAGAATAACCTACAACGTATGACCCATAACATACATATGTCAATGATGCGGCTGACAACTAGTTTCTGACTGCAGTTTCATGCATGCAGCATGTCAACCTAAATTGCTCTCATAAAAGTCCTGAAAATGTAAGGTACCTACAGTTATAGAATGCAGTTGTCACTCTTGAAACGAACCAAACTGAATATGAACTGACCTGCACTTAGCACTACAAACAGGACTGACAACCATAAACCATACTCTGCTGCTGTGTAAACGTAGCAAAGGCCATTCAGAGGTTGTCTATATTTCATCTGCTGAAAACATTTCCAAATTGACAAGTACATTTGAGTGGATGGCCTTATATATTTGTGTAATTTGCTTATAACATGCACTGAGAACATAAAGTGCTATATATTCACTTTATTTTGTTTAATTTACTTTAAAATAATCAATAAAAATGTAATGCAACACAATGACAAAAGTCACCTTTTTTTGTAGGAATAGGTGTACAGAATTTTACCCAATTTGAACAAGATGTTAAATGTTTAACTGACTAAGTAAAATCATGGATAGGTGATACTTTCCTTCTTCCCTTGTTTATGTATGCCTGTGTTTTGTGGAATGACATGAATCATACTTTCTCCTAACAATAATATATAGGGAAGACAGGATGGTTGTAACACAGGGTTAGTTGTTTAACCACTTAGAAATTAGGTACAGTAAAATCACTATGAAATCACTGTCATATAGCCTTACTGTGACTCAAACCAATAGAGCATGGCACTAGCAATGCCAAGGACATATGTTTGATTCCCAGGGAAAGCAAGAACTGATAAAATGTATGCTCTGAATGCAACGGAAGCCACTTTGGATAAATGGGTCTGCCAAATGCATAAACTGTAATATGTAAATTATGCATCACTATCATCCTCTTGAGGTGACCGGAGACATTTAAAGAAACTGTGTAAAAATGTGAAGCACAAAAACTTGACTGATTTGATATATAAAATTTTTCTCAACTTTCTAACTACTCTTAACTAAATGTTACAAAGTAGAAATATCATAGCTGAGCAGGCTCAGCGTGTTGTTACATTACTATAACACACACACACACACACACACACACACACACACAAATTGGACAAAATGGAGTGTAACACTATATTAAAGTCCAATGAAAAATAAGACAATAAGGGTTCAAAATTAAAGGTACAGAAACTGTTTTTGGTAACACTGATTTCTGGTAAATGCTGTTGATATTTGAAATCACCAAAACAAACATGCACCTACCCAAGAGGATCACAACCCATATCTTGATGCATTTTCACCCACATTCACACACACGCTATATAACAAAGGCAACGACTATGGTGGAATCTGCCAATGGGCCTGCTGCCTGAGGGTATGATGTCATCAATAAGTGAAAGCAATTTGTGTTACTATGATAATTCAGGTCGAATGTCTAATTGTTATTTAGCTCCTCTACTCCTCTACTACTACCTACCGTTTTCATGAACAGCTCCCTACATAACACAATAGTCCAATAACATATTACAAATGTGACAAGATTAAGGGGTTGAAGCATTACCAAAAAGGTGAACCAAAAGAAAAAACATATATTAGGAGTGTTATCTCACTTTTTCTCACACTGATGCTTGAAACGGTCGGTGGAGGTGGTTTACATGTTCCAGGCTTATAATAATAATAATGCAAATGAACAAACAAGCGAAGATGACAGACAACGACATGCAAGCAAAATACAGCATATCTTAGTTCTGTGAAACACAGCAACACCAATGTTATTTGTGTACGTGACGGAATAAAGCAACCTCAGTGTCCGTTTTCAGGCCTTCCCACTTAGGTCTCTCCAGTGCTGGAAAGCTTCTCCAATATTAACGCGGCTCCTACCTCTTGCCTGATCGTAACCCTTCTTTTTAAGGTTACATTCCCCTGCATTTCTCTCTCTTTCTATAGTCATTCTGGTAATGTCTGTCTTGTGCACTGAGCTCTCTCTCCTCCCCCTTCATACGTGTATACTGTATGCCCCCTATTGCTGATTGGCTACAAATTTGTTTTGGTGCTCTGTCCGATCCACTTTTCGACAGCGTTTTTCAAAAATCGTTTACTGCACCTTTAAAGTAAATATTTATTAAATAAAACAAACTCAGGTAGAGTAACAGGCAAACAGCAATCAAACAGTGTGCTAGAATATAAAAAATGCTAAAGCAAAAAGGGTCATAACAATCCCCAGTTTCCTCAGATTATTTGCGAGACTTGCAATGAGGCATTAATAAAAACATTTACCGTATTTTCCGCACTATAAGGCGCACTTAAAAGCCTTAATTTTTTTCAAAAAACGACAGTGCGCCTTATAATCCGGAGCGCCTTATATTAATGTCTGTAAAACAACCGCTGACTTAAACCTTTTGTTTATACTTTTGCCTGGCACCGGAGCGCGAGCCTCCGCTGACTGCGCGCGGACCTCCCCAAACAGACGAGGCATTTATACTTGACGCAACTGTTTTGTTTTAGACTGAACACCAGACCATACAACTGATTTAGACGCGCAAACTGGGTGCCGGTGTGATGAGATGTACTAATATCCGTCTGCTCGGGCAGATTCGGCTCAAAGTCGTGCTTCGGATGCGGAGGCGCGCGCGCTGTCACAATGACGTCATTTTGCCGCGCGCGCGCCTCCGCATCCGAAGATGCACGACTTTGAAACGAATCTGCCCGAGCAGACGGATATTCGTTTTTTATTACCTTCGCGTCGAGTATAAACAAGGTTTTACAGCTCAGCCACTTGTTTTTTCATATTTTTTTGCAAGTGGTAGATCTTGGTTTACATTTGGACTTTGGATGTGATCTTAGGCTTGAAAAGGTTGGTGACCACTGCATAACGCAAACCCAGTCAAACGTTTGACTGCAGTATCTTCTATTCTATGCGCCTTATAATCCGGTGCGCCCTATATATGAAAACAGTTCTAAAATAGGCCATTCATTGAACGTGCGCCTTATAATCCGGTGCGCCTTATAGTGCGGAAAATACGGTAAAAGAAATTGAAAAGTTCTAACATACTTTAAATAGACAATTAAGCTGTGGCGGTTGGGTCCTTGTCTTTTTGACATTTTTTTTAAACTAATCAACAAATCTTTTTTCTTCCAGTTTTGATCCCAAAGTAATGCAATGAAATGATTCAATATAAGATAAAAAAAGACAATTAGATAAAAATCGAATTTTATGCCAAGAACAATAATCCCCAAACAACACAATCTCCAATGAGTAACATTCTGGTGTTTCTCGGGTTCTTGTCTTGAAACAATCAGATGGGCTTTGCCCTCATTGTCAGCTGGTGAAGACAAAGTATAGTGCATGCAAAACATTTATTTAAGCTTCCAAAGCAATCTTCTTATCTTCCATTGTCTACATTGAATTAAGCATCAAAGGAAAGTGAGAAGAAAGTTCCTTCTAATAGTTATATAATAGAATAGAATATAGTGCATGGTTTGCAGGGAGCCAAGTGTCTGACAACAACTTGACAGAAAATTTATTCTGATAAATATAATCACAGCTTTCAGTGTCTGTGAACTTGTCTAGTTATGAGTCAACGTCTGAAGCAATTTGTATTAAAAGCAGTTTACATATGAATATGTATGTCTCAGATGTAATCATACCTGTGCCTTGAAATATGGGTTCAGTACAAATGGTTCATATAACCCTCCCAAAGAGTATAATTTTCTCCCTTTTTCAGTAAGATGCTCTCATAATACCAATCCACTTTGTCTAATGTGACAATGTCAAAGGTGACAGACAGGCATATTAAATGCTAAGCAGATAATGCTTGCTAAATAATACAACAAAACACAAATCCCTTGCTTTTTCACCCCCGTTCTTTAATGTGAAAAAGCTTAATAATAATTTTCTCCTTTGTCCAATGAATAATACATCCCTCTCATTTCAGGTGAGGGCACATACCTCTAGAAATGCAAAATAATATAACCATTTTATGATTGTGGCAAAATCCGTAAAGCTGGATTAATGCTTTTAATCAACAGTTTATGCCTGGGAAGTTATAAACCTGCAAAAATGTAATGCAATTATTGAAAGCGAATTAAATGTTTTTAAAGTCGGCTTCCTGAGCCCTGATAAAAAATAATATAACTATAATGGTGAATTTTTCTTTTTTTCTTTCTCATTTATTCTTTCAGCTTCTTTTAGAAAGCAATTTGATTATAGCTGCTTAATATTTACCTTTTAGAAGCCCAGAGAGCAAGTGGGAATGAGTGTATGACGAAAGAAAAAACAGTTGACTCTGTGACTTAGCAGCTGTTGTAATAAGGAGCAATGATACACAATTATCTCCTTTAATGTTCATTATGAATAGAGGGTATAAAACCTGGAAATTATAAGGCCCAATACATAGACTCAAGGCCATTCAGTTATTTTTTTTTTTTTTTTTTTTTTTTTTATCAGGAATATTATACAATATGAACACATATTGACATACTTTTAATGAGGATTAAACCTAGCAACAGCAACAAAGCATTCCAACATAAAGCTGATTGAGAGGATAGTGGAGAGCAGAAGGGCTTTTAGAAAGATGAAGATGGCCCTTTTTCCAACAGAAATCGATTAAAACTGCCAATTCCCATTGATTAGACAAGCAGGAGACTGACTAAAACCCATTGGGATTAGAGGCAATGCAGATAGCCATTAAGATATTTCAAAAGCAACAAGAGAAATGTTTATTCATACCACCCTTCACCTATATGTTGGTTTCTTTTTATAGATATTTTATATTTAACATTTAGATATTGGCTATTACTGCACATTATTCATTTCTAATACTAAATTACAGCGGTTTGTTAGTGAATTCGACTAGGTTTTCTTAGTGTCCTGTTGAGCTGATGAAGTTCTCAAAAATCATTATATCTTCAGGGTGACAAAATGGTTCTTTAAAAACGTATCATCATGCTCAGCTCCTACAGTGCTTCAGCTTTGGGTCTTGTTCATACACTTCAGATTATTTTAGTATTAATAAAAGTTCTAAATCTACTCATTTGGAACCAAAAAAACCCACACAAAAAAAACAACAAAAAAACTGATTATATTCTGGTGTGGGAATGTTAACAGAATCAGATGCTCAGCATCTTTCGTCTCTTTAGATTGACGTCCTCACTCAGCTTTCTGTGTTTCAAGACTGCTCCCAGTGGATGACAACTTAAAATGACAACTCTTAACACTAAAAAGCATATTTCAGGCTGAGGGCCTTTGGGGTGCATGTGGAGGCAGGTGTTCTGGAAAGTTATTTGAATGATTAAATCAAAGGCCGGGGGTAGTGATGTATGAAGAACTGTAGCATTTCAGCTTCAGTGGCTGAAGGGAGTCATTACAATTTAAAATGAACTTTAATGTTCTTTCAGAGCAGCAGGTAATTTTAGTTGGGCCTCTATAATGTCAGCATGTGTATTTGTTAAAAGGGAGAGAGGGGGAAAGAGAGTAAAGGAGATCATAAAGCCATATGTACAACCACACACAAATCCATCATTCCTTTACAAACTAGCCACATTGAGGATATATAAATGGGAAAACGTGTGTATACATGTGTGGGTGTGTCCATATGTGCATTTGCTTGTTTGCACACATATTAGCCTTCATTTTTAAGTGTGTGATTTTTTTTTTTTAGAAGGAAATTAATGTAAGCTTTCAACAGTGTTTAGTGATATTAAGTGTAGTCCAGACACTGAAGCAGATTGCATTATTCAACACTTAACAGCATATGACAGCTGTTTGATGCAGATGAAGTGCTGTTGGCTTCTCAGACTCTTAATATTTTACACACTTCAGGAGTTTTGGCTGGCCAAGCTGGACTGCATCACAGGTCAAAGAATGAAATGTCATGACTTTCGCTTCAATGTCATGATAATCATGACATCGAGAAAAGTATTAATTATATATGACTTTATAGTTAAATAAAAAATGTGTTGCATCAAATATTTAGACTTCCTTTCACTGAAATTAAGTTTATGTCCAGTGCTCATATTTAATATTAAAACAATTCAAGGGTCTTCAAGTGAGACTAGCATTTGAAGGTCATCAAATGATGATGCTTTGGCCATTGTTCTAGAGAGTCCCATTTTAAATAGCAAATTAGTCATGCATGAAGTCTAATTTACTTTTGATTGTCAGTTCTGTTCCAGTTTGCATTATATTTGATTAGTTATTTATTAGTTACCCTTAAAAATAGGCCCATCTCATAAATTAATCCTTTCTCCTGCATGGTCATTATTGTTAAATGTGGTA
The DNA here is from genome assembly GCF_965113295.1 of Leuciscus leuciscus. Taxonomy (NCBI): domain Eukaryota; kingdom Metazoa; phylum Chordata; class Actinopteri; order Cypriniformes; family Leuciscidae; genus Leuciscus; species Leuciscus leuciscus. Next base: position 23,608,520 of record NC_138726.1, on the reverse strand, counting down.
TGCAAGGTTTAATTTCTTTAAAATCCCTTGTGTCTTGGAATGATCTTGAGCTTCTGCAGACATTGGCTCTATGCCTCTTCAAATGCAGTATTGTGCAATATATTTAGTATCCCTAAGACGCCCATTATATCAACTGTGCTTCATATACTGTATGTGAGCTTACTTAAATTAAATGTGGTCCCTCTTGGTTTGACAGTAAGCTAAAAATACAGCTAAAACTGGAAAAGATTGGTGAGGTCTAAGACAGGACATAAAAAGACTGTGTCTTGCTTTTGCAGTGTAATAGTGACCAGATGAATAACACTCGACCGTGGTCTTTAAAATCTTTGTTACAATTTCCAAGAAAGATTGAGAATTATATGGCCATGAAAATGAGGGATAGAGGAGGCCATTGAGATGGAAGAGCATATCAGTAACTCAAATATTAAGAAAAGGAAGATGAACAGAAGAGCAAGCTGTGTGTTAAATTATGTGTGTTCACTGATGTGTCTCTATATTCACAGATCTATCATATCCTGAAGAACTTAGATGGATAGTTCACCCAAAAATTGTAATATTCATTTTGTTCCAAACCTGATTGACTTCCTTTCTTCTGTAAAATACAATATATGGTTATGTTTAAGGGTGGGTTAATGGAAGGGTCAACAGTGTAACAGTAGATGCAATTGCAGAAATTAATTACAGCTGTAGGTATTTTTAAAGTGTACAGGTTTAATGTAAAACGTGTATGTACACAAAAAGTATAGTAGTTAAATAAAGTGGAACATCTATCCACTAAATGTTTGCAAGACAGATATTATGTTTATTTAGCCTTTTGAATTGTGGAGACATGTCCCCGCATCATAATAGTTTTCATGTTTGCATACACTACAAGGACATTTCCATTTATATAATACTGTAGGTGAACCAGAAACATACACATTTAAAATGATGCAACATCTTTGCTTCATTAACCTATACATGCTTCCTTTTACAAGCTTTTACCCAATCACTGCCATGCTGCAGTTAGATATGCACTTTACTTCTGGAAATGTTGACTTAGTACATCATTAGCTGTCTCTAAGTACACCATTAGATGGGAAGAAGAAAGGGGGAAAGGGAAAGTGGAAGGAAATGGTCATGGGCTCAGAGGTCCCCATTATAACCTCCACCTCTTCTCTCTGCTATTCAGCACTGGTCCCAAAATGGAATATAAAACACTCTCTCTCTCTTTCTTTTTACATCTCTCTCTTTCTATGTGTCAAGGCTCTGGAGAGGTCTGGTTGGTTTGTGGCATTGAAGAGAAAGTTAACCTCATAGGGAAGCTTCTTATAGAGCTTGTTAAGCTGGACGGCTGCATGCCACCACGGCCCACTTCAGCATCGTTTAACTTCATGTCATTCCCTTTACCCCTTCATCTTTTTCCTTTTTTTCTCTAACCCCCCCTCCCCTCAAAAAGGTTATGACATGCTGGAGGAGAGACACCGGTGCTAAAGATGCTTCAAGGAAATGGGATAAAATTGTAGCGATGTTAGGCACCCCGCTGAGGCAGAATGAGCATCCCCCGCCTGACATCCATGAGGGCTGTGAGTTATGCAGAATGGTGGAATGAAAAGCAAGAAATAGCTATGTTCTGTGCTTCTGGCATTCAACAGGGGCAGATAGCTATAGGAAAGTGAGCAAGAATGACAGAGCGAGATTTACAGAAGGCAGATAGTCAACTTTCTAGTCATTCTTTTGACATTCAAATGATGAAAAATGGAGGAATAGAAGACCTGAGAGCAAGAGAGAGCTCAAGTGCTCCTGGATGTGAGTGACTCTTGGACACAGGGCGGATACCTCAACAGTCTTATCAATAGGTCACTCTCATTATGAGCACATTTCCATGGTAACCATCAGGGTATGAGTAATAGCCAATGGCTATGACCTGTAGACTCCTCATTTATTATGTAAAAGTAAAAGAGACCAGCTTTGGTTAACGGATTTAATAAATTACGAGATTTTATGCGTCATACAGACAGTAATCACAAATGTACTCCTATCACCCAAAGATATGCTCCTATATTCTTTTCATAATTTTTCCTATTCAACTGTGATTGTGATTTGTATAAACGTGTGGGTGAAAGAGAAAACTTCCTTTGTCTTTGTGTCCTGTTTATTTTGTGACACAGACAGACACTGGGAGTCAGGTGCTACATGTTCCATTAACAAATGCCACTCATCTTATGTATTCTTAGCTTTTTTTAAGAGGCCTTTCTGTAGGAGTATGAGATGTAGCATGATTTCATGGTCCACAAAGTTTGGCAAAACAAAGTGAAGAAATAATATAATAATTTAAAACATACCTTCCAACGTCTGCCAATCAGACACTCTCCACTGTGTAGAGTTAGATAAGAACAGAAAAGATACATACTGAATACATTTTTTTAATCCAAAAGGTGGAATAATAGAAGATATAGATTAACGTACATTATATGATTAGTATCTGCCCCGTTTACACTATTTGATATGAACTTATACCACTCTCCACAGTACAACCTGGCAGGCCATTGAGACACGTATTATTCTGACTATGCGGATTGCAAATTTTCCATATTAAAAAACAATTATATTATTGTTCTGTGTACGGTAAACAAGAAATTGCGATGAATGACAGGTGGTAAACAACGTATTGGATTCTTGAGGCTTTGAGCAAGAAACATTAATGTTAGCAGTTTATGATGTTTGGTGTCTGATCATTTTGACCAATGGAATACTAGAGACTCTTAAAGTTGTTGCTTTTAAATAGTGCTCTCTTCCAAATTGTCATGTCCAAATTTCTCATTTCACTTATAAATATTAAGGACAACCATGTACATTATTCTGAAATGTTTCAGTTTATTTTGGTGTGCCAAGTCGCTTATTATGTTATAACAAGGCTAATGGTGTCATGAATATGTTTTTTTTTTTCTGGTTTGGTTCTGTTCCTGTTCCTATTCATATTAAGTTGAATTAGTTTCTATGTGTGTGCCAGTTTGTTTTAAAGCTGGGATGAAGTGCAAAATCATCCTATCCATTTTCTAAATGTATCTTATTGTGAATGATTCAAGTACATGCTTCTTTCTTTCTTTCTCCTATCATTTATATATATATATATATATATATATATATATATATATATATATAATGAATGCCACTATAACTTTTTGTTTGTTTCATACTTCTTGTTGTAACATTAAAAGATACAGTTAAAGGACTGAAAGGATTTGTTGTGCAGTGAGGGGATCTAAAATACTTTGTATAGTGTTTATACTGTTTGTAAATGTTTTGCTTTGATTACCAGTATTTTACATTATTTCTGAATGTGATGTCAGGTGACACAGAAGAAAAGATTTGTCACTACTTCCATTACATTGCAACGAACATTAATGCAGTTATCACTACCTGATTTTTTTGGGTAATTCAGTTGTGGAATGCAGTTGTCTATGGAAGCTTGTTTCCGCCACAGAATAAAAAATGAAGCAGAATTGCTTGATATAAACTCGCAATTGTGAGTTATAAAGTCAGAATTGCGAGACAAACTTTTATTTAAAATGAATCTAAGTTATTAAAAATAAAGCAATTACCTTGTTTTACCTTTATAAATTGTGAGTTTATATCATGCAATTCTGACTTTATAACTCCCAATTGCAAGTTTATATCTCGCAATTCTGACTTTATAACTCACAAATGCGAGACTATATATCGCAGTTCTGACTTTATAACATGCTATTGCAAGTTTAAATCTCGCAATTCTGACTTTATAACATACAATTGCAAGTTTACATCATACAATTCTGAGAAAAAAGTCTGAATTCCGAGACGTAAACTCATTTTTCAATTTCAATTTTTTTGGGCGGAAACAAGCTTTCACAGTTGTCACTCACATAAATAGCCAAACTAAGTGTGTACAGAAAGGAACTGAGCTTTAGGAGAGACAGGACAGCTGCCCATTCCAGTGGCAACTCTAATACTGTGGAAGGTTAATTAAACTGGCTAGCCCTCGCCCATCCAGTGGCATAAGCTCCGAGCACACTGGTAAGTGGAGTCAAAGTTCAACATGGCATCATGTAGGAGGAGTGTCGAACCTGCACTAGGAGAAGCTTTCATTGGAACACAGTAGCTAGTTTCATCCAAAACCGTCATGCAACCTTCTCCCATCACCTGTGCCCCTGATCTGTCAGTGGTGTTCAGACAAACAAGATTTGGGTGCAGTCATGCAGGATGGAGAGTTTGACCCAGAAAAAAAAGCAATGGTGAATGATAGTCGTTGTTCAGGGGTGAGATGAGGGGCAGAGACCACTATTGCCTCCGCTATTGCCTGTGTTTAGTGCAGACCAGGGTCTAATAATGGACGTCTGTTGAACTGCCTGCTGCTACTAGCAGATGATAGCTGAGAGGAAAGTGACCTTGAGTAGATGTTTGGCTACAATCCTCAAGCCCAAAAAGAAGATGCCAATGGGAGGGTTTTGTTGTAACATAAATGCTTTATTGGCTGACAATATGGCACACCTGAGAGCCACAAGTTGGCCACTTTTATGGAACAACGAAGCATTTATGTGCCTTTCAATGGGACATGAATCGCACGCCTTACACAATTACTCAATACGTCATTGTCTTCAGTTCTGCCAAGAAAAATAATGCATTCTCCTCTCTCAACTCACTGAAGGATGGCAAGGTGTTCCATGACACTCAATCATAGCTTTGATCAGGTGGCACACGCTAATACTTTTGATGTTAAAAGACAAGAGATGCCATGCCACAATGTTGCCTTTCAACAGACTTTTTTTTTTTTTTTTTGCCACATCACAGCATTACACCTTTAACAGCAAACAAGTTAAAACTCATCTGTGAAATGGGTTTCAAAGTATAGCATTTCTTTTGAACAAATTCCATAGGGCTAATGTATTTCTTATCACAAAAAGATGAATACATGCCGTCTCATTACTGCTGATAAGCCATTTTGTTGAGATCAGAAGTACAGTATTACCCATTACTGCCTTCCTAATGGGCGATATACTGATGCTGCTTCAGGCATGAAGCCATAATTGCCCTCACTGACGATGCCCAAAGGAAAGAGAAACAATCATTATGTTTCAGAGTGATTTTACAACATAGCAATTAAGTTTTCATAAATTGAGGAGAATGAATTAAAATGGAGGGTTATGAGGACCAAGTGTAATACTTGAGCTCAGGTGTGAAGATAAAAAGGTGAGCAAGTTAAAAAAGCACTCTGTCTCTCTCATTGTATGCCTCATTTTGAGTTGGGAGGATTGCTGTTTTCTCCTCTGTGTTTACTCTGTGTAAAACCACCTTTAAGACTTTGATGTAAATGCGGGGAATTTCTTTGAGAGAAAGATCTTTGTTTGGGACTGTCATAATTTCATTGTACATGTTTGCAGATTAAATAGAAATGAATCAGAGTCTTAGATGAGAGGGACAAATAAGGTGAAAAAAGTGTGGGAGGGAAAGATTCATAGTTATTTTCTTCCTGTTAATAATCCTTTCAGTTTCAGTGTCTGATATTTTTTTTAGCAACAAAGAACAAGGTATGTAAAGTAAACTTTGTTAGGCATGAAACAGTTACCTTTTAATAATTAATTTTCATTGCAAACTTTCACACAAACAAGTTCTAATATCCAGTGACACTTTAAATTAGGGAACGTACTCGGTTACTAACGTAACCTCGGTTCTCTCTAGAAGAGGGAACGAGTACTGCGTAAGATATCTTACGCTAGGGGAAAATCCTTTTTCCGCGAGATATTGAAGCCAAAAATTATCCTTAATTTTTAATAATGCAAAATGCGTTGCGGCAGCATGCAGACATAGGCGAGGCAGCTCGCGCGCCTATTGGCTGCTCTGCGGCAACTGCAGCAGCCTATCGAGCGAGGCCTGGCGTGACGCCAGACCCAATCAGGGTGCTTCGCGCCCGCTGCGTCACGTCCCGCCAAAACGGGCGTGGTCTAGGCCTATAAATACCGCTCGCAGGCAGCTATTATCTGTTTTTTCATCATCGAAGCAACCAGAGCTTGTGCATGCACGGCAAGATACGCAGTACTCGTTCCCTCTTCTACGTTCTCTTACGAGAGGTCTCTCGTACTGCGTAAGATATCTTACGCTAGGGGACCCAATGCAAAACGCTGTGCATGCTGAGATCTGACACCAAAGACCCAAGGGCGAAAGCCCGGGGTTCATATAGTGCACAATCACCCAGGGAACTCACAGGGAGTCCGGGAAGAGGGAGGGGCGAAGCCGCACTCTTCCACATATGGTAGCGTCGCTTAGACGCGAATTTCATCATACAGACAGGGCGGGGTACGGCCTGAACTGATGGGAAAATGTGGGTCTTACACAGTTTGCCCAGGCACGTCTCGTGCTACTGCTTTCCACTGTCGATCATTGAGCTGTGCTCAGCAGACGCAGCATTCTGAGTTGATATCATCAAGTCAGATAATACTGGTTAACTTAGACCAACAGCAGCCTGGCCTGCAGGGCGGGAACCTCTAGGTTGTAGAACCTTATAAATGTAGACGGGGAGGCCCAGCCTGCCGCCGTACAAATATCTTGCAAGGCAATCCCACTCGACCAGGCCCACGAAGAGGCCATGCCTCAAGGACCCATACGGGGACTGAGGGAGGTCTGGGAGGATTCAGTCTCTTAGCCCCTCTAAGGAAGCGGATGACTAAATCGTTCCTTCCTATTGACTGACCAAGCGTTGTTCTTGAGAACGCTGCTATAGCCGCCACATAAACTTTGAGCGTGGAAGGGGTCCTGCCCTTATCCAACAGCTCTTGTAGGAAGGAAACACCTCCGTCACTCCACAGTCTGTGGGTGACACACCACGGGCTGTGCACCATCCCGAAAACACTGACCATTTCAAGGAGTAGAGCCGTCTCGTAGACGGAGCTCTAGCCTGCGTGATCATGTTTAATACTCCCTTAGGGACTTCAACATGTACCCGTTGATGGCCCAGACATGAAGGGACCACAATTCCGGGTGAGGATGCCAGATCAAGCCGTGGGCCTGAGAGAGGAGGTCTCTCCTCACTGGCACTGGCCACGGGGCAGTGCTCGCTAACTGCATCACAACTGGAAACCATGGTTGATTTTCCCAGAATGGTGCTACAAGCAGTACTGAGCATCCTTCTTCCCTGATCCGCTCTATCGCCTGAGGCAGGAGAGAGACGGGGGGAAAAGCATAGAGCGGGCGGCGGGCCCATACATGAGCCAGCGCGTCCCTGCTCTTGGAGAAAAATTCCGGACAGTGAGCGTTTTCTTGAGACGCGAACAGGTCTACTTCCGCTCTGCCGAATTTCTTCCACAGCAGTTGGACTGTCTGTGGGTGTAGAGACCATTCGCCTGCCGGAACATTGTTCCTGGACAGTCTGTCTGGTCCTATATTTAGGAGCCCTGGCACGTGCGCTGCTCTGAGCGAGCGCAGGTTGCGCTGAGCCCATACCAGGAGGCGTTCTGCTAGCCTGTACAGGCTTCTGGACCTGAGGCCGCCCTGGCGATTTATGTAGGACACCACAGACATGTTGTCCGAGCGGACCAGGACGTGGCGTCCTTTTATTTGGGGACAAAAACACGTCAGCGCGTTGTCTACTGCCAGCATTTTGAGGCAGTTTATGTGCAGGAGCTTCTCCCGTTCTGACCACTGGCCGAAGAACGGTCTGCCCTCGAGCAGCGCTCCCCATCCCGAGGTGGATGCGTCCGTGGACACCACTCTCACCCTCGAGGAAGTCCCCAGGCTTACACCTGATTGGTACCAGTTGTCCGCTCTCCAAGGTTTCAGAGCTGTGACACACTTTTGATTGACCTTGAGGCGAAGCAGACCGGATGCCCACGCTTGGCGTGGGACTCACGCTTTCAGCCAAAACTGCAGCGGGCGCATGCGGAGCAGGCCCAGCTGGAGCACTGATGATGCTGAGGCCATGAGACCCATCATCTTCTGAAATTTCTTGAGCGGGACAGACGCACCGCAGCGGAGCGAGCTCGCTGTGCGCTGAATTTCTACCGCGCGCTGTGGTGATGGTCGCGCTATCATGGACAGCGAGTCCAACTCTGTGCCCAGGAAAGATATCGTCTGACTGGGGGACAGAGAGCTCTTCGTGACTCTGAGACCCAAATTCTCGAGGTGATCGAGTAAAATGGTCGTGTACGTGCTCTATGAGCACTGAGCGAGATTGCGCTAGAAACAGCCAATCGCCCAAATAGTTCAGTACTTGCACGCCCCTCATTCTGAGGGGTGCGAGCGCCGCATCCATGCACTTCGTAAATGTACGGGGTGCCAGGGATAAACCGAACGGCAGGACTGTGTACTGATATGCCTGGCCCTCGAAGGCGAATCTCAAAAATCGCCTGTGACGTGACGCTATCTGTATTTGAAAATACGCGTCTTTCAGATCTATTGACACGAATATTGACAGTCTCCTCGGCGAATCTGCGCGAGGATTTTTCTGGTCGTGACCATCCTGAACTGTCGCTTCACAAGCACTCTGTTCAGTTGCCTTAGATCTAGTATGGGTCTGAGACCCCCGTCTTTTTCGGTACCAGGAAGTATCTGCTGTATAGCCCTCCTTCGCTCTGAACTTGAGAGAGAGACTCCATGGCCCCTTTGCTCAATAGTTTCGCCACTTCGGCTCAAAGTAAATGTGCTACTTCTGTTTACCGTGGTCTCGACGCGCGCCGTATAGAGGCGAGGGCGTCGGCGAAACTGCAGCGAATAGCCTCTTTTTATAATGTTTAGCACCCACTTCGAAAACCCCAGGCAGCTTTGCCCATGCATCTGCATGAATAGCTAGGGGTTGAATACAAAGCGTGCTCCGTTCGCTCAGCGATGGAGAGGCTTCGGTGTGCTGTAACACAAGCGTCGCGCTCGTGACATTTGAGGCAGGGGCGCGCTGATAACAGCGGGCAGATTACCCGCGCTCGACTCCTCTGCGGCGATCAACCGAGAGGGGGAGGGCTGGGCGAGTCCCGTAGGAACTGTCATGTCTGTGCGTGGATGTGGGCGCGGGATAGCGGGCATATTTACCACACCGAAAACATTGATCGCTTGAGTGAAGCGAATGCACGTTGGTTTCGTTTTTACAGAAAACGTGAGACATGCATAACGTAGTGTTTGTGGGCACTGGGTAGTGGGCACATTTACCACGTTTGATGCGCAATCGATCTGAGTCGATTTATGTGCGCGAGCCCTGTGTGACGGGCTGTGCTTGTGTGTAGAGATGGGCACTGGGCAGTGGGCATTCTTTCTACACATAAAACACCATCGGCCGTGGCCGGGACACCAGAAAATTCACTCTTATGGAATTTATCTGGGTAGCCGTAAAAGCGGCGTTTGTGTGCAGGCAAGCGTGCTGCGTCGCTGACTTGTTTACTGCAGAATACACAGGAACAGTCACATTTACTGGAACTGAACGAGCGAGAAGTTGCCATAGAAACAGAGAGCGTCAACATGCTGGCGTTTATTGCAGGCCTGCGTGCATTACAACAGGCTCGTTCACTGCAATATTGACATTTCCAGTCGCCTGAATTTCAGAGGGGAATGAGAAATGTATAAGAAATGGAGGTCGGCCCGTCCGCAGCGGGACCAGAAAACTCTCTTTTCTCCTTACGCCAGTGACGCACGGAACACCATAGAAACGGTGTTTGGGTGCAGGCGAGCGGGTTGTACAACGCGCTCGTTGGCTGCAAAATACACATCTGCAGTCGCCTTTTCAGGGAACTGACAGAGCGAGCATTGACGGCATAATTTTATCTGCCGGTAGACCCGGGATCGAACACGGGTCTCTCGCGTGCAAAAAACCTGAGAGTCTGCCACTGGGCCACAGGGGGAGACACATTGTAACTCAGTTAGCGCGAGTATTTATCCAACGTGCTGGCGTTTGTTTGCAGGCATGCGTGTATTACAACAGGCTTGCTCACTGCAATACTGACATTTCCAGTCGCCCGAACTTCAGAGGGGAATGAGAAATGTACGAGAAAATGGAGGTCGGTCCGTCCGCAGCGGGACCAGAAACACTCTCTTTTCCCCTTACGCCAGTGACGCACGGAAACCATAGAAACGGTGTTTGGGTGCAGGCGAGCGGGTTGTACAACGCGCTCGTTGGCTGCAAAATGCACATCTGCAGTCGCCTTTCAGGGAACTGACAGAGCGAAGCATTGGCGGCATAATTTAACTGCCGCTAGACCGGGATTCGAACACCGGTCTCTCGTGTGGAAAAACCGAAGATTCCGCCACTGAGCCACAGGGGGGAACACAAAGGCTTTCGGATGCACGAGCATATAAGAGTGTCAACAGTCTCGGAGAAGGATGCCAGGTGAGTCCTCAGAGTCACCATAGGCAGTAACTAGCTCGCAGTGAGGGCAGTCGCCGTCAGCGAGCGTGAGCGCGAGAGCTGCGTGATCCTCAGGAAAAGGGGCGTCTTCAAAAAGACGGCCAGCTCTTTTAGTGCAATGAGAGTGTGTGTCGCGGCGGCGAGCACACACACATACATAAACACAGTAGCAGAGAAAGGATATAACGCCGGAAAGCGCAGCAGGAAGGCAAGGAAGGCAGCGGCCAGCGACTTCAGTGACTCGTCCCGCTGAAGGTGCTCTCTCTCAGACGGCGCGGCTTCTTCTCCAGCTCCAGCGATGCGTGTGCTTCGCTTGAAGGATGAAAAATCAGATAATAGCTGCCTGCGAGCGGTATTTATAGGCCTAGACCACGCCCGTTTCGGCGGGACGTGACGCAGCGGGCGCGAAGCACCCTGATTGGGTCTGGCGTCACGCCAGGCCTCGCTCGATAGGCTGCTGCAGTTGCCGCAGAGCAGCCAATAGGCGCGCGAGCTGCCTCGCCTATGTCTGCATGCTGCCGCAACGCGTTTTGCATTATTAAAAATTAAGGATAATTTTTGGCTTCAATATCTCGCGGAAAAAGGATTTTCCCCTAGCGTAAGATATCTTACGCAGTACGAGAGACCTCTCGTAAGAGAACACATATTTACCATAGTGTAGTTGCTTATTAGCATGAATATTACTAACGCATTGGCAGTTTATTAGTACTTATGAAGCACATATTATGGCTTATTATGCATGACCATATTTTGCATGTCTTAACCCTCCCCTATACCTAAATATAACCATTACATCAAATACCTTACTTACTATCAATACACAGTAATTAGGAGTTTATTGAGGGAAAACTCCTAGTTAATAATGAATGTGTTCCTTACTCTAAAGTGTAAGATTATTCAGCACTCATACCAGCACTCATATATATATATATATATATATATATATATATATATATATATATATATATATATATATTTTTTTTTTTACAAATACCTCTTAACCTCTGATTTATCTAAATGCACTTCATACTGCAAGGTTAGTGTCTCTAGGGCACATTGATATTTATAATAACAATACTATGGCATCATCATTATGCAGTCAGAATTAATCACCTTTCATCTGTACATCTTTTGTTCTTTTGCATTGTTTTGAGAACTTGTTTAGCTGTGACGGGACCAAGAGGGGAATAATGTTCATAGAGTGTGATTTGTTTTTGATGTTTAGAGCGAATAAACCAGGTGTTAACAAGTGCAGACAGTCGTGGCAGTGCTGGGGAAATGCTTACAATTCATAATCATAATTACTTCATGAATAATCATGCAAGTAAGATCAGGTACCATGATAATTATTTGACTGAGAAATGAGGAAAAAAAACACACACACACAAAAAAAAACCATTAAAAGTTAACTTTTTCCTCCCAATTTTGTTGCAGTTCGTAAAGTGTCAGATAAGTTGAAATCGCTCTTTTTAGGGTAATTTTCATCTCCATCCAGAGCTCCTGTGATATGGTGAATTGAAAAGCACTCCCTGTCCTCTAATATGTCTGTCTGAGCGATGGTCCTTTGAATGCTAACAACACCGAAGGTTGACAGGCCCTCATGCCTTTTTTTTTAAGATGGAGGGATGGAGTGCATGACCTGACTCTTTATCTTGTCCGCTCTCATTTGATTCCCCATTGTAGTAGGACAGCTCAATCATACTATATCGTACAAAGCCACAATAGAGCAGTGAATGAAATGGGAAGGGTGAACGTGGCACCAGGACTGTGATAAGGGTTGACGAGCGACACCATCTCTTCTCAACGGCACCTGGTCATTATCACCTAGTTGAGATTCTTCCATGCTGTATCACCAGATGTACCTGTTATTATTCGCGAGAACAGCTGTTTGACAAAGCCTGGAAGATGCAATCTGTCAACACTGTACTGTGAAGCACATTCATAATAGTTCTCTGTTTTTATATAGCTCTTTTTTGTCACTTGACTCAAAAGCTTTACATTGAGAAACTGCTCAATTAATGTAAGTCATCCATCCGCCTTCAATTATGCATCAGAAGCTACTGTATAGTGCAGCATTTCTCAACCAGACTGCCGGGGCCCACTAGGGGGCCTCAACAAACTTCCAAGAAGGGGTTCAAGAATAGATACAATTATTTAAAATAAGCATTAAAATAAGGCCCAAACATAAATGCATTCTTAAATAAAATCTTAAATAAAAATGTGAATCACTCCCTCAACAAGTTTTTATTTTATTTTTATTATTATTATGCCAAGCTCTAAAGTTTTTTTTTGATGTAGAAATTATGAGTAAACAAAAAAACAAAACAAAAATCATTTAAATGTTTTTATTTTTTTATTTTTTTCAGTCAATCACACACACACAAAAAGTCAAAAACTGGTATAGTTGCACCATGGCAGATTCGCTATTTACATGACGGAATTTGATAGTGAAAAGACCGAATCCATCTCCAGAGCGCAAACGGATCTGCTCGTGCGCGAGGTAAAAGTGCGCAAGCAGAACATCTACGGGACAAGCCAGATTCAACCATATCTTTATGTACACAATAATATTTGACATGTTTGTGTGCTACTGTGCGTCTCTGTGTGTTTAATAAGCAGAGTGTACCCGCCTAAAGGCGCACTTCACAGGTATGACGTGAAGACATTCAGGCGGTGTGGTGAGGATGATGGTTGGTGATGGTGGATGAGTGGCTGTGTAATGATCAGCCTCACCCACAGTGAAGGCTGAACCGTTCAACAACAGCACATGATCCAGGTATTGTGCAAATGAACATGGTTTAGCGGCTGAAGGTGGCTAGCGGCCATTCAGAAAACAGGTTAGTAGACGATCAGTTGGGTTTTGATGGGTGCGGGAAATGGCCATATTTTATGTTTAAGATCCGGTATTCTGTAATGCTGAAATCCACAGAAGACGAAGACGAAGACTATTAAACAAGTACTAACAAAAGAGTCAACAATACAAAGCCGTGTTCAAATAATACCAGACACTGAACTGATGACAAGCAGGAACTAAATACACAGATGATAACGAGACAATAACAGACAGCTGTGATGATAGTTAGTGTCCATGGTGATTGATGACGTGCGGGTGATCAGGTGATGGCTGATAGTGTGCAGGTGGGAAACATGAGGGATGCTGGGAAGTTTAGTGCCGTTGAGGTGTGTGACAACAGTATTCCATTCAATACGATTTGTTGTATTCTACACATTTTGACAAATGTGTCTGGCTGAATTCTAGCATACTATCATAGTACAATGTTTATTTCTGCCATAAAAAAATAGCAGAAATAGTAAGAGTATGCTATGATATTCCACATTCAGCCTCTGTCACCCTATGCATTCAGAAAATGTGAACTACTGCAGAAACTGAAACATTCTGAGAGTGATTCTAAATAATATAAATAATTATTAAGGATGTGGACAATTGTTCCAAGTGTTACTCCCTGGAATTTTAAACGAACACGAGGAATCAGGATCTCATCCAAATGAATGTGGCATTTTACAGTATAGTGCCCCTATCACCATAGTGGGGATTTAGCTCTCACACAGACTATAGGTTGAGTGCCCTCTGCTGGTGTCACTTACACCCCTTCCAGTAGCAACCTTCATTTCCCCTGAAGGTCTCCATACCGTCAGCAGGGGTACAAAACATACAGTTCCTGGAGGGCCACAGCCCTGCAACGTTTAGCTTCAACCCTGTTTAAATGCACCTGGTCCAGCTAATCAAGTCCTTCTGAATTATTTTAAAACTACAGGTATGTGTTGGAGCAGGGTGTTAAGGACTGTGGCCCTCCAGGAGCTAAGATTGGCACCCCTGCTATGCAGGTACAGTACTTGACTGACTGAACTGAACCAGTCAGAAGCAGGGTGAACAGGGTTAGTTAGAGAGACTAAAATCTCCCACGTGTTTCACTCTTCTTTCTCTTTCTGTCTTTTAAAATGCATTGGACCTAAAGTTCTGCTTCCACACAAGACTAGACATCAGAAGAAATGTATTGTTATATGGATCCTTTTCATTTTGCAAATGTTTTCTGATGCGCAGTACATAAATTAGAGGGACAGTGTACCCCAACCTGAGATTCAGCGATAGACCTATGTCGTATGGATAAATCTCTAGTTTATGACTTCCTGTGTCAGGAAACCAATAGCCATTTTGTGCAAAGAAAATTAATGATAATCAAATTTGAAGGTCATATAGAGACATTGGGTCTCATTCACTAAGAGTGTGTACGATTGTTTCACAAACAAATCATGATTCACCAATACTTTCGTACTAAAATGTATAAAAAAAAAATATGAACAACTGAAACCACATGCATGCAAAAATCACATACTCTGGATGGCCTTATAATCATGTTAAGATAAAATGTTATACAAACATATTTCATCTTAAATATATTTCATCATATACAATGAGAGAGTAAGAAAAGCTGTGTTATAGCTCAAGCTGCCAGGTTTCTCAGTATAACAACACAGATACGCATATGTACTGCCGGCTAATGAGAGGTCTGTAATCTGTGTCTGTATGAAAGATCTTTTTATTGTGTTTGGATTGATTTTGAGGATGACACGACTGTCATTGCTTGAGGATCCTACTGCGCGTGCTTTCAGGTGAGAGAGCACCTTTAGACAGCATCACATGTTTGCTGAGATTGATAAAAGGCTGTAAAGGAAAGTTTGTGGAAAACCCTTATATGGAGATGGTTTGGGCATGTTTTATGCAAATGACTAACCCCGGGCATGCGGTAGCTCATTTATAATTGTCCAAATTCATTAACATTCAAACAAGGTTAAGACAAATTAATGTGCATACACACGTGTAGTGAATTAGGTGTGATGTATTTTTGTGTGGGGGGGTGGGGGGGTGGGGGGGTGGGGGATTATCCTGTGTGTACAAAGACACAATAATCCACAAAATGATTAGTGGATGAGACCCATTGTTTCTAACAAAGAAACACACACACACACACACACACACACACACACACACACACACACACACACACACACACACACACACATCTGTAGAATCTAAGAAACACAATTCTGCATCATTTAACCATAACATTCTGGAAGAAATGTGTTTCCACTTTTATTCATTTTCACCCTATTAAAAGTTGGGGACAAGTTAAAAGTGTATTTTAGGACATATAAAACTCTTTATTTCCAGTTTATTTGAAAGGACCCTGTGATAAGGCTTGCGATACAGCACCAAGTGAGGTTGTCGTTAAAACTCCTGAGGTGGTACAACGGTGTGAAAACTGCTCTTAAAACACAATGGTATTAAGATAGGTGATAAATTTGACAAGTCGAACAGGGCCTTCCATGATTAATGTTGTATTATTTATGGCCCCATACTTGAGCTGCCTCTAAAATATTGGTCCTCGTGGAATACTGCACTTAATAAAAAGTGAGCAGAGGAGGCAGTGAGGACGATGTATTTGTATTATACAGAGCTTTCCATGACACAATGAGGCACTGCTTTCATTTACGGACACAGGATATTTTAAAGACTGGATTACATGCAACCTTTCTGAGATAGCATACTATTATCATATTTAGATCTGAGATTTTTTAGAGAATGGGAGTGCATGTAAACTGTTAGTTAGCTATCCTCCTTATACTGGCACTTAAATACTCTAATTTTCAAATAGTTTGTTTTCAATTTGCTCTTTTTGTCTCCAAATAGCTTACATTTTATAAGTAACTCATGAGACCATGTTCGAGTCATCAGTTATTTTATCCAATTCAATTATTATTAATTGCTCGTTTCATTATATCATAAACCATAAGTATTTGTTCTATTATATTTAGCTAATATTGACTTATAGAGCCTTATTGGAAAGTGTTATGTGCAAACTGTTTAACAAACTCAGTAAGCTTTTTTTTTTTTTTCTGATGAATTCACTGGGGTAGTATCATGTCCGTTTCCCTCGATGAACAACCCCAGCGTAGTCTCTTTTTTTCTAACACAGTGAAAAAACAACCTTTCCATAGACCATCTTGTTCCTCCATTAAACTAATGATGGATGAGGGAAGAGAAGTGGAGGGTAACATGTCTCTTAGATCAACAGCAATGTGGACGGATACTGATACAGGCGAGAAAGTGCAGGGCCACTATGTCCTATACTGTAAATAATTGGGTAACACTATTTTAGAGTGACCTTGTTACACATAGTAATAACAACATCCATGCAACTAACCCTAAACCAAACCATAATCCTAAACTAAACCCTATAGTAATGTAGCTAATTAAAGTGCCCCTATTATGCTATTTTAAAGGTCCCTAATTATATATTTTTTGTCTCCTTGAGGTTTACATGCATAAAACGTAAAAAAAAAAAAAAAAAAAACTTTTTCTCATAATAGATATTGCACATCACCTAATTTACCTAAAGACTCCAAAACGACTTGTCCGAAGCAGTCCGAAGATTCAGTCTCTCTAAATCCCTCCTTTCCATGAGGGAAAGTTGGCCAGACGGCTGAGTCTGTTGTAATTGGTCTCCTGCTTACCATCATAACAAAATTTCAGCTCCGGAGGCTTCTTAAATCCTCAGCGATTGTACACACTGAAGTAACAACGACATCAATTTTACCATTATCAATCCGAGTGCGAGTCTGATGATGAAACACTGGAGCTAGTTATTCAACCCAAACCTCCATCGCAAGGATCACTTCTTAGTGATACGTTTTTACTGAGTTTGTTGTACATTATGAGATGTTGCAACTGTAATTACTCTACATCAGCAAGTGTATGTCCATCAAAAACGTATGTGTATATTTTTAATTTATTGAGGTGCACATGTGGGAACTGTGTTAACTGTATCAATAACAGTGTATACGTTAGCTGAGAACAAAATGTGAATGACTGATGTAAAAAAGTTTGTAAAACAAATCTTGCTCCATCCTTTATCAATACCCAATGTAGCAAGAACGAAAGACAATCTGCATTGATTTACAATCTGCATTAATTTTAGCAGAAGTATTTCAGTAAGAGTTATAATGTTGAGTTAGCCGGTTAGCCGGAGACATAGCTGCACTGGGTGTACAATATATTAAACACAAAACTATGTATTTTGAACACCCAGTAGAAAATATGTACATCAATAATTAATCACTTACAGTCTGTGATTCTGAGGAGCAAGTAGGTCCAAATAAAGTGGATACTGCCTCATCTGCCCCATCATTTTTTGCTTTTCCTACTGCACAAGCCTGTTCACTCAACACAGTACATATTGCATAAACACACACATGGTCTGGCCAGAGACATTGTTTACAACTGCTCAGCCTAAACTGAGTCACAGCAGAAAACACACACATAGACACACACACACACACACACACACACACACACACACACACACGTGCATTTATAAGTATCCTTGCCAGTTGTGTTGCTTATAGCCAAGTAATTTACTAGTCTTTAACAAATGATCCCAGGGGCAGCACAATGTATGTGTAGCTCAGCCCTCACTGAACTTGTATCTGAATGTGAATGTGTGTGTCTATGTGTGCAGGTGTAAATTGTTGTGAAATTTCCCTGCATTGCTGGGGCTGTTAAATTATTCAGGGCAACAGTGCACATTGGTTGAGGGAGTGTGGGCCAAGGGTGGATGTTATGGGTGTGTGTCTGTGTGTGTTTGTGGGAGTGTTTGTTTGTGTGGGTGCTTGTCAACTTCAAGAGACGGATGTGTGAAAATGTGAGTAATGGTGTGTATGTGTGTGTATGCAAGAGTATGTATACAATGTGCTAGTGTCATGATAGTGATGAACAGCTTATTCCCCCCAAAAATGTAATTAAGGTGGACTCACTCATGGGAAAGTGTTGTGAAATCAACTTAGTTGTATTGTAACTAGGCAACCAAGATTGACTAGATCAATGTTTGTGAGTATGTGTGCTGGAAAGCAGCTCTTTCTTTCTTTCTTTCTTTCTTTCTTTCTTTCTTTCTTTCTTTCTTTCTTTCTTTCTTTCTTTCTTTCTTTCTTTCTTTCTTTCTTAAACCATCCCCATGTCTAAAACCTCCCTTTTCTCCTCCTGTTTTTTTTTTGTTTTTTTTTTTTTTTTTTTGTCATTGTGTGATCAAACTGGTCCACCAGTCTTATCTTTAATGTAGTGACTGAGACAGATCAGACACACAATTATTTGATATATTTAATAAATAAACCACATTACCCCTCACCCAACAAGCAAACTATGTGATAGGGTTATATGGAACTACCCTCAAACTGCAAGTAACACCCAGAAGCAGAACCAGGCATTGGTTACCATAGCAGCAAAGACACATCAGCAAGAAAAGACTGTTTTATGACCCAAAGGAATTTTAGAGAGAGTTAGAGGGATCACGCTTAGGGAGCCTGTCATCTTCGAGCGAGTATTGATAAAACAAGCCAATGCACATTGGCGCCGACTACATCTCCGTTCCCTCCTTCAGGGAACGAGGATTACATACGTAACCGAGACGTTCTTCTCTTAGCACCCAATCCAATTTAATATTCAAAACACAAAAGATTGTAAAATGACCCTCCAAAAGTACAACTCTTTATTGGCTCACTCACCTTCACAAATTAAAATATCACCAATCACAAGATCACAGGCAGATTCTTAGAAATTCTAACATGAAGATGATGATGCTGAGCTATAAGTCTTTGAAGGGCCATTTGTTTGCGCCAGGCTGTGGCCTGTGGCCTTGTCTTTCCAACCATCAAAGACCTTCTGCATCATCCTGGTTCTCTCTCTCATCAATACAACTTCAGGGAAGATCAACTGAAACCTAAACACGTTGCATCAGGAGTCTCTTTCAAAGGGCGAGATTCTAAGATTCTATATTTAGGCTTTGTCTAAATATTTGATATACTAAGTAACACCTACCCCTTGTCACAAAGGTGTTTTAGAATAAATAAATTGATGTTTATTTTAGGCTGTTGGTCTTCTGAATATCAAATAGTGACATAACTTCCTGCTCTAGCTTCCTCCCGGCAGATCTATGGCCGGGAGAGTGATATCCTAATAGTCTATAGCTGTTCTCACTAAACATTGCTGTACGAGTGCTGGTGGGACGTTTAAGACTGATTCTGCCAGGAATCCCCCAAATCAGTTACTTGATCCAAATACTTTTTTTGATTATGTTATTAATATGAACATATTTCCCTTTTGGCCTAATTTTCTGCATTAAATTAAATTCACATTTATTAGTTTATCGGCCATTACCCAAAGCAAGCAGAGGCGCATTTTGATAGTGTTTATACTTCTAGGAAATCAACCTTTGCCTGACTTGTGTGTTCTGTGCACATTAAGCTTAAAAAGTAGAAAGTATTTTAACCAACAATTTCTACACAGCAGTTCTGACCATTGTGCACAGTTCAAATCTCATAATCATTTTGCAGAACTAACATGCATTTACATTTAATGTTCCAATCGATTGGAGGAGTTGTTCATTATAATTGCCCTTTCGAAGACATCAAATGTTGACAGAGGTCATAAGAGGTCTGACACACACATATGCTCTCTCTCATTTTTAGACACAGTTGCAGTGTCAGCGGTTATATCCATATCAGCTCAGTTAGTGATCTTGCTTATTTTCTGCAAACCTGTATTTCTGTTCAACAAGTCTTTTCCATGCAACCATCTCCGCTTCATTTTATGCTTTTTCTACCTTGAACACCCCTCTCTTTTCTTTATTTTAATCCTCTTTGTCAAGTTAATATTTGATGAATTCTCTTAATTTCCTTATTTGTTATTCTGTCGCCACATTACACCCCGTGTATGTTGCTTTAGTAGAGATGCAAGCTCTCTGTGGAGAACAGAAACCTCATTCGTCCTGCACATTTGCCCCCTATACAAGCCAAAGTTTGTCGTATATGGTTTGCGTTAAACTGCACTGACAACAACACGTTATTTTGGGGAATTTCCCCCCTTTAAATCATGAAAGAATCACTGAACCTAATCTCTGATTATAAATTGTATGGTAACACTTTACAATATGGGTGCACTAATAAGCATTAATTCAAGCTTAACTAATGCACAGATAATAATGAGTTAACACATGACTCCTGAAGAACTAAGCCATTCATTCATTGATTGCCACATCAGCAACTAATAAAGTCTCTCTGATTAATAAATTAAGTAATATATGAATTGTAATTAAATGTGTCAATATGAATTAATTCCTTACGAACATAGTATTAACTAATTAGTGTGTTAATTACATTAATAATGGGTCAAAGCCATGCATTTTAACTTTCGAGTTGTCTGCTTTAATTAATCATTAGCTAATTATTTGCAAAGATGTCATTATGACATGACTTTACTTGTTGAGGCACATGACTATTAACTCATTATTAAGTAATATGTCAATTTTGGTTTTGATATCCACACTAAGCCTTGGATTTTAATAGCAAGCTGTCTACAACTGGGATTCCACTGTATGGCACATCCAGTATCCTCTTGTTCATGGCACAGGATTATGTCTGGTTGAAGCTTGAGGTCTCAAAGTGGGACACTGAGAACATGCGGCCGGGCACTGCTATTTCATTATACTGATTTAACACTGGACGCAAGCGGTGAGGCGCGACACAACAAAAGACAATATAAGCCATTATAATCAGTGATACTGTCTACACTGTATGCAGCACGATGCAACAACAAATCCCCAACAGTAAACCTGTGCACCGTTCTATTTATTGCATACTCTAAGCGTTTGTGCTACTTCTGATACAAAGGACAGATCGATTTGCAATGGTCTGTCACGTCCAGTATAGACAGCTGTTGCGGTGGGATGCAACGGACACGTCTGGTTTAGACACGATGTTACAGCTGTCAGTTCAGATTCAAATGCGCTAATATTTGTGTGCGGCCCAACTTACCCATCCTTTAAACACATTCTCTGACATTTGACATTACATTCACTGTGCAACTGCCCCACAGACCTCAAACTTTAGTGGGTATGTCAAAACCCATAACGACATATTACTTAGTCATGGGCCTCAAGTCATAAAATAATAATATCTTTGCAAATCATTAACTAATGATTAAAGCAGACGACTGGAAGTTGAAACATGTCTGACCCATTGTGGTAATAACACATTAATTTACACTATTATTTAATGATATATGTTGTTAAATAATTAATACATGATGACACATTTAATTAAAAGCTGTTCATTTACTCAATCTATTAATCAGATTAACTCTTTATTAGTTGCTGATGCAGTAATCATTGATGCATGGTTTAGTTCTCTATTAGTCATACATTAACTCATGATTATCTGTGCATTAGTTCAGCATAAATTAATGCATATTAGTGGACCCGATTTGTAAAGTGTTACCAATTTTATATTTAAGCAGATATCGCTTGAGGAAAGGTG
Organism: Leuciscus leuciscus; assembly: GCF_965113295.1. NCBI lineage: Eukaryota > Metazoa > Chordata > Actinopteri > Cypriniformes > Leuciscidae > Leuciscus > Leuciscus leuciscus. The sequence goes on along the minus strand of NC_138726.1, from coordinate 23,586,796 downwards.
TCAAATTAACCCGTTAAACCCGAAGTGTACCAACTGCGAAAAAAGACCCAGACCCATGTGCAAATAATATACGGATGCAGCATTTATGTTACGTTCTCGCACGTAACTTCATGATTGTGGAAAATGCTCATTATTTACAGCTGATTCTCACGATTATAATGAGTCTAAACATAATCCATTGCATCGATCACAAGATATTCCTTACGGAGTTGCACGTAAAACTCCACAGGCGCTAACTAAAAACAAATTTCATGTGGCGTTTTCACTTGTAACTTCATGAAACATACACATATTTTTAGAAAATGGCACATCATTACTTACAGTGAATGCTTCCGATTGAAATAAATCCAAAATCAACATAAACCATTGCGTCGATCACAAGATATTCCTCATGGAGGAACAATTTTTAAAATCCCCTTTATGGGGTATCAAGGGCTAAACAAAAAAGATAACTTGGTTCCAAATACTGTAACTTTTGATTACTTTATGCTATCACCAATTTTATCCAGATGCAGCTCACATGTAGGGGAACTTCGCCAAAAAAATGATTGTCCTCCTAACCTTATTTCCTTAATTTTTAGAGTTATTGCATGTCAAACAAGAAATATATGTAAAATTATAATAAAAAATAAAAAAAATTAATAAAAAATAAAAAAATATATATATATATATATATATATATATATATATATATATATATATATATATATATATTTGTTGTATTTTATCAGCAGGTTCTAAGCTTGAGAAGGTCCAAATGTAATGAAAAAAATAAAAAATAATAATGTAACATTTTCTATCAAATGATGCCTACCTTTTGACTCTTCTTGCTATAGTTTTGGAGCTATGAGTTTTTACTTTTGTGTGTCAAAAAAAAAAAAAAAAAAAAAAACTCTAAAAATGCCTTCAGGGCTTAACAAAATTGTGATTGTGATACTGCTTTTGTACAACCGCCACTAAACAAACAGTGAATACTGAGTAACTAACATTGTTAGACACAATGTTGTCAGTTACTCTGTCAGCAAAAATAGTTCCAAACAAAGCAGAATCAAACAGAGCATCTCCAAACAACACATAGTAGTGGTGTTTGAATTAATAATTTGAGTGAATGATACTCTCATAAATTTGGCTGCAATTTGGTGCAACTTTAATTTATGGGTTTAATTTAATTTATTCAGCGACTAGTTTTTGAATAAATAAGTGTTTTGAACAAATCGTTTTAATGAATGAGTCAATGACTCACTCATAAAGACAGTACCTTGTTCAGTTTCTGAATAAATTAGTATTTTTGAACACATCTTTTTAATCGAACGATTCAGTGACTCACTTATAAAGACTCATTAAGTTCCTCAACAAATAAGTGTTCTTGAATTAATCGTTTGACTGATTGAATCAATGACTTACTCATAAAAATGATCACTTTTTAATTTCACGTGTTTTTTTAAAGAATCAGTTAAGTGAATTATTTAATCACTCGTTCATAAAGACAGTCTCTTGACAGCGTCTTCTGGCCTAAAGATGTAACATTCAGAAAGAGTCAAAAGAAAGAGAAAAATAACCACCACTAATGCCCAGACTGTCTAATACCCAGCCTGTTTGGAACATGTGAAAAGAATCAAATTTGAGGACCGGAACTAACTGTTGTATAATTGAATCTTAAAGGCAGAGTAAAGTTTATCTAGAGCAGATGTTGGCCATTACTGTGGTTATAATGGAATCCTTACCATCTCTTATTGTCTGTCAGTGGGTTTTCTCTTGGGACTAATCTGGGATTCATTTTGGAGCAGATAAGGCTTTGATTTGTCTAAGGAGTTGGTCCATGATCAGTGTAACAGTGCAGAACGTTTCTGGTGAGCTGATTTTGTGATAATTGCCAGTTGGGAAAAATGTAAGTAAAATCTCAGAGCTGAACAGATTGTGTCTCTTATACTTGTCATTGGTTGTCTCCCATACTGTGCAAGGACCCCCTTAACTAACAGTAGAAGAGGGAGGCTTATTTACATGGTTTTAGGGGGTTCTGTTGAAGTTCCCAACTGACACTTTCAGGTGAACATCAGAGTTCACCTGATGTAGGTTTGTTCGGTGAGTCAGAAACTAGTCAGAGAGAGCTCTACTGTAAAAGATGAGATCCCAATGACCTGTGTGTGTTGTGTGTGTACACCCAAGTGGTGTTAGGTTATCCCACCTCAAGGTGCATGTAGGGTAAATTATGCAAACAAGGCAGAGCATCTGATTTTCTTATGCATAATGTATGTGGCACATGATGAACCCGAGAAGGCGCTCTACTCTTAAGTAGTTTATATGAAACCTTTCCATATGACCTTTCTGCTTATACCTGCCAAGATGACGCACCACCTTATGTTTACTGCTGAGCTACACTATCTTACTTATCATACAACATATCGTCATTCAGCGACAATGTTTTTGTCTAAAATGCTCATCTCAGAATTATACCAGATTGGAATATGTAATGTGCTGGGCCTGGCACTACATTTAATTTTCTCCATAATAATTACTAATATATGCAACTTTAAGACAAAAAATAAGGATTGTTTTTTGGCCTTTTTGTGTATTTTGGCAGGAAAGCGTGGGGTAGAGAGAGAGGGGAACGGGATCGGCAGAGGACCTTGAGCTGGGAATCGAACTTGGGTCGCCGGAGGCTCAGTTGGCCATATGTCTGCACGCTAACCACAGGGCCATTGGCGCCGACAAGTAAAATAAGGATTTGTTTTAAGCACATTGTTTTCACAAGTAGAGGAAGGACTGTTACTGGTGTCTTTTTTTTTTTACTTCAGTTCTCTGCATTAATTTTTCTGATGCAAAGCAGATAATGATTTATGTTTTACTTGGGACGTGTGGTATCCTAATTGATCTAATGAGATGATTTTTCACTTAAACTTAATGGAGCAAAGTTCTCCTGCTCATTAAATCATGAACCACAGTCTTTCTTCAGACACAAATAACTTGATGTTATTTTTAGCCCTACTTTGGTGAGAAAAGTGTCTATCTGTTATCTGTACGCTGTTATTAATTCATTTCTTGACAGGACGCATTAGAGTGCTCCCCTGTCACTGTGAAACCATCTGTTAATCAGCACTTTTGTGATTGCTGGCATATGTCTAGAATCAAAGCCTATGAACATGAGCAACAGCATCTCAAAGGTTTACAGTATCACTGGAATGCAATAGATCTGGTTGAAGAACATAATGAAACCAGAAGATACATAGTGGAAGAAGGAACTGTTATATCCGAGTAAAAACAGTAAAAAAAAAAAAAAATACACTACTGTTCAAAAGTTTGAGGTTGTTAAGATTTTTTTTTTTTTTATGTTTTTCTATTTTTAAAAGTCGTCTCTCATGGTCACCAAGGCCTTATTTATTTTATCAAAAATATAGTAAAAACAGTTATATTGTGATTTTTTTAAAAATAAAACAAAATAAAATAACTTTTCTATTTTAGTATACTCTAAAACATAATTTATTCCTGTGATGGCAAAGCTGGGTTTACAGAAGCCATTACGCAGTCTTCAGTGTCACACAATCCTGCATTATAAATGTATTCATGATGTACATTATACATTTTCATAAATAATTGTAACCAAAGTTAAAATACAAAATTATGATATTTGTAGAGACATTGTTACATCTGAAATTGGTTGTTTGTCATGTTTTTTAATGTAAAGCCGTAACATAAGTATAATGTTTTATAACTGTATAACAATGCATTATAAGGTGCATTACAAGGCATAATTAATGTATTCAAATACTTCTATAATGCATTAAAGGCTTTAAGTAGTTAAGTGTTACTTACTGTCACTTTTGATAAACTGAATGTGTCCGTGCAGAATACAAGTATTCATTTCTTAAAAAATTTAAAATCTTACTATCCCCAAACTTTTGATAGTGTATTTGTTCAATAAAACTTTCTGTAATAGTTTAGCATTGACAGAAGTCAGATGAAAGATTATTTCAAATATTTCACCGACCAAACAGTGGGTGTGGTATCAGACCCTAGAAAAATATTATATATTTGAATAAAAGTAAGAAATTCAACAACAACAACAAAAAGGGGGGAAATAGAGTTTCTAATAGAGTTTCCTTAGTCCTACATGCCTATAGCAGCAGTAACAGCATCACGCATCAGACCAATAGGGGAATACCAGGAGCCCACCTCTTAGCTAACCCGAAACCTTTTTAGCATTCCCCATGATCCCTAGCACAATATTCTCATGGACCCTCTATTTTCCACGTATTAACTCATTCTTTTTAAATGCATTTCTACAGCCTTTCACCACACCCACTGCTTCTGCTCTTCTCTACCCCACCAAAAAACTCTTAGTTTGGACAGTTTGGCAGGAGCTGACATGCTGCCAGGATTCTTCTTCTGAAATCAATAGCAAAAATGCAAATTAATAATTTCCTTTCTCCCAAGGCAGCAGAGAAATGAATACATATTTATGTCAGAAGGATTTGTAATTTGATCTACAAAGTTAACTATATTGCATTGTGGAGGTCACATCACAGTGGGACTGAGTGCTAGACTGGGGCGCACGAATCATATTGTTATGAAGCCTGTAGGGAGATAAAGGCAGTAGCCTTGACAAAAGAACAAAAAAGAAAAAGCAAATTGCACTGATTTATAGAGTTATAGCCTGAAAATGTGGCTTTTTCCAGAGTATAACGGCATAATATATGAAAAGGGCAATGAATTAAGGCAAGTGGCATATTATGAAAGTAAATTTAGTTTGGATCACTATGAATGTATAATATACCTTACAGCTCACAATGTAAACCAAAGTTAGCGGGAATTAGTTCTAGGTTGCTACCTCGAGAAACAGACTGCAATATGCATGAGTACGTCTAAAGTAATAAGTAGGCTACACCGTTTTTATTGGAGGGTTTTTTAATGTCACCATTGGAGTGTCATTTCCACACATAATGCTGGCTTGCATGATTTGAAAAGCTAGCCAGCTCTTGATAATGAGAGACTGTTTCATAATCAAAGCCCTCAAACCAGAGAGATGAAAGGAGAGAGGCTGCAAAGCCTGCCTGACACGTGTACCAAGCCTCTCTCTTCTTTTCCCAGAAAGAGGGAGAAAAAAAGGGAAGAGAGTACGAAAGAAAAAGGCAAAGACAGAGAGAGGAAAGAGCAGAAAGCAAAACCATCACGCTGTGAGTTTTGTCACCTATTAAAGAAGAAAAAAAATCATAATCTTCTTGCTCTGCTTGGAGGGCCGAGGAGGGCTGATGCACTGCAATGATCAATGGACCTCACAGTGGAGGATATCACAATGTCTCTAATTGAAACATTCCTTCAGGGCCTCCTGTGGGGGTCCTGTTTCGTGGAGAAAAAGAAACTAAAACACGTGGCTCATCCTCACTCAGGACTTTAGTTTCAGGATGTGGTTGTTATGGGGGGAGTTGGCTGACTTTCACATGTCCTGTTAGTTTACTGAGGCATGCTCACATTACTATAAACAAAGAAACACCAAATATTGCAGAGCAGTTCAGTGCTTCATGTACTTTCAAATAGAAACATCCAAGGGCCCCAAAAGCTATTTGGACACTTTTGGACACCTAAAGGGTTGTTCATACCAAGACAAATGTTCAGCATGAAAATTTCAGCCCACAGTCATTATAAAAACGTACCTGTGGCAACATTTTTGCAAATGCAAAATATGTTTTGTCGTGCACGTTTCGTGACAGTTTCAAAAAGTCCAGTGAGTGAGTTTTTTTCCGGAACAGATTAATGTGAAAATGGCAACATTTTATTATGTTGGAGTTTGTACGTATCACTGCAGTTCTGAATTGAAATGAACGGTACGTGGCGCTAAAAGCTTAATGCTCTTGTTAACAAATGCAATCGTAACCATGGCTTTTTAGCTTGCTTTTTTGAACTCTTGTCTTTGAGCTCTTTTATAGTGGCTTGTCTTTCATGAGATTCGTACCTGAGCTCTCCGCATTACAAGTACAATTCTGTACCAGCTGAGCTACTGAGCAAGCTTAGTAAGCCAGAAAAGCCAAACATATGGAGCTGCTTATGTGATGCAAACTCCAAAATGTATTCGTTTAAAAATCATGCACTATGCTAGAAAGTGTTTTGAGGTCATAACATAATGTTGCGTAGGGAGCCACGTGAAAACAAGTCTTTATTAATCCATAATCTGCCCTGTAATCATAATTGTGTATGAAAACGATTAAAAGTGATTGCTGTTTTACTGCCTCTAGTGTGCATTTCTGTTGGAAACTGTAGTGTACATATTGGTACGTATTTTGCGTTTTGCTCAAATGTTGCCACAGGTACGTTTTTCCAGTGAGCATGTGTTGGAAAATTTGGTGTGATAAACATTTAAATTTAGCCTAAATTAATCACTGTCTATTAATAACTGACTATAGCCATTAAAGTGAAATTACTGAACCTAAACATAAAAAAAATTACTTAAAAAAAATGCTTGTTTTAAAAGAAAAATGTCGGACAGACTTAGAGTTTTTGCATCTGAGGTTTTCATATACTGTTTGACTTCCTTTCTTGTTCGTGTCAAGCGAGGTGTCAGAAACTGTAAGTTTTCAGGTTTTGTCTTTAAAATAAATGCCATTTGGTTTGGCATTTTATTAAATAATGCAAAGAAATTCACATATGTGACCCTGGACCACAAAACCAGTCACATGGTTTGTTTTTTTTTTTTAAATTGAGGTGTATACATCAACTGAAAGCTGAATAAATAAGCTTTCCATGGATGTATGGTTTGTATGGGACAATATTTGGCTGAGATACAATTATTTGAAAATCTGGAATCAGAAGATGAAAAAAAAAAAAAATCTAAACATTGAGAAAATCACCTTTAAAGTTGTCCATTTATGTTCGCAATTGTGCTGCATTCACTCACGAAAATATATGTGACCCTGGATCACAAAACCCAAGCCATAAGTAGCAAAGGTATATTTGTGGCAATAGCCAACAATACATTGAATGGGTCAAAATTATCGATTTTTCTTTTATGCCAAAAATCATTAGGCTATTAAGTAAAGATCATGTTCCATGAAGATATTTTGTCAATTTCCTACCGTAAATATATAAAACATTTGTTATGTATGGCTTGTGTATCAAATACATTTTGGGGATGCTCATGAGATTTTTGACTTTTAAACTGATCTGTATGTAATATAAGTGTTTAGTATCATTTAATAGTAACAGTTCATAATAAATATAAACAAGTATATGGGTGAAAAAAAATCACTCTAACTTTAATCAGAAAAGTAGTTTCTATGCAATGGATAACAGCAATCAACATTGATTTCCCATGATTCATTGTTGTATTTGTTGTGAAAGTCCTAATGGTTTGTATTAGCGTGAAACTGCAGAAGCTTCTGTTTTTGATGAAACACTAACCACCATCCCATCCTTGTCTAAAAGGGCTGACACACAGGCAGCTAACACAGATGGAGAAACCAGTGAACAGTGTTAACCCTCGTCTTCCCATTCACTCAAGCGACAGTTTGGGCAGGGAGGAGTCAAACATGGATTGACAGCAGAAGGGATTGGTTTAGTAACCAGACAATCAAGATCAGAGTCATTGAACCAAATCTATTTCTTTTTTTCCTTTTTGTAGTAACCCATTTACACACAGAGAGAGAATAAAACAAAGAAAGAGAGATGGAGAGAGAGTTAAAAAGAACATGTGCTTATCTATTGTAGTATATTGTACTACATGGATTTGTTTTCCTGATTTATGAATCTAAAAGCTCTGAAAACATTCAAAGGCACAAATCTTGCACCCAGCGCAATTGACTTTGTACACTGATGCATGTATTATTCCTATTTTGCACCCGCGCACAGCGGACTTTTCCCTCCACAGACCCACGTCGGTGAACTAGCAAATGCATTTGCGCTCCCCGGGGGCGGTTCAGCGCAAAGAGGAGGCATGTTCCGGCGCAAACGTATTTTGCAGGTTTAGAAAACAATTTGCGTTGCGCATGTTATTCATTATGCTATTTTAAGGGCGCATGCTTGGCCATATAACCAATGTAGCGTGTGCACAACGCGCATACACTTTGCTTATCTCATCTACACACAGACGCAGCAGTTCTCATTTTTAGAAAACCATACATTATTACAAGGAAAAATATTAACACATGAGGGAAATCATTGTTGTGTCCATGAAGATGTGAAAAAATAGGCATAAATCTAGCTTACACATTTACCCAAATTATTATACACCTGTTTAACCGAAGTTAATTTGGGTGTGTTTCTTCATCCCCAATGTCACTTCTCTGTGTTTTACGACCCTGACGAGAACGTCGGTCTCCTCGGCTGTGAACCGCTGCCGGCGCGCGCCTGGCAAATCCGCCGTTATAATATCAATCCGCCATGGAACAAGCGCGCCTGCTCTTAAAGGGAATGTGAGATGTCGCTCTGATTGGTTTATTTCACGTTACGCCCAAACCACACCTATGAATAATGAAGCTACTTCAGACCAACCCATTTTAGATTTGCGTCGGGTGCAAGAGTAATTTATCCCGCCGGTATAATAGCAACAGTGCCCAAGACCCGCCCACAAAGTTACTTGCGTTTCGCGCTTGACACTTGCTATTCAGATCGTTAAAATAGGGCCCATTGAGTTTTTGCAACATCTATTTGTATGCCAGTTTGCATGTGAGAGCTCCCAGGTGTTCAAGTTCACAATTCATCTGTGTGTTCAAATTGCCCTATAGTGCCCTGCAAAGTGAAGCCATCTTAAGTTTAGATTCCAAATTGTAAAGTGGATATTTGTTTATTCCAAAAGGCACTGCAAATGGCATAAGGATTGATAGATCACTTCACAGAAAGTTGAGAGGGAAATTTACCAATCTGTCACTGCGTACCACCTCAGTTCTACACCCTGTCCCAAATGGCTCACTTCCATTTTTGTGATGGCCGTTGTTTCTATGAGACCACAGGGGCTACTTTTTATTTCGTATTGAGCATTAAAATGACATCAATTACTGACTTTTCAGAGATTTATTACACCTCTTTGTGTAAAGGATCTGTTGCTATTTGTTTGGAGCTTGGTTTATCAAGAATCTGAATGCAGTTTAATGGCAATTGATATTATGTTCAAAATTATGTTCTTATTATTACTATTATTTAGTTTTCTCTTTAAAAGTCTGGGTCTGATTTTGAAAGAAATTAATACTTTTATTCAGCAAGGACACATTAAATTGATGAAAAGTGACAGTAAATAAATGTATAATGTTAATGTTTAAATAAATTCTGTTATTTTGAACTTTCCATTTATTAAAGAATCCTGAAAAAAAAGAATATAACGGTTTCCACTAAAATAGTAAGCAGCACAACCGTTTTCTACATTGATCATGAGAAGAAATGTTTCTTGAGTGCCAAATCAACATATTAACCCTCTGATGGTTTACGGGGTCTTTTTGACCCCAAATGACTTTTGCTCAAATTAAAAAAAATGTTCCCTTTGTCCAAATGGTATGAAACCTTCTACGGCTCTTCACACTTTCTAGATCTACAAAAAAAAAATTAAATTGGAATGATATCTGTTTTTATGTTAGCGTGACAAAAATTGTGACACTCGTGGTCTTCGGGGTCTCTGGAGACCCCGCAATCAAAATATACAAAATTCATCATCAAAATCAGAAACAACGCAGAACACATCGACAGAAATGGCACAAATAAAGTGGCACACTTCCACCAATGCAAAAAACATCCACAATGCTAAATTATTTTGCTCACAACACGCGCACACACACACACACACACACACACACACATATAGAGGAATACATTTTTGAGACTATAAAAACTGTTCTCTTATCATTTGTCAAATAAAATCATCCAAAATGCAGTACCACCACAAAAATAAATTGGTGACACTGACACATTGAAAATGTGCACACTCACACACACACACGCACACACACACACACACACACACACACACACATGCACACACACACACAGGAACATTTGTAGGGCTATAATTTGTCAAAATTATGGTTCAGTACAAAAAAATGCTAAACTTTGACAAAAATATTTTATTTTTGTTATAATTGTGATTTTATAATATTTAGATATGAATCCAACTGAATCCAACTTGTGAAAAGATATCTTTCAGGTAGTCAAATAGCAAATAGCATATAGTGGAGCTCTATGGCCATCTAGAGGTTAAAGTGATATTTTTTTTATTTTAAAACTGCATTTTCCAAAAAATGGGCATAAATGTTACATTAAACCATTTAAAATGATCCATGTTATCCCCATGAATGAAAGTTAGAAATCTGGGTCTTTTATAAAGTGAATTTTACATCAAATGCTGTTTTTTTGTAAAAAGCTTATTTAAATAAATATTTATTTATTTATTTATAGAAATTTAAAAGATATCATAAATTCTCCAAAAACTGCACAAATGTTGAGTAAAAACATTAACAAACAGAATAAAATTACATTTGTAAAAAAAAAAAACTATTATCTTGTTACAAAATTAAATGTTATTGTCTGGGGTCTCTGGAGACCCCAAAAAACACGAGTGTAGACATAAATATAGACCATCAGAGGGTTAAAAATGTCTGAAAGATCATGTTACACTGAAGAATAAATTAGATTTTTGAATTTATTAAAAATAAAAAATAAAACAGTTATTTTAAAGGCACAGTATGTAAGTTTCACCACTAGAGGTTGGTTATACAAAACAATAACGAGGCTTAGCTTGATGACGGCGTGAATGAGCGGTTATCGTCTTCACCTCCACAGATGATGGAAAGCAATCTGATGGGACTCAGGCTGTTCATGGATGAGCTAATGTATTAAAGTGAACTTGAACTTTGTAACAGTTATGATTGATTCACTGCAAAATTATACCGTTCAATTTATCTGATTAAAATACTGTTACTTGGTGGCTGGTATGAGACACTTGTTGCACATTGCACTAAGCTAGATCAATATATCATATAGAATATCACATTAATAAAAGCTGGATGACTTGTGTTTCTAAATGGCATTCAATTAATTTTAAAATATATTGCATGGTGGAGAAAATGTTCTATTACTGTTACTATAAATAAAGCTCTTTATGATTATGCTATATTAGCCACTTGACAAAATAGTGTTGTCTCTGAGGCATGGTACATAAATGTTACTCATGGTAAATCAAGAAAACAAAGATTATAAGACACAATAAGACTAACTGCGTTGATCTATATAACAATGTATTTATCTGGATTTAAACATTGATGGACACATTTGGGATAATATATAACACTGTTCTAGTGGTTTTTAGATGCAATAATCTTACATGTTGTCCCCTTGAAATTGTTATAATACTTCACAACATAATTTTTGTGTGTATTTCTGATCAATTGAATGCAACCTTGATGAGCATAAGAGACTAATTTCAGAAAAGTAGTGCATGTTGTCATCATACTTGAAACCCCTAATATGTGAGTTTCAGGGTGAGTTGCAGGGTGTTCTAACTGAACAAATTTTGTTTGGTGAACTTCTACAGATATCCCCTGAACACTTTGTATAGTTGGAACATAGCTAATTTGTTAAGGATTTGTGTTTGCTGGAAATGTTTGTTTAACCATTTATTTATTTATTTATTTCTGTCTGTATTTTATTTCAATTGAAGGTTACTATTGAAGTCCAACTGTGTGTCCTTCAAAGAACTTATCAGAACTGTACTTGTAAAGTTATAGGTATAAAGTTATAGGTAAAATACCTTTTAAATACCTATTTTTGTTATGCTCCCTGAAGTCAGAATAAAATTAGTTTTTTGACAGGCAGCCACTGCTCGATGAGTTTTGGTTTAGGTAACAGATCATTACACAACCATAATTACAAACTGAGTCTCTTTTCACAGTACAGCTGTAGACAGTACAGGCGGTTTCCTTTCAGCAGGGCTGCTACTTCACCCTCTGCTCCTCTGCCAAAACTTCTCTCCCTCTTTTACCTCATGAAGAAACTAAAGAGATTCTTCTGTGAAGCTGTGGTTGTTTTTCCCTCATAAATTCCCATTTTACCCTTATTTTCTCCACTCCCTTATCTCAACCCTGACATTTATGAGGAGTGACAGACTATATGCCGATGTGCGGATGGAGAGTCCACAGAAGCATTGCATCTTTTTATGGATGTTATTTTTCACCACATCAGTGGCGCACAACCACCAGCGCTCACTCAGTTTCACACAGCACCCTCTGTACCCGGCAAGTGGGAACTCATAGGTAGATGCTGCTAACTGGACCAGATAAAGCGGTTGGGACATAATTGGCACAACACCACGCGTTCCTGCCAATGCAATGTTCTCAGAGTGTTGTTTGCGATGGTAATGTGGTGTACCGAACCATTTTTTTTTCTTTTTTTCTCACGGCTGATGCAGAAAGCTAATGATGCCAAAAAGTAGATTGGAAATGAGGTTTCAAACAGATGCAGCTTAACATTCAAACTCTGAAACCAAATAAAATATACACTGTTAGCAGAGCTTGACATTAACTTTTTGCTCACCAGCCACTGTGGCTAGTGGTTTTCCAAAGTTACTAGACACTCATAGATCGCATTTTCACTGGCCACAATTTTGACATCGATACCATAAGGAAAAACTGCCATATAGATATTTTAAATATTATCTCATAATTTGGCAGCCGGTATATTAGGCTTCTGTCACTTTAAGATCTGACGCACAGACTGTTTTATATAGCCAATATACTTGTCTTTATGTGCACGCACTTTGGGTGTAAGCACAAAATCTGCGGGAATGAGTAAAGTTTGCTCAATACGCGCAATCCTACTCCAACAATATTCATCTGGAGCAAATGAAAATGAAATGAGTGAGTAAAGGGGTTTTTGTGTCAACTCTCTGTCAGAGAGATGAGAGGGCTAGAACGCACAGCTGGTATTGTGTATCCTGCGGAAGCGTTTCAGATATTTCAGTAGCGATATGTATCGAAAAATCTATATTTTTGACAACACTAGATAGCACTAAGTTTATTATTTCTGATGCCTTTTTAAAAGACCAAAATTGAAAAATGTATATTATATAAATTTCAACCCGTCAAAGTGGCGTGTACTATACATAGTATACGCCAACGCTGAAATCCACCCGCATTTGGCAGCTGTTAGTGTCAAGCTCTGACTGTTTGCATGTAAATTGTTATGCTTTTTGATTAGAAGCTGGAAAGTGTAAAAAGTTTTTGCAGATACCAAAAAATAAATAAAAATAATAATAAATAAATCAGGGCAAAGTATGAAATTAGAATAGGAATTTCTGATATTAAAGGGATTGTTCAACCAAAAAGATAAAATAAAAAATAAAAAAATCTGTCATTATAGTGACTCATGTCCAAACATGAATGACTTTCTTCTTTGGAACACAAGAGAAGATACTTTGAAAAAGTCATTGACTTTATGGACAAAAACAGTTGAAATATTCTTCAAAATATCTTAAATTAATGTATTAAATTAATACAGTATGTAACAAATCTCAAAACAAATGTTTTTCAAACGAATACTACCAATACAGAAGCTCACAACATTTACACTGAAACACAACAATGTTTCAAGGATTCTACCATTCTATGTTCTTTACTTAAAGTTTCACAACAAAGTTTTTTTGCTACAAAAATAAAAATAAAATTACTCAAACTATAATGTATAGTTGTGAAAAATTTAGCAGGTGTTGTGTATGATAGAAGCCAGGCTGAATGACCTGTGGAGTGGACATTCTCTCAATTCTAACACCAGTTGTTTTTTTATGAATCCTTTTCCACATTTTAAGCAAGGAAAAGTGCACTTGGAAACGAAATCAGATCACAGTTGTGGGACAAATAATAACAGACTTTTGCAGCTATATTCTTTAACAGCATCCTTTGTGGTTCCTCCTAAAAGCCCTGCATGAGTGCCACAAATGTGCTTTTACCACCCCCACCCCCCAGCACCTGCAGTCACTGAATTTGACCTGTAAAAGTGCTGACAGGTTTGCTTGATAAAATATGTACATAATGTAACCAGAAGCACAAGGCCACCGCAACCACACAACCCAAACTCAATCATCAATTGGAACTTATGCATGTACATTAAATATGAATGTGTTATTACTGTAGATGAATTATTGATTTATATAGTAATATAATTATGCATTACATAGGTGGACGTTGGTCAGAAATTGATATGTTATGAGAAGGATATTAATATTTCAGATTATCAAAATCACTTAGGTCAGTCCAAAGTTATGCTGATCAGCATGCATTAACATTTACACCAAAGGGTTCCAGGTATTATGGGAAAATCTAAACAATTATGGATATTAAATATTAATTTAATGTCTGTGAGGCTTCTGCGTATTACTCAGCATGCATAAATTCCAGTTAATAACAGAGACCTAATAGAGAGAGGTATTTCTAGTCCGGCTCTGGAGTCCCCCAGCACTGCACATTTTGGATGTCTCCGTTATCTTACACCCCTGATTCAACACATCGGCTCATTAGTAAAGGCTCCGAGACCTCAGTAGGGTGTGTCACACTAATGACTGTCCTGGGGGTCCCTAGAAGCTCAATTGAGAAACGCTGCAATACATAATTTTTATTAGAGAGAACACATTTCCCTTTTACTCAGAGGTTACTACTTCAAAGCTCAGACGGCTTAATTTATGTAATTACATTGTCTCAGATGCGTCCTAAAACTCCCTAGTAAAGGGGTGTCCAAACCTAATCCTAGAGGGCCAAGAGTTTAGTTAAAGCTTTCCCCAACAAAACTGCCTGGAGATTTTTAGTAAGTCTGAAGACTTTGACTAACTGGTTCAGTTGGGTTTAAAGCTAATATCCGCAGGACAGTGGCCCTCCAGTAGTTGGACACCTCATGCCTAGTTAGGAGAAATAAAAAATAGAAACTAATGAATTGTTGGCATATATTACTAAGACTTATAGACCTATACATCATGTACTGTAGATAGCATAACTCATTTGGCCTTGAAAAGAAAGTTTTTTTTTAACAACTTTTTTAACAGTTGGGGCGGTGGTGGCGCAATGGATAAGACACATGCCTTTGGTGTGAGAGACCCGGGTTCGAATCCACTGTGAGACACCAATGTGTCCCTGAGCAAGACACTTAACCCCTAGTTGCTCCAGAGGCGTGCGACCTCTGACATATATAGCATTTGTAAGTCGCTTTGGATAAAAGCGTCAGCTAAATGAATAAATGTAACAAGCATTAAAAAAAGAACTTTTTTAACAAGAAGAAAATCATTTTTAACAAGATAAACTGTTCTATGTATCAATACTAATCGAAGAACTGTCCATAGCCTACTTTGAAAGGTGAATTCTCCATTGACAAATCAAGTCCCTTCCTACATTATTTTTGCTCAAGAAGCCATTCCACAAGGATATATGTAACAATAGGGAAGAAAAGACTATAGCAACTTTCGTTTTATGCCGAGTGTCTTTTCTTCCCTATTATGACATATATCTGAGTGAAACAGCTTCTCAAATGAGGAAAAAAAGTGGGGCGTATTTGCTGGATTGAGAACAGACAAACTCATATAGAATTCTTATTGAGAAGAGAACACATTTCCTGACTCAGTTTGCGCCTTCATGCCTTGTCTCTGAAAAGGAGGAATACCTTGAAAATGGAAATGTGAATTGTTGACATACAGTAAGAGAACAGAGCTATAAAATATGTCTAGATAGTATAGTTCAGATAATTTGGCAATGGAAAGATTGGATTCTTTTGAAATGTTTGAGTTCATATTAAAATTTATTTGACGTCTGATTGCAGGCTTTTTGGCTTATCCGAGCATAGTTTTTGACATTGCTGAGATCTTTTCCGAAAGTCATGTGAGATAATGAGGGCCTTTTTCTCCAGAGAAAAATCTGAGCAGGAGACTTAAGCAAATGTTTTCCATTTAATCGCATTGCCGTCGAGGAGAAAAACTTGAGATATTAAGAGATCTCATTTGTGATTTTTCATCCCAATGGGCAAAAGCTTTTATGCACACACAAACACACAAGCCTACACACAAACCTACTATAAACTTCCTCTTCTGTGTCTTGACATCCTATTTTGGAAAAGAATGTAAGCAATTTAAGCAGGAGCTAAATGACGTGTAATGCTGCGGTTCTGTGTAAGCGGGTCTGTGTGTTTGCTCCTTCGCCTGAACCCTTTCGCTCGGCCAGTGACAGATGTGCGTTTCTGCTGACAGTGCTGATCTACAGCAAGCTGGCCTGGCTTCTCACCAAGCTATTACTTAATTCATTGACATTTGCCATAATTGCCTGGAGGCAGTTTCCAGAGGAAGTATTGGGTTCTAACAGGATTAGATTAGAAAAATACAATTACCATTTCAGATTTAAGGAGAGTAATCTGACCGAGACTTTCAAGTGAAGGAGAGGCGAGGAAGGGGAGGACAAGGAGCACAAAACTACCAGAAATGTTAATGCGTTAACTTTAAGGTGGGGAAATGAGGGATGGAAAGGCGAAAAGACAAGTGTAGCTATGTGTTATGGATGGCCACTCATTTTTTTCTCTCCTGTTTCTTGCCAACTTATGGTTGATCACGGTGGCTTGCCTGTCGAGTCGGCAGAAATGGACTGTCAGGGCAGCTTAGATATGTCGATTCAGAGATAATGACATATTGAAGCCTCTGAACCAAAGTCGTATCCTCCCTCATGTAATTGGTTTCTCCACCAGTTTATTGTCCCCGGCTGTAATGCTCATCATTTAGAAAAGTGTGTATGTGCGTGTGTACACTACCGGGTAAGCCTGAAGAGGGCTGTAAGAGTGTTAAAAAATGAAAGCAAGAATCCCCCGACCAATTCAAGTCTCACCCTCACAGGTTTGAGAGACGTTAGTATGTAAAAAGTACTATCTGGGCTTTTCACATGGGAGAACAGGTCATCACAACTTCACAAAGAGGACTCATCTGCAGTCGGAGATGGTGAATGAACTGATTCACAATAGGACTGCAATCTAACTAACTCTCTTGACTCCCCTTCATTTACATAAGATTCAGATGAAGGGTGTGGTATTACCTGCAAATGTATTTGAGTTGTGTATCATAAATCATGCCTTAATATGAGCTATAGAGCCACCAGAGGCTTCGTTCTCATTTGCAGCATCCTGTTTCTGTCTCTTAAGGTCTTAAGACAAAGCAGAGCAGTCCCATGCAGATTTGCATTTACTGGGGCCACTTGATTAAATGTCATACAGCATATCTCCAAACCCTGCCTGCATCTTCCTTTCGAAGAGAAGCTGTCTGAAGTTGCTTGTGCTCCGGATGACCTTGCTGTCGAAGTGAGTCACCACTGAAGGGCAAGGCTCACGCTTCCATGATTTAGTCAAAGGCCTATCACAGATAATTCATCAACCTTGAGATTAATTTTTCATACACAAATGATAGTCATGAATCAAGCCAGTCTATGGACACACCTTTCTGTCCTTAGCTGACTCCCGCATGTTTTGAAGTGGTTGGTGGTACTCCACTTTTACTTAGATTTTTCATATTAAAACGTAGTTTTGCTTAGACTATCCCACCACATGTAAAATTGCGAGCTAATGAATTTTGCCGGCACTCATCTCTAAACACTTTTCTGCAGTCTCAGAAATCACAGTGAATTTTTACACAAATATTTATACATAATTAATCAATATCACACGAGCAAGAGTGGTGTTATTCCAAATATGATATTATTCCAAATATTGATAATGTATTTATACAACAGTTCAAATAATGCAATGTTAACATTGAGTAACTTACATTTTGAACACAGTGTATTACAGTTACTTTGTCTGTTTTTGCTCTGCCGATGAAACCTGATGAATCAAATCACTCGCTCAGTCAAAGTCAGTCACTTTTCTCCTAAGGGTGTAATTTATATAAAACAAAATCTCCAACACTATTTATAGTTTTCACGTGATGTCACATCCTTAAAGGAATACCCACCTGGAGGGCAAACCAAGTTGTTTTCTAGCCAATAGTTGTTGTTTAATCGGATGCACTAACTGACTAAAAGACAAGTATGGGTTTGATGTCTAACACATTAAAATATTAAAATACCCAATTCAGTATAGACCTTATTGATGATGCATACTATATACAGGCATGCAGATGTCCCTGGAATATGATGTCAATGTACTCTAAATTGCACATTAAGCATGTACCCCTCAAAAAAAAAAAAAAAAAAAAAAAAAACATTATAAGAAAAATCCATATTGTGGCTTGATCTAATACATCAATAAAATGGTACTGGCAACTTAGCATGTTACGTTCTGGGCTCATCTGCTTGCTTGTATATAGTATGCATTAGGGGTGTAACGATTCATCAACTACATCGATGTATCGATTTATATTCCTAGGATCCTACTGCATCGATCTGTGATCGGCAAATTGGCCTTCCGGACGACATATATCGATCTAACATCGTTTTAAAAAGTAATGAATTGATTGTATCGATACTAGGAAATAGCGCATTGGATGTAAGCACGTTAGACTTTATATGAATGTTTTTTCTTTGCACTTTTAATGATAAAGGCGTTAAACGTTACTCGATTCAGTCTGCCTATCTGTGATGTCGTCGCCATGCGTTACGCGACAACAGTCAAGCAGAGCGACAACAGTCAAGCAGCGCAAAGCATAGATATTATATAGAGACTAGATGCCCTACTGGCCGCTGGGCACTGAGAAATGCGGCCGCCATCTTAAACCGGTCGTGTTCCTAGTTTCGTTGCGTGGCAGCAGTGAAGATACCAGAGCACTGTGGAGTATTTTCCTGTTCTAATCGGCGGACCATCGCAAATAGGGCCTGGGGGATTACTTTTAACATTACCGTACTATTGGTTGTATTTTGTGAATAGAATATTACCAGATAATTGAGAAGGAGCAAGGATCTTTGATATTACTGTACTGAAATCGTTGCCAGCTAACGTTAGCTAGGCAATGTTTACTGCACCAGCCGGTGTTTACCTGACATGGAGAGGTGGGGTAAAGTAATAATTACAAGAGCTTCTCGGTTATTTTAGTCCCGTCCGAAAGTGCATCTCAGTAATCATTACGGACAATGTCAGTAAAGATTACGGCGACTTTTACCTTCTGTAAAAAGGTCCAGGAAAATTACCTCAGGTAACGTTTATATTAATAGACGAGACGTGCGAATAGACCCTCTGTAAATCAAGTAATTTCGTGTTTAAAAGTAGTTTCCTGTGTTTTTTTCCAGTATTGAGACGCTTGAAAAGGCATTCAGTTGCGTTCTGGACACTAGGAGAAGATCCCCCAAGTGTTTTCTGGCTCCCTCAACGCAAGTGTTTTCCACATACCATTCAGATCAGAAAGAAGTTCGAAAGCACTTGTAAGAGGCACGAAACTTACTTTTAGCGCAACCCAATCTTAAGTTAATTCATACATTGTTCGACCGGACATAACTGTTTTATAGGTTATTTGTGTTTGCGCACGTGATATCAGGAAGCAATGTAAATGTAAAACACACACGTTTCTTCAACTTATTAAAATATCTTACTTTACTGCAACTATCTGTTTCTGCTTCTTTATCATATTTATAGTGTGTGATTTATAAAATACCTTATATCCTACATCACATATTTTGATGTTGGACGTGTGGTCACTTTATCTTAAATCAGAATATTATATTAATGTTAAGCCTACTATGAATATTAAAATACGCCGAACCATGTGTCCTGTATCATAGCTACATGAATGACCTTTGCAGCAAAAAAACCCGCGTGAAAATCAGTTCGGTATTCAGTGAGGTATGATTAATTAAATGCGCTGACAGCTCATTGCACCTGCCATACAGATTACACTGAGTGGAGCGGGTGACCGGTTTAAGATGGCGGCCCCACGGCTCGCCCGCGCCAGTAGGCAGTAGCGGTCGATAGGGCGTCTATCTATATTATGTCTATGGCGCAAAGTCTCTCACCTCAGAAAAACGGACTTCCCTGTCCTCTCAGCCGCTATTCGGTTGTTAAGTCGTGACGTAACCACTCTCCGATAATACTCTTTCCGGGTCCAAAGTCCAGGTCCTCTCTACCTACCTACCGCTTTCGCTAGTGTTTTGGTTATTATTGAGTGTTTTTACAATGCCGCAGTGCTGTGTCCCGTGTCCCGAGCGAACTCACTTCAACCTCGTAAATCTTCTTTTTCATTGATGCCTGGACTCTACCCTTAATTATGCCACCTGAGTGATGAGCTACACTAACCACTCTGTTGGTGTTAAAGGAATTTAAACCCTTTTTGACCGCCAAGGGTGCCTCACTAAGAAGGACGTGATCGTAAGTAAATTTACAGGTTCCACCATTGTTATTTCTGGATGAGAGGAGCGCTTGGACCCGGAAAAGGCTAAACGTCACGCGTGACGTCAGACTTAACAATCGGATACTGCAGTAGCGCGCACTCTTCAATTGCACGCGCAAATGCGGCGGATCGCGCTGTATCACTTCACTAAAGTGCAAAAGACATACGAGCATGCAACGTCGTAAATTAGTAAGTTAAGAAATAAAAAGTAAAATACCAATAAATTACGTTATTGGTACGTCATGTGTGTTGCTATTTATCAGGAGCAGTTTCCATGTTTCTTTACCAGTTCTTCTAAGTATTGTGTATCACCATGGTAGCCTAATTGTTGTTTGTTTCCATAACAAAATACCACTTACTGGTTATTTTGTATATTTTTATATGACTGTGGTGGCTCATACCAAGATTGTATTAACAAAATAAAAGTGCCTACTGTTTATCAGTATTTGTCATATTCTTACAATTATTTTTTTTACATTTTTTTTTATGTTAAGTAAAGGGGGACATAACTTGTGTGTCAACAATTTTTGTGTAAACAAATGTATTATAATAGGCCTATATAATTCCTAAAAAGTTGGGTTGCGGCTTGATGACCATGGGGAAATGTGGGTCCCATGGCCAAACTACACTGTTAGACTTTTTATCGTATTTTTGCGGTAACTTACTGGCAGCACTATTGCCAGTAAGTTACCGTAAGTTCCCCTTTACAGTAGCTTACTGTAAATGTGTCTTACGGTATGATGCCCTTACCGCAATTTAATTTTACAGTAAGATGCCCTTACCGCAATTTAATTTTACAGTAAGATGCCCTTACCGCAATTTCATTTTACAGTATGATGCCCTTACCGCAATTTCATTTTACAGTATGATGCCCTTACCGCAATTTCATTTTACAGTATTATGCCCATTTTACACTTTTATTATTTATATTTTACATGAATGCTATTTAATTTAATAAATTTCAAAAAAGTGACTTGAGTCCATGTGCATCAGCATATTCTTTATTCACTCTCACAATCAATTACATCCATTTTATTTATTTATTGTGATGCAACATTAGGCAAGGCAGTTTTATTTATATCGCACGTCATACACTTTGGCAATTAAAAGTGCTTTACACAGTAAGGAATTAAAATAATTACAAAATTACAAAAAAGGAAAATTAAAGTGCCCCTATTATGGATTTCTGAAAATTACCTTTCATGTAATGTGTAACAGCTCTAAGGCCTCGTTTACAAGTGAAATGTAACCCAATTCTGATTTTTTGCTCATGTGTGACACAGATCAGATGTGTTCTATGACAGTGTAAACAGGAAAAAAAAAACACATGCATTCAGATATTTCAAGATCGGTTTCAGGCCTCATTCATATGTGAAAATAAATCAGATATAAATCAGATATGTGCCAATGCGACTGTCAAGTAAACAGGCTGATCGGATTTTCTGAGGCATTAGGCTACTTCTCCGCGGTTTAATGACAAGAGCAACCCCGATGCGCGTCTGCAAAGGGACGGATGGCCTGTCGAAACGTTGTGTCGTCATAGGAGAGGAATGTGGACAAACGTTGACACAACATATCAAAGGTTGGCTTGCTCATCCTAAAATTTCGGACCCACTGCTTCTCGTTAAAGCTCGCCACAATATGCTCCTACCAGTCCTGAGATCTCTCTAGCACACAATAACTGAAGCATATGCGTGCACTGCAATGATGGCACTTTTCGTCCTCCTCTGCCTCATAATCATGGTGATGTTTGGCGAACTTCGCATATATCGCAGAGCTATCATCAAGCATATTTCGCATTTGTCCATCTGTGTAAGATAATTGAACCCTTTAAGCATGCGCAATGTTTCAGATAGTATGGCAATTGTAAACACCTGAATCGGATATGGGTCACAATTGAAAGAACATGTAAACCGACGGTCAAAAAAAAAAAAATCAAATATATAGCCAACAAATCAGAATTGGGCATCAAGACCTGCAGTGTGAACGAGGCCTCTGAGGCCTAATCGTTTTTCAAACGAGTCATAAGCCATTTAGTGGTGACGTCAAGACGGAACATTAGCATATTGCCGACACCAGGGAAAACTTGAACCCCTTCAAACACTACAGCTGATCCCTGTGGATGCTGGATAGCATCATGTTGAGAAGACGCTGTGCTGTACAATGTGACGGTAAAGCCAGTTTTATTTTCACTGCCCAAGGATGAGCATGTGAAGAATCAGTGGTTAAAGTTCATCTTTACCATGATATCATTGCAGTTTAATCCTAAACTTTTGCTGTGTTCCCTTTATTTCACTGACGACAGCTTCTCAAATCTCGGAGTTCAATGCAGGATTCGCAAACCGCTTGCTTTTGAAAGATGGTGTTCTAAATAATTCGTTTTGAGTTTTATATTGTGTTGGTCTCCTGCTAACTGGCTAACTCACATTATCACTGTCTTACTTAAAGGGTTAGTTCACCCAAAAATGAAAATTCTGTCAGTAATTACTCACCCTCATGTTGTTCCAACCGCGTAAGACCTTCGTTCATCTTCAGAACACAAATTAAGATATTTTTGATGAATCTGAGAGCTGGATCACTCCTCCATAGGCTTCTAAGGGATTGGAACTTGCTGGCCCAGAAAATGTATTAAAGACATCGTTAATATAGTCCAAGTGACTACAGTGGATCAATCTTAAGTTTATAAAGCGACGAGAATACTTTTTGTGCGCAAAAAACACACAAAAATAACGACTTTATTCCACTATTCGCGTACAACACAGAAGCGCTGCGCAGTTATACTACGTGAAAAAAACTCGAGGCCCAGAGAAAACTAAATGAATAGTGGAATAAAGTCGTTATTTTTGTGTGGTTTTTGCGCACAAAAAGTATTCTCGTCGCTTTATAGACTTAAGATTGAGCCACTGTAGTCACTTGGACTATATTAACGATCTCTTTAATACATTTTCTGGGCCAGCAAGTTATAATGTCTTAGAAGCCTATGGAGGAGTGATCTAGCTCTCAGATTTAATCAAAAAATATCTTAATTTGTGTTCCGAAGATGAACGAAGGTCTTACGGGGTTGGAACAACATGAGGGTGAGTAATTACTGACAGAATTTTCATTTTTGGGTGAACTAACCCTTTAAATACCTATGCTAATCAGTTTATGGGCCAGGATTATCTATAACTGTGTCTATTAATGCAGTGTATCACTAAGAAACGTCCTGCTTGAGTCGTCCTTGTGATGGAGGTTCGGGTTGAATAACTAGTTCTTCCAGTGTTTCATTATTGTACTTGCGTTCGGATTGATTTGGTAAAATCGACGTCATTGTTTGTTACTGTGTTTAGTTTACAGTGTAGGAAGCCTCAGGACAGCTGATGTTGTTATGGCAATGGGTGTTTTTGTTTAAGACGCGCGCTGTATGCAGTAAACCAATCACAACAGACTGAGCTGTCTGGCCAGTAGCATGTGGAAAGGAGGGATTTAGAGAGATTGATTCATCTGACGAGCCGTTTAAGAATCTTTGAAAAAATGTGGTGATGTGCAAATGTATATTATGAGAAAAATAAACCGTTTTTTTTACCTTTGATGCATGTAAACCTGTTGTAGGTAAGTGTTGTAGTAAATAGCATAATAGGGGCACTTTAAAACAGTTATAAAAACAATAAAAAAAATTTACAGTACAGTTATAAAATAAATTAAAAGAATAAAAAGATAATATATAGATACATTTCTCATCTGGCAATACACCGGTGTATCATATTTTTCTCAACTCCCAGTTTTACGCTGAGATTTTCCCATGGTGATTACACTGTGTCTGTGGTGTTCTTGCGGCACGCCTAAGAAATCAACTTATCCAAAAAAACTGATTTTTCCCTAAAGTCGTACATGAGAAGCTCTAGGACTGACTCACGGGGTAACCTCGGGTTCACTGCCCCATCAGTCCGCACCCCAAAGATTTGTCCAGAAGCTCTAGGAATGGAATCGATCCAGTCCGCACCCCACAGAACCTAGAGTTTAATTACACGTCAAACTCACTACTTCACCACAGACAGAGGTCGTCAGCATGGTTTCATCTCTCAATTTCCCCAATTTAGTAATTTATGTTTGTCTCTTACCCGATTGCATTTGAGTTCAGTTTAGAATCAAAAGGAGGATGCAAAAAGAGAACTGAATTCATAACAAATCAAAGCAGGGATCATGACAATACGCAAAAAAAGCATCCCAGCTGGTCTTGACTGGCCTCCATACCGGTAAACCACTGATGGCTGATCTGAAAAAACAACAACAACAACAAAAAAAACAGAGAAAATGTGTGAGAAATGGTCATGAGTTTATTTAATCTAAATTTGTTCATGGACAGACGAGGAATCAACTAGTGCAACAGAAGTTATTACCAGTCGAGTTAGTTTAAATAGTATAGCTTTATTGCACATCCCTTGTTAGGGAACTCTATTAATTGCCTGAATGTACAATTACGTTAAAGGTACACTGAGTAACTTTATGGCCCTTCAAACTTAAATCTGAAATAGAAAGCTTTTGTAACATTACAAATGTTTTTACTGTCACTTTTAGCTCAATTTAATGCATCCTTGCCTTGCATCCTTATTCATTTCATTCAACAACCAAAAAAAATAATAAATTAAAATAAAATACTGACTGAACAGTAGTGCTTTCTATTTCAGATAAATGCTGTTGTTTTGAACTTTCTATTCAAAGAATTCTGAAAAAAAAGTGTACAACTGAAAATAATCAGAAATGTTTCTTGATTCACACAAGTGCCCCTAAAAAAGTTATGCTGCAAGTTCTGCATTACAATATGTTAATCACATAATGCATCTGATAGTTAGTCAAAACATACTTACAAAGTCAAAGATGCTCAGTGCTGAGGCTCTTAAAAGAGCCTTTGGGCTGTTAGCTCCTGTTGACAGGGAAAAGAGAGAAATAGAAGCAAGAAACATTATTTTTCAGCAATGATTATTGGCAAATGACTATATGTTAAGAACATGATAAATGACAGATCTAGGATGAATGCTAGATTGATCAATTTCACAATCAGATGACAGTTTTACCAACAATTGTCATAGAATTTAAAAAAAATTATATTTTGCAATGAATATTTTTTAATTAGTCGGCTTTTACATTGCTTTAAATGCCTTACTATTTTAACATGTCATATTTCGATCCTGTGCAAAGTGAATCCAGCATTTATACGTAGCTGTCACATCTCTTACATCGTGTCTACATTTTGTTAATGAGAGTTTTCGCGAGCCTGCATAATTCGGCACTGAATAAAAACTCCTGCGTTCTCCAGAGCGCGAAAACAAATAAGCAAATATGCACTGGAGCGTTTGGCAAATCTGTTTCGCCAATATATTATAACAGTATCAATCGAGGCTGCTCTTTCTTGCGTTTGAGAACTCGCATAGAACCGGGCCTGGGGCAGAGAGAGCGCGAGAGAGTGCCTTTGAGAAAACGCGCTAGGCCAAACCACCTCAAAACGCCACACATTTAACTGAAGAGGAAAATATGCCATAACTGGTCGTAAAAAGGACAGAAAACCTTTGTTTGTGTAAATATTAGATTGGGTCCATCTACTGGAAAAGGCAGTCAGTCAATTCTATGGCATTTAATGGGATATTAAAGCGGCAGTTTCGAGGAAAATTTGACTGTCCTGTGAGCTGTTATTAAAAGCCTATTCGATTTTATTATTTACTTTCTTCATAAATTTAGCTATATTTAATTGATATTGGTAATGGTTTACTTTATAAAAGTAACTTATAAAATAAATGTGTTCAGTAAAAAGTACTTACCTCAGAAAAAAACCCAGCTGGCATCTAGCGATAGCGATCCACTCTCAGCAGGGACGTCCGTTATGAGCGCGCACTCGACACGTGACGTCACACAAACCTCAGTTTACATTCTGCCAGGTTGTTGCGCGGGCTTTGCAACAATTAAAATTTTGTGAGGTGTAGGCAAAGTTTATATATATATATATATATATATATATATATATGTTAATTTAAAATAAAATAAAAATACATTTATATAATTTATATTGCCTGTATGGGAACCAGTTGTGAATTTTTGTATATATATATATATATATATATATTTTTTTTTTTTTTTTTTTTTTTATTGGACAAAATGCTCATATAAAAAATTACTCTGGTCTCTCACTAAGAACTCATTTTAATCCTTCCATCAACGTGTTTTTTATTTTTATTTATTTATTATTTAACTTTTAAACATCCAGTGTTTGCATAGCTTAAAAATAAGAATGCAGATTCATGATTTTCATCTGCAGAACAAGATGGGGGAAAAATTATCATATAATATAAAACATTATCATATGATATTTTAATATGCCTAAAACATTAATACAATATGCATATATACAAACTTGAAAAAATCTGTCTTCTTCATTTACAGTAGCACTACTGCTTTTGCGTAAACAGTAAAGTACTGTAAATTCCATATACAGTAAGTTACTGTAAATTTCATACAAAATACCCATAATGCAGTGCATATTACAGTAGTTTACCGTAAATAATATAAGTGGTATTTTACTGGGCTTTTTTGCGGTAAGTAACTGTAAAATTACGGCAAAGTCTAACAGTGTATTCAAAACATCATTCAATGTTGTGATAATCGTAATTAATAATCACAATTACAAATTCAAGGGAATAATCGACAATTATCATTTTTGTCATAATCGTTCAGTCCTACTTATTAAAATAAAATGTGAATGCATTTGACATTAATTGTTGTTTACTTGTTTGTTTATATCCATAATTAATTGATACCTGATTCCCTTACAATAATTTTTGGCTAAAAAGTCACTGAATCGATTTCAGGTCACTGAATCGTTTCGGATCGTATCGTTCTAAATGAACCAATATTGTCCTTGAATCGTATCGACAACCATGAATCGCGAATCGAATCGAATTGTTGTTAAAACGAATCGTTACACCCCTAGTATGCATCCTATACTGAATTTGATGGGGGAGAAAAAGATTAACGTAACAAAATTCCTATTGCTCAGTATATAAAAGTAATAATAACCTGAGTAGGTCATTGTTGCTTGACAGATTAGATATCTAGCAAACGTTATGTCGAATGTCAGCATTGCTGAACTTTTGTTACCAGGGCCGGCGCTCCGCACACGCACATCACGCACTGCGCGTAGGGCACCAAGTGCTTGGGGGGGCACCAAAAAATCTGGGTCGTGAAAAATCATCACAATAGGGTACTAGTATAAATAACAAATAAAATATGTCTAAAGCATGTTAATATTGGGTTAAAGTGGTCGTTCAATGAGGCCTATTATATGTTGATCCGACGAAAATTATGTGTGTATTTAAGTGGTCCAGTGGTAGAATTTTTGCCAAGCGTGTCAGAGGTTCTGAGTTCTAATCCGCACTCATATCGTTTTTTTTTTGTTTTTTTTTCATCAAAACCGATTATGTTTTTTAGTGGTTGTATATCAGGCAGGGACACTTTTTGTGCTTTTTGTTTTCTAATTGTACCGGAGCGAATAGAGAGTCTCTCCACAACGGATTGAAACGCGCGTCTGAGTGAAGGCTGTGCGCGAGCCAGAAACAAACATAGTATCCGCGCCATTGATCGCTCGGCAACGAGCACTTTGATCAGTTGATTTAAAAAAAACAACACATTTCAGCGCTAGATCGACTCTTATTTAAAAAACGAATGAAATGAATGCTCTGCTGGTTAACTGGAGATGTTTTGTTTGTTTGTATTGGTACATTCGTGCCGCGAGATGTTTCAAAAGTGGTGGGGACATGTCCTACCCGCAAATTACGCCTATGCGTATGCATGTCCAGGGGCGTCGCTATAGTAGTGCAAAAGATCCGGGGCTTTAGCCCTGCATGGCTAAAATCTTTTATGGTTAGGGCACCCAAATGGATAGCGCCGGCCCTGTTTGTTACATTATTTTAAATTTGTTTTTCGTTGAATCAAAATAACAATAGAAGACCTGTTCAAAAGACATTATTTACAGATTATGTCTTCTTTTTGGAGAGGGCGAGTTTTGATGTTGCTATGACGTTCACTCTGATAAAAGGATCACCTGTACCCATGGATACATTGGTAAACCTCTAACCGACATATTCATCTGTGTTGTAGAGCTGAGCTGAAACCCAAATTACGTAAATACCAAAACTATGTTCCTCCATGAATAACTTGCAATTTTACACCTCAACCGCTGGAGGGCCAAATGTCTAAATGGCACATAACAATAAAACAAATTGTGGTTGTTTGCAATGGCGCCACCAGGGGGTGGCCAGGGGTGGCCGTGGCCACCCCTGACCGACTCCTGGCCACCCCGCTGGCCAGTATAAATTTCATCAGTTATGCATTTCATCCCTAATGCACAGCCAAGCAGGCAAGCCGCTCTAGACCTTCGATCGCACACAGTAGCCAGTACTCCCCCGCCCCTCCGTCCATGCCGCTGTTGCGCGCTCAGACAGCAACAGCTCAGCGCGTGCCCGTCGGTCAACAATTAAAAAAAAGTTAAGAAAGAAGACGAAGAAGACTACCGCGTCAGTTTGGGTGACAAAGTCATCTGAAGTTATTCCATAGCTTAATGTGAGGGACAGAAGTCTATTTACATCATTAAAGTTTACGGAAACTCGTTTTCCCTCCTCTGTGGCAGTCAATCATTCTCCATTCAGTATTCAAACAGCGCGCGCGCCTCTTCCGGTTGGATGCACGGTAAAACTCTCTCCAATATGATATATTCACACTATAATGCATTATCTGTAGATAAAAGGCTGTGGCTTTGCATAAAATGACTTTATTTTGTTGGAGTTTGTTGCTGTTTTTAAACGACTCATACCATGTGCTGGTTAGATCACACACATCACAAGGACTATGAATCGGAATCAAACGCACAATAACTGGAATTTAAAACTGTGAAACAAATTATCAATAAGCTGTTGGACAGATAGACACTAGGATTTGTGCGCTCGACATTTCTTCGCCTTGTGCCGTGAACTTTTAAATGCCCACTTGTGCAGCGCAGCGCTGCACCCGCGATGCGCATACGCGCTTTGTGCGCTCTGTTTTGAAGCGTTTCATATTATCATGGTTTTACGCACTGAAAGATTATTAAAAGCCTATATTTTTTATACCTAGCCTGCTCAATACATTTAAAATAAGCATAATTTAATTGTATATTATTTCTTTGTAGTGTAGGCTATATAAATATATACACTTCTGAATTCTTGACATTAATAAATATAATATATTTGTATCTGCCAGTATCTGCTTTTCCCCAGTAACTGTTTTGTTTGCAATAAATGTACACCTTATGCCAAATATAATTGCAAAATACAACAGAATTGTTGTGCAACTCAAAATGTTAACTGTACTGTTATTAGTCTATGCACATTATATCATAGTAACATTAAATATAACACAATAAACCATCATATAGTATATCAGTAGGAGTTTCCTTAAGTCTTTCTAAAAGTTTACTACAGGCCGGTTTACTACAACAGTAGAAAAAAATTCTGAAATTATGGTTTATAGTTTTGGTGTGCCACCCCAAGATTTTAAGTGGCCCCATCTGGCCACCCCTATGAAAAATTTCTGGAGGCGCCATTGGTTGTTTGCTTTACCTGTTGGTCAGACAGACCCTTCTTAAATAATTCTAAGTAAGCTGTTCTTTGCCTGAATGAGTTGTAAATTGGACCAGACAATTCCGATAGTCAAAAGTCTGGCTTTGCATTGCCAGCTGCCAACTTTCGGCATTATGTGCAAACAGTGTGGATTATACAGTTATGCTCATGGATTTATAGTTTGTGTTCAAGCCATCTTAGACTGAGAGTAGCTATACAAGATTAGAATGTGCAGTAAGCTGGGTGTTATAATGAAATTGATGCGGTGTTTCTGTCTAATCCTCCTCAAGATGGAATGAATAAAGATTATGACTGCTGTGTTTAGCTGTATTTCATGTGTTTAAGCGAGGGGCAGGGACGCGTCAATGATTGCTACTGGCGATCATTGACTTTTACCTGGCCTCCATCGTGTCTGATTTATCTCAGAACTTTCTTCATCAAGGGTGACAAAGCTCATCCAGTTTTGTCCTCAGGTTAAACAGCTATGCCAATGTCAGCAAAACCTCTGCCTGAAAATTTCCCCTTACTATAGGGAGCTAACACATTTACAATTGGAAGATTGTTGAAATCAGAGATGTAGGATGACAGTGGTGTTATACAATGTTCCAGGGAAAATAAAGATTTCATGCAAGGAAAGTCCAAGACTGTAATTTGCTGGAAATGCCAGTTACCATTTTTCAGTCTTACTTATGGTTACGGAACATTAGAGCTTAAACGTTTATATATATATATATATATATATATGAAGAGTTCAGATGCAAAAGCCTCTAAGTGCCATCTGAAATTTTCTTATAGAATGATCATTTTTATCAAGCTTGTATATTTAAGTTCAGTAATTTCACTTAAATGATCATTGATAGGTAATCTTCATTGCCTTTTAAGTGAAGTTATTGAATTTAAATATACGAGCTTGATAAAAATGATAATTCTAGAAGAAAATTTCAGATGGCATTTAGAGGCTTTTGCATCTGAACTCTTCATATATATATATATATATATATATATATATATATAAACATGGTTGCCACTATATATATATATATATATATATATATATATATATATATATATATATATATATATATTAGAGGTGGGCATAGATTAATTTTTTTAATCTAGATTAATCTAGATTAATTTTGAAATTAATCTAGATTAATCTAGATTAAAATGGCTCATTTGAATTCTGCCGAAGACATTCAGAATATGTGTGCTACCCAAATAATGACTATAAAAGTAAGTCTTTGAGAACGGGTTTCTCAAGCCAGGTGGCGCATTAGACCAGTGCTGCGTTCCAGTCCACTTTTAGACACGCACTTGCGAACTTCCCTAAGCACTTCCCCTTGGGGGAATCCCTGCCGCCATTTTGAAGTGCGTTCCACTTCGTGAAGTGGACGAGGGAAGTTTATATGGACAGACCCTCGTTCCCTCGATTTTGACCGAGGGAGCGAGTCTGCTTCAAATGTACACTTCAGGCACCTATATGTCCCACAATGCAGTACGATTGTGACGTCACCACATATCTCGTCTAATCACCACCACACAGACAACTCTATGATATATTAATTATAATGTTTTAAATTTAAAACAACCCAAACACACCTATAAACATTTGGATGCTGCATTAAACAAATTATTAAAGGGAAAAAAATGTAAATAATAAATCAACTCCACAGCTGATTCCAAGTGATCAAGGGCTTAGGACGTTCCAGTTCAGCCCATTGCAGTTTCCGCCAGTAGTGGGCACTCGCAATGACGTACATCCGAGTGAACGAGAGGAAGGGAAGTTAGCGAGTGAAGGGCATGACAATTTTGGACTGGAACGCAGCACTGGGGCTCATCTCCTGTTTCCAAAATGCATCACAAACTGCTTGAGAAAGCTGTTCTACTCATTGACTGTAAAAGGTTACTACTGTACTGTTACCGTCCATAGGCAACATTAGGTAGGGCCTATGTTATTATCAACTACTATAGGCTATCAATTAGGGATGGGCGATATGGCCTAAAATCTATATTGTGATATACATTGCAGCCTCTTGCGATAACGATATACAGTATATTATAATAAAACCATTTCAGAACAGATTACACAGACCCATGCTAAACAACTGCTAAATGTTTTTTTTTTAAAGGGTGTATGTAGTTTTGAGAACATATATTGTGCAAAACTGTAAGTATACAACATAATTTTGCAGATAAATAAAATTTAAGTACACTAGCTGCAGAGACTTAAGTAGGTCTAATGTTTATTATGGCTTGGAGCTTATGAAACCCCAAATTTAAAATTAGAATATTGTCTAACTGATGTCTTTTCAGTTAAAAAGAAACACAACAACGATTCTTAAAATCGAGATTATGTGCTACACCACTAAGATATATTGGAATGGGAATAATACGCGCGTGCTGGTATTCAGTGATATCATGTTTCGTTTTGAATTTGAGGTGGTCGAACGGATTAGTCGTGTGTTAACTTACCGAACTGTTACCCCACACACTCTGTATATAGTTTGCTGCTGCTCGTCTGACGGCTTAAACCCGAACCAAGTCCAAATAATGGATGTTGCACCGATCTTTTTCACCAGCTTTCACGTTCAGCCGTGTTTACTTAAGATGACGACGAATATGCGTTGCAGCCGGGTTTACCTCGCGGCCGCGGGTAGATTGCGTCATCATAGCTTGTGTAGTATAGAGCCATCTCCCAACCCAACTTGGAGAATAGATTAACGGCGATATTTTTTTTATCGCGCGATAAGAGTCTCGCGTTAACGCAGCACGTTAACGCCGATAACGGCCCACCACTAATATATATATATATATATATGTATATGTATATATATATATACTCACCTAAAGGATTATTAGGAACACCTGTTCAATTTCTCATTAATGCAATTATCTAATCAACCAATCACATGGCAGTTGCTTCAATGCATTTAGGGGTGTGGTCCTCGTCAAGACAATCTCCTGAACTCCAAACTGAATGTCAGAATGGGAAAGAAGGGTGATTTAAGCAATTTTGAGCGTGGCGTGGTTGTTGGTGCCAGACGGGCCGGTCTGAGTATTTCACAATCTGCTCAGTTACTGGGATTTTCACGCACAACCATTTCTAGGGTTTACATTTACATTTACAGTTATTCATTTAGCTGACGCTTTTATCCAAAGCGACTTACAATTGCTATATATGTCAGAGGTCGCACGCCTCTGGAGCAACTAGGGGTTAAGTGTCTTGCTCAGGGACACATTGGTGTCTCACAGTGGATTCGAACCCGGGTCTCTCACACCAAAGGCATGTGTCTAATCCATTGCGCCACAACACACACAACCTTGAGGCGGATGGGCTACAACAGCAGAAGACCCCACCGGGTACCACTCATCTCCACTACAAATAGGAAAAAGAGGCTACAATTTGCACGAGCTCACCAAAATTGGACAGTTGAAGACTGGAAAAATGTTGCCTGGTCTGATGAGTCTCGATTTCTGTTGAGACATTCAGATGGTAGAGTCAGAATTTGGCGTAAACAGAATGAGAACATGGATCCATCATGCCTTGTTACCACTGTGCAGGCTGGTGGTGGTGGTGTAATGGTGTGGGGAATGTTTTCTTGGCACACTTTAGGCCCCTTAGTGCCAATTGGGCATCGTTTAAATGCCACGGCCTACCTGAGCATTGTTTCTGACCATGTCCATCCCTTTATGACCACCATGTACCCATCCTCTGATGGCTACTTCCAGCAGGATAATGCACCATGTCACAAAGCTCGAATCATTTCAAATTGGTTTCTTGAACATGACAATGAGTTCACTGTACTAAAATGGCCCCCACAGTCACCAGATCTCAACCCAATAGAGCATCTTTGGGATGTGGTGGAACGGGAGCTTTGTGCCCTGGATGTGCATCCCACAAATCTCCATCAACTGCAAGATGCTATCCTATCAATATGGGCCAACATTTCTAAAGAATGCTTTCAGCACCTTGTTGAAGGCGAAAGGGGGTCAAACACAGTATTAGTATGGTGTTCCTAATAATCCTTTAGGTGAGTGTATATAAATTGCTAATGCTTGTGTCATAATCCTAGTTTGCATGGTTGAGTGTGGAGCATTATAAATTATGTATTTGATGTATTTGTATTGCATCTAACCTCAACCCTAACCTTAGACTATATATATTTTTAATAATATTCAAATATTTTCCAGTCCAGTGGATTTTTATTCAAATTAAGCACTTATCATATATTTACAGTTGTAATACAAAAGATTCAACCCCCATTGCAAATCAGGTTTACTGGCAAAAATTGACAGACTTTCAGCTGTTTGCCATGAACAAATCAAACAAAAGTAATTGAAATAGCCCAACACAACAAATGTTTCAAGTGGTTTCCCCAAATTCAACTGAAAATGCAACTTTTAACGGCTTCTGCAGTCTCAAAATTATTCAACCCCTTCATGGCAAGCCTCTTTAGTACTTTGTAGAACAGCCTTTTGCTGTTATGACCTGCTGAAAACGAGATATATTAACCAGACACCAGGTTCTGGCAGTGTTTCTGAGGAATCTTAGCTCATTCCACATGAGCAATGGCCTCCAGATCAGTAATGTTCTTGGGTTTGCGTGCTGAAACCGCCTTCTTCAAATCCCACCGGAGGGGTTTCTATGGGGTTCAAGTCAGGTGACTGTGATGGCCACTGTAGAATCTTCCAGGACTTATTCTGCAACCAGGCCTTGGTGGAATGTGAGGTATACTTGGGATCATTGTTGTCCTTGTTGGAAGGTCCAATGACGCCCAAGCTTCAGCTTTCTCCTAGGATTTCCTGATACTTCAATGAATCCATCTTGCCTTCCACACGCTGCAGGTTTCCACAGCATCTCAGAGCCACCACCATGCATAACTATAGACAGATTATTATTTTCAGCATATGCTTCATTGTTCTTCCTCCAGACATACTGCTGATCCATTGTTTCATCGCTCCACAGAACAGAATCGCCAAACATCTGTGGCTTATTTATATGATTATGAGCAAATTGGAGCCAACTTTTCTTGTGCTTATGGGTCAGTAGTGGTGTACATTTTGGAGTTCTGGCCTGAACTGTGCAAACTGAAACCTCAGTCCCTGTTGCCACCAAGTTTTGCTGCAGGTCTTTTGCAGTCACTCAGTGGTTTTTCTGAACCTGCCTTCTCAGAAATCTGGTTGCAGCCGTTGATAGCTTCCTTTTTCTGCACCATCCAGGTAGTGTAACCACTGTTCCTTTACATTTGAATTTGCAAACTATGCTTCCAACGGTGTCTCTATGAACAATTAGTTCCTTTGCTCTCTTTTTGTACACTGTTCCTTGTTTGTGAAGGCCAATGATTTTCTCTAAACCTTTTTGGACCATTCTTTTGATTTATACCCACTAGATGATTTTTTAATCTTGAGACCACAGATATAAGGGCAGTTTCAACCGATTTAAATCATTATAATCCTCTGAATGCACACACTAGAAGATTTGTCCAGACGGCAAGATCACACACCTGTCGATTGTAACATTTACACAATGAGACAAGATCTCACAGAGACATGCGAGATCAAACGTGACTTGAGAAGAAAAACAAATCTTCTATCGACGTCGTCAGCTGGTTCTCCTGGTGTGAGTTTTGTTTCACGGGAAGAAAAACAAAAGAGAAAATAAGAATATGGGTGAACTTCTTTCTCATGAACTCCACTTTCGTTGCATGTTTATTGCTGCCAAGTTTCAACTATAGAAGCATGCGTCATCCAGTTGGTGAAGCTTGCTCTCTCTCATTGGCTATTGCAGGTATCACTTCAGAGGCAGCCCGATCAATAGTCGGTGTGGTATAGTCAACAACAAAAGTGTGTGGCCAGCCTTAGCTGTCAAACGTGACACTCAAACCTAGTACACACCTAGCTAGTTCAGATATTACATGTGTTCTAGCTCAAGCGCACCTGGTGCAATTAATTAAGCCCTTGATTAGTTGCATCAGGTGTGCTTGAGACAAGATCTGTTTTTCAGATTTGTGAGATCTTAGTGGCAGGCCAACAAGTAAGACAGAAATATCTGCCAAAAAATTTTTCTTGATCATGTTTCAGTATAACTCCCATCTTCTGTCCCTATGGATGGTGAAATTACTCCCATTGCATTTGAAACTTAGATAAAGCTATTTGTTTATAATTCTTTATTAAAAACATCAAACGTTCCATTAACAAACAGTTCTGACAGTGTCGAGAAAAGCTGTTTATGTTATTACCTGATGGATTTCAGAGGGGAAAAAACAGCATCTCTTTGTTTTGTCCCTGTTGCCCTGTTTAGAACAATCTATCTCCAGGGTAACCACCACATCCTGTCTGTCTGATTTTCAATTACTCACGAGGTCCTGTCCTCCACTTCACTGTCTCAGCGAAACCTTATCCTGCTTACAGGCCCGATACCATCTGTGCTCTTCCCTTTTGTTTCTTTTTCTCTCGGCCTGTCTCCTCCTATTCTTTGTCTCATTCTTTTCCTTCTTCAGCCATTACCTCTATCTTTCATGCTTTCTCCAAATGTCTTCTCTGTCTTTCTCAGTGTCCCTCGTTCGCTTTATTTGACCAATCTTATTTGCAGCTTGTGAACAAACCTAAAACTTGCTCTACATGTGATGTTATATTCTGTCCAACCTTTTTTTTGTTGTTGCATGAGTCAAATTTACACGACACAATCAAGGAGATATATAATTACAAATTTAATATATACATATTAAATATATTAATGCATTTTTAATAATATATTACAAATACAATGCTTGCATTGATATCAGATGACGCAAACTCTGAATCAACATGCACCAATGCTACAATTTTCTGTCATAATCATTTGTTAACAGACACGTATTCATTACTTCAATGAGCTCATTGTTCCTGCCTTAAATTATTACATTGTTTAAATGAATGCATATTTAGATAACTGTAATTTGTATATACATTTCAGAAATACATAACTTAGACAGTTGCCTCTGATAACACATCACTCTAAATTGTAATGAAACTGTGTATTGTGAAAAAACACTATACAAATAAATGTGAATTTAATTTAATTGAATATCAGTCAGATATTTTGAATAGTTTAACAGTTGATTATTTCAAATATAATAATATTAATAATAATAATAATTAATACATTATATTTAAATTCAGTAGTAATTAATAATAAAAAATATATAGAAATGTAATGCTTTCATTGATATTTGTCAGACATTTTGGATTTACCATTAATTATTTAAAATAATAATAATGAATCATTAATAATAATAATAATAATAATAACAGTTTAGAATTAAATGTAATAGTATTTAAGTAATGAATTATTAATTGCTTATTTATCGGAAATGCATTGCACTCATCTGTCAGACGTTTTTCAGAGAAGATTGGATTCACAGCTGCTGCAGTAGAATACTCCATATTCATCACACTCATAATTGCTCTCCGCATCAATTTTTCACCTCACTCACACTCTACAAAGCCCTTCACTGCATCAAATTTCAAGTCTCCTGAATCTAGACAGATTCAGTCCCCCACTCCCTGTTCTTCAGTGTGTGATTTCAGTGCCACCTCATTGCATTATCAGTCAAACAGTGAAGTGCCTTGTACATTAACCATATGCATGTGTGAACGTGTAAGTTGCATGATGCTTTCGCTATCTTCTATTCACAGTTCCGCTGCAGGGCTTTTGTGCGACACACAGTAAAAGGTGTTGTGTTGCCTGAGCAGCGACACTGCTGCAAGTGAGAGAGATTCACAGCCAGCCACTCCCTTCAGATAAGCTGCCGTGAACGCCAGAGAGAAGGATTTCCATTAAAATAATCAATGGGAGAGCAAAATATCTCTCTGTGTGCTGCTGTCGGACATATGCATATCTGTAACACATTCTGATCTAGTCAACTCAGAGAATGAATGTAATCAATTCCGACACATTTTAGTTATATACTGAAAGACCTTGAGTTGGTCGTTTGAAAAAAAAAGCAGTACGTTTGCGTACTTCTGTGAAAGGTCAGGTAAATTAATCCCAAAGTAAGCGAAGTTGACAATAGCAGGGTTCACAGTTTTACAGTGTACATTACCAGCATTGTGCTGAAGGTCATGAAACCTCTTAGAATTGAATGGCGATGCCCACATTATTACAGTTCCCTTTCAAAAGGGAACTCTACACTACGTCATATGACGCTTTGGGCAACGCCTCAGGCGTGACAGGTGTCTGAAATTAATATCAAGTCACGGCAATCATGTTGACCGGCGGCAGCCTGTGAATCATTAGCGTGAATGATTAACGCGCTACTATGGCAAGCCGTTTTAACATTTAATCATTTAAACCGACTAGTCTCTATTTTCATGCTACTAGTACTTATTTTTTAGATACTAGTATCTATTCCATTAAGTACTAGTACTTATTCATTAGCTACTAGTGCTTATTCTTTAGGTACTAGTGCCTATTCTTTAGATACTAGTGCTTATTCTTTAGGTACTAGTACTTATTCAATAGATACTAGTACTTATTCATTAGATACTAGTACTTATTCATTAGATACTAGTACCTATTAAATAGATACTAGTACTTATTCATTAGATACTAGTACTTATTCATTAGATACTAGTTCTTATTTATTAGATACTAGTACTTATTCATTAGTTACTAGTACTTATTATTAGATACTAGTACTTATTCATTAGATACTAGTACCTTTTAAATAGATACTAGTACTTATTCATTAGATACTAGTACTTATTCCAATAGTGACTAGTAACTATTCTTTTGTTACTAGTAACAAATAATTTTTTTTGCCATTGACTTCTATGGGGATCTGTCATTCAGATATCAACTATTCAGTTCTGACTAGTATGTATTCCAATTGTGACTAGTACATATATATTAGATACTAGTAGTTATTTATTAGGTACTAGTACTTATTTTTTAGATACTAGTACCTATTACTAGATACTATTATGTATTCAATAAATACTAGTACTAAGTCATTAGATACTAGTACCTCTTAAATAGATACTAGTACCTATTAAATAGATACTAGTACTTATTCATTAGATACTAGTACTTATTCAATAGATACTAGTACTTATTCATTAGATACTAGTACATATTCATTAGATACTAGTACCTATTAATTAGATACTAGTACTTATAAATTAGCTACTAGTACTTATTCAATAGATACTAGTAACTATTTATTAGATACTAGTATTTATTCCAAATGTTACTAGTAAGATTTTTTATTTTACTAGTAAGATTTTTAATTGAACTATCCAGTGGCCGTTCTGACTAGTCATAACATAAGACGAGTAAAAAAGCAGTTGTGACTAGTAAAATAAAAAATCTTACTAGTAACATTTGGAATAAATACTAGTATCTAATAAATAGGTACTAGTATCTATTGAATAAGTACTAGTAGCTAATTTATAAGTACTAGTATCTAATTAATAGGTACTAGTATCTAATGAATAAGTACTAGTATCTAATGAATAAGTACTAGTATCTACTGAATAAGTACTAGTATCTACTGAATAAGTACTAGTATCTATTTAATAGGTACTAGTATCTATTTAATAGGTACTAGTATCTAATGACTTAGTACTAGTGTTTATTGAATACATACTAGTACCTAGTAATAGTTACTAGTATCTAAAAAATAAGTACTAGTACCTAATAAATAACTACTAGTATCTAATATATATGTACTAGTCACAATTGGAATACATACTAGTCAGAACTGAATAGTTGATATCTGAATGACAGATCCCCATAGAAGTCAATGGCAATTTTTTTTATTTGTTACTAGTAACAAAAGAATAGTTACTAGTCACTATTGGAATAAGTACTAGTATCTAATGAATAAGTACTAGTATCTATTTAAAAGGTACTAGTATCTAATGAATAAGTAATAGTATCTAATAATAAGTACTAGTAGCTAATGAATAAGTACTAGTATCTAATAAATAAGAACTAGTATCTAATGAATAAGTACTAGTATCTAATGAATAAGTACTAGTATCTATTTAAAATGTACTAGTATCTAATGAATAAGTACTAGTATCTAATGAATAAGTACTAGTATCTATTGAATAAGTACTAGTACCTAAAGAATAAGCACTAGTATCTATAGAATAGGCACTAGTACCTAAAGAATAAGCACTAGTAGCTAATGAATAAGTACTAGTACATAATGGAATAGATACTAGTATCTAAAAAATAAGTACTAGTAGCATGAAAATAGAGACTAGTCGGTTTAAATGATTAAATGTTAAAACGGCTTGCCATACGCGACCTGGATGTATATAAGGGCGCTTGCAAACATGACAACATCCTTTTCGTCTGGTTTAACGTCAAGAGTTTAATGGCAATTGAGAGGAAATGAAGCGCACATCTAAGGTAAAGAATTTCATTAAATGTGTCGACCCGTGCCCAAGGTTCTTGTCACCGGGTGACACATGAAATTTGCGTTTTCTGTCTGGGTGAAGAGCACGCACGGGACGTTCTCGAGGGAGCGTCCTGTGCAAACTGTGAACATTTCTCTATGAGAACGCTCCGCTCTCGTCTGGCTCTCTTCTCGAGGGAAGAGAGCTCAGCATCTGGACCTCGTGGTTCGGGTCCCGCTCGTGCCGACGCAGAGCGGCGACTCGCTTCATGGGGCTCCCAGATGGAGCTCGTTGACAGTCTTGAGAGGTGTGTAAACCTCTCAGACGCGTCATCGACTGGCGAGAGCAAGCTGCAGGTGGATGACGGAGACGATTCTCCTACTGGTACTGCAGCGAGTGCTCTTCAGGACGGGCAAGAGATGGCTGATGAGGATGAATTGGATCCAGAGCCTCGTCAGCCATCCTGCCCTGTGTATGCTTAGCTGGTGGACGTTATGGGGCGCGCCGCCGACAAACTTCAGTTGCCATGGCAGCGCTTGAGGAGAGATCGCTCGCGGCAGGCTTGATGATCGATTTCTCCCTGAACATAGGCCACCAGCTCAGGTGAGCCTTCCATTCCTTCCTGATCTCCACACTGAGATCGAGAGGGCTTGGAAGAACCCATATTCTGCCCGTATTCACCGACATCAGCGGGGTAATTTCACTGATGTTGAGGGGATCGGGGAGCATGGGTATGTGTCGATACCGCCGATTGACGAGATGTTTGCGAACTATCTCGTGTCTGGGCGGGTGTCGACACTAAAAGCTCCAACCCTGCCATCCAAACCGCTCAAAGTAGCAGCTCGTTTGAATGGCAGAGCATACACGGCAGCAGGTCAGGCCGGCGCTGCTCTCCATTCCATGGCAGTGCTGCAAGCATACCAGGCCGACCTGCTGCGGGATCTCGACCAGGGGGCGGGACTGTCCCCTGAGGCGGTTGCTGAGCTGCGTCGGACCACAGATCTGTCTCTCCGGGCCACTAAACAGACTACTGCTGTTTGGAAAGTTAGGGAGGCGAAGGCGCGCTCAGCTGCTTTTAAAACATGTATACCGCTGAGATCTGGGTCCAAGCCCAGGCAGGCGGGAGGCCCTGGTCCCTCTCGGTCCGAGGACCGTAGACAGGACCAGAGGTCCAGTGTCACCTCTCGTGCGCCCCCTCCATGGAGGAGTAGGACACAGAGAAGGCGAGCCTCCCGCAAGAAGACGGATCTAAGGGAGGTCATCCAGCGCAAACACACTGGTAAGTAAGGGTTGATCTCCCTGGAGGGCCTTTTCTACCAGCCCTCTCTCTCTTCCTGACTCCCCAGGTGTTCTTGCTACACCAGACCTGGGGCTGGGCCCATGATTAGAACTATGTTCTGATGGCCCTCCTTGGCTTGGTTAGTGTGAGCGCATCTTTTAGGCATGTAAAAGTAGTGGACCCCAGGTTTATTGTGAACTTCTGGTGAAGTCTTCACTCCGCATGCCACAGGTGAGCTGATTGGTCTTTTAAGGATTAACACTGACATTTATTTCTCTACAGACCTGTTCCCTGTATAGACCTAGGGGGTCGTACTTGCAAGGAGGAATAAGGTAAAGTAAGTTTTGGACTTCAGGGCCCTGAAGCCCCGTCCCCTGTTAGGTGGCTAGAACGATTAGGAAGAAGCTAAAGAAAAATTTGGCTTCCTTCATGAGTATGTGATGGCCTTCTTGTCATAACATCTTCAGAGAACTATGCGAGGTGTGCCACAGCTCATTCCTGTGAATACATTTTCGGGCTATTAGCCACCGAGGGGTATAGTAGTTGGTCTTTCTTTAAAAAAAAGTATAGAGTATAGACTTTATATATTATAAGTATAGCTCATACTTTTAAGTATAGACTGACGCTAGTGCTTCAGATAGGTCTTATGTCCGACCTATCGGTTCGTTGACATTGGTATCCTGAGTATATCGCTCCCCTGAACTCTGTAAAAGAGCGAGTTTCAGTAGGTTGAGTGGTTTTGCAGCCCCCAACAAATTAGTCTGTGGCCCCTCCGAGCCCTCAGGTAGATCTATGCTTGTAGGCTGGCCCTCACCCTGGCCGCCTCTGTAGCTGGCCTAGGCTATGCTAGGGATAGATGGAGGTGTTCTGCTAAGCATAGCTGCCGCATTCCTATGTGTGTTTGGCTTCCTCCCCTGGATTTCAGCCTCCTCCCATAAATTAAGTTGTTGGCCAAGGCCCGCCCCTTTCACTGCATTCAGGGGTGATAGAGTAATGCAGGGTGGTAGTTGAGGTACGATCCTTCGGGCAGGGTTAGGCCATCTTTCGCTCTGCGATGTGATAGTTTGCCAGACCCTGCCGAACAGAGCTAACATATGATTGGGCCTCTAGAA
Organism: Leuciscus leuciscus; assembly: GCF_965113295.1. Taxonomy (NCBI): domain Eukaryota; kingdom Metazoa; phylum Chordata; class Actinopteri; order Cypriniformes; family Leuciscidae; genus Leuciscus; species Leuciscus leuciscus. The sequence continues at coordinate 23,544,100 of NC_138726.1, read as the reverse complement.
CTGGCTCCAATCAGCCCGTTGAGCTAAACTGTTCAAACGATGGGTGGAAGTTAGTTGGCTTGCAAGCAAGCCCCCGCTCCCCTAGGCTGGGCGCAGGATAAATCCCTATCACCCTTTGGAGCCACTTGCAGGCCCGCTCCCTGTCTAAATTTTCTGGGGCATATGGTTGTTACTCCCCCGTTAACTCAGGGTAGTTTTGAGTACTCCTTTCTCGGCTCTGTATCTATCTACCTCACACCACGATGGCTCCGGTTGAGCGGGGAGTTCCAAACTCATTTCATTCGGGTTTTTGAACTCCGCTCCCTTGAAGCCAAAGCACTGCCATGAGCTGATGCCCATGCATATAGTAGGTAGGCCCTTAATGGGGCCTCCACTAGGCAGAGGGGCGTATGTTGTACTCCCCTGCTATAAGGGTATTGCTTTTTGCTGACTACACTGCCTTTGGCAATGTGATTAGGTACCAGGATGCTTTAAGTGCTGTAGTAACAGCTTTCTGCCACGAAGGCTGCATGGTTAGGTAGTAGGCCCCAGCAGGCCTCCTTGACCGGGTAGCCCCCAATAGGGCTCTTAGGCTAGCTCACCTTTGGTGGTTGGCCTTGGTAGTTCGGGCAGTAGGCTCACTGATGGGTAGTAGGCCTTAACAGGCCTCCTCTAAGGTGGGTCCCAACATTGTGGAACATACACTAGGACAAAACTATAGGAAAGTTTTTTAATTAGTATGGTTCCAGCAGTGTTCGTTAAAGTAGCAGAATAGACTCGCTATCAGCTAGTAGGCCCGACCAGGCCTCCCTGTTAGGCGAGTCCCCAGCAGCAGTCACCATGTAGCCCAGTCTGGCAGGCCTTAGCAGGCCGCCTTGGGACTGTAAGCACCCGGATTTAGGGCTCTTAGCATCCAGCTGTTACTGTTTTCAGGTAGTAGGCCTCTTCAGGCCTCCCTGAAGGTGGGCTCCCACATTTTGTGGTGGTCAGGTAGTAGGCTTCACTAGGCCTCACTGAGGGTTAATTCCCACATACTGTGGTTACTAGGTGGCAGGTCCCACAGGCCTCCCTGAAGTTGAATTCCCGCTTTTTGAACTATCAGGTAGTAGGCCTCATAAGGCCTCCCTGAAGGCAAAGCCCCAAAGACAGTCAATTGGACTGCCAGTCTAGCTCACTATCAGCTAGTAGGCCTCACCAGGCCTCCCTGAAGGTGTGCTTCCACATATTGTGGTTTTCAGATAGTAGGTCTCACCAGGCCTCCCTGGAGGTGAGCTCCCTCATACTGTGTGTTTTCACTTAGCATGGTTTTCAGGTAGTAGGCCTCTCCAGGCCTCCCTGAAAGTGAGCTCCCTCATGTCATGGTTGGCAGGTAGTAGGCCTCACCAGGCCTCCCTGGAGTTGAGTTCCAACATACTTTGAGTTTACAATTAAGGTGGTTTTCTGGTAACAGGTAGTAGGCCTCTCCAGGCCTCTCTGTAAGTGAACTCCCATGTACTGTGGTTATCAGGTAGTAGGCCTCACCAGGCCTCCCTGAAGGTGAGCTCCCACATACTGTGGTTATCAGGTAGTAGGCCTCAGCAGGCCTCCCTGGAGGTGAGCTCCCACATACTGTGCGTTTCCACTTAGCATGTTTTTTTCAGGTAGTAGGCCTCTCTGAAAGTGAGCTCCCACGTTTTGTGGTTGTCAGGTAGTAGGCCTCACCAGGCCTCCCTGGAGTTGAGTTCCAACTTACTTTGAGTTTCCACTTCAGGTGGTTATCTGGTAACAGGTAGTAGGCCTCTCTAGGCCTCTCTGTAGGTGAACTCCCACATATTGTGGTTATCAGGCAGTAGGCTTCACCAGGCCTCCCTGAAGGTGAGCTCCCACATACTATGGTTGTCAGGTAGTAGGCCTCTCCAGGTCTCCCTGAGAGTAGTTTCACAGTGGTGCTGGGTTTTGTAAGGATATTGTCATGTTTGCAAGGCGCCCTTATATACATCCAGGTCGCGCGTTAATCATTCACGCTAATGATTCACGGGCTGTCGCCGGTCAACATGATTGCCGTGAGTTGATATTGATTTCAGACACCTGTCACGCCTGAGGTGTTCCCCAAAGCATCATATGACGTAGTGTCTCGTTCCCTGTTCTCAGGGAACATAGGTTACAGTCGTAACCTGAGACGTTTTTCTGAATTGCTAAGACACATTTCTTGAAACCATCCCTCACTTTCTCAAAACCTTAAACACAAAACCAAATTTTCAAACCACATTCAGAGAACCTCTGACTCTTCTGGCAAAATAAAAAAATTGCCTCAAAACCATTTTATCTGTGCTCAAAATCAAACAATGATTTCAGATCAGACACACTGCGAGTCAATATTATAAACACTACAGATCATTCATTAGACACTACATAAAAAATGGAGAACACAGAATCCAAAGCATGCAGTTACAGAAAAAAAGTATATTGTAACAAAGTAAACACATTTTGCAATTACGTTAAAAAAAGTTCAGTAATGATAACTTACAGTAGTAAGGTAAATAAAATGTATACTGTATGCACTGCAAGTATATTATTGTACTGAATATTGTATAGTATTGAATGTCTGTATGTTCAGCACTTACAAAAAAAATAAAAAATAGGTTACAGTAAAAAACTCTAAATGAAAACCATGTTACACTCAGAAGTGTTGTGAAACTGCAAAATCAAGCTCAGTGAGAGAGATTTTTTTCAGCTTCAGCATCATGTCTTCATGTTGGGTCCGGCCGGAGGACTTCGTCTACATCACAGGCAATGCCATCTCTGCAGGCAAAGGGAAAAACCCTAAAGCCAGATCCAGCCTTGACAACATTCTCCACATCTTTCTCTTTCTCGTCACAACAATGGATGGAAACAATATAAGAGGGAGAGAAGGAAGAGTATGTGTAAAAGAGGCGCATAAGGAAGATGATGATGAGGACGAGAAAGAGCAAGATGTGGAGAATGTTGTCAAGGCTGGATCTGGCTTTAGGGTTTTTCCCTTTGCCTGCAGAGGTGACATTGTCTGTGATGTGGACCAAGTCATCAGTCTGAACCCAACATGAAGACATGATGCTGAAACAGAATTAATCTCTCTCACTGACCTTGATTTTGCAGTTGCAAAAATGACACAAGTATTGAGAAATGTGTCCTAGCGATTGTATAAAACTGTAACATTGATAATAATAATTAATGTTACTTCAGCACCAAATCAGCATATTAGGAGGATTTCTGAAGGATAATGTGACACTGAAGACTGGAGTAATGATGCTGAAAATTCAATATTAGAGTCGAGAGGTTTGAGTAGGACCAGTCACATTTGGTGCCGTGACCCGGATGGGAGTGAGGTTTAGCGTGGTGAGTGTAACAGACGTAGGCCAGAAAGAGCGTGCGTGTAAACTTCACTCCCCTGGCCTCAATAGGCGCGCTAGCGACTGACACTAGAGGTTGTAGTCTTTAGTGTCCTTGTTAGCGCACCTGCCTCCTATGCCAAAGACCCAGGTTCGATTCCCACATGGAGCGGGTCAAGTAGGACTGGTCACATAAGGATATGTCCTAATATATGGCCCAACACAAAACAATGCTTTAAAACTTCAAACTAACTTTCTTCAGAACTTTCAAATTTACAAACAGAAAACTTGATGATGGCAGAAGTTCAGAGATTTCATGAATGAAACGTTTCTGACACTGTTTTTTAAATCAGAAAAACTTATGCTTATACAAAAAGTTGGCACTCATTTCCACTCAAGTCACAGAGACAGAGGAAGGGCTGACAAACGTCACTAAGAAAAGCAAACAACACTCATAACACGTCTGCACAATCTCTTTTGAAGGTTCACATTCCTGGAGATTCATCCCCCTCCCCCCTCCAGTATGCCACTTCAAAGGCAGGAAGCTCAAGAATATGGTATTCGGTTGCACAACATGGAGATGCGGCAAACAGACAGCTACTCTGTCATTCCTTCCTCTCACGTATACCATATATTTATTACAGGAGGAAAAGTCGAACGAGAGTGATTTTGTTAGTCTTACATATCAGAACAAATCTTCCAAGAACAATTCAGCTCTATTGAAGTATCATGACATATATGGGAAGTAAAATACACTCAATCCTCAATAGTTTCGAAAAAGAGGAAAATGAGTGTATGTTTCTTATAACTTTCATAAAGTACAACTACGATAAAAGGATTATCTTCCAACATATCCCTAGGGCTCCATTGTAGGCTTACTTTAAATCAGTTACATCTACAAGATTGCATGGACCAGTTTTCCCCTTAAATCTAAACCCTCTACTATCTTAAAAACGAGTTGGAAATATTGAAAGATATATCATATTGGCTGTATAGTCAGAATATGACCATGTAAAAGGTTTTCAAATAGCATGGAAGAAAGAGTTAGGTCATTTATGCTGGTTTGGATTCCAACACAATTATGAAAATACATCCCAGCTGCTATATTCTGTATCATCTTTGACCCATCAACACTCTCAGTGGTTTCCAAGACCCCACTGATATGAGAGGCCAAGGCATGAAGGGAGCCATGCATGTGAAGAGAGATTTTGGTTTACCACAGCTGGTGAAGTGTAAATTAGGGGCAAATCAGCTTAGAGTAATCCGCAGGACTGTTGTGTTGGATCATCCGATGCAACTTGACACTACTGATGCGCTTGTTAGTTTGATGCGAGTGGCTCGACTTTCAGCTGTCTAGAGAGAAGAATGAGTCTACAGTATTTTAAGGCTGAGGTAATTGCGGCATTTTGAATATCTAGGACAAAAGTTCAGGTCGGACTCATCAGAGCCTTTGGGATACATTTCATCTTTCTAACAATAGCAGCTTCACAAATTGTGTGCCAGTAAGGTGACTCGTCTCTTGACCGATCATTCACTATGCTTAATCTTTCCATTATTAGGTACACAGAGGGGAGATTGTAGCTGTGTCATGCTCTGGAGCTGAACATAAATATTTTATAGCCATCGAGCCTGATAAATATTTGTCTTATGATGGCAGATACCGTATGTGTTTTATAATCAGCATATATAAAGCACCGGGACTCTCTGCTGTTTTACTCTTATAATCAAACACAAAGCTATGTTTTTCTATACATGAAACAGAAGGGAATCCCATCAGGCCTGTGCAATTTGGATGAGCTATAAATGCACTCCTTTTTGCTTCTCTCTGATCCCTACATTTGAAAATTATTAATATGAGAAGCTTCATACATTGATATTTGAGAAGGTTAAACAGGAGATTTTGAAAAATATACTTCTCATAAGTGCCCCTCTAATTTTCTTGTCAATGAAACACAATACATTAAACATAACAGATTTATTGCTCTCTAATTGTCTCTGATTAAACCTGCATGTACTGTATGTATGCCCCGAATTAATATATCTTGTTGAAAGTCAGAACTAATTGAATGATAATTCTCTCTGCTAATTGAAAATAGAAATGATCTTTTATTTGATTCAATTTTTTATTAAACAGTGACATGTAGTTGCACACAACACAATATTAATAAGCAAACCTGAATGAGGATGCAATCATGAATCACGGACAACTGCACATTGATTTTGCCACATTTAAGATGATGAAAATTAGGCGAGAGGCATATCAGATCTATTTGCAGTGTACATTGATTAAAGCAAACAAAAAATACCTAAATACCAAACTAGAAAGCAAACGAAGGAAACTGAAACAGTATGGCAATCCACTAACAACACATACTGTAACCATGAACATAGCGAAATGAAGGCCTTAAATACACAAGATAATGAACTCAATACAAAGGTGTGCACTAATCAATCGAACAGTGCTCACCAAACGAATATTGGAATAAAACAAGAAATACTAGAAACAAACTAAGAGTCTGTGAAAATGAAACCAACCAAAATGTTGTTCTTAAGTTTTACGCACCTTCATGTAAAACTAAAACTAATTGTCTTTTTCCCTAATAAAACACCTTAGGAGATGGAAGACAAGATTGTTGTTATTGTTAAACTGAAACTGAATTAAAAACTAGTTTCCGATAATTGAAATAAAGCTGAAATAAAATAGAAATATTACTTGTAAAACTTAAGCCAGAATAAAATGTGTTGCTTCGGCAACAAACTGAAATAAAATAGCAATAAATACTATAATTGTATATAAGTAATACTAAAAACCAGCATCACAAGTCTTCTAAAATTGTGTTTGACCAGCTAACTGAAATTTAATTTAAAACATTGTATTGACTGAAAATCTTCACATCTACTGAAGCTCTCAAATCAAATGTGAGACCTAACTAAAATCCAAATATCATGTGAGCTTACCTAAGGGAAAAATGCTTTAAAAAACAGCCTTTATTTAGCCAGAGGTGTCTTGCTCAAAAGTGGTCAAATAAAAATTTTGAAGATTTATTTGAGCTTTCCCATTCTGAGCTTTATTTGAGCTTATGCCATTCACACTGGCATCGGAAATACGATGTAATTAGATTCACTGAGAATTTGACATTGCTGTGAATTTCTGCACCTTTTTCCATCCCCAACTTATTTCAGCACACTCAAAATGAGCAAAACTGAAGCTAGATCTAAAAATGCTAGAACCATCCACAAGCAAATAAACTAAAGCACATAAACCAGTAGAAAAGGGGGAATTCTAGAACTCATTTAGAGCTGCATGAATATTCTAAACACCATGTAGAACAAATTAGCTTAGCGAGGTGGACATATTAAAGCAGTTTCACACAAGCATATCAACTCTTTGACAGAACCTGGTACCAAAGCAGCCAGGATGAATATGCAATTTACTGCAGCTCACAAGACTCCATAAACAGCTTATGATGATACCAACTGAGCACTGGACACTCTGAAAAGTTTGCACAACTTGAAAATGTAAGAATAACTCAAATAGCTTTTACACTCACTTCCAAAAGACATGAGAACAGATTTATTTTGAGGCACATTACAAATATATCTGCTTGCCTGCTTATCGGCAACCTACAAAATCCCAACTCACATTGCTGAACATCATCTGTCACTTAATTAATGTGCAATAATTAACAAATATAATGGAGAACAGCAATAATTTAATAAAATATCAGCTGCCAGATGACCTTCTGTCTAGCCCCAAACTGTGGAACATAGAAAGCAGTTACAAACATGTAATAACAAACAAATCACAAAGGCATCAGCTGGCAATGAGATTTGAAGGCTCAGGGGATGTGTGGCACAGATTTTCAGGTTAATAATCACTTGTTTGTGTGGATGTTAATGAACTCAACAGGGTTTACACCAATAAATGCCTTCAAGCCCCCACGGCACTTTATAGTTAGAGTCACAGCCTGGCGCCCTTCATGAATATACAGTATTCGGCTCCAAAAATGAGCCCTCTCCTCATTTAACTAATTAAACAGGGGAGAGAAAACAGTAAACAAAGCTTTCTGACCCTGTTATGTTTGAGGGGAAAGGGGAAAAAGAGGCTTTGAGGGAAAGGGTAGAAAAGGCTGAGGCCTCTGTGGAAATCTGAGAAAGCTTTCAGTCGACCGTTCTTGTTTGGTGCAAACCCTGGAGTACTATGTGACTTTGGGATGGTGCCCTCTTTGCTCGCATAGCTGCATACATCAGCATTGTTGGTGATTGTGTTTCGGGTCTGACTTGATTTGATAATGGTTTATTTTGATGACTTTGTATATATATATATATATATATATATATATATATATATATATATATATATATATATATATATATATATATAAATAAAAACATTCAAATTGTGGTATGTTTGTTTGTGTGGGGGCTTTACCCAGCCATGAATATATTGTTTTACCTGAACTGTTGCAGTCAAGTGGTGTTCCAAAAGTGCTGATATTACAGTCTAACATAACTCTTCACTGTTTTTATCACTTTGCTTGTCTGTGCATTCCAGACTGTCATTAGTGGTGGGGATTTTTCAGTGGCTTTGTCCAAAATCACATACTCTCTAAGAAAATATATATATATATATTTTTTTTTAATTACTTCACAACCAGCAAAAAAGTGTGTTGTGTATATTATGAATACGAGTATTGTGAATTTAATCCGGACATCATGTTGTCATTGTCATGTGACCTACCAGCATCAGTTACGTCGCTTCACCTATCCTGTGGGCTCATGAGATAGTAATCTGCCTCATCTGCCTCATCTGCCTCATGGGATAGTAATCTGCCTTTTTATGAATACTGTGAATCCAGTCATGCTACTCTTCTCACATACTGTTTTTCACCTACTATACTATATAAAGCCTACTATATAGAAGGGAAGTATGCAATTTCAGATTTTTCAAAATATTGGTAGTTCCCTACTATTCAGTGGGCAAAAAACTGTTTGTGAAATCGGAGTTGTTTTGGAGTGGAAATAACGCTTCCCCCTCGGGAGGGTTTCTGGTGTCTTGTGAAGTCTTGTGAAAAGTGAAAAATATCTTGTGAAATGTGAAAAATACCAACTAGTTCTGCTGAGATTCCATCACATCTGATGGACACTTTGGGACTATTTTAAGAGGCCATGGGAGAGGAGTCATGGCACCCTAAGCCCACACAGTCTTCCTCCGTGTCCACACTTTCGTGATGTATTGCTTTGACTGTCTGAAAACAGTGTGGGCTTACACAAAAGCTGCTTATGGCTAATTATTCAGATGACACAGCAGTTGCATGAAGCCGGTTTCAGTTGCTACCCAGGTATGTTTGAGATTAGTTTGAGCAAACTCTGTTTTTTCGGGCTCAAGAGGGTGGATTGTTATTTTGCGGGTTTCATCTCCATGGTAATTTACGCTACACGGATTACCTGTTCCGAAGTGTCTTTTATTATGGGTTTGAGATCTCAGACCAAAACTGTACCAATCAGCTGTGAGTAAAGTTACATGTATCTAATGCAGTAAAACCACACCCCCTGTATCTCTGTATCTGCTCCAAATTAAAGCAGTTTAGAGTAAAATAATTTTAGAGACAAAATTGCCCATCTTTTGCTTCTAATCATTTATCATATTTATATTATATGAATTGTAATTATGTATTATTCACATATTTTCATATTATTATAACAATTAAATTTAAACTTTGCTTTTAAATTCATGTATATTTATATACCTTGTTGCAATCATCCAGCAAACACAGCCTCAATCAAGCCAACAAAGACGGAAGTGTGGCAACTGTGGCTCCATTTGTCATGCCAACAGGTCACCAGACTGCCCAGCTATCGGCCAAAAGTGTAGGCAGTTGCATGAATTTTATTATATACATGAATATTATTATAACAATTAAATTTAAACTTTGCTTTTAAATTCATATATATCTATATACCTTGTTGCAATCATCCAGCAAACACAGCCTCAATCAAGCCAACAAAGACGGAAGTGTGGCAACTGTGGCTTATATTTAATTGTTATTATTATAACAATTAAATTTAAACTTTGCTTTTAAATTCATATATATATATATACCTTGTTGCAATCATCCAGCAAACACAGCCTCAATCAAGTCAACAAAGACGGAAGTTTGGCAACTGTGGCTCCATTCGTCATGCCAACAGGTCACCAGACTGCCCAGCTATCGGCCAAAAGTATAGGCATTGTGGTAAGCTCAACCATTTTGCAAGGTGGTGCAGATCGAAGTCCAGCACTGGCTCACTTACCACATCTCAGCCCTCACCAGCAGTAATTCACACAGTTGGTCCTCACTCAGTCACTTTCTCTACATGTGGTGTACAGCTGAAAGACTGCTGCATTCCACTTCTTTTTGACACAGGAGCTGAAGTGTCATTGCTTAATATGGGACATTTTTCTCTGACGTGGAGTTACAACCATCACCTCTGAAACTCTATGGTTATGGTCAAGCCAACATTGCAGTGACTGGATTAATTAAGCTGCCGGTACAGTAAGGGGGAAAAAAAAACGTCTGGTAGAGTTCCCGTTCTACACCACACAGCACGGTGCTAATATTCTGGGTCTAGACCTGTTCAGTAGTCTTGGTTTTTCTCTGCATGACAACAGCGGAGTGACTATCATTCAGGTGGACCATGGCACACACAGTTTCCAAATCTTTTCAGTGGTCTAGGCTGCCTTTCTGCTTTCGCCCACAAACCCTTGTTTAACCCGGATGTACCGCCCATCATCCAGCCACTATGAAGAGTGCCTCTCGCCATGCGTGACCAGGTCACCACTGAACTGCAGGGCATGCTAACAGCAGACCTCAGTGAGACCATTGATGCCTCTCCTTGGGTCTCAAATCTTGTGATTGTGAAAAAACGGTCAGGGGGCATACGTCTCTGCATTGCCCTGCAGGGCCCTAATAAGGCAGTGGTGCCAGACAAATACCCACTGCCGACAATTGAGGAACTCACAACACTTTTCCATGGCTCCTCAGTGTTCAAAAAGCTGGATCTTAAGCAAGGTTACATGCAGATACCCCTGCACAAAGACAGTAGAAACCTGACTGCATTCATGACTCCCTTGTTCCGTTTCAAGAGAATTCCTTTTGGCCTTAGTTCAGCACCTAGCTGCTTTCAGAAAATCATGGCCACTGTCCTAGCAGGGCTCCCGGGTACGGCTGTGTACTTGGATGATATTGTTGTACATGGAAAGGAAGTGGCCGCTCACAATGAATGCCAGAGACAGGTGTTCACAGCTCTGTCTAGACAGAATTTGACGTTGAACGCAGAAAAATGTGTGTTTGGAGCCCCAGCAATAGACTTTGTTGGCCTTCGGGTGTCCAGGTCAGGTATCACACCGCTGCAGTCCAATGTAGAGGCCATCCTCAACCTTCCTGTGCCAGCCTCGGCTGGAAAGCTTGCATCCTTCCTTGGCATGACTGCTTACTATCTCAGATTCTTAGCTGACCTCAGTAAGCGTCTGGTGGTCTGTTCTTAGAGTAAAGGATCGTCCATATAAGTACATGTGCCAGCGCTCACCTGCCCAAATGCACGCCATTGCCTCTCTCTCTCCCACTGAGTACTTCTGCTCCGCAATACTCAGAGCCCGCAAAGCAAAAGCAATAGGCCTTTCAATTCTGCCATGCATCTGTGACAGGACTGCTCCGAATGCCACCGCTGATGCATCACATGTCACCAGGGTAGGACTGGAGAGATCAAAATGAGCTAGTGTTGGTGGTGACGTGAGGAGGTGCTTGAGCTGTTGAATAGCACATTCGCACTCTGCTGTCCATGCCCAGGAGGTGTTGTGTTTGAACAGCGGTCTCAGGGGGGGCAGTGATTGCCGAATACTGCCCTCATGTCTTCCACCGATGGGCTGACAGGTTGAATCAGTACAATTACCAGCTGCAGTTCACCCCTGGAAAAGACAACGTGGTTGCAGATTTACTGTCACGTTCAGCTGTGGAGTCAACCAACACAGCCAGGCAGTTGGAGTCAGACATAGAGAACTCTCTTGAGGAACTTCAGCGAGAGTATGCAGCAGACCCACTCTTCATGACTCACCCCAACATGTCAGTTCTGTCTTAACTCGTGAGTAGGGGATCAGGTCAGAGCTCACCTAAGCTGGCCCTCCTGACTGAATGTAGGTGCTCAGTCTATCAGCACCTACATTCGGTCAGGATGGCCAGCTTAGGTGAGCTCTGACCTGATCCCCTACTCACGAATTAAGACAGAACTGACATGTTGGGGTGAGTCATGAATTGCAAGGAGGCACCGAGCAGTCATTCCTCCGCCCCTTAAAGCTGCAGTCCGTAACTTTTTAGTAAAAAATTATCAAAAATATATATATATTTTTAAAAACATAACCAGCCAGTGTTCAAAACTATCTGCTTGCCTTCAATTCTCGATTCAAAACGGTTAGCTTTTAACCCTTTCGCACGTACGATCACACCGGTGTGATCAGTCTAGGCTGGTCCCTGGAGCGTACGATCACACCGGTGTGATTAGAACGGTCAGTGCATGACGTGATCAACTGCTAAATTCAAATGTGCTTTCGCGCGTTGGCTGGCGCTGAGCCAGAGACAGGCACGCTCAGAGCTGTCATATATCACAACTTTTCAGTGTTTTCAACGACATAATGTTTATTTTAGGTTTCAGACATATAAAGTACTAAAAAAACAATACATTTAGAGTTTGTAAAATACACACTGATGTCAAAGGAAGAGGCAATAATAATCCTTTCCATTATAATTAGTTTTATTCATATCAGATACACATTGTGTAAGTAACTTTAAAGTTTACTCTATTCTTCTCCCAGTTTACCTGCCACTTACTTGTATGTATGTCGGGAGAAGTGGATGAATTCACGTGTTGTAAATCCAACAGATCCGATTCTCTGAACTGCGTCTGCGGCACAAACTAAGATGGCGGCACCCATCGCGAATACAGCTGAACTAACGTGATCGTTATAAAGGTGTTTAAACAACAAAACACTTCCACTTGCATATATTTGACAACCGGAATATCAGATATTTCATGACATAAATGACATAAAAGCAGATCATCATTCATTCAGCTCTGTTTTTGCTGCGGTGTGTCACGTGACAAGCAATGACGCGTCACCATGGAAACCATAAAGTGACACATTCTAAATAGCGGTCGCCTTGAAAAACTCACGCTGGGGGGTCAGCAAGAATATTTTTAACTTACGTGTGAAAGGGTTAATAATGATTTTAATTCCAGTGGTACTGGTGGATTTTCATGGGGAATTCGAGCATGTCTTTGCGTCATTACGTCACATCTGTCCACATAAAGAAGGAGTCCCGGCTAGTAGGCTTTATAGGCTATATAGTGAGGATGTTCGAGGTGTAGATTTATAGCCTTTTCTCACAGCACTTGAAATAATTAAACTTATGGCGGAACCAGAATGTTTCAAACGACAATCACCAGTGACCACTGGAGATTCACCCGTTGTAAAACCCAAAAGACTTCGTACTTTGGAGTGGCTAGAGAAAAAAAGAGATTGCAACCGGCCCATGCGAAAACAAGGATAAACATCGGCAGGGCTTTTGAAAGATGGCATGAACTCCGTGTTTTAAAGGGGTTCAAAACGGACGCAGAGACGGCTTTTTTTGCTAGACAGGTAAGACATTTCAATAGTTAAATTACAGTAACAGTAGCGCACTTGTTCGCTTAATTTACACAGTTACGGAGTTTCCTTTGTTGTGCCTTTCTCGTTTTGCTATTATGGTAAATATGAATTATTTTGTGTTAGCTATGAGAGGGAGCAATTCACCTCTACTCCAAGAAAATCAAACCCGCCTCCTCCGTTGTCAAGTATTGGATCTGAATCAGATCGGTAAAGTGAAAATGTTCCTGTCGTAAGATGTTTATATTGTTATATTATAACACGTTTATGCATAACAGGGATTCCGTTCATAGAATAGAATAGAATAGAATGAGGCATTTATATAGCGCTTTCCTATGTACTACTGTACACCCAAAGCACTTTACAATCATATCAGGGGATCTCTCCTCAACCACCACCAGTGTGCAGCATCCACTTGGATGATGCGACGGCAGCCACAGTACAACGGCGCCAGTGCGCTCACCACACACCAGCTATAGGTGGAGAGAGGAGAGAGAGTGATAGAGCCAATTCAATGTAAGGGGATTATTAGGAGGCCATGATTGGTAAGGGCCAACGGGTGGAATATGGCCAGGACACCGGGGTTACACCCCTACTCTTTACGAGAAATGCCATGGGATTTTTAATGACCACAGAGAGTCAGGACCTCGGTTTTAGTTCTCTTCCGAAGGACGGTGCTCTTTGACAGTATAGTGTCCCCGTCACTACACTGGGGCGTTAGGACCCACACAGACCACAGGGTGAGCACTCCCTGCTGGCCTCACTAACACCTCTTCCAACAGCAATCTGGTTTTCTCAGGAGGTCTCCCATCCAGGTACTAACCAGACTCAGCCCTGCTTAGCTTCAGTGGGAAACCAGTCTTGGGTTACAGGGTGATATGGCTGCTGGCTGCATACACCATTTATACACCATTTATTTCATAGCACTATGATTGTTATTTGTTTGTACAAAATAACTGCTCTTCTATGATTTGCAATGTTTGACATGATATGATAAGCGATCGTTAGATTTAATCAGTGTGATTTACTGCAGTGCTTTTTTCTCCTTAGTTGATCAGAACAAAAGTGGATGTTACTTACTTGTTCAGACGTCATTTTCCATTGTAAATTCTAATATTGGTCATACTTCCAAAAAGTATATTCTGTGATTCTGAATGCCCGTATCCACACCGGCGCAGTGATTGACAGCCGCACACTCACCTCAAAACATTGGATTCATCCGCGCTGTTTCATGCCGATGTACAACCCACGTAAAGTTGATAATTCCGCAAATAACTGCAATTGCAGATTTCGAACAGAGATGGCGACAAAGAGGAAAAATTACGGACTGCAGCTTTAAGGAGTGGGTTCTCTCAATGGCACACGAGGGTCATGTGGGGATAGTTAAACTGAAACAGAGATGTAGAGACTTGGTTTGGTGGCCAGGGATTGATAGAGAGCTAGAAGCTCTTGTACATGACTGCACACCTTGGGCCCTATCTTGCACCCAGCGCAATTGACTTTGTACACCGACGCATGTATCATTCCTATTTTGCACCCGCACACAGCGGACTTTTCCCTCCACAGAAGCACGTCGGTTAACTAAGAAATACACCTGCGCTCCCAGGGGTGGTTCAGCGCAAAGGGGAGGCGTGTTCCGGCGCAAACGTTCCCTCGTGCTATTTTACAGGTTTAGAAAACAATTCCGCCACTAACCGAAAAAAACTAGTTTAAAGTCAGTGGCGCGTTGCGCATGTTATTCAGGTGCTATTTTAAGGGTGCATGCTTGGCCATAATCAATGTGCACAACGCGCATACACTTTGATTCTCTCATCTACACAGAAGCAGCAGTTTTCATTTTTGCAAATCATACATTATTACGATAGATAGATAGATAGATAGATAGATAGATAGATAGATAGATAGATAGATTATTATAAAAGCATACATCTAGCTTACACATTTACCCAAATTATCATACGCCCGTTTAACCGAAGTTAATTTGGGTGTGTTTCTCCATCCCCAACGTCACTTCTCTGTGTTTTACGGCCCTGACGAGAACGTCGGTCTCCTCGGCTGTGAACCGCTGCCGGCGCGCCTGGCAAATCCGCCGTTTCAATAGGAATCCGCTTTAGAACAAGCGCGCCTGCTCTTAAAGGGAATGTGAGATGTCGCTCTGATTGGTTTATTTCACGTTACGCCCAAACCACACCTATGAATAATGAAGCTACTTCAGACCAACCCATTTTAGATTTGCGAGAGCTAAGACCCGCCCACAAAGTTACTTGCGTTTCGCGCTTGATACTTGCGTTTCAGATCGTTAAAATAGGGCCACTTGTCTGTTTAGTGGCAAAACAGGAACTCCAGCCCCGTCACCCTTGCAGCCTGTCGACTGGCCCGTGAAGCCATGGGAGCATCTACAGATGGACATCTGTGGGGAGCTCACCTCTGTTCCCCACCATCAGCGGTTCCTAGTCGTGGTGTATGACCTCCACTCAAAGTGGCCTGAGGTTGTGCCTATGGGCTCAGTTACAGCGGAGGCTGTAATGATCGATTTCCTGGAGCAGCTCTTTTCCCATTGGGGCATCTCACGGGCCATTACCACAGACAATGGACCTCAGTTCATTTTCAGAGTTTTCATCCTACCTGTCGGCCAAGACAATAGTCCACATACGTACTGCCTACTACCATCCCCAAGCTAATATTGGCGTGGAAAGATTTAACCAAAGTCTGAAGAATGGCATACGCGCACACCTTGCCCAAGTTTTTCCATTTAAAGCTTCTCTCTCCCAGACACTCTTGTATTATCGCGCCACTCAGCATGTCACTACGGAAGTTTCCCCTGCCAGTCTCATGCCTGGTAGGGAACTAGAATTACCTTTGACCAGGCTCTGCTCGCCTCATCAGCTGCCAGGGAACACTTCAGCCCGGGCACGGGTTCATCAACGTCAGTGCAACATGAGAGCCAGATATGACCGCAAGCATCGTGCTCAGCCTACCGAGATACAAGCACAGGATTGGGTAAGAGCCCATAGGCCACACTGTAGCAATAAACTGGGCTCTTTTCTGTCCGAGCCCCTCCAGGTCAAATGGCAGTTAGGGCCAGTCACTTTTGAGCTTGAGCTCGGTCAAAATCTCAGTCCGAAAACCAGTCAATATATGGTGTGACCACCATTTGCCTCACGCAGTGCAACACGTCTCCTTCGCATAGAGTTGATCAGGTTGTTGATTGTGGCCTGTGAAATTTTGGTGCACTTCAATGGCTGTGCGAAGTTGCTGGATATTGGCAGGACCTGGAACACGCTGTCCTATACGCCGATCCAGAGCATCCCAAACATGCTCAATGGGTGACATGTCCAGTGAGTATGCTGGCCATGCAAGAACTGGGATGATTTCAGCTTCCAGGAATTGTGTACAGATCCTTGCAACATGGGGCTGTGCATTATCATGCTGCAACATGAGGTGATGGTCGTGGAGGAATGGCACAACAATGGGCCTCAGGATCTCGTCACAGTATCTCTGTGCATTCAAAATGCCATCAATAAAATACACCTGTGTTCGTTGTCCATAACATACACCTGCCCATACCATAATCCCAACGCCACCATGGGTCACTCGATCCACAACGTTAACATGAGCAAAGTGCTCACCCACACTGCGCCATACACGCTGTCTACCATCTGCCCTGTACAGTGAAAACCGGGATTCATCCATGAAGAGAACACCTCTCAAAAGTGCCAAACGGCATCGAATGTGAGCATTTGCCCACTCAAGTCAGTTACGACGACGAACTGCAGTCAGGTCGAGACCCCGATGAGGACGACGAGCATGCAGATGAGCTTCCCTGAGACAGTTTCTGACAGTTTGTGCAGAAATTCTTTGGTTATGCAAACCGATTGTTGCAGCAGCTGTCCGGGTGGCTGGTCTCAGATGTTCTTGGAGGTGAAAATGCTGGATGTGGAGGTCCTGGGCTGGTGTGGTTACACGTGGTCTGCGGTTGTGAAGACGGTTGGATGTACTGCCAAATTCTCTGAAACACCTTTGGAGACGGCTTATGGTAGAGAAATTAACATTCAATTAATGGGCAACAGCTCTAGTGGACATTCCTGCAGTCAGCATGCCAATTTCACGCTCCCTCAAAACTTGCAACATCTGTGGCATTGTGCTGTGTGATAAAACTGCACATTTTAGAGTGGCCTTTTATTGTGGCCAGCATAAGGCACACATGTGCAATAATCATGCTGTCTAATCAGCATCTTGATATGCCACACCTGTGCGGTGGATGGATTATATCGGCAAAGGAGAAGTGCTCACTAACACAGATTTAGACAGATTTGTGAACAATATTTGAGAGAATAAGGCCTTTTGTGTACATAGAAAAAGTATTAGATCTTTGAGTTCAGCTCAAGAAAAATGGGGGTAAAAACAAAAGTGTTGCTTTTATAATTTTGTTCAGTGTATATCAATTATAAGGCCTATTTATTTGATTCACTTGCATTGATACAGTGTTTATTCCTGCCTTGTAAATGCATTTAATTTCATGAAATTTTTCCATAAAGTGAATTGTGCCAGCTCTCTTGCGAGAAGTGAATCAAACTGATTCTAAACCAGGTTGGATTGAAATGGGATTGTCAACTTTAAACCTACTCTGAAACTCAGAGTTTGTCCAACTAGCTTCATGCAACAGGCCTCAGGAGGAGTTGAATAATCTCCACCTCTCAAAAAGTAGCCTTTTTTATTAATTGTTTGTTCTCTGTGTTTTTAAGTAAAATATATTGATACTGACTGAGAAACTGACTTAGAGAGGGCAGTCCAAATCAATGTGAAGCGATTCAGAGCGTTATGCCAACCCGTTTGACCGATTCACTGAAAAGAAAGAACCGACTCAAAAGAATGATTCATTCACAAATGATTGGCATCACTGGTTCAGTTGACAGAAATACAAGACACACATAATAATAACTGCTGAAATATTTGCAGCCGTTAAACATTTAATCGGTCAGAAGGATCATGGTGCGCACAGTGCGTTCAGCCTTACAGCTGTAGGCGCCACTGGCAAAATAAGTTCCTCATCAAATGTAGTACCTATTCTGTATGTTATTTCGGATGCAGCTACAGTCTTCATGAGTGGGTCAGTAGCTATGTAAATCCATCAATGTGCAAAAAAATTATAATAATTCACCAGTGAACCCATTTCATTGCACATTATCTCAAATGTTGGTTTGATAAGTATGAAATGCCTGAGCCAAAGTCTGTAATAAAAATGGTTGGGTATAATTCCCTACCAGAACTGTCTCACATGACTGCATTCTCAAACATCAGAATGGAAGATAACATGACAGCATTTATTGTGTTTCGTCAGCGCACTGTAAGCTGGTTGAAGCAACTTCCATTTTTATCAGAGCGAGTTTGCGCCAATTTCCCAGAAAGTGACGATTTTGTTATCTTGAACGCATGGGATGGAAACGTTGCTTTATTCACAAATGTTTGAATGCAATATTCCAATCTTGCATATTAAATGTAATATCTCATTCCACTCTCACTCTGATAATCTCACTCCTTCTCCACTGCCTGTAAAGCTGCTGTCGGAGTCAAACTGACTTCTTTAAATCTATTAAATTTGGATGTGTCATAAACCTAATTATCACCAGAGAGCATGAATCACATGACCCATCCATTTGTATAACCCACCTTTTACATTTTGTGTGTCTCACAACAATGGATTAATATTAGCCTTCATTAATAAAATGTTTGACCCCGTCCCTGTTCCTCAGCCTCCATCTGCAATCAGTTTAACAATGATGAGAATGTTTGAAACCGGACAATGAGAGACGAGTAGTGTAGGACAAGTGTTTATTGTTTTATTATTATTATTTTAATCCCACAGAAAACAACCATAATCAATTAATATAATCAGTTAATATGCACATAGTAGTCAATGTGAACAATCGTAGGTTGCAGTGATTTTATGTGCCAGCTTTTATTTCACTTATTCAGCAGGAAGAAGTCTGTTAATTTTTAATCCTAACATTTATTATTAAACCAATTCACATAAAAAATTCAGAAACTAATCATATTAAACAGGATTGAATGATGAGAGTTTTTATTTTATTTTACTTTAAGGACAATCTTGTGACGATCTCAGTCTGTTTAGTTTCATTGTGTTTTGGTTTCGTTTTCATTGTGTTCCCTGTCCTGATCAGACTGAGTTCTACTTACGTTCACCTATTGTTAATTTACTTACTTTGTTATCTCTCTATATTTAAGCCAATAGTTTCTTCTGTTGATTGTTCTGTGAAGTATTAATATTACGTGGTTGTGTTTTTCTGTTACTATTGATTTTCTCCTCGGATTTCATCAAAAATATATTAATTTGTGTTCTGAAGATGAACGAACGTCTTATGTGTTTGGAAC
Organism: Leuciscus leuciscus; assembly: GCF_965113295.1. Classification (NCBI taxonomy): domain Eukaryota; kingdom Metazoa; phylum Chordata; class Actinopteri; order Cypriniformes; family Leuciscidae; genus Leuciscus; species Leuciscus leuciscus. Next base: position 23,524,702 of record NC_138726.1, on the reverse strand, counting down.
AACATGAGGGTGATTAATTAATGACAGAATTTAAATTTTTGGGTGAACTAACCCTTTAAGTCAGGGGCGTAGCTACATGGTTGCACAAGCATTTTGACCTCATCAACAGCTGACTTTTCTCCATTCAAAGAACTATGACACTGGCACAAAGGCCCACCGGTCAAAATCTCAACCCTAATCTCAACCCTAATTAACAAATATGTTATGTAAGAGATAATGTATAACCAGCCGGTTGTTATCGCAGAATAAACCCAGACAGAGTGATCAGGACCCCGACTCATAGCATAAACTTTTTCCCCGCTGCTCTCAGGTCGGCATACTGGGCGGGAGCAGCATCGATCTCAAGGATTCCTATTTCTATATCTCTATCCTTCCACAACACAGGAAGTTCCTGAGGATCACTTTCGAGGGTGAAGCGTACCAATATCGGGTTCTTCCTTTGGTCCTAGCTTTATCACCCTGCACTTTTACCAAATGCGTGGATGCAGCACTGGCACTATTATGACTCCAGGGTATTCGCGTTCTGGACTACAACGACGATTGGTTGATTTTAGCTCAGTTAGAAGAAATGGCAGTTCAGCATTGAGATGTCATCATATGAAAAAGTTGTGGTTAAGGTTAAACACAGGCTTCCCTCACAGGCTGGGAGAGATCCTAGACGGTCGCTCAACTCAAGGTCTGTGGAGGGGTCATCCACAATCTGAGGTGGTGTAACAATTATGGAGGGTGTTCGGCCAGGCGGAAGTGGGTCTGTTTGCGTCTCGAGAGACAACACACTGTCTGCTATGGTTTTTCCTCACGCATCCAGCTCCTCTGGGTTTCTGGCCAAGGTTATGTCTGTATGCTTGTCCCCTTATACATCTGCTCCCGGGAGTTCTGGAGAGAGTTCGCTGGGACAAGGTCCGTTTTCTCTCAGTAGCCCGCGATTTGGCTGGGCCGAGCATGGTTCTTGGATCTTGTGTCCTCGACCGCTCTCCTTTGGAGATTCCGGTCAGGGGGACCTTCTTCCCAGGCAGGGGGTGTAGTTCATCACCCCTGTCCAGAGTTGTGGAAACTGTGGGCTTGGAAACTGTCCATGAGGAAACTGTATGCCCTGAAGTTGAGAGTTTTCACTTCATGGTGCAGTGGTCGTCAGCTGGACCCAGTTAACTGCCCTTTTGGTACAGTGCTGGAGTTCCTGCAAGAGCGATTCACTGCAGGGTTATCCCCGTCCACCTTAAAGGTTTATGTGGCAGCCATATCTGCTTACCTTATCCCTTTAGGTGGTATGTCTTTGGGGAGAGACCTACTGGTTACCCGTTACCTCCATGGTACCTTGAGGCTGAGGCCTAAAGTTTGCACTAGGATGCTGGCCTGGGATTTGGCCTTTGTTTTACAAGGCCTGTCGCTGGCACCCTTTGAGCCTACTGAGGTGTTTTTAGTCAAGTTCCTGACTCTTAACCCTCTGAGGTCGGCAAACGCGCCCCCGCGTTTTGCTGGATTTTCTTCACATTGTAGTACAATAAACTTAAATTACTCCGTCATTTATGGTTATACAGAAAAAAAGAAATATAAAAAAAGAATCTGTGATATTTCTACTTTTGTATGTGTCCACTTACAATCAAATCAAAACATTGTGCTTTTGTAAAATAAAGAAAATAAACAGGGTGTGCGTTCTGCCTCTCCGTCGAGGTGAACTTTTTTTTCTTGAGCACGTCTATAAACTGAAACAAAACTCAGCGAATACTTGTCACACATTTATGAGCCATACACCTTTATACACATTTAAGTGTGTACTTTTAAATGATCGGATTCAAACTGAAAACAAATATTCTCTGTTTAAGTAATTTGTATAAAACCAACAGGATGTCCAGTATCTCAAACGCTTGCTAATTACTTTTAATTCGACCACACCCACTCGCGCAAAAGTGATTCACATGCAAATCTCCACATGGAACGCGAACGCCCTCGTTACCTCAAACACAAAACACCAAAAAACTTCACAAGTCTCTGCTTTTCGTCGAGTTTGGAAGACACGTCTGAGCTTACATTGAATTTACCTCAGAAGAAGAAGAACGCGATTTGAAGACAAGAAAGATGTAAGGTAAGAAATTCTTACTTATTAGTTTATGGTATTGTTGCATAAACTTCACATTGCAGTTGAACTGTTGCTAGATATATGGTGAATATTATACTATTTAGACCCGTGTTTACTGTTAAATACTGTTTGTGGATATCTGCTCAAACATAGATATGTATAACCATAATGTTTAATGTTTTGGAGCGCGCGCGATCGCGTTTGAATGTATCATATTTTGGAGCGCGCTGTGGGTTTGAATGTATCATATTTTGGAGCGCGATCACGTTTGAAAGGAAAAATGCACCAAACATTAGGGTTTATGTTTTTACTATTATCTCATTTCATATCATCATAACGAATGGAAACATTTGAAGTAACATAAGATAATCAATATATTTTTCTCTAGCATTGTTACTGAAATATTTTGGAAGATTTATAGGCTGCTATTATATAGGTTATTGTTATAATTATTGTATGCAGTACTGCACATAGCTTATGCCTACAAGGCACAACACACATGGTGTTCATTATATTATATATTGTTGGAAACATTTGTGTGTGTGTGTGTGTGTGTGTGTGTGTGTGTGTGTGTGTGTGTGTGTGTGTGTGTGTGTGTGTGTATTCTGTGAATTTTAAAAAGCAATTTTAACCAGAAAAATAAAAAATGTATTCCCAAAATCGTGCAGGCCTAGTTTCTCTTGATACCAGTATGTTCACTTTTTTTTTTTTTTTTTTTCAGGGACCTTTCAAGTCCTGCTGACTTCAACATTCACATGAGTCTCTGTACATGAACATGGTAAAGTGAAAATCAAACACCTTGGAAATGAAAGGTATGTACAATGTTTTTAGGAATGGCACAAAGGTCTCTGTCTTTGGATCATTGTTTTCAATGTGCTCTTTTGTCATTTGTTGTGTATTTTTGGATTATGTTGTGTTGTAAATAAATCCAAACAATCTAAAAGCCATTCTTTTTTAAATCTCCTCATTCTTTGTGCAAGGTTGCTCTGAATGACCAACGCATTCTCATCCTAGGGCGTCATAATACTGGACATTTGGACATTTCGTCTACATCAAACGCACATGGCACCCTTTAGCGTCAATATGAGACGCACAGAGCTTTGTTAGGTTATGGGTAGGTTTAGGTCTGGGGTAGGGTTAGGGTTAGACCGCTACGAGGCGCCTTCTGGCCCATATCTATCTGCGTCTCATATTGACGCTAAAGGGTGCCATGTGCGTTTGATGTAGACGAAATGTCCAAAGCGTCAGTATATGACGACTTGGGATGAGATCGGGCTGGAATGACAGGGCCTGATAGCTCCTAATAGGGCAGTTAGGGGAGTGTCTTTGTCTTTCTCAGGTGTTGAAGGCTTACATATTCATGAGATGATCACGCCTCTTCGCATAAGGCTTTTTCACACAAAACACGTCTTAGAAATTTAAAATCAATATATTGTCTTATCTGAATGAGCAGTCAGGGTGATTTTCACATAGTTTTGGAGCAAATATTCTAGGCTACGTGATACAATTTTCAAAAGTCTTGTGAAGAAATAATCAGTATGGGTTTCATGGCCTTATTTCAGTGACAATTTTTTTGGGTATTTTCACAAATCACGCATAAATGTCATTATCTCAAAACTACAAACTTTTACATACATGCTGCTGATATATTATTGTAGCAGAGTTTGTGCTAAATACAGTGTAATCAGACTTTAGCCATGACAATGTCACAAGTAACAGAAATAAGCACAAATGTCAGAGCATGTCAGAACACCTCCAGGGCCAGAAAACAGCTCAGACCTCAGAGGGTTAAAGCATTGGTTTAGTTTGGGCCAACTCTACTAGGATTATGATTGCCTCTAAGGCTATTTTAAAATATTGGTTATGACTGTAAACTTTGTTCCCTGAAAAGGGAACGAGACGCTGCGTTGCCCTGCCATACTTCCTGTGTGCCTGTCAGTGACTTACTTCATCCTATTAGAAGCTAGTGCTGCTTGGTTTGGGCATAATTTATAGTTTCCTGGTTGTGACGTCATTGGACTGATTTCACGACGACAATGCTTCACGACGCAATCATGCAGAGCGTTCCCACAGCGTCATTCTTCACACAGGGTTTCATTATACTTCTGTACACTTCAAGGTTTCATTACACTTCTGTAAAGTGATCTTACAGTAGATGAAAAGCACTAGAAATGTAAAGTTAAAACACCAAAGGATTACACATGAACATGCAACATTGAACATGCAACACAATATAGTATACTGCCAATTGCAATACAATAAAAGAAAATAAATTCAGCATCCTCTGCCACTTCAGACAAATTTACATTATGGTACATATATTGTACTATAGCCGTTTCTTGGTCCTCTGACAAAAGACTTTCTCAACTTTTTTTAGGTAGTCATTTCTCAGTTCTGCAAAAATACGGAACATGTAAAAAATTGGCTACAAATAAATTTGACAATCATGAGTTTGAAGGTGTACAACATGCTTCAGTTTACTGTACACAGAATAGTGAAATCTCTCTTATCTAAAGTACTGTTACTGTGTACTGTAATTATACCGTATATGTGTAAGAAATATAAAAAACCTTGTAGATGATTATTTTAGCTCTCCCTAGGATGCATTTTTTTAAAGGCACAAAATCACCTGTGCTACTCTTTATAATATCCTGAGATTCTGATTGGTGTCATCAGTTTTGCTATTTAATGTTTACTCATGGATATATGTGTGCTATTTGATTTCTCATTGTGATGCTTGAGTTAATTATGTGTTTTATGAATGCAAACATGGTTAAACCTGTGTAAAACGAGGGCTTTTTGTGTAGTGTTCTGCAGAAATCATTAAGAAAATTGGACTGTGTGTGAAAACAGGTGAAATGACTTAAACGTTTTGAGAAATGTTTCAATGTTTTGAGAACTGAATGAATGAATGAATTTGGGAAACTGTAACAACTGACTCTATAGTGTGTTAGCAATAGAGAAAAACGTACTCGGTTACCTAACGTAACCTCTGTTCTCTCTAGAGAGGGAACGAGTATTGCATAAGTTTAGCTTACGCTACGGGTAAAGTCATCTTTTCTCGAGATATGAAGCAAAAAAAAAATATCCTTAATTTTTATATCTTGTCAACGCAGTGCGGCAGCAAGCAGACCTAGAGCAGGCAATCTAGCGTGCTCATAGGCTGCTCTGCGGCAACTGCAGCAGCCTATCACTGAGCCCTTGGCGTGACGTCACGCCCAATGAGCGCGAGCAGCGCGCCTACGCGTCACGGCCCGAGGCGGGGCGTGGCAGAGGGTATAAATATGGGCTGAGAGGCTGCTTTCACTGGTTTTTGTCGCAGAAGCGAGTGAGCTCGTGGCGCGAGCACGGCGGGTTACGCAATACTCGTTCCCTCTCTAGAGAGAACAGAGGTTACGTTAGGTAACCGAGTACGTTCTCTTACGAGAGGTTCTCTTGTATTGCGTAAGTTTAGCTTACGCTACGGGAACTCCCTTGTCAACGCCGTGCGCGCCCGGCATCCACTGAATGAGTCCCAGGGAAGCCCGGGGAACACGAGAGTGTGAGCCAGGCAGCCAATGATATGGCTAGCGCAAGTACATAAGCACATAGTAGGGGGAACAGAACGGCGCGGCCGGTCTGACTAACCAACCCTTATATTGAACAGCTCAACCAGGAGGGCTAAATCAAACAGCAGTAGCCCGCGCACAGAAGTGGGCCGGCCTATGCGAGATTTAGACTGATAAAAGTTTAGCCTGCAGGGCGGGAACTTCTAGATTGTAAAATCTAACAAATGTAGACGGGGAGGCCCAGCCCGCCGCCGTACAAATGTCATGAATAGAAATTCCGCTAGTCCAAGCCCATGACGAGGCCATGCCTCTAGTAGAGTGGGCTCTGATGCCCAAAGGGCATTGCAGGTCTTTAGACGCATAAGCAGCTGCAATAGCGTCCACTATCCATCTGGACAGAGTGTGTTTCGAGGCGGCGAGACCCTTGGTGCGCCCACCAAACGAAAAGCTGCTCCGAGCGCCTCATGGCGGCGGAGCACGTAATGTAATTTCTCAGCGCTCTGACAGGGCAAAGGAGATTACTGTCAACTTCGCTGCCGGTAGCCGGCAAAGCTGAGAGAGAAATGACCTGTGCTCTGAAGGGTGTGCCCAACACTTTGGGGACATAACCGTGTCTCGGTTTGAGAATGACTTTGGAGTCATTAGGTCCGAACTCGAGACATGCCGCGTTAACTGATAACGCATGCAGGTCACCCACACGTTTGACTGAAGACAGGGCTATCAGAAAAACGGTTTTGAGCGTGAGGTATTTCATATCCACAGTTTCCATGGGTTCAAAGGGATGCGCTTTCATGGCCTCTAAGACCAGGGAAAGATCCCAAATAGGAACCGAGGGGGGTCGCGGGGGGTTCATCCTCCTAGCTCCTCTAAGGAAGCGGATAATGAACTCATTCCTCCCTAATGCGCGGCCCAGCGCCGAGTCGGAAAAAGCTGATATGGCCGCAACATATACTTTGAGCGTGGAGGGGGACCTGCCCATGTCCAACAGCTCTTGGAGGAAACAAAGCACACGCGACACCTCACATGTTTGTGGATCCAGCCCTTGGGCGGTGCACCATTTATTAAACACAGACCATTTAGATGTGTAGAGCCGTCTCGTAGAGGGAGCTCTAGACTGTGTGATCGTGTTCACAACCCCTATTGGCAAGTCAACGGGTATCCGTTGACTATCCATACATGCAGAGACCAGCGCTCTGGATGAGGATGCCAGATCGAGCCGCGGGCTTGAGAGAGAAGGTCTCTTCTCACCGGTATCGGCCAGGGGGGTGTGTCCGCCAGCCGTATTAGATCTGGGAACCACGTTTGATTCTCCCAATACGGGGCTATGAGGAGCACCGTGTGGCGCGCTTCCCTGATTCTCCCGATGACTTGTGGCAGCAGAGAGACAGGGGGAAAAGCGTAAAGCGGGCCGCTGGGCCAGGTTTGGGCCAGCGCGTCCTCGCTCTTGGAAAAGAACCGTGGGCAGTGCGCGTTGTCTTTTGACGCAAAGAGGTCGACTTCCGCTCTGCCGAAACGGCGCCTCAGTGACTGGACTGTTTGGGGATGCAAAGACCACTCCCCCAGGGGAACATTGTCCCTGGACAGTCTGTCTGGACCCTCGTTCAGGAGACCCGGCACATGCGCGGCTCTCAGCGAGCGCAGTGAGTGCTGAGCCCACACAAGGAGGCGTTCCGCCAGGGCGCAGAGTGTTTTGGATCTGACACCGCCCTGACGGTTCACATAGGCTACCACTGACATGTTGTCCGTGTGGACTAGTACATGGTGGCCCTGTAGGTATGGGAGGAAGTGCTTGAGCGCTTTCTCGACCGCCAGCATCTCTAGACAGTTTATATGAAGGTGACTCTCCTGGTCTGACCAAGGGCCATAGACCGGTCTGCCCTCCAATAGCGCTCCCCAACCTAGGTTGGACGCATCTGTCGAGACAACTTTCCGGTGCGAGACAACTCCCATCGTCACTCCCGTGCGATACCATTCGGCTGCTAGCCAGGGCTGCAGGGCTGAAACACAGCCATGATCCACTCTGACTCGTAAGCGGCCGGCCGTCCAGGCTCGGTGAGGCACTCGCACTTTCAGCCAGCGTTGAAGCGGGCGCATGCGCAGTAAGCCCAGCTGGAGCACTGCTGCAGCTGAGGCCATATGCCCCAGGACTCGCTGGAATGTCCTCAGCGGAACCTGACTGCCCGTCTGGAAAGACGCGGCGAGATGTCGAATGCGGCGCGCGCGCTGCTCTGACAATCTGGCCGTCATAGCCACCGAGTCCAGTTCTATTCCGAGAAAGGAAGTCGACTGGCGGGGCAGTAATGAGCTCTTGGTCCAGTTGACCGAGAGACCCAAGCATTCCAGATGGCTGAGAAGCGCTGTTCTGTGAGACAAAAGCTCTGCCTCTGACTGCGCGAGGACTAGCCAGTCGTCCAGATAATTCAGTATCCGCATTCCTTGTCTCCTCAGGGGAGAGAGAGCCGCGTCCATGCACTTCGTAAATGTACGGGGTGCTAAAGATAGACCGAACGGCAGGACGGTGTACTGATATACCCGACCGTCGAAGGCGAATCTCAAGAATGGCCTGTGACGGGGTATTATCTGAATCTGAAAATATGCGTCCTTTAGATCGAGAGAGATGAACCAGTCTCCCGGGCGAATTTGCGCGAGGATTTGTCTGGTTGTGATCATTTTGAACGGCCGTCTCATGAGAGCTTTGTTCAAATGTCTCAGATCTAAAATAGGTCTCAGCGCTCCGTCCTTCTTGGGTACGAGGAAGTAACGGCTGTAAAGCCCGACTCGCTCAGAGAAGGATAAACCTGTTCTATAGCCCCTTTGCGCAGCAGCTTCGCTATTTCTGCTTGAAGCAGGTGCGCTGCTTCTAAAGTCACTTTTGTCTCCGTCTGCGCTAGAATGCGCGGGGTGCGACGAGCGAATTGAAGCGAATAGCCGTGTTATATAGTATTCAGCACCCATTCTGACGCGCCCTGAATAGCTTCCCATGCTTTTGCACGCATAGCTAGGGGTCGAATGGTCTCTGGGTTCAGATCGCCGCGCTGAGCGGGATGGGGAACCTGTATCAGAGAGGATGGGGCGGCGACGCGCCGCCAGTGCTCGAACACGGGGGCTGGAAAACAGTGCTGACTGGCTGTACAGCATATGATGGCTCGATCGCTACGGATGGAGCGCGTTTTGCTGCTAAACACCCCTGGCGCGAGAGCGGCGTGGGGGTTGTCATGTCTGAAAGTGGGTGCGCGTGCTCGTGAGCGGGCGCAGAGTTTACACTTATAACACGGCCAGTGTTTGGGAGCTTTGTAACCCGAGGTAACTGAGTGGCAGAGCAAGCAGCGGGTAGTTGTGAGCACAGGGTTGTGGGCACATTTACTACACTTGGTACTCGAGCGTGTGTCCGCTTTATGAGAGTGCGCTCTGAGCGTGTTACCATGGGGATAGTGTTTGTGTGTAGTGGTGAGCACATTTTCTACACTTATGACACCTTCGGCCAGAGCCGGAATATTTGTGAGCTTTGGAGGATCTGCAACCCGGGGTAACTGTGTAACAGAGCGGGCAGTGGGTAGGTGTGGGCACAGAATTGTGGGCACATTCTCTACGCTTAGCACTCGAGCGGCGCATGCCCGCTATGAGAGTGCGCTCTGTGAGCGTTACCGGGGAGACCGTGTTTGTGTGTAGCAGTGAGCACGTGGGAGTGGGCACATATTCTACACTTATAACACCATTGGCGTTATAGGAAACTGATAGAGCGAATGCTTTGATGGCTCATATGTTTAGACGCTCATAAATACTCAAGCACCATCCTGTGAGCGGGAGGGTGCGAGATGCGGGTTCACTTTCTGTATGTAAGAAAGCTGCCGCGAGCTCGGAGAAGCCAGCAGAAAAAATATATTTATCTGCCGCCAGAGTCGGATTCCAACTCGGGTCTCCCGCGCGGAAGCCTAGTGTTCTGCCACTGAGCCACAGGGGTACACATAAGCTCTCAGTTAGCGCGAGCATATGACAGAGCGTCGTGTTTCGTTTCGGCGTTTGTTTGCAGGCGCGCGTGTATTAAACAGGCTCGTTTACTGCAGTATTAGTATTTCCAGCCGCCTGAACTTTAGAGGGGACTGAGAAATATGTCAGGAACGGAGTTTAGTCCGACCTGGGTGGGACTTCCTCTTTTCGCCGGTGCTCGTGACGTCCGCTCTGATATCCCTTGAGAACGGCGCGGTTGCGCGGCTCGGACAAAGGGAGAGAGAGCGGGAAGATGTCATCATGTGCTGTGACATCGTTAGTTTGCAGACGTGCGTGTATGAAAACAGGCTCGTTTACTGCAACATAGATATTTCTAGTCGCCTGTAGCTTAGGAGGGGACTGAGAAATGGAGGTGGCCGGTAGGTGACGCGCACGACCGAGACGCGGGGTAGCTTTCTTATAACGTAAAGGAAGCCAGCCCGTGACCGCCTACTTCTGACATGCCTTGTGAGCGGCGCGTTTGCGCGGCTCGAACAGAGGGGGAGAGCGCAGGAAGGGCGAGCGTCGTCATGTTTTGCGTAGCGTTAGTTTGCAGGCGTGCGTGCATAAAAACAGGCTCGTTACTGCAATATATGTATTTCCAGTCGCCTGAGCTTAGGAGGGGACTGAGAAATATGTCAGGAATGGAGGTTAGTCCGCTAACACTCTACTCTCCTTTAGCCAGTGATGGGGGGGTAGCTTTCTTGTAACGTAAAGGAAGCTATAGCCCGAGACCGTCCGTTTCTGACATCCCTTGTGAGCGGCGCCGTTTGCGCGGCTTGACAGAGGGGTCTGACGTCATCTGCTTCGTCCCCTGAGGCGACGGCAGTGCGGGCAATGGCTGGCCGCTGCGCGTCGGTGAAGGGCGGGGGAGAAGGAGAGAGCGAGGCTCGCGGGAGGGGCTCCGGCGAGCGCTCAGCTGTCATACCCGGCTCGCTGTACGCAGCCGCCCGGGTAGAAGGCCAGGCAGAGAGCGCAATCACAAGGCGGTCTCCGTCGCTGAGCGTGGCTCTGCACGAGCCACAGGATGAGTGAGGCATTTGAAACAACGCCTCGCGCTCTTTTAGATGCAAAGTGTGTCGCGGGGCGAGCACACAACACACACACATAGAGCAAATAAAGGATATATTCGCCGGATAGCGAAGCAGGCAGGGATAGCTGAAGGCGGCGAAGGCGGCCGGCTTCCTCAGGCAGAATCCTCGGCTTGCAAGGCGCTGGTTTCAACGGCGGCTTCCTCAGAGATCAGCGATGCCTAGAGCTTCGCTGAAGAGACAAAAATCAGTGAAAGCAGCCTCTCAGCCCATATTTATACCCTCTGCCACGCCCCGCCTCGGGCCGTGACGCGTAGGCGCGCTGCTCGCGCTCATTGGGCGTGACGTCACGCCAAGGGCTCAGTGATAGGCTGCTGCAGTTGCCGCAGAGCAGCCTATGAGCACGCTAGATTGCCTGCTCTAGGTCTGCTTGCTGCCGCACTGCGTTGACAAGATATAAAAATTAAGGATAATTTTTTTTTGCTTCATATCTCGAGAAAAGATGACTTTACCCGTAGCGTAAGCTAAACTTACGCAATACGAGAGAACCTCTCGTAAGAGAACTGTAATAATACCAGTTAAAAAACAATGTTAAAGATTTTGCCATGTGATATACTGAATATCTTACATCATTTAGCTTAGATATTCTGTCTTGATGGTTCATGCTGATGAGACCCGTCACCTTGAAAGAACATAGTTTGTCGTCTTCTCTATTTCTTATGCTTTGGCAATGATGTTTTGGTTCCTGTTTTTGAAAAGTATGTCTTACCATGATACTCTGAGAAGAGTTGCTTTTTACACTTACAGTAAGGGGCAAAGTAGCTGGAATAAATATGTCATCTCTGAGCACTTTACAGTCAGCATATAACTGCTGAATTCACTTTTAATGACTTTTAGTAATTTATAGGAGACTTTGAAATGTATTTAGAAGATTATTTCTCCATAACGAAAGCTGGCTGGGAATCTTCCAGTTCCTCCAGGTTGTGATTCTCTCTCACCTCTAAGCAACCCTGGGATCAAACCTCCCATCTCTCACAATGCAAGCCAAGATTACCATCCTGCAGATGCAACAAAATCACACACACAAGACAGCAAAAAAAAAAAAAAAAAAAAGCCTCAGGTGCAAAGTTGATCTATTTGTTTTACTTTGTTCCTTTGACTGTGTCAACGCTTTGAAGTCATCTTTTATTCCAACAGGGTTGATTTTCATTTTTTGCAAGCTATGGCAGGACCACATCATTATTTTCTTACAATGAAAGCAGAAGAAAACAAGATCTTGACAATAACACATCTCTCACTCACTTTTCCTCTCTCGCTGTCCTTCTTCTGCTTTTCTCTCTGTCAGTTCAGACTGCTCTGAAAACTCAGTTATACTTTCAATTATCCTCAACAACAGAGACCTCACAAGTGAGACCAAAAACTGTCAAAGATGTGGCAGTGCGGCTGTCAACTTGAAAATCATTTAGTGTCACTCTCTCTCTCTCTCGGCTCTCTGACATTAGCTGGGACTTTTCTGGGTGTCCGATTTGTGAAGGGCAGCAATGTGCGCTAGAAGAGACGGGAGGAACGAGAAGAATGTTGCTGTTGTTCGTTCTTTGAGCTGTCGCTCTCTGCTAATTAACGGCATTCACAATGAGCACACAATAACGTTCACTTTTATTGTCTGTGTTTGATTATGATGAACATGCTTTTCGGGTCTTCCGGTTCACCTGTTCAGCACTCTACGATTAAAACTCATTCTCTCTTCACAAATGGAAGGGTCTATGTCATTTTGCTGTCAGCTAGACACGAAATATTTCAGCCCACAATCAGCCCCAGCATTGTTTCCAAGAGTTTGTACTTTCAAACTGTTACTAAAACAGAGTTACAGAAACTCAAACACAGTCGAAAGTAGAAATAAACCAATGCATATACACTGGTGACTAATCAGCCTAGAAACACAATAGAAGACACGCCTGACATATCTTGACACAATAAAACATAAAATATTATAACTAGGCGCGTAAGGGCTACAAATCATTTTTCAGCTTAGCATGAAGCTAAATATGCAGACTTTATGAAGTTCAAAACATCACTGTGTAAAAAAAAAAAGATTGCTTTTTAAATGTGGATTTTTATTCAAAAAAAAAAAAAAAAAATATATATTTGGTAGCATACTACACCTGCTTAGAATTGTATACATGTGGGCCTACTGTATTATTGTAAAAATACAACAAAATTCAAATTGACAAATCAGATACAGTATTCCAAGCATCATTGCCAAGCATTTATTGGCTTCAAATTTTGCCTGTAAAAACCGAGCTAACAGTATTATTTACTCTTGTCAGCTCTCTGCAATGATTTTAGAAGTGCAAGGGTGATTGCCATGATGATTTTCCCCAAGCATTTCACTTCCTTAATAAGAAACCTGATTTCAGTTTTTGAAGTAGGGGATTGACCAGTGACGGCTATTCTATAAAGAACAAGCTTTCTAAAAATTACTTATCTCTGCTTACATAGCTGTAGGATGAGTAATGACTTGAGAGACTGGGAGAGTCAGTTGTAACACCATCACTGTATCACAGTTTATTAAGATTTTAATTTTACTGTGAGATGGACAATTAATAATCAAATCAAATCACTGAGTATGTGAAATTAGTGAGGGCTCTCCAGTAAAGTGCAGATGTAATGTGTAAGCAACGGCTCCACCACAATAAGAATAGCAATGCACAGTGAGACATTTAAGATTATTTACAAGTCATTACTTTTACAAATAATGGGAATGGAATTTAAAAAATATATATTGAATATTTTTCTAGTAATCTAGTAATCTAGTAATCGCGTATCTATTTTGATATGTCATATTTTTGTCCTGTGCTATAGTTATCACTATATGTCTAATTTTGAGAGAGAATCCTGCATTTATGTGTAGATGTCACTTCCAAAACATTGCAGCGTGTAATTACCCGTCTGTCCTTTTAGCAGCATAAAAAACAAGACTTTTATTCAAAGGATTATAGCTATATAGCCTCAAAAGCACGAACAAACGATCACTTTACAATCAATAAAAAGCTGTCACTCATCTCAGTTTGCGATCTCACAACGTTCCATTAAAATCAATAAAAGTTGTTTACACACTGCATATTGAATCTTTTACATACATCATGTCTTTCTTTGTTGAGAGGTTTCGCGAGAGTTTTTTGAGCAATGGAGTGTTTGCCAAATCTGTTTGGCCAATAATTTCATATTAGGTAACACTTTATAATAACTGCACGCCATTAATCATTAGTTAAACATTAATAAACAGTTACTTCATCTTGTTATAAACATTAACAAGCAGTTTATGAAGACAGCTATAAATACTTTATTCTTGATTTATAAGCATATCTATAATGTTTAATAATTGTATTTTCATACTTTATTAATGATCAGTTTATAATTTCTAAATGAAATATTGCATTATTTACAAACCAATTATTTAAGACTTGCCAAGATCTAATAAAAGCCCTGATCGGAGTGGAAGGTTGTGTGGTGATATACTGAGAATGCACAAATTTAACGTTACATCAGGCACAAAATTAGTTAAGACATGTGGCAAGCAGGGTGAGGCTGAGAGCCTTGGGAACGGAGCGAGGCCAGCATCACCAGTGCCCGACACTGGTCTCGAGTCTCACGGAAGGAGATCAGAAAGGATAAAAGGGGGAGTGATGACAGTGCAAGATGAGAGAGTGGACCAGGCCTGGACTATTTATGTTGGTGTTTTATTTTAGTTTTAGCGACAGTTGTCTGTGAGGGGCTGCTGCTTTACTTTTGTTTTGTTGTTTGTTTCTTTTACAATTAAAGCATTTCGTTAAACATTCGCCGGTTCCTGCCTCCTTCTTCCCTGACCCTTTAATCCTCATCACACACATGCTTTTTTTGGGGTGATAAATAATGACGCAATTACCACTGGATTGACTATACAGAAAACTGTAGTAAATTACATTGATGTCAGTGAAAAAACTTAAATAAAAGAGCTAGATCTAAGTGCAAGCAATCATAGTAAATCAGATTTAATCGAAATAAATGTAAAACTACAGTATGGATGAGATCAGACCAAGAACAACTGAAAATCATGACTATTTATACAAACTCAAACCAATCAAAGAAATTGATATATGCATTATTATTTATTAATAATATAGTAAAATAAGTATTATATTAATTTACAATTAATATTAAACATAATTTAATATAAATGCATACATATAAATGACTAAGCTTACGTGTTTTCTTTTTAGCTCTTTGTGAACCTATATAAATTATTTAAATTCAGATTAACTTGCATTGATATAATCAGATATTTTTTTTCAGCTGCCTTCTCAAACTTTCACAGCAGGAGTAGTTTATTCTTGCCTTGTAATGCGTTTGAATTCATGATTTTATTTTTAAAAAAATCTTCATTTCATAACGATCTCTTAATCTTTAGCAGAGAAGTGAATTGCGCTGTAAAAGTATTTGGGTGCTCAAGCCCCTGCCCTATTTCAAAATGAATCAAAAGTGCCCTTCTCAAACAAATATCAATGATAATATTGTGGTCAATAAAACAAAATGGATTTGATTATAATTAACATGACAATGTGTACATAACGCGTTGCTATTGCGTCACTTGCGTCAAGTTGAGTCTTGCTTCGGTCTTGACTGACGGGGTCAGTCTCCATTTTCGAGGGTATAAAACTCCGGAGCAGTGTGTGGACGGCAGGCATAACCGTAGCAAAAGTTATGCGTTTTAAAATGAAAATGAAAAATCCCACAGTCTGCTCAGGAACCGATGCTCTCGAGACAAATATGGTTCATTCAGTGAGTAGGCCTATATGGCTCGACGGCAAGAAAAAAAATAAACCAAACAATTGTTAAACTTTTTTATATATATATATTTTTTTTTTTTATTTAATAAAATGTAGTGTCGTTTCAATAAAAAATCCACATATCACATTTTTTTATTAATTGAAGCCTGTTTGTCATGTATAATACACCAACCAATCGTGATCTGGCACAAGTTCAAATTTCATTGGACAATGTGAAGTGGAGCGGTCATTTTCCGGTCATTTATAAATAAATCTTTTGAAAATTACATGGACAGACAAATTTACATTTATGAAGCGATCTGAATCTGCATCGTTGAACTACTGAACTAAAACCAGCACCAAAAGTAGCATTGATGGTAAGTAGTATTCAAGTCACTTGTAGCATATTGATACACTGTTTACCATTTGATGAAACTGTCATACTTTGTTTGGAGCCCAGGCCTGCAGGCCTATTATGTGTAATGTAGGCTGACAACAACACGCGAAATGGTGACTTTATTATTTTTACATTTTTGATAATTTTGCAACAATAGTATAATAGTACAGTACTACTGGTCAAAAATTTGCACACACATTACAATTGTTTTTTTTATTTTATTAAAGAAGTCCCTCATGCATTGAGTCTGCATTTATTTGATCAAAAATACATATATATATATATATATTTATTTTTATTTTTTATTATTATTATTTTTTTTATTATTATTACAATTTAAAATAATGGTTTTCTATTTTAATATACTTTTTAAAATCATTTATTTTCGTGATGCAAAGCATATATATATATATATATATGCCCCTTTTTTACATTTGAGCCCCTGCCCCTGAGGAACTCTCTGCACGTCCCTGGTGTGTAAAGTTATAGTAGTGGTACAAATGATGACATAGCCAATACTTTTAACACAAAGCAATACCATTCATGGTAAGACAGGATGTAAGATGTGTAAACAAGCAAAAAAAAAGATTTATAATTGGATCAAATTGATTGGATCAATTTGATCAAATTTATTTTGAAATGCTCAACAACTCTACTGCTTTTTCTTTATTTCTCATATTCAAAGAGAATATCTCAGTTCACTGTTGTAAATCCAACAGTGCTGATCAATTTCCCTTTCACATTCTGTCCCCCATTCCCAATCAATGATTTCCTCTCCTCACATCCTTTCCCATGACTCAAGTAGACCTACATCAATACCCATCATCCAGAGATTATATATATTAAAAATAATTTAAAAGAGAGAGTGTCAGCTCATGGGAGAACAACACATTGAAACTACACCTTGTGCCCAAAATTAAAGGGATTTTGCAAATGATCCAAAATTATTTAAAACTGCTATAAAATGATCCCACCTGCACACAGCTATAAGAGGAGAGTCACCTTGCACAAACCGCTCCACATATGCTAGAGTTTAATTAACTAATACAAAATATTCATCAGGCCTTGTGGTGAGCCATGTGCTACTGAATAAATGAAAGTTGGGTAACATTTTCTATGTCCATGCTTATAATGAATTATAGCTGCATTTATACTTATTTATAAGTAAGTATTACTAATCTGTAAATATATGTATAAAGTCTCATTAAGACCTTTACTCCATTATAAGAACAGTTTATATATATATATATATATATATATATATATATATATTATAATTACTTATAAGTCATGCATTTGCATGCTCATAATCCATTATGCACTGATTCATAAATGATCAAATATAAAACAGTTCCAGAGACACTAATTTGTTAAAATCTTTATCTCCTCAGCCATATGCATGATATTGCTTATTGATATTTGTAACAATATAACAAATTATATTGTTTGAAATTATACTTTAAAAATATTGCTGCAGTGTTTTGATAGTAAGTAACAAAAAAAAAAAAGATTATTTTTTACATTGTATTAATGATTTTTTTTATTATTTTTTATTACAGGAATTCTTGTTCATTAGTTATATTTACAAATAAACAATTTAAAATAGATTAATGTGCACCTATTCATGATTTCTTAACATTTGCTTTAGGTAAATTGCATTCTATGTTTTCACTTTACTTAAAACCATCAATGATGCATGTTAGTAACTGTATTATCATGCACAATAAGAACAACTCGGCTATTACAATATTCACTTATTTGACAGAAACAAATCTGAATTACTAAAAGTCATTGTAACTTATAAATACATTCATGGAACCATTCGACTATTAATACTTATAAATCAGTGTATAATGGATTATGAGCATGCACATTGAAAAAGCAAATGAATGACTTATAAATATAATATACATGAAAGTAACTGTTCTTGTAATGCAGTATTGTCAGACTGTGGTTATCTCAAGAACAGACTGAAGAATCGGTTTAAACATGCAAACTCAAACTTTAAGGATAACTCTCTGGAACATGCTGACAGGCAAAACACATATTAACGCAACAGAAATCAGACAAAGGCTGAAAGAAATGGTGCATCTTAAATAACAAACAGAAACAAGATCATTAATCATACACAGCTGGGACAAATGAACTCATAATGAAGGTAACCATAGAAACAAATCAGTGGCGGGAAAAGAACAAAGGGAAACAGGAACCAATCAAAACACAAACAGGAAGTCCAAACATGAACTAACATGTGACAAGTATAGGTCTTAAAAAGTCTTTATAAATGCTAGTGCAGTGTTTCAGTTTTTGTGAATGTTTTTAGTAATTGTTGGTTTGGTGTGTTTGAGTGCTCATTGTTACAATTACACAGCAAAAGTTCAGTGACATTTTTATTTGTGCATGGTAGAAAGCAAATACTGATACTGACATAATGACATACAATAAATATGGAAAATTTAACTACACAATTCAGGGAGCACGCCAAAGAGTATAGAAGTACCAAGAGGCGAAACTCCGTTGCAGTTTTGGCAACAATCGCTAGACGGCGCTGCTGTCGCCATTTTGGACTGAACCAACGGCTTTACCGTTAGCACAACCATAGATATCATATAACGAAGGCTAGATGTCTCGTCCGCGCTGCTGGCCAATGGAGGTCGACGTCCGCACACGGCGGCCATCTTACCACAGGGTGCTCGCTCACTCGTAACATGGTGCATGTACTTTTAAATAACCATAACTTGCTCAATTTTCTACCGATTTTCAAACGGTTTGGTTTGTTATAAACGTCAGAGATGTAGCTATGACACTGCATACATTTGAATAATTATAACAATGGACTTCCATATGAAAGAATTATAGCCACGTTAATAACGTTTGAAAGAAACCAAACCGTTTGTAAATCCGTCAAGATTTCAGCGAGATAAGAGGATTTGTGTGCGTGCTGATCACTCACCTTGATTCACAGCTTCCCTGTGGTAAGATGGCCGCCGGTGATGCCGGAAGTGACTCCGCCGTAAGACATCTAGCCTTTATTATATGATATCTATGAGCACAACTACTGTATACAACATTAACATTATGTCTGGAAATAATTGGAAACAAAGACAACAGTGTTCTGCCATCAACTGCAACAACTACCAGTGTACAACCAATTAACCCTTTAACTGTCACACCCCCAAGTTTGTGTTTATTAAAATGTACAAATTTAAAAATATAATTATTTATATTTTATATAAAATATATATATTACAAAATATATTTTACTCTATAACTGCAAGAAAATGAAAGCAAAAAATCTAGCACACACACGCAAGGTCTCTCGCTCCCTCACCCTTTCTGCCGTCTGCTCTACACGGTTTGGAGCTGCGCGCTCTTGCTCGCTCGCTCTAGAATCCGGGAGATTTTAGCTAATTTGCGGGCATCAGAGAGCCGCTATCAATATGCGGGAGACTCCCGGAACTTCCGGGAGACTTGGGATGTCTGCTATAGAGATATTAAAAACTAGAAACTACTATTTAGTTCCCTTAACCGCTTTTGAATTGGAACCGGTATCGTTCAATTCTATGACAGCTGTGTTGCGGAGCTGCAGCTCTGCGCATGGGTGCGTTTGTTGCAATGGAACGTTCTATTGAGTTTCGCCTCTTGGTACTTCTATACTCTTTGAGCAGGCTTCACAGTGAACTCCGAGAAAATGCTACGCGTGAGCAAACAGTTTGTGAATAGGCTGCTACAAATGATGGCCGTGAAAGAGACTGTAAACGCATTGAATAGGATATGTTTAGTTGGTGAATAGCAGCTACTATTACACAGTAGCGATAATGTGAAGCGCACCAGAATAAAAGATAAAATTCAGAAGTAAACAGTGTAGCTGACTTACAGATTCAGTTAACATCCACAAATGAATAAGTGCGGCGATTCAGGGATCAGGCTACACAGTGAACTCCGAGAAAACGCTACGCTTGAGCAAACAGTTTGTGAATAGGCTACTACAAATGATGGCCAAAAGCCAATGTATGCTTCTTTTACCGATATATTTAACAATATATTTTGCATTTCTAATCCAAACAACGTCAAACTTGGCACTGCACTTACTCGTGCCCGTAGCAAGACACCTGTCAAGTTTGAAATCCATCCGACTAATGGTTCGAGAGATATGCGAATAACAGACACACAGACAGAAAGACGTTCCTGTAATTTATAGATAGATATTTATAGAATAGTAATACTTACTCATAAATAAGTATAAATGGAGCTATAATTCATTGTAAGCATGGACTTCATAGAAAGTGTTACTGAAAGGTGCTTAGCAGTAGGGATGGAAATAGTGTAATAATTCCATTTCTTAATTATTTGAAATTGAGGAAGATATATATATATATTTTAAACATAAATGCAATTTTCTTTTCTGGGATAAAATTCAATATAGTAAAACAACAAATAATTAATTCAACAAGTAATTCATTGATATTATAACATACAACTGATAAATATTTAATTACACATTGTCAGATGAAGATCCAGTCAGATTCATTTAAGTTTCACAAACCTTTAGTACAACATAACACCTTGACAATTCTGGTTTATGGCAGATAAAAAAAAAATAAAAAAAAATATTGAATTTTGGTTGCAAAAATGACATTTGTAAGTCAGTTATTTTTACTGAATCACAATTAGATTAAGTAAAAGCTGACTTACAAATGTAATTTTCTCAAGATTCAGACTTCACAAGTCATGATGTGTGCTTTTTGTTCAGTAAAACTAAACACCTCAAAATTCCTTAGCTAACAACCAAACTTCTCTGGCTGTGCTATTTATATTTATTTCTTTGATTCACTGAGGTATGATGTCACCATTTTCACAAATTTGTATAGTTTACACAGAGACGATAATTTAATAGTTTTCAAAAACTTGCACCTTGAATCCCCTTTCAGGCCCCCAAAATGCCGTTGTCATGTCAATGAACAGCCAAAACACATAAAAAGTTTTCCGTTTTCAGTTGAAAATGGTGAAACGAACCAACCCGATCTCACAGCAATTTGTATGAATTTTACGAGGTGGCTAATTCGTACGAATTCATACGACCTCACTCGTACGAATTTGTAAAATTTTTGCTAAATCGTACATATTTTACGAGTTGCCCAATTTGAATGAATTCGTACGAATGACCTACCCCTGACCCCGTCCCTAAACCTAACCGTCACTGGGGTTTAGACAAATCGTACGAATTTGTATGAGTGAGGTCGTACGAATTCATATGAATAAGTCAAATTTTACTCACTTGTACGAATTTGCACGAATTGGTCATGAGATAACGTTGAACGAACCGGCTCACAAGAGTCATTAGTTTGGGAATTTGACTTCTCTGGTTGCGCTGCATGTTTCATTCTGTGCTGCGTTTCCCAAAAGCATTGTAAGCCTAAGTAGATCGTAAAAACGATCGTACGACTGATCTTAATATTACGGTCTGTTTCCCAAAAACATCGTAACTTAAGTAGCACTTGAAAATCATTGTAGATCTACGAGTGCTCTGGAGTAATCGTAAATCCCTAAGTGCGTTGTAAGAAGACAAGAGTTATGAGGTCACCTGCAGGACAACCGGCAAATTACACCTTTAACTTTATTCAAATGCAATGTGATTATAATATAAGGTTTTGATTGTACTTTATTGTACACTTTATTACTTTATTATTATTATTATTTTTGGTTAAATGAATGTATAAATAAAATAATTTAAAAGGTCAGAAAACAAAACCAAAAAATAGAAATAATTGAATCTAATAATTTTAATAAAAATTAAACGAATGAACAAAACAAAAAATAAAATATGTGGTATGCTTCAAAGACTGGGAAAAATAGGAAAATATCTGACAATGACTTGCTGATATGCACGAAAACCAGCCATGTATTGGGCATTTCTTGGTTGGCCATCATGTGGTCCCATGCCATCTTTGTCCTCCTAGTCCACCACCACCTCTTCATCTTATTCCTCCCTGTTAAGTAAGGACACTCTCATATGCCCTGACAACAACTACAAACATTCTCAAACTGCTGAGGTGTTGTGGCTGCAGTCTGGACAACAGAAGATGGAGGCTGAGGCCTGGGAGGGTTGTTTGGAGGACTAGGAGATGGTAGGTGCTGGGAGATGGCAGATGAAACTGATGAAGGACCTGACTC
Source organism: Leuciscus leuciscus (assembly GCF_965113295.1). Taxonomy (NCBI): domain Eukaryota; kingdom Metazoa; phylum Chordata; class Actinopteri; order Cypriniformes; family Leuciscidae; genus Leuciscus; species Leuciscus leuciscus. The sequence continues at coordinate 23,502,683 of NC_138726.1, read as the reverse complement.
AGGCTCAAGCTGTGTTACCCCTACTCCTCCATGGATGTCAATACCACCACAAATGCCATCTGAAGCACTTGTGCCAAGCATTGACAAGGCCTTTTCTTCCTCTGCTGTGAGAAGGGAGGACTCATTGGTCCCTTCACCTGTTTTATTAAATGTTGTCCTCCTTTTAGCAAGGCTGGCAAAGTCCTGCCACTTCTTCCTGACCTCCTTCCCTGATCTTCTAATGCCACTACTTGCAATCAGTTTTCTAGCAAAATCCCAGATTTTCAGTTTTTGTTTATTTGTATGACTTCCTTTAAACCTGCTGAAAATAATGTTTGTATAGCTTTTAAAAAAAAAAGTATTTCTTAGATTTTTTTGGTTCAGCCATTTTGCTGGTGTAGGTTTGCTGGTAAACACTTTGTGCTTTTGTAGATTCTTGGCCTCGTAGAAAATGCACATCAGTTGAAAACAATAAGGTTAAACATTTCAAAATACAAGCGTGTGCTACAATTACGAGCCATTCTACAAGGTGACATTTCAGCACTTGACAAATGCACAGCGACTCTTAAGTAGCACATAGAACGCATTCTCGCGCATTCATGTTAAGTGCGTTTTTGGGAAACGCGCGTGAAATTGCGGCAAGCGTTCGTAACCTTGCACGTAGAGAGCGCTCTTAAGAGCTAAGATACATCGTTATCGAGAAACTCAGCCCTGAATAGTAATGCATTTTCAATGTATTTTAGTTCCCTTTCAAGGGAACTCGAGCTGCGTTTGAGATGCGGTGGGAACGCCCTGTGTGATTGCGTCGTGAAGCACGTGTATAATCAGTCCAATGGAAAGACGAGACGTCATAGGCGGGTGACGTCATCAACCAGGAAACTATAAAGGCACCCCCTGACACAGATCGCGTTAGCTTCTGTGCCTTCAGCAAGCGCTCTCTGTATATCTGTCCTTGTCTATTTACTGTTGTCTGTCAGAGTTCAAGCACACATAAAAATAAAAATAAAAAAAAATAAAAAAATAAATAAATCTGCGGCGCTCCAGAGGTTTCTTCCTCGCCGGTCCAATGTCCCAGAGACTGCTGTTTCTTATTGTTAAATCAGAGCTTCGGCCGTCTACGAGCTCCTCACAGCAGCACAGAGTGCAACAAAAGCAGAGCGTCGCCACTCGTTGCTCCTCCACAACCTGTTAAAAAAATCCAAGCCAGTTAGGGGTAGACAGGATCTGATGACCGTCATCTCTAAGAGAGCTTGGACTAAGAAGAAGGCTGTCAGGCTTCTGAGGGTGGTCCCCTCCGGGGAGGGACGGTTTCGAAGAACCGTTCCTCCTCGGCACCCTCTGGGGGGCAATTCTCCGAGGAGAGTTGCAGCTCTGCCACTTCGGTTGTTCCCTGCCAGTTTGCCGTTTCAGGGCACCGAAGTGTCAGTGTCCCCATACGATCCTCCGAGGAGGGTCGTAGAACGGTCAGTTCGGTTGCTCCCTGCCGGTTCGCCATTTCAGGGCACCGAAATGACTGTTCAACCAAATCCAGAGGCCAGTCTCGAGAGACTGGTTCCCTTAGCGGAATTTCTGGTAGCGTGGAAACTTCTACCAAATATTTTGCAGTGGGTCCTAAATGTAATAGAAAAGGGTTACAGAATTCAGTTCGGTTCTCGTCCGCCCAGTTTCAAGGGGTACTTTCCACAGTGGTGAACTCCGAGCAGGCTATGGTTATGGAACAGGAAGTACTGATGCTTCTAAAAAAAGGGGCTATAGAAAGGGTTTCTCCTCCCAGCAGAGAGTCAGGGTTTTACAGCCGTTATTTCATTGTTCCAAAAAAGGATGGGGGGTTGCGTCCTATTCTAGATCTGCGTCAATTAAACAGCAGAGTTCAGAAACTCAAGTTCAGAATGCTTACGCTCAAACAGATTGTGTCACAGAATCAGTCTGAGGACTGGTTTGTCACAATAGACTTGAAGGACGCGTACTTCCATGTATCTATCCATCCTCATCACAGGAAGTTCCTGATGTTTGCTTTCGGGGGCGAAGCATACCAGTATCGGGTTCTTCCCTTCGGCCTAGGTTTATCACCCTGCACCTTTACAAAATACGTGGATGCAGCTCTGGCTCCTCTGAGACTCCAGGGCATTCGCATATTAAACTATCTAGACGATTGGTTGATTCTAGCTCAGTCAGAGCAGATGGCAGTTCGGCATCGAGATGTCGTTCTGTCTCACATAAAGAGGTTGGGGTTGCGGCTCAACGCCAAGAAGAGTGTGCTCCTCCCAGCTCAGAGGACCACTTTTTTAGGTGTAATTAGGATTCGACAACAATGCAAGCACGTCTGTCTCCTGCACGTATTTCTGAGATTCTCACAGCCGTAAAGGGGGTAAAACTAGGCCAGTCACTCACTGTGAAACAGTTTCAGAGACTGTTGGGGTTCATTGCAGCTGCTTCCAACGTAATAACTTTTGGCCTTCTGTACATGAGACCTCTGCAGTGGTGGCTCAGGACCAAGGGGTTTTCTCCGAGGGGAAATCCATTTCGCACGATCAAGGTCACGCGGCGATGCCTTCGTGCCTTGGTCATGTGGAAGAAACCTTGGTTCCTCGCCCAGGGCCCAGTGCTGGGGGCTTCTTGTCGACGCGTAACGCTTTCGACGGATGCTTCCCTCACGGGATGGGGGGCGGTCATGAGTGGCCGCTCGGCGAAAGGTCTTTGGCAGGACCATCAACGTTGCACATAAATCAGCTAGAAATGATGGCGGTATTCCGAGCTCTCAAATACTTCCTGCCAGACCTGAGAGGTCACCATGTGCTTGTCCGCACGGACAACACATCGTTGGTCTCTTATATCAACCATCAAAATGGTCTGAGGTCACGTCATTTATGCAGGCAGGCCCATCAGATCCTCCTATGGGTCCAGGGGAAATTGCTGTCACTGAGGGCGGTATATATTCCGGGGCATCAGAATCTGGGAGCGGATATCCTGTCGAGGCAGGGGCTGAGGCCCGGGGAGTGGAGACTTCACCCCGAGGTGGTGGAGCTCCTTTGGGAGAAATTTGGTCAAGCTCAAGTCGATCTGTTTGCATCATCAGAGACGTCACATTGTCCCATGTGGTTCTCCCTAACCCCTCTCTCGGGTCTGGCCTTGACGAGGCGAGGGGGCTTGCGTGTTCCAGTGAACCTGGAGAGCGATACCGCCGGGAGCTCGCTCCTGGTAGGGTCACCCTAGGCGGGCCGGTCTCCAGGGTAGGTTCCAGACAAACAAAGACCCCAGCATGTCGGTACGCTGTGAGGTGGCAGCCCCACCAACCGACTATCCTGCGGAGGGCTAACAACCCACCCAGGAGAAACCCTTTTGTTACGAAACCGATCAGAGAAAGTAGCCGGACTGCCAAACACGGTAACGGACCCCAGCCTGCCCCCGACCAACGAGTACAGATCAACCTTCGTCGCAGGACCCGAGTCGCCACATGGAATGTCCAGACACTCCTTCGCCCCGGAGCTGCCACCCTGCTGTCCCGAGAGCTCTGCCGCTATAACATCTCCTTGGCAGGGCTCTGTGAAGTTCGATGGCACGGCAATGGCGAAACAACAGCAGGCGACCATTGCTATTTCTGGAGTGGCCCCGAGAGACGGACAGGCCTTTATGGCGTGGCACTTGCCATCCCAAAGGCCCTCCGCAAGTCCCTCATCAGCTGGACACCCCTGAGCGACAGATTACTGTCGGCCCGCTTTCTCCACCAACACGGCAAGATGACAGTAATCGTTGCTTATGCCCCCACCGATGTCGCTGATGAGGATGCGAAGGATGCCTTCTTTGACCAACTCCATCAGGCTGTTGGCCAAGCCTCACCACACGACATCACCATCATCCTCACCGATGCCAACGCCACTCTGTCTAGCAGTGATCGGTCCACAGGCTCACCTGTCGGCACAACCTTTGCTGACAGGTCCACAAACGACAACAGTAACCGCCTTCTCCTTCTCTGCCACCACAACAACCTCTGCATTGCTGATACCTGGTTTCCCCGGAAGCTTATCCATCACTGGACATGGTACAGCCCAGATGGCAGAACCAGGAAAGATCTGGACCATATCCTCATCTCTCGACGCTGGAAGCCGTTTGTCACCAACTGCCGTGTGTACCGAGGAGCAGAGCTTGGCAACACAGACCATCGCCTGCTGGTGGCCCAGCTCAAGTAAAGCTGCGAGCCAACCAGCACACCAAGACTCAGCCTCGCCTGGACTCCTCCCTACTCAGTGATCCAAACATCGCCACAGACTTCAGTTGCGCCATCCGCCGCACTTTTGATAACCTGGCTACCGAAAAGGTGAACAACTGGCAGACCTTCAAGGAAAGTGTCATCCAGTCAGCTCACAATGTCTTCGGATGCTTTCGACCTTCCCCGAAAAAGCCTTGGATATCGGAGAGGACACTTAACATCATCGACCGGCGGCGTGAGGCCCGGCTCCGAGGTGACCTGACGGAGTATCAGCGACTGAACCGCCAGCGCAATGTGGCTATAGCCGAGGATAGGGAGAAGTTCTGGCAAGCAGAAGCTAAACACCTAGAGTCCGCGGCCAATAACAACAATATGAGCCGTGTCTTCAGTCTGCTGCGCCAAGCCCGTAATGGCCCACGCATCAAGACAGCCCTGGTGAAAGATTCTGATGGCAACCTTATAGCAACTGAAGCAAACTGCCTCGAACGCTGGAAAGAGCACTTCAGCCTCCTCCTGCAGCACGGTACCTCCCCGGCTGATCCCGCCATCTCATCGGCCACTAACGCTGCAGCCCCTAGTGCTGTCTGCAGTACAGACCCTGTCACACCTGAGGAAGTCAGAGCCGCTCTGGAAAAACTTAACAACAGGAAAGCCCCCGGCATCTGTGCAATAACCGCTGAGATATTAAAATCAGGTGGTGAAAGCATTGTCGAGTGGCTTACCCACATATTCAATGAGGTGTGGGAGACAGAGAGGCTTCCCAGCGACAGGACCAGAGGAGTCATCTTGCCCTTCTGGAAACATAAGGGTGACAGGCTAGTCTGCGGCAACCACAGAGGCATTACCCTTCTCTCCATCCCCGGCAAGCTCTTTACCAGGATCTTGCTCACTCGTGCTCTCCCAGCCATCAGAAGCAGCCGCCGTCCCCAGCAGGCTGGCTTCATGCCTAACCGCTCCACAATAGACCAAATCTCCGCCGTTCGCTTGCTGATAGAGAAGACCTATGAATTCCGTAAAGATCGCCATCTTTACATCGGGTTCATAGATCTGAAGGCTGCCTTTGACACCGTTTGCCACACTTCACTGTGGAGTATTCTACATGCCCTTGGAGCACCACTCAAGATTGTTGCCCTGTTCAAGCTGCTTTATAGCAACGCTCAGAGCTGTGTCCGCATCAACGGCAGAGACTCAGACTGGTTTCCCATCTCCAGTGGCGTTCGCCAGGGCTGCGTGGCTGCTCCTGACCTCTTCAACTGCATAATTGACCATCTGATGTCCAGGGTTTGTGAGCGGGTCCCCGGAGTGTCCTTCGGCAGTTACCACCTGACTGACCTGGAGTACGCTGACGACACCATCCTGCTCAGCACGTCCTACAGCCAGCTGAGAGACGCTCTGGGTATATACAGTGAAGAGGCTGAGAAGCTTGGCCTTCAGGTGAGCTGGACGAAAACCAAGTTCATGTATGTCGGTGACAGACCGCATCCACCTTCCCTGCGGCTTGGCAATAACATTGTAGAGCCTGTCAAGAACTTTGTGTATCTGGGATCCATAGTGACAGACAACAGGGACCTAAAACCAGAGATTAGCCGCAGAAGAGCCCTGGCTGCGTCAGCCCTGCAGTCCCTCTGGAAACCACTCTGGCGGCACCAGACCATCTCACGCAAGACGAAGCTCCGGATTTACAACTCAGCAGTACTCTCCATCCTGCTTTATGGCTCGGAGACTTGGCCCTTAAATAAGACACTGGCTGCAAGATTAGATGGCTTCGATAGCAGGGCTCTCAGAACCATCGAGAACATCAGGTGGCCCCAGCGGGTTTCCAATCAAGTGCTTAGAGCCCGCACGTGCCAGCCCAGAGCATCCTGCCTGGCTGCGCAACGTCGCACCCGCTGGTTCGGCCATGTCCTCCGGCTCCCTCCTGACCATCCGACGAGAGCCATTCTCCAGTTTGATCCGAGGGCCGCAGGCTGGCGACGACCACGAGGTAGACCCCGGACCCGATGGCTTGACGTCCTTGCGGGCGACCTCCAACAACATGGAGTTGCTGTGGAGGATGCAGAGCAGCTGGCACAAGACCGTCAGCACTGGAAACAACTGGTTCATCTGGTCGGCTCTACGCACAGGGATGGGACGCCTCCCAACCCATTGCAGGAGCCAAAATAGAATAGAATAGGTTCTCCCTAACGCACCCAGCTCCTCTCGGACTGGATGCGATGGTGCAGGTGTGGCCGAGGTTACACCTGTATGCATTTCCCCCGATATCAATGCTTCCGGGTGTTCTGGAGAGGGTTCGCCGGGAAGGGGTCCGTCTGTTACTGGTAGCCCCTCACTGGCCGTCTCGAGTGTGGTTCTCGGACTTAGTGTCTCTTCAGGACAGCTCTCCCCTGGAGATTCCTGTCAGGATGGACCTGCTATCCCAAGCAGGGGGCACAATATTTCACCCCAATCCGGAGTTGTGGAAACTGTGGGCCTGGCCTCTGAGGGGGCCCGGCTTATAGAATCCGGTCTCTCGACTGAGGTCGTTGAGACCATTCTCCATTCCAGAGCACCTTCCACGAGAAAACTTTATGCACTGAAATGGAAATTATTCTCTACCTGGTGTGGTGCACGTCACCTAGATCCTGTTAACTGCCCTGTTGGTTCAGTTCTTGATTTTTTGTAAGACCGTTTCTCTGCTGGATTATCACCTTCTACCTTGAAAGTATATGTGGCGGCTATATCGGCCTACCACACCCCTCTGGGGGGCACTTCTCTTAGGAGAGATCCTCTAATTATTCGTTTTCTCCGTGGTACATTGAGGTTTACATTTACATTTAATCATTTAGCAGACGCTTTTGTCCAAAGCGACTTACAAATTGGGACTAAATTAAGCAAGTCATCGTGAAGAGGCAAAAAACAACGCAAGAAGTGCTCAAAATACGAAGTTCAGGCATTATTCAGAGTAGCATAAGCCCGATAAGCGAGAATTTACAACAAAAAAAAAAAAATATATATATATTTTTTTTTTTTATGAGGTTAAGTGCTCACGGAAGAGAAGAGTTTTCAGCTCTTTTTTGAATGTTGTCATGGATTCTGCATTCCGGATGCCGGTGGGGAGATCATTCCACCAGCATGGAACTGTGAATGAGAATGTTCTGGAAAGTGATTTTTTGGCTCTCTGTGATGGTACCACGAGACGTCGCTCGTTGACCGACCGAAGGCGTCTGGTAGGGATGTAGACTTGTAGGAGTGAGTGAAAGTAGGAGGGAGCTGAGCCTGTGACAGATCTGTAAGCAAGCGTCAGTGCCTTGAACTTGATGCGAGCAGAGAGAGGTAGCCAGTGCAGTGAGATGAACAAAGGAGTGACGTGGGCCCTCTTGGGCTCGTTGAAGACAAGACGAGCTGCAGCGTTCTGAATCATTTGTAGAGGTTTAGTTGCACATGATGGAAGTCCAGCCAGAAGAGCATTGCAGTAGTCAAGCCTAGTAATGACCAGGGCCTGGACGAGAAGTTGTGTTGCATGCTCAGTTAGGAAAGGCCTGATCTTCCTGATGTTGTGCAGCGCAAACCTGCATGGTCGAGCTGTCTTTGAAATGTGATCTGTGAGAGGTTGAGACCTGCATTGCACTCTAGAGCACCGGCTTGGGATTTGGCCATTGTACTTGAGGGTCTGGCCATGGCTCCCTTCGAGCCCATTGAAGAGGTTTCAGAAAAGTTCCTCACTCTAAAAACTTTATTTCTTCTCGCTATTTCTTCTATTAAGAGAATTGGAGATTTGCAAGCCTTGTCGGTTGCTCCTTCATGTTCGGAGTTTGCACCTGGTATAGTGAAGGCATTTCTTCACCCTAGACCGGGTTACATCCCTAAGGTCCCTACTAATGTTGCGGGGCCAATAGTGCTGCAGGCCTTTTATCCTCCGCCATTTAACCCTCTGGGGACCAAAAACGCGCCCGCGCGTTTTGCTCGTTTTTTTTTTTAGCAATGAAAAATAAACACAAAATGCTCTGTTAATTTTGATCTTTCATTTTCGTGTAATACATCAATCGATCCTGTTCAGTTTCTATTTTTTTTCTGTATACTCACAATACAAATAAAGTGTTTTGCTTTTTGACAAATAAAGAAAAACTAACATGATGCTATTTCTGCCTTCTCTCTGTCAGTAAACTCCCATTTGAAACGCGTTCGATAACTCCGCGAAAATTCAGTCAAACAGGCAAACAGACCCACGGGCATAAAGCTTGAGATCGCAGCTTTTAAATGAAGTAATTTATATAAAAAACAAATATTATCAGCTTCTGTAATCTGTATAAAAAGAGAGCGACTCCAGTCGAGCTCATTAGGAGCCATTCAAAAGTAATTTGACCACGCCCCGGAGAGCGCGTGCTATTCAAACGCAAATTCTGAGAACCATTTCAGTCTGTGAAACGCCCCCACATCAGCTGTAAACAAAGAGGCATAATATAGCCTACCTTATGGAGAAAATTTTCCGTGCTGATATGAGGAGCAGATCCCGCTGAGGAGTGAGGTAGGCTAAGTTATCCTTTCTCAAGTGTTAATGTGGAATAACGTTATGGAATAACGTTGTAGGCTTATGTAAACAAAAAGATGAATCGCGTTTCTATAATATGAATAGCGTTTCTGTGAGATGAATGAAGGGTACATATTTGTAAAGACTGTTTAGCCTAAATATGAATCGCGCGTCTGTGTGTGAAAGAATAAACTGCTTTTACAGTTACAGTTACTGCGTTACAGTCAGGCGAAGTATGAAAGACAACATTTTGTTGACTAGATTTGGGTACAGTTTTTACTGTAGAATATACTGTCACATCAAATAAGCTTTTCTGCTCATATATATAAAATACTATTTTGTCAAAAATAAAGTCATAGACTAAGATGTTCCAATGTTGGCTATATTCAAACTAATGAATACATATGATAAAATGTAGGCCTATAATCTTTTTTTTTTTTTTTTACAAAGAAAGAGTACTTTTTTTGCAGAAATATTGCTGAAATTGTAATTATTGTTGTAATTGTAACCTTTTTAATAAAATAGCAAAACATATTTACAAGATAGATGTAAGCAAAATCTTAAATGGTCAATATAAGTCTTCTTCTAAATATATAGGCTATTTTGTCCTTGCATTGTGGCTCAGTCAGTGTCACACCTGAATGAATGGCTAATTATGCAGAGTCATTATGCAGAGTGGGTGGGACTGGGTAATCTAAGGTGTAAACTACTCCTCCCCCTCGCATATTGGCTTTCCAAGCAAAACCTGTTTTACACCATTTAAATCAATGTATTTTTTTTTTGTGAACGATAAAGCAAGACTATTTTCACATAATTTTGAAGCTAGAACTCCAAGAGAAAACATCCATTAGTCAAAAGTCTTGTGGGCACATATTTTGTATGAGTTTTGTGGTCTTATTTCAGCAACTTTCATTTTTATTTTTTTAAATAACCACGCATAAACATTATTCTCTTAAAAATACAAACATCTACATACATGTTGCTCGCATATTATGGTAGGCCTGTTTGTGCTATATAGAGTGAATTTACACCTTTGCCATTAACATGTTTATAAATAACTGAAAAAAGCACAAATGTCAGAGCATGTCAGAACATCTCAAGGGCCCCAAAAACAGCTTGGTCCCCAGAGGGTTAATACCCCAGATCAGGAAAATCTTAATCTGTTATGCCCTGTGCGTGCTTTGGATGCTTACGTCCACAGAGCTGCCCTGTGGCGTAAATCAGAACAACTGTTTATCTGCTTTGGGTCAACTAGGAAAGGTTGCCTTGCTTCTAAACAGGTAATGAGCAAGTGGGTAGTTGAGGCTATTTCACTGGCTTATGAAGCGGCCGGACAGCCTTCACCTTTGGCTGTTTCCACGAGGAGTATGGCTGCCTCTAAGGCTTTAATTTCAGGAGTTTCTCTTCAAGATGTTTGTAATGCGGCGGGCTGGTCCTCACCACATGCATTGGTCAGATTTTATGATCTAGACCTCTCCACTCCTGGGGCCAGGTTGCTTGCTTCTTAGTGTGCGCAAGGACTTCACACAGAACGAGCATTTGGCATTATGGCGTAGTGGGTATGGGGTTCCCACCACGTCTCAAACGCAGCACGAGTTCCCTTGAAAGGGAACGTCTCAGGTTACGTATGTAACCCTGGTTCCCTGATAGGGAACGAGACGCTGCGTTCGCCTGCCATACTTCCTGCATGCCCTGACCGATTTGCTTCAGGCTTTTCAGAAGCTAACGCGATCTGTGTCAGGGGGTGCCTTTATAGTTTCCCGGTCGATGACATCACCCACCTATGACGTCTCGTGTTTCCATTGGACTGATTATACATGTGCTTCACGACGCAATCACGCAGGGCGTTCCCACCGCATCTCAAACGCAGCGTCTCATTCCCTATCAGGGAACCAGGGTTACATACGTAACCTGAGATGTTTGGTGTTTCACCTGCATAGGCAGAAAAATGCACATGAGCACTATTAACATACATGATAATCATTCAGCATAAAAAAAATAAAAATAAAAATAAACCTTGTTCGCAGTTAAGAGGAAAATATGTAGCACATTGAAAGGTAAAATGGATTCAGAATTTTCAGAGTGCATTTTTAAGTGTGAGTTTTGTCCGAATGACAACAGATAACAGACAAAACTCAATTTGAGGCCTGTAGAAAATGCAGTCTGGTTTTATTTCTTGCAAGTGGTCGGAGCTGTGGTGCAGCAATAGCACACGTGTTTGCAACAAATTAGTGCTGTTGTGCTCCTGGGAATTCAGATTCAACTCTGAATTAAAAGGTGCCATCTCTCACAAAAAACGTCCTGTTTCTCTAAACACAAGTCCATAAATAACTGATAAAAAATAAAGTTCATACAAGAGTGAATAATACAGTGGGAGGAACGAGGCCTGAACACAGACTTAATTATTTATTACCTTGAAGGGGCATTTATTTTTAAATACAAAAAAGGTGAACGTGGGCAGTCGCTGCTTGTGGAAAGTACTCAAGACTTTTGCAGTGTTTTGAGTGACATCGATGGGCGAGGAAGTGTCGTGGCACCATGAAGTGAGCTGTGCTGCCTGGTCTAGACACTCTGCGAAAGAGAAAAGATAAATCAATGTTAGAATCGTCCTTCACTCGTTCCTCAGATGACAGGGATTCCAACACTTCTTTTGTGCTCTGTGCTGATGATCATGCAGCTTATTTGTGCTTCTGATCATGGAGCTGTAGACCAAGCGACAAGGGACATATTCACTGAGGATTCACTCGGAAGCAAGCACAGAAATAAAACCAAATGTCCTCGATTGTTCACTAATGAATAATACACATCAGTCGAGTTTACTTTTTCCAACTCCCGCTTTTTCTCTCACGCAAACGTACGCAAACGGCATCCTCGTATCTGGGGCAGCTTGTTTAGCAGAGTGGAGTGTTGTGGCTCATTTCTTGCGAGGCTTTATCTCTTTGACAAACACATGCCGCAACATTTCACTGATGAAATAAAGCGTATCAGAATAAACAACAAAGAATAAACGTCTCTACCCAGGTTTGTTCTATAGCGCACTCAGTCAAGCCAAAGAAATGCAGACATGCATTTGTGTAGATGAATAGTGTGGTTTGACAAAGAAGAGTAGTGAAAGAATAAATAAATGAATGGGGGGAAAACAGGAAGATGAGAGAAGCGGCTGGCAGCAGAGCTCGATGATTTCAGGCTATGCACGTATTGAAAATAAACCACACAGTCTAATTTTCACAGTGATATACACAGGTTTCATTCTTTTAGCCACAATAGAATGAGAAAAGCTTCCACAGGGCCACTGAAATTAAGAGGCAAACCTTTTATTCATTTCATTATTTATTTTTTACAATTTAGAGTGCATGAATTAATTCCAATTGACTACATTTCCAAGCTTCATCATGCACACCATTGTGGTGACCAGAGATATCAGCTTGGCCTCCCTGTCTAACACAGCACTGTGTCTTCAAGAGATTGCCCAGGTGTTCTGAGGTCTCTATAGTATATGCTGACAGTGACAGATCAGCTTTGGGTCTTTGCACGGCCTTCCTCCCTCAGCTCTCTGGTTCCCAGCCCCAATAGAGAACATATTTCATTCGTTTGCATACAAACTTATCTAGGTCACAGACATACTCTGCATATCGGCCTGATGAATGGGCTGTGTCCAGGGCATTTATGCAAGTAACACATCACACCCACTTTTCCATATCGGAGCAAGCCACCATCACCGTTTACAGGTTTTAATTTTTCTCCTCCGTGGATGTAAACATACATGTTTTGCATGTTAGAGGTCACGGGGCGGTTTGGAGTTAATTACTATAATGTGTTTGTGTATAAAAGTAGCTGGTAAAAGGCAAAGGACGTGGTTTTACATACGGTCTAGAGGGCCATTCCCTTCCAGTTCTGTTCAGGGTCTCAGAAAGCCCAAGGTCATTTTAATAGCATGATATATAAAGCTTAAAGGTGCAGCCACATTTACAGAAAGCTGCTTAGTTTGAAAGTGACTTCTCATCGCTATTCTATTGACAATAGAAAAATTGTTTGCCCAGCAAAAGTTTGCTAACGGTGAAGTTTTCTTGTGAGAACTGATTATACACAAAAATAAGGGGATATAAAAATTCTAGACAATACAGATAAGCTGATAAATATTGACAATAGTGAATATAAAAATTCAAGGGAATTGAGACATCATGGAAGTACCATGTACAGTCCAAAAATGGATTTTCATTTTGACACGTTAGCGATTACATTTAATAGTGTTAGTTTATTTCTCTAAATGAAAAAAAGATGGAAATTAATGGGCACAATTAAATATCCAATATTGCCTGATAATGACAAATTAAACAAAATGTATCATAAGTCAATCTCTTTCATCATATCAGAACCTTTATGTCAATGTTGAAAAAATCAAAATAACCACTGTACTGCCTTTAGCAGAGCAAAAGCAAATTGTTAAAGCAAGAAGCCTTATCTGAGGTTTTTTCCACAACAATACAGCCATTTTACAGCTGTCAGGTTCAAAGTACCATCCAGCTGCTTTTTTGAGAATTGTTACTGACAGGTGACAACAGCGTTTTCATAACTAGTGTGCTTGTTGTTGTTTTTTTCATTTTGTTTTTTTTTCATTTTTCTTTTCTTGAGAGAGACTTTCACCTCCAGTGTCACCTTTCAACTGCCATACAAACCTCCGGCACCTCTACTGTGCCTCTTTAAAACACACTAAAGTCAGTAAACATTTGTCTGTCTGTGAAGGCATTCTGACTGAAAAACTATACACACATTCAGGGTGCCTTGGGGGGAAACATGCTGAGCTTGATTGGCAAATAAGAAAAGCTTTTTCTGCTCTCAAACAAGAATGCAATAGAAACGTGTTTATGAGAACCTTGTCTGTTTAATGTCCCCTCGTGTATATTTCACGGTTGCAATGGAAGGAGGGAGTGTTTGGTAAAACGTTTTTCGCTTATCATTTTGGCAGTGATTTGCAGTGTGGCCTAACACCACGGTAAATGTTTTCACAAAGAAACTTTATTCCAATGACCTTGCTTCACTAATTCATTTTCCCCTAACATTTAAGCTAATCTTGATCCATTTTTTCCATGCTGTTACCTCGTTTATGTGGTTAATTTGCTTTGTTTAATATGATTAAAAAAGGAGGAGACTTAACTCTTCGAACAACTGTGCAGGCAGTTATGTAACTGCAGCGAGAATGTGTTGTTTACGTCTGCCGCGCTTTTAGCATCACAATAGCAGTATTCCGTTTTCTGACAGAAACACTACATCCAAACATTGTAAAATGGAAATAAAAACCCTGCTCCTCTAGTAAACAACAGCAGTTCATAATTAGAGCCAGGTTGGGCTCAAGGCCTGCTTATTTTGTGGTGTTTAGACCACAAAACTAAATCAATGTAAACTCTCATAAGATTTAGTTTCAATAGTTATAGATACAATCACACTATACTGTAAACACTTTTTTTTTTGTTTTGTTTTTTTAAGCTATTTAACCACCGTTTAGATTCTAAAACCTAAACAAGTCGTGCCCCTCTGGAAATAAACTGGAAACCCCAAACTTGAGTCTTAGTCTGAGACTGAGTCTACAGAAATCTCAACAATAGCATATTATATTTAATTATATTAATTATTTCTTAATGCTTGAGCTCATGCAGTAGGAATTTTAATGTTGTACACGTTACACTTTAAATGTTAACATTTAAATGCTCATCATTTCAGCTGCTACAATATTCCAAGCAGAAACTGAGAGCAGTGAGCAGGCAGAGAAAATGTCCCAGCAGGACTTTTTTCTTCTTCATTTATTTATTTGTTTATTTTTTCGTAGGCAGCACACAAAACATACACAGTTTAAAGACATCAATTCAAATATATGTATAAGAATATGAATGGAATGAAATATAAATGAAGATATTTTGAGGTTATTTTTTTATATATATTATTTTTAATGAAATATCTTCCTTTGTGTTCCACAGAAGAAAGTTTTAGAATAACATGAGGGTGAGTAAATGATGACAGAATTAAAATGTTTGGGTAAACTATTCTTTTAAGAGAGCAGTCAGTGTAAAGGACACTGCATAATAAAAATGTATGGCAGCAGACATAAACAAAAAGTGTTATTTTAACATGAGCGAGGAATAGAAAAAAATAAATAGGGAAATTAATTTCTACCACTTTTGCTGATATGCTGTACAATTATTTAGAGTAAGTTTTAAAGGTTAGAGAAGGACCTTGACATTTTAACATATGCCTAACACCATAGATGATAAAGTAAAATATACTTAGTCAGTATATCTGTCATCGATATAGGCTAAACTCATAACACCTTGATTTGATCATATAACCCACAACACATTTGTTAGTTATCATAAATCATGAGGCTTAACGTAGCTTTAAACAAGTTTTAATTCATTTTATATATGGATGTAATGCTTTGATTCCCAATAATTGTACAAGACAACTGTGATAGAAGATTAACATGTCCATATACAAACTCTGGGATGAAAACATTTAACAAAGAGAACGCTTACATTCCTCAAAGCTGCACAAATGACACTTACTGAATCATCTCCACATTAAATGAAGTCATCTTCCCACTTCACATTTTCCCTCATAATTAAAAACCACTTGTGAAGAGTAGCACCATTCATAACATGTCAAAGACTTTTGCCTCAAAGTGGATTCGACTCTGCAAGTAATTCGGTTTTAATTTGGTTATCATTTTATTTACTCACTTTGAATATTTTTTCTTGAATTCAAAAACATTTTTCGTTTCTTCGACATTATACTGCGTAAATAATGTACAGCTTGGTAACAGTTTGAGAAAAGATGGGAGTAAAGGTTTTAAGTACTTAATATTGAAGAAAAACAATTTAGTAAAAATGCAAGGCCACAACACACACTACTGATTGTAGTAGTACTCTATTTTAAACAACTTCATTTACTGAGCTGTAACATTTCATTTGTTACAGATAAAATAAATAAAAAAATAATAAAATAAAAAAAACAGAAATCCTTTTACTTTAGTGTATCACTGTTTTTGGGGAAAATGTTTGATTATAAAGATTATATTACTTGAAGCTAGGGTTGGCAATATCAGAGAGGCGAGCAATAGCAAGCTAGCTTTGAAAGCAAGATTCTATCCTCCCTTCAGCAAGACTGTCCACAACTCTGCATAGCCTTACGGAATGTGCTGATGACGTGATGTCTGTGCAAACAGGGTGTGTGGAGGCATGGAAATACAGTGATTGTGATTTCACCAAGTGCAACGTTCCTGGATCAACATTTTGTTCTTTTTGTTCCTCGATCAACAAAAAATATGTTGATTCAGGAACATGTCTTACGTGGCAAAATCACAGCAACCGGACAGGTAGGTAGGACATCCTATCATTGCATTTGGACCTAATGCAATGATTGGACGAAAATTTTTTTGGTCCAGAGACTTTCACAGAATATATATGTCCTTTTTTTAAAATATTTAGATCCTTTCTATTATTGTTTGCTATCAGGATGTAAAGAGAGTTTCAACAAGTATAACAAAAAGTGTTTATGAAAAACATTGCCGTACTCTACCTTGAATGGCACAAAGTCACACTTGTGTGGGAGAGACTGAAAATAAGAGAAAAATGTAGTTTTCAGAATTTTAAATCAAATTTCTCTCTGTGAAAAAGAATGCGTGTAATACTCAAAATAGTTTGTGTGTTTTAAAGTGTGTGTGTGTGTGTGTGTGTGTGTGTGTGTGTATGTGTGTCAAGTCAAGTCAAGTATATTTGTATAGCGCTTTTCACAATACAGATTGTATCAAAGCAGCTTCACAGTATTAAATTAAAATAATACAACAAGGTTTGTTTCTAGTGGAATTTATTGATTGATAAAATTTAATTAAATATCCCCAAAAATATCCCCAACTGAGCAAGCCAAAGGCAACAGTGGCAAGGAACCGAAAAACTCCATCAAGTGACCTAATGGTGTCCTAAAACTCCATCAGGTGACCTAATGGAGAAAAAAAACCTTGGGAGAACCCAGGCTCAGTCGGGGGCCAGTTCTCCTCTGGCATTTATGAACTAGAGGCCGGATTGTAGTTTGAACTGTAAGATTAAAAATATTATATGAATGCCTGGCTGAAGAGATGCGTCTTTAATCTAGTTTTAAACTGGGAGAGCGAGTCTGAGCAACGAACAGTATCAGGAAGACTATTCCAGAGTTTTGGAGCTAAATGTGAAAATGCTTTCCCTCCTTTGGCGGATCTGGATATCCTAGGTATGACCAAAAGCCTTGAATTTAGTGATCTTAAAGAGCGTGATGGATTATAGGGCGATAGAAGATCCGTTAAATAGACTGGAGCTAAGCCGTTTAGCAATAGACGGACTCTTAAGAGTTTCTTTAGCAGAGGAGAAAATGGCAGAAAGACGAAGAGGGAGAAGAAATGTGTTGCAGACAATGAATAACAGTGAGTTAATAAGACGCTATAGATTAGATCGTGCAGGGATCATGTTTGTGACTGATCTTATTAGAGACACGCTAATATATCCGACACAGCACAGAAATGCCATAGCGCCAGAAATGAAAGTAATCACTACATTACGATATTTGGCAACTGGGAAAATTCCATGTTTGATACATTAAAACCAACATTCAAACCAACATTCAAACCACCACTTAAATAGACATGCCAGCAATCAGTGTAATTGGAAAGAGTGGAACAATTTTTATCATTCTAAGCCAATCAAATACCTTATAGGAAATTAACAGCATGGTAAATAAAAAAAAAAGGATTTATATACACATATATAATGTGTGTGTGTGTGTGTGTGTGTGTGTGTGTGTGTGTGTGTGTGTGTGTGTGTGTGTGTGTGTGTGTGTGTGAGAACGGTCAAATAGGAAAAATGACGCATGTAATTTCAAAGTGAAGGCTTAGAATAGACCTTATACTTAAAATCACTTTTTTTTTCCCCTTCGTTGACCCCGTTGCTATGTATGACACAATCTTTTGACGACTGTGATTGGTTGGTTGTCCAAGAAGGGGAAAAAAAGTGATTTTAAGTATAGGGTCTGTTCTAAGCCTTCACTTTGAAATTACATGCGTCATTTTTCCTATTTGACCGTTCTCACACACACACTCACACACACACACACACACACACACACACACACACACATTATATATGTGTATATAAATCCTTTTTATTTTTATTTACCATGCTGTTAATTTCCTATAAGGTATTTGCTTGGCTTAGAATGATAAAAATTGTTCCACTCTTTCCAATTACACTGATTGCTGGCATGTCTATTTAAGTGGTGGTTTGAATGTTGGTTTTAATGTATCAAACATGGAATTTTTCCAGTT
Source organism: Leuciscus leuciscus (assembly GCF_965113295.1). Lineage (NCBI taxonomy): Eukaryota > Metazoa > Chordata > Actinopteri > Cypriniformes > Leuciscidae > Leuciscus > Leuciscus leuciscus. Next base: position 23,484,647 of record NC_138726.1, on the reverse strand, counting down.
GCCAAATATCATAATGTAGTGATTACTTTCATTTCTGGCGCTATGGCATATGCGCTGTATCGGAGATATTAGCGTGTCTCTAATAAGATCAGTCACAAACATGATCCCTGCATGATCTAATCTATAGCGTCTTATTAACTCACTGTTATTCATTGTCTGCAACACATTTCTTCTCCTTCTTCGTCTTTCTGCCATGTTCTCCTCTGCTAAAGAAACTCTTAAGCCTCTTAAAAGTCCTCGTCCGTGCTCCTAACAATTTTGACCTTAAGACCTCTTTTAAGGGTTAAGATGCTTTCTGAATTACTTTTTTCTTTACTAGGATTTTTTCTTTAATTTTAAGAGTAAACGCCCACATTTCTAAGAATTTTCTTAGAATTTTGTCTCTAGGAGCTACTCTTTGCATTAAGATTCTTTATGAATACGGGCCCAGGTCTTTTACTGTAGAGGATAAAGTAACAGGACATCCTACGATGTTAAAGTTGTATTCTGAGAGGTTTTGTGGGCGTTTTTTTGAACCGATAAGTATTACCTCTGTCTTGTCTGGATTTAATAAAAGAAAATTACGCGTCATCCTTTTATATCTTTAACACACTCTGTCAATTTGGATAATTTAGCGTTTTCATCTGGCCGTGATGAAATATATATCAGCACGGAAAAGCCTAGGACGCTCCCAAAACAGATTCCAATTATTTACAAAGAGCAGTTTCTGCTCATTGCACCATGACATTAACCATTCATTTAGCACGAATAGTCTACTAAACTTTTCATGTCCTAGTCGGTACGTGGGAAGAGGTCCTGACACAATGATCGTTGTTTCAGGCGATGTGCTGCGTACCGTATCGATCAGATTCCTGAAGTCTTTCTTCAGAACCTCCGTCTGGCGCAGCCTGATGTCGTTCACTCCCGCGTGCAGGACCACAGTTCCGACGCGCTCGTCACCGTTCAGAATCTCGGGAACGCGAGCAGCGATTTCAGAAACACGAGCACCAGGAAAGCAGTGACTGTGCACCTTACTTTTACCTAACGTAGCGTGTACGTGCCGAACGATGGAATCGCCGATGATCATAGCATCGCGTTCTGTTTCGCGAAGAGGGGAGAAGCGGTTTTGGGCGGATAACTCGAAAACCGGGAGGGTCGGAGACAGTCTTGGTCTAGACCTGACTCGCGTCTTCCGCTGCGGAGCCACCCAGGCTTTGTGGTGGCGTGTTGGAGCCGGAGTGAACGAGACCATGGCTGATCGCGACCTCGGCGCTCGGGGCCGATGCTGAGAAACGCACGGAGTAGATGAGGTCGGAGTCAGCGGGTTAATAACGTTAATCACTGATTTGTGTGCATCGGCGCGTGATGTTTCAAGAGCTAAACGCCGGTCTCTCAGCTCGGCTTGTCTCACTAAAAGGTCGTGGATCTGTTTCTCAACAGCTTCCAGCTCAGACTGCAGTGCGTGCAGCTCAAATGTGTCCTCACCTGCACCAAACGGTAGACTACTTACATCTGATATATTCGCCATTTTAACAGATGGACAGTAAGTTAGCAACGACGCTACCAGTGATGCTATCAATATTAATACTAATTTATGACTGAAGTCTTGGATATAATCCGTCTTTTTAGTGGTACGGGTGTAGAGTAGACGCACGATAGGCGAAACATTTTTTGTTTGTAAGTGAGTGTGGAGAAGACGCGTTCAGCCGTGATCCACAGGAGTAACCTATAAGAGTATCCGATGTTGGATCACTAGTAGGCTTGAGACGCGTCTGCTCAACAGTCCGCGTTGTAACTATGAGGTTTGAGCAGTAGTGCTTCTCAGTGAAGAAAAGTAGAAAATGTTCGTTGTAAGTGAGTTTAAAGAGAAAAATCAAGAATTATAAATCAAATCGATAGAGCTCCAAAGACAACAACGCGTTCAGACGCGACGCATGCGCATTCGAAAAAAAGTATGTATGTGTGTGTGTGAGTGTGTGTGTTTGGGTAGCGTGTGTATGCATTTATCCACACATGCACATGTCCAAGGGCTCGATGTTTGCATGCACACATGCACATATGTGTACATGACATAACATGCTCCTGAAAACAAAATTGTTCTCTTATTTTCAGTCTCTCCCATTCACTTTCAATGGCCGGTCATTTTTGACCGGGAACACCACAAGTGTGACAATATGCCATTTTGTACAAAATAAAAGTTTTTCAAAACAATCTTCCTGGTGAAACATTAAAGTAGACTAGTGTGATCAACAGTGCAAATTTTTTTTTTCATATTTTATTTAATATTGTGAAAATTATTCATAAATAATGCTTGTTTTACTCAAAAAATGAGATGCCTACTCTCAGATAAATGAGGCCTACGATTAATCAGATGCAAATAGAAATATAAAACCAGTCCTAATTGAAAGAGAAGTTGACAAAAAGATCGAATCCAATACTGGGTGATAATATCGCATAACAAGTGATTTATAAGCTATTTTTTGTAGGCCGGTCATTTTTGACAGGCTACACCACAAGTGTGACTATGTGCCATTTTTTACAAAATAAACGTTTTTCAAAACAAACTTCCTGGTGAAACATTAAAGTATACTAGTGTGATCAACAGTGCAAATTTTGTCATATATATATATTTGTTTTCATATTTCCAAAATTATTCATAAATAATGCTTTTTTTACCCCCCCCCCAAAAAAAACCTACTCTCAGATAAATGAGGCCTACGATTAAACAGAAACAAGGCCGGTCATTTTTGACCGGGAACATCAAAAGTGTTATAGGGTTTTGAACACAACCTAAGGGCTAGTTAGGCTTTTGGAAACCTCTCTCTCGTGGGCAGAGCTGCTGTGAATGGTTTTATATGTGCATATTTTGCCAGTACCTGCAATGTTTCACGCACTAGCTTTTTTAAGTAAAAAGAGCCAAGGTCATGCAGAAGAGAGCCTGAACCCTGATGTGAAGGATCATGATGGACCTGTGAAGTTGTGGGGCTTTTTATCTTCCGAAGGCCCAGGTAATATTTCTGAGAAGCAACGTGCCAAAGACAGAGGTTTCAGATCAAAATTTGCCTGACTCTGCCATGGGGGTTTAGAATTTTTTTTTCAGCTGTACTCCAGTTTTCTGACCTAAACCCAATTGAAAATGTGTCCTGTGAAAATGTGAAAAGGAGAGATTTTGTATAGTCTGATGGTTTTATATCCCTTAATTTTTCTCTCTTCTCATCCATTATACTATATGTGACCCGATCTGGCGAAATGAGTCGGAAGTCGCAACGTTCCATTTTAAGATATGGGCCGTTTATGTGGAAAAACAATGAAATAATAGATTTTTTTATTTATTATTATTATTGCTAAATTTCAAAGAACAGACATTCAAAAATAATCTCCTAAAGTTTCGTAGTCCAGATAATTGAGAAAAGGTATTTAAATGACTATTAAAGTTTACAAAGCTTTACTAAATTCGCTGGAAATGAATATTGCTTTTCTCAACTCCTCTCGTCACCTCAGAGCATTTCCCGGGAATCCCCTCAAACGTCTCTGCTTTCCAAATATGGTGTTACACGTTGTATAGAACCAATCATAAAGCTTAGAAATGTACACAAACGCTGATCATTTGTCAATGGGAAGCCCCGTTTCGACTGACCGGCACGCGATTGGTCCAGCCATCCTCCTCAGACTCGTAGCGCTATGTGTAAACAAGCTAGCAGATCTCCTCAGAAAGATTAAATATTATTAATTTGAGAAATGTCGCTGTCAAAAGAGAGCAAAATCGCCAAAAAGTCGCCAAAAACGTTGAACTCACTGGAGGCTTCTAACCTAAGCTTTGCTGCTGGTCATCAAGAGTGGCTAAAGCTAGTCAGTGATTGTTTTGGATCTGGAGACGTGTTATCCTCTGATGACAGAGACAGCCCTGTGGTATTTATCGTGTATGGATGTGAATGAGTGCAATTATTCTGTGAGTGTATTTATCTGCAAGGAGAATCCATTACAATGTGTTTGATTTATTTAAACCCAATATTTAACTGTTGGTATCTCCGTTATGAATATGTTACACAGTTATTGTCATCTAGATTCTAGCCTACACAAAGATATGATTGCATAGGCTAACATTATTTGTTCTCTGTTTCCTTGTCTCTCTGCCTCTCTCTCTCTCTCTCTCTCTCTCTCTCTCTCACACACACACACACACACACACACACACACACACACACACACACACACACACACACACACACACACACACACACACACACACACACACACACACACACACACACACACAGACAGACACACACACACCCCCCCTCTCTCCAGCAAAACTGTAGCACCTCTGTTCAATCTTTCTGATTTTAGTAAATGTTTGTAAAAGTGCCTTTTAAATTATTTATTCAAATACATTTTTTTAAATAATTTGAGCTTCAGCCTGGCATAATAGCATATATTAATGTCTTTGGTCAAATTAAGCTGTACAATAAATAGTTCATCCCTTTAAATGCAATGGATTTTGAAAGATCAACAAAAAACGGGCAAAAAACTTTAAAAGCGATTTTCTCAGGTTTTCAATTGGAAAAAGAGGGCAGACGACCATAATTCAAATGTGTATATCTTTACAACCATTCTAGGTATGACTTTGACTAGGATATCAGTTGAAAGCTTATGGTCTCCTCTTTCCATTAATACCAAAATCTCAATTTTGAAGTTTGGGTCACTGTGACTCATTTTGCTGGATCAGGTCACATATAATAGAGATTGTAATCTCTTAAGGTAAGGTCTTGACACAAAATACTTTTTTGCTGTTTGACCAGATTCATTATGATTCCAATTTCATTTTATGAGAATTATGTATTTCTACTTATTGAAAATTGAAAAATATGTCTTCACCATAACAGATCACCATGGCAACAAAACTGCTGTGAATTCTAGTTCTGTGAATGTCTATATATGTGCCACTTTTGTGATCTGTTAGCATAGATTAGTTATTGATGAATGGTGAAGCATGTAATTTGACTATAACAAGTGAAAAATAGAATATCTCCATTAATGAGACATGGTCATTAATGAAGATTTCAGGATATCATTCTTCTTTGTATGTAATACCTCATCGGAAATACATTAGGGCAGTGGAAGGACGTATTACATAAAATGTAATCTAGTACAAGCTATTATTTTTCATGGGCTTCTCTGTGTGTTTATGAGTATGGTTTCTTATGTGCAAGTGGAAAAAGCACCAGACAGACAGGAAATGGATCTGTGACAAAATGCTGCAGCTTGGAGCTAAGATTAGAAATTCATCTGTCTACAATGAAATATTCAAGCACACATGACCCAGTCAGTGGCATTACTGAAATGATGGCTGTCTGAATTACACTGAACAATATTGGGGCCATACATCCAAAAGTTTAGTCCAACCACGAGTTGTAAGAGTGAAACTTTGCTATTAAATCCGAGCCAAGGGTACAAAGCGTTTGCACATGTAAACAACTTCTGAGTAGTTTACAGGGTTTTGGCTTGGGTCAGCATCTACTGCACATAACAAGTGATATATGAAGGCACATACAGGCCTTCCTGACAGCTGCATGATATGTTCAAGAATCAGTAGCATCCTTTCACAGTCCTCGCAAACCAAAAGGGAAAAATAAAAAGCCAGCAGCCACTTAAGGGTCAATTTTCCAAGGCTTTAAAATCAGAGGAAGGGACAGTCCAATTTGCATGCTTTAAGATAATTTAGTAGTGACCTTCAAAGTGTAGAAAAACCCAGCGCAACAAATATGGAATGTGAAATGTCAGAGTGATTAGAGAAGATGGCTCCATAGTTGCACACAAAGCTGGTGCTGTTACCAAAAATTAGACCATTTTTAGCAGCTCCTGTACTTTATAATGCCTGAAATCAGCTGCCATGGCCCCAGACTAAACAATAACTCAAGGACAGAAATAAAAAGAAAAGAAGTGAACTTGAACTATAGGAATGACTCCAAGCTTTAAAAGTTTGAAATGTCAGGCAGTGAATTCGAAACACGTGTGTTGGGGGGTTGGGGGTTGGGGGGTTGGGGGGTGGGGGGGGGGGTAGGGGGATGTACCCAATAGTTTGTCAAAATCCCAAACAAGTTGTTTGGGCAGCCTGGTTTCAATGAAAGCTGTTTTTGTACTAGGAACTTTTGAGTTCTGAAACTTCTATTTTTATAGTACAATGATATGCCAAAGGGTCAAGGAAAATTAGATTTCTCAATTCATGATCCCTTTAAAATAAAGTGTAACTGTCAATTCAGTCTTATGTTGTATAAACAGGAGCTGATTTTCTCTGCACTAAGTTTGAGTACTGCAGCTGTCTTGGAAACAGATTCCTTATTTATGCACACCTTCCAAATCCCCCTCGCACCCCACCTCTAAAGAAACACAACCCCACAGCCAAGAAAACACAGCAGCATAACTGAATCACAGACTGCTTTCTGATCCAAATCGCATTGTAAATAACATTATTAAGGAATTTAAATAGACATTTATGATCTTGTTAGAGTTAATTCGCAGAGACAAATAATGTCACAAACAGATTGGTTAGACCATTAATTGCTTTGATTTTTTGATGACAACTTGGCAGCTGAATCTAACAAAAGCCAACAAACTAACAAACTTGAGATTTATATTTATTTTTTAAAAGGGTTGATTTTGTCAGATTTTGTTTTTTTTCCTGGCAATTAGTTTCTAACACTGGAATAATGCAATTATAGGGTTATTTGCTGTGATGGATTGCATATATAGTTGTCAAGATGGACAATTATCTAGTGCAATAAAGTGAGATAAATAAGTTATTGCAAACTAATTAGGAAGTTTGTATTTTGAGCTAAGAAGGAAGTGAGTTTTGTGTGTCTGGTAATACTGATCAAGATGACAGTTAAGACAAAGAAGGAGAAAGGAATCTCCAATTCACAGTTTTCATCTCAACATCTTTCCACAGGTTTTTGTAAAACAACGAAGCTTTGTTAAGATGTGTCACCAAACCATGGTGGACATTGAACAAAAAAAAAGTTTTCATTGTAAAAAATAAAGTTACACAATGAAGGTGCATTTAAAGGTCAAATTTTTCGTTGTTCGGTAAATGTAGTAATTTAAATAGGAATCCATGGAATCATTATTTTGCGAGAGGGCGAAAGATTTGCCCATGCAGATTTCGCAAAAAGTGACTTCATACTGAGCTGTGCTTCATACATCAGTATTGATAATAGATCTTTTTTTGCCTGTGAAAACTTGCAAATATGACTGCAAGATGTAAAAAAATGTTGAGAAAGGCTACAGAAGAAAAATTCATAGCCTAATGATTAGATCGAGAAATTACAAATTCATTTTGGTATATTCAGTGCAAAACCCTACCCCGGAAATCCAGAGATCTCGCGAGAGCACAAGCTGAATTTGGTCCGCGAGTTTACTCTGGCATCATGTAATGATGCTCATTAAATATGCCCTTGTATCCGAGCTGCACCAATCACATCAGGTTATCTGATATAGGCGGGCCAGAGGCGAGCTAAAAAGATGATGACAGCGCTGTGACATCGAAGTCATTAGTGAACATTGCAAGATGGCTATGGATGAACACCAGTTGTTTGAAACGGCTTTGGCCACTACAATAAACGAGTTAGACTTCGCTTTTTTTATCTAAAAGAGGAACAGAAGACGGCGCTTGAATCGTTCCTTTGCAAGAAGGGCGTTTTTGCTGTTTTGCCGACCAGATACGGCAAGAGTCTAATCTACCAGTTAGCTCCGCTGGTTGCTAAGTGTATGGGGCTTGTTGTGATTGGTCGTAGTGTTATCCAATTGCGTGCAGTGAGATTTTCAAATGCATGCTTGGTGCCGCCCCTCGAGCTGGCCGATTTTCATTAGTCGATGCCAGACCATTAATCTTTCAGATTTAGGTTTGGATTTCCAGGCTAGCAAAACCCTGCATCTTTTTCACAAACCACAAACAAGTTAACAACATGTTAACAAACATTAATTAATAAATGCGAACAAAAAAAGCGCCATCAGTGAGTGCATTTTAGTTCATTTTTAGTAAATCTACCTCAGTGACCAAACCAAAAAGCAAAACATAAAAACAATACAAATAAATGTGCTTCTTAACAGTTGTTAGCAAAAAGGTTGCACCTCTATCCAGCTCACAGCCCGTCCAGCTGGGTATGAAGTGCTTCCATTTCATAAATCATAACACAGAACATATGCCCGAGCTGCGTGAGTGTGTGCTTTCATCTTCTTCAGCCACTTTTCTTCAACACTTCTTATCCAAAATAAACGCGCAGCACTGAGAGGTAGTCACATCTCATACTTGTTTGCTTCCAAACAGAGGGCTTAAGGTTGCATGGAGCTGGAGCTGGATGGGAAGTTGGCTAGCGTATAGATAACTGTGTGCGTGTGTTTCCGTGTGTAACTACGTGGGTGGGGGCAGGTCACTCGGTCACGTCCAAACTCAAAAGAAGTTGATCACTGCCGGCTTATCGCAGGCCGAGCCAGGCCACCCCTCGCGAATTAAAGGAGAAATAGTATCTTGCTCACTCATTTTTCAACCTCCCCGAGAAGCGGGAGAGCCCCGTATCCTTTCTTTCTCATCCGCTGCTGTTCAGCAGAGATAATCCAGGGCCCATTCTAGGCTGCTGAATCCATCTTACTCCAGGAGGTGGACCAGAGTCCTTGGCTCCAGCGAGGTCATTGCTTTTACAAATCTGCCTGAGCGCACACACACATACTCTCTTGCTTTCTTTCACATTTTCATTTGGGAAATTTGGGCTTGTTTTGTTTAACATCTTTGCTGCACTCAAGAAGATTGTACAAAGTAACATTTGTTTTGAATAACAATAATAAAACAAATTGAAGGGACATGACAGCATAACCATATACAGTTTATCCAGCCGCATCACATGGGAAAATATAATGTTACGAGGTGGCTATGTTGTATGAATTATTACGATGTAAACTGTACATGTTAAACATGTGCATGTAAATGTTCAAGAATGTTTATTAGAGAAAAAAAAGTAAGCATGAAGGTCCACCCTTATAGTTCACTTTCAAATGAAAATTAGCCCATGATGCTCACCCTCAAGCCATCCTAGGTATATATGACTTTCTTCTTTCAGACAAATACAATACAAATACGGAGTTATGTTAAAAAAAAATATATCCTGGCTCTTCTAAGTTTCATAATGGCAGTGGATTGCAACCAACAGATTGAAGCTCAAAAACGTGCATCCATCCATCGTAAACAAACTCCAAACGGCTCCTAAACCTAACCTTAACCCATGTATTTGCCTTATATTACTCAGTACTTTTTTAGGTAATAATGCTGTAAAGTACACATAAGTGCATGTACTGTAATATAAAGCACAACCATGGAAAGCCTAAGCATTTATTTCTGCATGGTGAAAAGTTGTACTTCATTATTCAAATGTATGTTTTTTTTTTCTTCTTGTTCTAAGGTAGTATGTACGATTACATTAAGTATTGAACACACTTGTACTCATTAAATTACTGAATTTCAGCAAATAATCCACAGTATTTTCTTATCAAAAGAACACTTTTTGGTCTTGATTTGAACCTACTTGAGGTTTCTGTAAGTATTGTGTAGTGCTTATGAAAGCTGCACACAATTGAAATGAATTCCTTCAGTGCTCTGCAATCACTTGAATGTTGTGCAAAATAAAGTCCTCTAAAGCTGGAGCCAGAGTTTTTGCTTGGCTCGGTCCTGGCATCAGGCTGATTCTTGAACAGGACATCAATCCACACAATGTTCCACACAGCCTCCGTCTCATCACAGTGACAAATTAGGGGAGCTGCTAATATCAGACTCAGAGGAAGTGCTCTTGCCAGGCACCATTGGGAGAGAGCCTGACCGATATTAACAGAGCATCTCCCTGTTCCCTTGCACCATGACGGATGAAAAGCATTCCAAGGGGTGGCACACCATGCGTGTCCCTCTCCATCCTGCCTTCTGGCAGAAAATATCACTTAACCAGGCATCCAGAAATCTCTGATGTTGAGCATTACACCTTACACCAGGTTATGCGTCTTTGTTTTGGCCTTGGATACATGGTTTGTGAATGAAGGCCCTGCCATTTACAGCTTTGTGAATCTGACAATATGCAGATGTTTGGTTAAGATTCCGATTCATTTCATTGGTTATTTTCAAGGCTGTACAACATTTGGGCTGTTGAGCTCCTGTCTCAGCAGGTCTCCTTGTACTTTTGGATCCAAACCTTAGTACTTTAGCTTCATAAATGTAAGTGCCACAATGAGGCAGTTGTTTCATGTTAAATATAAACAGATACACTGTGTTATTAAAGTATTTGTCCCTTTGGATTTAAAAAGATTTTTTTTAAATCAAACGTAATGATTTTAAGACCTGCACAAATAAAATGTATACCATATGTTCACAGAGCAAACCCATTCAATCTCAAAATAAATCATGCATTGTGAGCTTCTTCTTCTTTCTTTTATTTATAAAGCACATTTCAATACAACCAAGGTTGCCCAACGTGCTGTACATCAATAATAATAAAAATAAATAAATAATGATAATAAAACAAACATACAACAAGGAAACGACATAAAACAACCGCACACCTAAGAATTAATAAACCGGGTAATAACCCGGGTAATTGAAAGCTGTCGTTAATAAATTAGCTTTTAGCAAAGATTTAAACCTGGATATGGTCTGAGCAGATCTAATACAAAAAGGCAATGAATTCCAAAGTCTGGGGGCGGCAACTGAAAAAGCACGATCTCCCTTAAGTTTTAATCTGGATCTGGGAACCACTAAGAAAAACAAAGAGAACCATAACTGTCTCTAGGTCCCTGAAAGAAAGCAAAGGCTTCAACTTAAGTCTCAAATAAAAATAAAAACATGATTTGACCACAGAATTGATTTGCTTGTCAAATTTAAGTTCTGAGTCAAACAATACCCCTACATTTTTCACCACTACTTTATTACATTCAGCCCAAGATCCAAGAATAGAATGTATAGTGGTGTATAGTGTATGGAATAGTGGTAGAAGTTTAAAATACTCAAGACACATTTTATTTTATTCAATTTATACACATGTACTGAAAGTGGTTAATGAAATTTCAGACATTTAAGGATCCACGGAAACACTCTTTAAGTCAAATCACATAAGCATAAATGAGAAATGCACTAAATATAACACTGTTTTGTACAGTGTCTTTGTTACATATGTTACATGTGCTTACTAATAACAGTAAATTATGAATAATTAAAAGCAACTAACGGTTACACTATATTAATAATTTTAGCAGTCATTTAGACAACACATTTAACACTTGAAATGTTTATTTGCCACTTTGTCTCACATAGCATTCACATATCACAGATAACTGATAACACTGAAATTGAACTGTGTAACTGTATTGAATTGTGGTGAATGTGATCAAATAAAAGAAAATACAACAAACAAAATAAAATCACACTGGTACAGCGGCATCTCAAATTGAAATTGCCATCTTAGTGCTTACATGCCTCACAAATGACAAATGACACCTAAACTCTTAAAACATTGAATCATTTCAGCATATGAAGGATTATGAACTGTTAGGCCTTCTACATGTAAATAAGCTTTAAAATACTTTTTTTTTCTTTTTTTCTTTTTTTTTTTTGTAGCTAACATTAGCTAGCTAGAAAATGTCACCAGCTAGCTAGCTAATAGTATTGGACATGTTTCTCCTTCTCACAAGTAATTTCTCATTAGGATTATAAGGTCAAGGTAACCATAGCCTAATATTCAAATATTATGTCCATCTTTTACAAAATATAAACATTTTCTGTGGTTAAAATAAAATAAGACTTGCATCAAATATACAAAAGCAGCCGTGTTGAGTTGTGAAATGTGTGGCAGGTGAATAGTATTCTGCAGTAAATGTTCCTACTTGCAAAAATGTGCAAATATCAAAGGTTTCTATATGGGTAATTTTTGACCCATGTATGTAAAAAAAATGTAGAAATACAAAAACTGTGTTTGTTTATAAAGAAAGAAAGGAAACATAAACATAATGATTTGTGGAAATCAAAAACAAGATATTTAATCAATACCTGGAATAACAAATGATAAAATACATATCTTTTAAAGATTCAGCAAAGAAACACTCAGCCATCACTGAAATAACATAGGAAATGAACACGGGTCTTTTTAGACCCATGTTGCGCATTAGAAGGGTTGCGATACAAAAACGATTTTTATTCGAAAAGTAAGAAATGAAAAATTTCAATTAGGATTTTTAATGATCTAAAACAAGTTAATAATTAATTTCTTGCAAAGATATAGAAAATGAAAACTCAGTCGGGTCTTTTTAGACCCATGTTGTGCATCAAAGGGTTAAAAAAAATGATGCAAGATTCACCTATTGTTTTAAGTCAGTTTAATGTCATTTAAGTTTAGATAACTTAAACATCCAAGTTGATTGTACTTAAAAATATAAGGCAGCAACTTATTTTACAGTATACTTTCATGACAGCTAGTAATCATTTGTATGTGATCATGTGACTTGGATCATATGAAAATGTATGACTTTGTAATAATAATAAAAAAAATCAATCGTGGTTAGGTAAGGTTTTTATTTTTTCATTGTTTTATAATAATAATAATAAAACACTGTCACAGTGGTTGCGGGAAGGAAAAACACAGACGAAGATTAGATGACAGGAAGAAGATAATAATCCAAAATGACAGGTTTAACAGTAATTCTGGCAAACAGACGATCGGGTAGCAACACATACTAACCAAGACGGTGAACAGACAAGGAGTGACTGAAAAGGAAGAACTTATATAGGAACACAAACTAGGTAACGAGCAACACAGCTGAACAGAATGAACTCATAATGAGGTGATCATGGTAATAAGAAATGGTGGGAATACAAACAAAGGAATGGATGTGACGTGAACATAAACTGAATGTCCATGATAACTGAAATAGAACAGAACAGACTGTGACAAACACTATATAAAGCAATAATAAAATGCTTTGACGTTATTTGCTTTTACTATTTTAAAGTGAAATAAGTCTGTAATTATGGCGATATATTCTACAGCAGTTACTCTTGTTGGTTCTAGCTGTTTGTTGACAGCAAAACAGCACTTTAGACAAACATGATTTTAATAAATGTAGACATGGCATCATGATGTTGGTCGTACCCTGACAGAGTGGAACAAACTGATCTATTTACCTCATCCCATCATTAGCATTCACATCCATGGATTATCAGCATCAACACCACGCTCATCCTTTCTCACTTGTTTTCATTTGGCATGTTTGTAATTTCAGGGGATGATTTCACATTCATCATCTTTCAATGCAAGCTCACATATTCTGCTTCTAAGATGCATTAGTGTCCCAATAGTCAAAGAGAGATATTCATGTCGATTAGGAGAATAGCAAATAGACAAACATTTCGAATTTGGCACTAAATGATTTCATTTTGAAACCAGAAAAATGAAGAACAGAGAGATGAAAGACATGGAGAAGGATTCCTGAATGTTCATTCACTTGGGATCATTCAAACGTCCCCCATTCCTCTCGTCTCTATGTCTGTGACATCTTTAGCAATGCATCATTGATAGGATATCAATGGTAGGACATCTGGAGGAACACTCACTTTACACGGTATCAGCTATAGAAAGCTGAACACAATTAATGAATCTAATGTGCTCCTACTTTAATGTGCTGTATCTGCAGCAGGAGATGGACAGCAAGGAGGAATTGCCTCTTGTGAAATAAAACAATTTTTCTGCTAGTCAGGAATCATAATCATTTCAAATGTTTTGGTCACCCTTCTCTTTGGGATTTTGCATTATAATGTATCATTTGCAATTGTTTAAAATTACATCAACAGCCTGTAACCTGTTACACAAAGCCAGCTGAACAAGCTCTGAGTTTCAGAGTTGACAAAACCAAACAAATTCAACCTGGTTTAGATGAGGTTCTGCAGGTTCACTGCACTCGCTATAAATGTTCTGTCAACTAAGGGTTTGATCCAGAGTTTCTGATTAACTCTACTGCATGTGCACCTGAAAGTGTGACATATGCAGTGAACAGCCAATCGCACAATATAATGAGATCGTCAAGTTGACTCACTTCTCGCAAAAGAATTGAGACAATTCACTTCGCTGCTGAAGGTTAAAAGATCGTCATTAAAATGGATTTAAGAGGTAGAATAAAACTGCTGCTGCAATGAAAGCTTGAGAGAAAATATGAATAAAACTATATTAACGCAAATGAAGTAAATTAATTAATTTAATCATTTATATAGGTTCACAAAGAGCTTAAAAGAAGTGTTCTGTATTATATAGTTTGTAAAGCATGTGTCTTTATTTTAATTGAAAAGCTGAATAATAATTGTCAAAATATTATTAATTGTAAGCAAAAGCCGGGCAATTTAGTCTAAAATGCTTTTACTGTGAACTGCTTTAGGGTACATTTACTAAAACGGAAAAGATTTTCCTTTGCGTTTTTAGCATACAGACAACAACATTGTCAAACCGTTCACACCGTTCAACGTCATTCCCCTTCACACGGATCAGTGAAATTGACTAAAAACGCTATGTTACGCTGCCAGGCCATTAGTTGGCGATGCCATTTTGTAAAGAAACTTGCACTTTGAAACCCGTTTTCAAAAGTTTGCATTTGCAGGTGCCCAAAACGCAGTTGTCGTTTAAATGAATGGCCAAAGCACAAGAAAGTTTTCAGTTTTTAGTTAAAAACGTAAACGGACCCTTAATTTGGAGCAAGAGATACAGGGGACTGAATTTATTGCATCAGATATATGTCACTTTGCTCACAGCTGATTGGTCCAGCTTTGTTTGTGATCTCTACCTAGAATAAAACCTGCTCCAGAGTAGGTTAACCATGTAGCGTATGAATGAATAGGTGATGAACACTAAAAACCGATCCGTCTTCTTCTTCTTTGAAACCGGCTTTGTGAAATAGGCATGAAACGTGGGATTATTTTGTGGTAAGGGCTGTGCTTAAGCTGTAGGATGTTTTATGATAGAAGAGTTACAGAGCGAATAAAAACTACATCAATAACTTCACTGGCTTTATTCAGAACCGAAATTCAACTTTAATAGTTAAAAAATGTTTTATGTTTCAGCCACCACATCACATGTTTTTAACTATTAAAGTTGAATTTATTTAAGAGTGAGTGCTGCACCTTTTTCTAACTTTCATGAATTAGTTTCTCTCTTCTGCACCTCCTCTTCTGTTGGTAGAGCATCTCTTTTTAATATGTTTAGTATGCTGACTGTATCAGTTCAATGAAATCATCATAATATGCTGGTGTATGTATTAACCAAGGCCAAACTCCTCCATAAATATATCTAATAAATAAGCACCTTTCATTCAAATATTCATTTTAAAAATAGAATGATAGAATGGCAAATTGGCTTACTGTCTATAAAATTTAAGTTAATGCTTTTTCAGTCCTTTTTCAATTGGCCACTGTAAAATATAGACTGAGGCAGAAGTTATAGAAGTTATTTACAGTTTGTTACTGTCGTCCTTCATCGTTGCGGCTTTTCCGGACCTTGGCTCTTGTTTATCTAGGGGCATTGTTTTATTACCTTCAAAACTCTACTGGGAGGATCTTTGCAATGGAGTTGCCTAGCAACAGGAACTGGCTGATGATCCGCTGGATCTGAGCTTGCTGAAGGAGCGAGAGAGAGGAAGACAGGGAAAGGGCATGGGGAATGGTCTGCTAAAAAAAAATGTGGATCTACCAATATGATTAAAAACTCAAAAGGCAACAAAAGAAGCAAATAATTAAGATTATTTTCCTCTTATTTTCATAGTAAAGAGACATTTTCAATTGATGTTAGCATTTTATTTATTTTTTGCATCGAATATTGAACCCACTGAACCAGAAGAGCTGTGTAATCGGAAGAATAGAAAAGAAAGGGACGAGGGAGAGGAGAAGAAATTGGATGAAGCTTTGCTGCTGTGGTCACCTTGTTTTATTGCTGGCTTTGCTTATAAAGAAGGTCAACCGCAGGGGAGACCACTTTCAAAAAGTGCCTAACAAGACATTTAGCCACAAGCTTTCCTCTTATACCTCTCATGATTTGCAATTCCTTTGAGAGGAGTTCTACTTGCTTCTCTTTATCCTCTGAAATGAAACACCACTATTTCTCACTCTCACACACGTAGGTATATTTGATAAGCACTTGGCACCAAATCAAAATCCAAGCCTTACTTTCAGGCTAAGGTCAAAAGTATTCCATGAGTACTTATAGGAAGTACGTACATTGAAAATAAAATTGGTGTAGAAACATTTATTTTTACTCAGAAATTGCTAGTAAATTTCACAATTAACTACAAAAATGATCACATTGAATTAAACATGACATTTTGAAGTAGAAAGACTGTTTTTTTTTTATTTATTTTTTATTTTATTTTTTTATGTACAACTTTGAAAAATCTTTTTTTGTACAGTTTATATGGGTGCACAACATAACAAAACCTAATTGGACAACATATATCTTGAGTGAAAGCTACATTTACATTTCTGAGATCTTACAAGAATCCGGAATAAAGGGTGTTACAGTCCCTCGAGACAACCGGGACCCCTTCTGGAGCTCTTCTAGCATAAAATAAAGATGCTCCGTGGCACAGGAGAGTGCTTCTCTGGCACAACACCAAATGCGTCATCATAATTACAACAAGAGTTACAAGATAATTGTTATTGGTGAGTCTACAACAACACAATAGTGAAAATGTCGGGTCTGTTAGCAGGCCACTTTTTTGTTCTCTCTTCTCAAGCTTCCCTTATACCTTTTTTTAATGTTTTAATAATACAAAAATTTAAATGTAAAGTATGTTGTTAGTTATTCACCCCATAAGCGTTATGTTTGTGTAATATATACCTGTAATTTTTCTCCTGACCATAAATGACACAAAATCTCATCTCCGCACCTTTGATGAATGGCTACGCTATTTTTAATTTTGTCATTTCATCTGAATATCAACATTTGTGAGATTAAGTCAATCGAAACAGTTTTGAGGTTGATCTAATTTTGTGTCTCAGGAAAACAGTAGTTTGTGTCTATTTGTGAATGAGGGATTTGTGAACACATTATTTTTAGATTTGTGGAGTAAATAGTTTTTATTTCGAAGTAAAAAGGTAAAATTGTGACATGTTGTTACTGGTGTAATTATTATTAAATGTCTTACCCCTCTTTTAATATTTGATATTTTTTAATATGTAATATTGCTATAACAACTAACTCTACAAATGTTTCTGCTAAACTTATTTCTAAATATGTTACAATTTAAAAGTAAATCCACATTGTTCTTAAGGGGGCCATCTTCCCCCGTCCCAACTTATAGTATAATAAACTTTAGCTTTTTATTGTTCAAATAGCAGAACCTGATTTTACCAAGTACAACATGTTCATTTATCATGGAACAACATTCAAAACAGCCAATCAGATTTTAGGGACTTTTTAGGCTTACAACCAGGGTTAGGTGCATCTACATTATGTATTCACCACTCAGTCATTTCCCTCTGATTGTAGGGATAACTTATGGGTAGTATTAGGTTTAATGGTAGTGATATGGTTAGGATTACATTTTTGGACTAGAATGTTGTAGTATATACATTCAAAATTTCAGTTATATATATATATATATATATATACACACATAATATAAAGCATCAGGAAGGATGTATTAAGCCCGATTTAGGGCTTAGTTCAATTAGGGCATTTAAATAGCTTTCATAAACGTGCCTTTGAAAAAAAAAAAACATTACTGGTGTGAATTTTGAGACAAAACAATGGCAAGTAGCTTTCAGGTAAAACAGCTTTTTAGGTAAAACATGCATTTTAGTCCAGGACTAGGATATATATATGCCTACGCCTCAATACGTCTTTGAAACTGGGAGATAAAGAACTAGATAGTATGTGTATATAAAACTTTCTGTTTCTTGTTGAATTTGCTTAAATGCGCACCCGCACACAGTCAGGAGAGAACTTTAGTAATTAGCAAAGGGCTAATGGTGTGCACTGAAGCCTAAAGGAATGGACGCCAAATCCAGGAAGAAAGCAGAGACTGAAACAAATGATTTCTCTAGAGGGGATCTGTGGGACAGCTCTCCACACCCACACAACAGCAGCGGAGAGACATTGCAACCTTCCATAAATCACATCCGCATCCTGTCATAGAGGGGATAGACAGGAAAGACAGGACGAGAGATCCAAGTGTATCATGTCCAGATAATCTAACGGTTTACAATGTCTGACATAAGCACAGGTGTCACTAACAGAACAGTAATGTCCTTGGTGACCAGCGGTTCTTGTGGATACTTGTCTACTGTACTTGTAGTTCAAGAGATTCAACACAAAGTGGGCAAAAATGTTCACTGAAAATCTCATTTTATTTTTTTCTCAACCACAAAAAGGAAGGAAAAGTTGACAACCAGCAGCTCCAAAAAAAAAAAAAAAAAAAAAAAAAAAATATATATATATATATATATATATATAGTATTTCATGTTCTCACCACAGGTGACGTTTCTTCAGCAGACAATGTTGTAGACAAACTTATAGTTTAACCCTCTAAGGTGTTTTTGGGGTCCTTGAGATGTTGTGACATGCTCTGACATTTGTGCTTTTTTTTGTTTGTTTTTTAGACATAGTTGCTTATAAACCTATTAATGGCAAAGGTGTAATTACTCTCTATTTAGCACAAACAGGGCTACCATAATATGTGAGCAACATGTATGTACATGTTTGTATTTTTGAGAGAATAATGTTTATGCATGGTTATTGAAAAAACGAAAAAGTTTCTGATATAGGCCACAAAACACATACTAAATATGTGTCCACAAGACTTTTGACTAATGGATGTTGTCGCCTAGAGTTTTTGCTCCAAAATGATCTGAAAATCATCCTGCCTAATCATTCACATAAAACAATACATTGATATAAATTTTGTAAGACACATTTTGTTTGGAAAGGCAATATGCGTGGGGGTGTGGATTATCATGAATAATGCTCCTATTCACACCTGAGAAGACAATGACCTGCATAATGTGCTGCATAATGAGCCTTTCAGTCAGGTGTGTCACTGAGAGGGTACCACAAGAAAGAATGTGTGGACTTATTTTGTATGCATACAAACTGTACAATATTCAAGGTAAACATTTCTAGTAACTATGCAGATCCTCTCCCCAAATGTGTCACTAATAAAAAACAATAATAAATAATTTGATGAGAGGGCTTATATTGACCTATTAACCCTTAAAGACCGATACAGCCGCCCGCGGCATAAAATAACTATCGTTCTAAAATGTTTAATAACTTTTGAGTCGCTAATCCAATCTGTATGCTTTAAAATGCACCGTAAAGATGAGATTCTCAGCTTTCCCGTGTTATCACTGTTGTCTCTATTGGTCATTCAGTGGCTTCGTAGTGCCGGTGATTGCGTCATCAAAATCTGCAGCAGTGATTCGTCAAGGAAACACATGTGGTTTCTTTCTCTGAGCCAAACAGGAACGATTGTTGATGCTTAGTCCCACCCCCATGCCCAGATTCGTCCAAACGTATAAACATAGTGATTGGTGTTTTTAACAACCAATTTCGTTTCTTTATACATTTTAACAAACGCAATGCATTGAAAACTACGCATGAAAACGAACGGATGCAAAGTTTTTGACCATAGCGCAAAACACGAAAGAGCATGAGTATGTAAAAAAAACAGCAGTACAAATCTGAGGATGTGTTAGAATAGATTTTTTTTTAAACGAGTTGTTAGACGATGACCTGGTGGTGGAACCTTCCGATTCAGAATTTTTTTTGAATCATTTGCACTGTTTATTTATCTATTTGTATTTAGTTTGTGAAGATTATTTGCATTATTTGTTCATTAGCACTCAGTATATTACCCTCAATGAACCATTTCTTCATTTGCACTGTTTATTTCTTTTTGTATTTAATTTGTGAAGATATTTGTGAACCATTTGTTCATTTACACTCTGTAGGCTATATTGTATTGTTAGTATTTATATTGCACAGCTGTCAGTACTTGTTATATTGTTTGCATTTGTTGTTCATGTTAAAATTATAATATCATTTTCTGAAGAAAAAAGTTTGCTTCAGTGTTCTGTTGTAATATAACAACTTTTCTAATTACTTTACTTCCTAAACTTATTTGGACACATCTACATTGTCAGTAAATGTAATACACCTGTTTTTACTCAAAAATGCCTAGAATAATATTATAATAAATGGCTATAACTTGCTGAGGGATTGTTACATGTAGACAAAATTTCATCTGGAAGTCTAAAACAACCAAGTCTAACTTTCTAAAGGTAAAAAAAACAAAACTTCAGGAAGTTCTGTTTGAGTTCACACTGAAAACACCACATTTTTTTGCTGCCGTTTTTCTTAAAATCCTGTTAATTTCATAAATTCTCTGACAAAAGAAATGTAAAACTGTGACTTTAAATGGGCTAGATGGAAACTTTAGGCTCTCCTGTTTAAAATGATATATGACACTTGATGCTTGCTGCTTGAATGGGTAAGAAAAACAAAGAAAAGTACAGGTGAGTCAGGCGCCCCAAAAATGTTCTAGGTCTTTAAGGGTTAAAGGTGCAATGTGTAATATTTGTGAGGATCTATTGACAGAAATGCAATATAAGATCCATAACTATGTTTGCAGTGGTGTATAAAGACCTTACTTAATGAACCGTTATGTTTTTATTACCTTAGAATGAGTCATTTATATCTACATAACCGCGGGCACCCCCCTTCTATGAAGGTCAACATATTGTGACGTCATGTTTCTACCATAGCCGACAGCGAACAAACAGCGCTACAGAGCGCGTTTCGTCACTGACTTGAATGAGAAGCAGCAGAAAAAGACACAGCAGAATACTCAGGTTGTCCCTGACTCTGCAAACGTGGAGAAAAACATGCTGTCTGAACGACGCCTCGGACATCGTAACGTTAGCTATTTCGATTTGATTTGACCAGAGGAGGTAATCATGAAGAGGAAGAGGCGATCTAAAGCTTGGCTTTATTTTACTAAACGAGACAAATTATGCCGTTTGGAATAACAGGGTTTTTCCTGCATTGAACTTGTTTTAGCGCCCGCCAAAGCGAATTTTTGTCCCGCCAAAGTCTTATTGGATCGGTGAGTAATGTAGATGAACTGCTGCGCTTGTGACAGGGCGCTTTCATAACTGAAAGAACGAGCAGAGAGAGAGAGAGAGAGAGCCCCAGTCGCGCGCGAGCGCACTCTCCGTCTTCTGAGCCAGGCGAAAGTGTAAACAAGACTTCACCGTCTCCAAACTAAGCGTTGTCTTGCTCTGTCTCCCTCACACATATTAATCAAAATAAATCGACACAGTGGTAAAGGGTCGGAAGACCAAAGTTTCATGTGGAGCATTCAGAGATTTGGGTGTGAATTGTGAAATAAGTTGCCTTATCTTCTCTGAAAAGCGTTCCGGACATTCAGCTGACATAAAACAACACTTTAATTAAACGAAAAAAAACTATCCAGTGATGAAATGTTTTCTGTGTTGACACAAATCTTGGATGTCCATGTCCTAACTGCTGGGATAATCACACAACGCACGACACGTTCAATTCGCGAACTAATGACTCCTTTGAACCGATTAATTTTAATGAATGGTTAAAACAACTGATCTTTCCAACAGTGAACTCAGGAGACGTCTGAATCGGTGTATAACTAATCAGTAACACTTTACAATAAGGTTCTATTTATTACATAAATTACATAAAAAGTACAGTTTGCTTACTCAAGCTTAAGCTTTAAAATAAATAAAACCACTTTTTTTTTTTTAAAAGCATATGACTGCATTTTTCCACACAGTGCTATCAATAATCAATAAGAGAATCGTTAAAGAATCGGATCGATATGCAGAATTGTCACGTCAGTGGCATTGATATTGATAAAATCTTATCAATTCCCATCCCTAGTAAAATCAGTGAATAAAAGACTAAAACAAAGATGAACAAGTAAAAATAACAATCGCAATAACATGTGGTTTTACTGAATAATTAAGTAAATATAATTTAATATAAAATATAATATAAAGAAACCTCATTGCTTGACTTGCTACTCTCTGCTGACTCAGACGACTCAGACGACGACTCAGACGCGCCCCCCCCCCGACCCCCCGACCCCCCGACCCCACACGGGTCATTAGGTCCGCCAGGGAGGTCTTCCACATGTTTGATCTTGCTGTTGTTGAGGCCTGGCTCCTCTACCGGAGAGACAGCAGAGTTAGGATGAGGTTCATATTAGGATAAGGTTGTGGTGATTGTAATGTTTTACCTTGAAACAACACTGATTGTAATGTTTTGATATGATAACTTGATGATATGATGGTTTGTAGTACTTGCGTTCCACGATGGTACAATGTTGCCTGAGGGCAACAGCTGGATAATAAATGAATATGAAATATGAAATGTGAAATTCATTAAAAACTTGATAAATATGTTTGTTCAAGTGTTTAGTTAAAGAAATTGATGTTTTCAATAAATATATTAGAGCTGGGAATCGATAAAAAAAAAAAAAAACTAATTAATTGCACAATTTGCTGTAATTAATTGCAATTAATTGCATTTCCCCCAAGCTTGTAATTGTCAATATTTAAACTTAGAATAACCTAATTAAATTAAACAACACAGGGAAAAAAAAAGGAACAGAAAATAGCCCTGCATTAAAATAATATTACACATCAATATATCAATAAATTATTATTTTTCGATAATCAATCAACATAATCAATTTAACATTTTTTTTTTTTTTTTTTTTTTTTTTACTAATTATCAAAATAAAATATAGTCCTACAAAGCTATTATTACCAGAGTATGTGATCAGAGCAGGTCATTTTACCATTGTTGCCCAGCATGACTATACCAGCTCAGTCTATACTGAGTCTATAGCCTATGCTATTGCAAACAGAAGTCTACTACTGAGAAATTTCATGTTATTTGAGCGGACTTTGCTTTTCCAGTGCGTGATCGGTACATGATTGGAGCGTTTGGGCCATTAACGACAGAGCAGACAGCGGCGGTTTCTTCATTAGGGCAATCGGGCGACGCACCACCAAAGTGTGAAAGGGACTTTCTCATTCAACCACAGAGTTACTAGCAGTCAATCACTGTTGTTCTGCCTCTGGATATAGTACAATCAGCGCCAAGTCACGTTCTGTGGAGTACCGCCTCTTTTTGGGCGATTTCACTATGGCCGAAAATCGCCCAGAGTGTTCCCATTGACTTACATTCAAAGATTTTTTTTTTTCGAACTGCTGGCACTGCAATGCATTCTCTATGGGTTCCGGGAGGGCTCGCACTAACGTGCCTTCGTCATCATACGTAAACTTCACTTGTGCAGCGATTGGTGGAAACAAATATACCTCTAATAATATTTAGCCATAAGCTGAAGTGACATCCAATAATTTCCTCAGTGCATAACTTACATTTCACGGACATATTCTCCATCTGTAAATGTTAGAAAGTCAACATTTCCAGTTTGCTGTCATGAGAGGGCGAGCTTTCTGCAAGCTAAACTTCCGTTAACGAGCGCCGCCACGTGCATGCGCGCCGAACAGACGGAGCGCAATAGAATAGGAGCGTAATTATTCTGACTAAAATATACATTAGCACTAAATTATAAATATATTTAGCTAAAATATTTGTTGTTGAATATTTGTTGTTGTTGGTGAACATAAATGTGCTAGAGAATTTCAAACCTACATATGTATTTTTTATGATATTAGCTTTGTTTTGTTTTTTATTTTTTTATTTTAAGTTTAGTAAATTTAACTACTTCTTTAAAAAGCATTATTTTGTTTTAAGATTGTAATGTGCAATGTTAGAATGTAATGTGATTTGACCCCTTTTTTGGATAGACTGCAGATAGACAGCAAGGTTACACTATGCTTGTTTTTATAACCTTCAATATGAACATTGTTTGTAGGACAATATTGATCAGGATATTAAATACAAAAATATATATATATATTACTTTTTTTTTTTTAAATAGAAAAATAATAATCAAATACTCAGATTATACCATACATCGCCATTTAGCCCAAAAATTCAGATTTATTTGGCAATTGGCTATTTCCCAACCCTAACGGCTGAAGTTTTAGCTAAACTTTAGGCTAATGATAGCTACATTATTATCACTGTGAAATTGTTATTTAACAATTAGCCTACATTCAGTCCTGGATTAATAATTCAGTCAATTTTTTTAGCACCAGCCGCCACTGAGAGCAGAATATTGAGCAAAGAGCGCAGCAGCGCGCCGAGACACACACACACACGGAATGGAGAGCGCGGCGAGGAAAAGACCCGCTCATGAAAGCTGTGCGAGAATGAAACCTGATCGCCGAACACGGAGGGGCGGGACGGCATATTTTCGGCCTTTAAGTCATTAAAACGAGGCAAAAAAAAAGTGCCGCATTAATTGCGTTATTATTTTTTTTACGCATTAAGCATCTCAAATTAATCGCAAAGATTAATGCGTTAATTCCCCCAGCCCTAAAATATATACATTTTTTCTTCATGAAAATGTCAAATGTTTAAATTTGTCCATTGTGGTACAAAATTGCCTTGAGGCAACAAACTTTTAATTAATAAATAAATTTAAAAAATAATGATAATGTTTATTGATATTGTTAATAGTGTCCATTTTTAAGCAGGAGAAACATAACAAACAATTATTTCCTCACTGATATCATATTGCGTACCATAGAGGATTCATTAGTTTGAATATTGGAACAAACATTATAATAACATCTTAGTTGATAATTCATTATACCTACTCTATTTTTGACAAAACATCACATACTATATATTTAACATATGAGCAGAAATTGATGTCTGATTAAACTTGATGTGTTTTATCCAGCTGATATGGGCGTTGACCAAGCGGCAAAATTCTAATCTGAAAAATGAAGCCTACCCGGAAGTGCGAAAAACTGCAATACATCGAAAATCCGCTAGGGGGAGGTTCCAAAAGGGAGCAAATGTCCATAGACCCCCATGTTAAAATGTCCGATTTCACAGCATAAATTCATGTTTTTACAGGTTGGTCCCATGTACTTTTATTGTATTTTTCGATAGGTTCCGAGTGCCTGACAACTGTGAGGGGGGTGAATTTTTTTCGAACTCTTTAGTTTAGATCGTATTTAGATATAAAATGTATGACAAATAAGGGTGTGGTTAACTTTGATTGACAGCTTGATTGACAGCTGATAACGAGCATAGGCTGCGCCGAGGAGAATGACAACATAAGAAGCGCCATTTTTTTATATACAGTTGAAATATAATACTACTGTTTTTGTATCATGAAATGTAGTTTTAAGAGTTTTTCAGGCGAGAATGTAGTTGTTTAAAACTCAAATCTGTGGTTTATTTATAAAGATTTATGAAAATTTTATTCAGTTGAGATCCAGACGATCACCGGGCGCTCGGCGCTCATGTACCCCGCCTGGAACAGCCTTTCATCGGCTAGTCGTTCTGACGTTTGCCGCTGATTCTGGCGTCTCTGTAGTGGTTAAACATGAGATATAATTCGTCTTGTGTATATCTAACGGGCGATTTTTGGTCTCGTGAATCTATAATTTGTTCCCTGGCCAATCGTTTTGGCTGAGGGCTAATTGAAGTTTCATAACTTTATAAGCTATTTAACTTTACCGTTGTATGGTTAGACTAGAGCGCTGACTTTGTATGTTTGACTGAATTGTTTGCTTTATTTGTATAGCTTTTTGTACCTTTCACTTATACTTTTATAATGGCTAATAATATATTGATAAAACTGAAATTTAACAAAAAGAGACTGGGTTGAGTTTTGTCATTTTAAATTTTAATACAACGAAGATGATCTGTAATGTTGTTTACAGCTACATCTGTTGTTTAGTACAAATGCACATATTGCCTGGATCATATTAAAATGTTTAATATTTGTATATTATATTTAAACGAAAAGAGGCAGGGTTGTGTTTTATATTTCGTTTTGTTATAAATAGGCTAACGTTATGCAGTGAATATAATCAATAACGTTACGCGTTGCCTGAACCACATTTGTGTGGCTATAATGTTTAAGATTTCTTTAAATTAAAACGAAAAGAGGCAGTGTGGTGTTTTATAACATATTTCGTTTTATTGTTGCCTAAAATATACATACAGAGATAACCGGAGTAGCAGAGCGAGCTGAGTGACGCAGAATAACCGGACTCGCGTCCTCAGGAGTCATTCTCCTGAGTCGGACTTGGCAATTAAGTCCGAACTTTGCGTACTTGCTATCGAGAAACGCCTAATGTCGGCGCTTGGCTTCTTGTGACAAACACGCCGGGAAGCAAGAACAAGATCTGCTGTATGTCATCCATTGTTGTTTATGTTGCTTTCTTCACGCGAAAATGACATCGTTCCAGTCTCACACAAAGCCGGCCCTTTTACCCATATATGGATTGGCCAGAAGGTGGGCGGGGTTAGGATTTCCTGAGATTCTCCAAGTTGGCGCCGCCCATACCCCCCATAAACGGCTTCAAACCCGTTCTTCAGAAAGTCTATGGGTGACGTCACAGACGCTTTGTCCATATTTTTTACAGTCTATGGCGTTGACACGTTTACATGGATTGCCTCAGATAATTTGCGCTTGAATAGCGCACGCTCTCCGTGTGCGTGTTCACATTAGCAGATAATGAGCTGAAATGAGAACAACTGACATCTCTCTCTTTTCATACAGTTTACATAAACTGAGAATATTAGTTTTTTTATATAAATTACTTCATTTAAAAGAAGAGAATTCAAACTTTATGCCTGTGTGCCTGTATGCCTGTGTGACTGAGTATTCGCTGAGTTACAGTTCATTTTCAGACGCGTTTCAGAATGGACTTCACAGACAGAGAGAAGGCAGAACTCGCATCATGTTTATTTTTCTTTATTTGGCAAAAAGCACAACACTTTGTTTTTATTTTGAGTATACACAAAAAAATAGACACTTAACATCGAATGATGTATAACACTTATATGTAAGATCAAAATCAAAAGAGTATTTTGATTCTCTTTTGCACAGATAAGAAAAAAAGCGAGCTGGTCACGCCGGCGTGATCGCCGACCCCATGGGGTTAAAACCATACAATTCATTTTGGTCCACTGATGTGCAGGAGTTTACACTATGTGAAGAGTGAATTATATCTGTCTATATACATATACGGCCGTCTACGAGCTCCTCACAGCACAGAGTGCAACAAAAACAAAACGTCGCCACTCAGGCTCTTCCACATTCAGGGTCGTCTGGGTGGCGGTCGCAGTCAAAGCCATCTAAAGATAGACAAGATCTGAGGACTGTCATTATCTCCAAAAAGGCTTTGACTAAGAATAAGTCCTGACGCCGTCAGACTTCTGAGGGCAGTCCCCTCCGGGGAGAAACGGTTTCCACCTAATCAAATTACGATGCCCGTTTTTCCTCAGCACCCTCTGAGGGGCGACTCTCTGAGGAGGGTCGCAGCGCTGCCAGTTCGGTTGTTCCCTGCAGGTTCGCTGCTTCAGGGCACTGAGGTGTCAGTGTCCCCAAACGATCCTCCTAGGAGGGTCGTTAAGCAGTCAGTTCGGTTGTTCCCTGCTGGTTCACCACTTCAGGGCGCCGAGGTGTCTGCGTTTCCCAACAGTCCTCTGAGGAGGGTCGTAGAAGAGTCAGTTTGATCCCTGCTGGTTCACTGTTACAGGGCACCGAAGTGGCTGTTCGACCAATACCAGCGGCCAGTCTCGATAGACTGGTTCCCTTAGTAGATTTTCTGACAGCGTGGAAGCTACTGCCAAATATATCTCGCTGGGTCCTGCTCACAATAGAAAAGGGTTACAGAATTTAGTTTGGTTCTCGTCCGCCCAGATTTCTAGGGGGCCTCCCTACGGTGGTGGACCCCGAGCAGGCTCTGGTTATGGAGCAAGAAGTACAGACTCTTCAACGAAAGGAGGCTATTGAAAGCGTTCCTCCTCCCAGCAGGGAGTCAGGGTTTTACAGCCGTTACTTCATTGTTCCAAAGAAGGATGGAGGGTTGCACCCTATTCTAGACCTGTGCCAACTAAACCACAGGGTTCAGAAACTCAAGTTCAAGATGCTTACACTCAAACAGATTGTGTCACAGATTCAGTCCAAGGACTGGTTTGTCACGATAGACTTGAAGGATGCATACTTCCATGTAGCCATCCATCCTCATCACAGGAAGTTCCTGAGGTTCGCTTTTGGGGGCGAAGCATACCAATATCAGGTTCTTCCGTTCGGCCTAGGTTTATCACCCCGCACTTTCACGAAATGTGTGGATGCAGCTCTGGCTCCACTGAGACTCCAGGGCATCCACGTGTTGAATTACATCGACGATTGGTTGATTTTAGCTCAATCCGAGCAAATGGCAGTTCGGTATCGAGATGTCCTTCTATCCCACATGAAAGAGTTGGAGTTGAGGCTGAACGGCAAAAAGAGTGTGCTCCTTCCATCTCAGAGGACCACTTTTCTAGGCGTAGTTTGGGATTCGATGACGATGCAGGCACAACTGTCCCCTGCTCATATAGTATTGATTCTCTCAGCCGTGAATGGGGTAAAACTAGTCCAGCCACTGTTGGGTCTTATGGCAGCTGCGTCCAATGTAATAACTTTTGGCCATCTGTAAATGAGACCCCCTGCAGTGGTGACTCAGAACCAAGGGGTTTTCTCCGAAGGGAAATCAGTTTCGCATGATCAAGGTCACGCGACGCTGCCTACGTGCCTTAGTCATGTGGAAGAAGCCTTTGTCCCTCGCCCAAGGCCCAGTGCTGGGGGCTCCTTGTCGTCGCGTCACACTAATGACGGATGCTTCCCTCACAGGTTGGGGGGTGATCATGAGTGGCCGCTCGGTGAAAGGTCTGTGGGAGGACCATCTACTTTTTTGGCACATAAATTGACTAGAAATGATGGCGGTGTTTCGGGCTCTCAAACACTTCCTCCCAGACCTGAGGGGCCATCATGTGCTTGTCTACACAGACAACACATCGGTGGTCTCTTATATCAACCATCAGGGGGGTCTGAGGTCACGTCACCTATGCAAGCTGGCCCATCAGATCCTCCTATGGGCCCAGGGGAAATTACTGTCTCTCAGGGCAGTATATATTCTGGGGCACCAAAACCAGGGAGTGGATATCCTGTCGAGACAGGGGCTGAGGCCCGGGGAATGGAGACTTCATCCCGAGATGGAGAAATTCGGTCAAGCACAAGTCGACCTATTTGCATCTTCAGAGACAACTCACTGCCCCATGTGGTTCTTCCTCATGCATCCAGCTCCACAGGGGTTGGATGCAATGGTTCAGGAATGGCTGAGGCTATACCTGTACGCATTTCCCCCAATATTTTTGCTCCCGGGGTTCTGGAGAGTGTTCGCCAGGATAGGGCCCGTCTTTTTTAGGTAGCCCCGTTCTGGCTGCCCTGAGTCTGGTTCTCGGACCTTGTGTCCCTTCTAGACAGCTCTCCGATGGAGATTCCGATCAGGAGGGGCCTATTGTCCCAAGTAGGGGGCACGATTTATCACCCTCGCCCGGAGTTATGGAAACTGTGGGATTGGCCCCTGAGGGGGCCCAGCTCATAGAATCAGGTCTCTCGACCGAGGTTGAGGAGACCATACTCCAGTCCAGAGGCCCTTCCATAAGAAGACTGTATTCAATGAAGGGGAGACTATTCTCTTCTTGGTGTAGAGAACGTCAATTGAATCCTGTCAACTGCCCTGTTGGTTCAATTCTCGATATTTTGCAAGAGCGTTTCTCTGCTGGATTATCTCCCTCCACCTTAAAGGTGTATGTGGTGGCTATATCTGCTTACCACCCTCCTTTGGGTGGTGCATCTTTGGGTAGAGATCCTCTTATTACTCTTTTTCTCCTTGGCACTCTGAGGCTGAGGCCTGCACTGCGCACTAGGACATTTTGCTGGAAGGCCTGGCTTTAGCTCCTTTCGAGCCTATTGAAGAGGTTTCAGAAAAATCCCTCACTCTAAAGACTTTATTTATTCATGTTCGGGAGCATTTCCGTTGTGTTGCGGATTTATTTAGTCATGTTGTGGCTTTATTTTGTTGTGTTGTGGCTCATTTCCGTTGTGTTGTGGATTAAATTTCGTTGTGTTGTAAACTTATGTTTGATTTTTAAATTTCGTTGTGTTGTGCACTATTGGGCCACCGTAAACACTAATAAATAGTTATGTATATGGGACTAACAATTCCCCACAATTCTGAAGTGAAGTGCATAAAAAATATTTCCCTGTACATATTTTCTGTATTTTAAATAGATCATATAATAGCGTTATCATCACTAAGCTGATATATAAGAAAACATGCAGTAGTGCTTCAGTGACACACAACAGGTTTTTCTTACACCTGTTGAAATATATAATACTTTTTTTTAGAAAAACATAGCTTCCTGTATTATCTGTTACTGCAAAAGTGTTGTTTTTGTATGTTTTGGCGACGCCGTGTAACAGTTTTACTCTGGTTGTGTTTGTTCTCTATTCAGTGAAGACGACGCTGATGAAAGAGGTCTCAGGATCTTTATTCTGCAGAAATACAGAGCACAATTAATTGTTGGGGGATACACGTCTCTCCCCTTCAGTCTGCTCATACAGCACGGAGAAAGCAGCACGCTCGTCAGATGAGCGTGAGAGAGCACACTCGACCCCGTCAGCGGCAAATGTGCTCAAGATCTTAATTTAATCAATTAATAGTTACAAAACATAGGGCAAATAATAAAATTAATTAAATCACAAAATATAGTAAGCCACAAAACACAGGTCACCCTTATGGCATACAAAATAATATACAAGGGAAAATATAATTTCTTCACCACTTACTTGTATCAGTAAATACATTAGATGGGGGAAAAATGTCAAAAGTTACAGGTTAATTACGCAAATAAACTGTCACTTTCAATATGACATCATTTTTGCATACAGAACTCACTCTTTTTTGTATGTATCAAACTCATATAAACTTGATATTAAACACATTTCAAATATTTCTCAACATATAACACAATAA
The DNA here is from genome assembly GCF_965113295.1 of Leuciscus leuciscus. Lineage (NCBI taxonomy): Eukaryota > Metazoa > Chordata > Actinopteri > Cypriniformes > Leuciscidae > Leuciscus > Leuciscus leuciscus. Next base: position 23,453,607 of record NC_138726.1, on the reverse strand, counting down.
ACAATTGAACATACCTGCAGAAATACAGAGCACAATAAATTTTTTTGGGATACACGTCTCTCCCCTTCAGTCTGCTCATACAGCATGGAGAAAGCTAGTAAGCAAAACCATTCTCAGTAAAACACTCAAAAAGCAATTAAATGCATTCAATTTCATGACATCACAGCTTTTCATTTCACTTAACCATTGTTTATCTCATGAAATAAACCGATTACATTGTTTAATACACTTCAAAATGTCCTTACCAGCACGCTCGTCAGATGACCGAGAGAGAGCACACCCGACCCCGTCAGCAGCAAATGTGCTTCTAAAGATGCCGCTGTTCGCACAACGCACGAGGTATCATTTGCGTCACCAATATGTGCCTCATATAAAACAATATTCTGCATTAATGGTTCCCACTAGAATTATGTACATTGTGCCGGATTACAACTCAGCACACAAATATAAAAACACAAAAAAAGAATAATTAAGTTTTGATGAAGTTTACTAACAATCTTCATTACATTTAAAAAAAAATTTAAACCAGCTACATACTCCCCGCTGAACTTCACAAAACTAGTTCAATATGGATAAATAGCTGTTCAAAAAGCTACACACAGAATAAACATTTTACACTCGATACACTCGACACAGCAACATATGCTTCCCAAACCACAGGGAAAGTGACCTAAGCAGGCTGATCAGGCCTACTAAGGGAACACTTGTGAATAGGGTGCCCCAAAGACCACTACATAAACTTCAATGTGACAGTTACCTTTTGTTTTTTAAATTATGAATTTTGGCTCTGTCAACTCAATAGATTTGAATAAACTCAAAAGGAAACACTCCTATACTACTCATATGACTGCCCAATCCATTTTATGACAATAAAGACCTGGCAACCCCATTAACTGAACTGGTCATATTCATGTTTTGGGTCATGTTCTGAATTAATCTGTTAACAGGTTTCACAAGCCTACCAAGTCTGGTTCTGACTTGAGTCACCACCTGATTAGGGAGTGAATCCACAGGATCAGAGGTATGTATATCATCAAATAAACCTCCCACTGATGCAGATATCACTGTATCACAAGTCAATCCTCCATTACTTGAACGTTCAGAAACATTGTCACATTTGAAAGAATCACCCAAAGTTGCTGAAAGCACAGATTGTGCAGGATCAGGATCTACTGCCACTGGAAGGACACTCTCTGTCTTAGAGGATGAACTGCCCCAGGTTAACATTTGGAGCCACAGACCTTGCTACCCAACTGGCAGTTCGGTCTGCGTTGCTGTATTCAGACATGGGTGTTAGAGCATTGCTCAAAGCTACTCCACTGCGGTCATCAACTGATTCAGTGCCTTCACTGAATGAGGGTTCAACTTCCTCAAACTCAATCGGCAGAAAGTTAGCTTGAAGGAGCAAGTTCCTATGAACAGTCTTTTCCTGACCAGTGTGGGTGTTGCGGATTCGGTAGGTGTGACATTGAGGATTCAAGGCAACAGTGGTATATGGAATGGACTCCCACTTATCCGCCAATTTCTTGCGACCACGTTCACCTCTGTTAGCCAGCAAGACTTGGTCCCCAACTTCAATACTGCAACCTTTCGTTCTCTTGTTGTATAGGTCTGTCTGGCGTCTCTGACTGGCCTCAGCATTCTTCTGAGCAAGTGTCAAAGCTTCTTTCAAATCATTCCTCAATCTCCTCACGTACACATCATAATCAATGAGGACATCGTCCCTCTCCACACTGATGAACATTACATCCACTGGGAGTTTCGGAACCCTGCCGAACATCAAGTAAAAAGGCGCAAACCCAGTTGACTCATGGGCGGTGCAGTTATAAGCAAAGGTCAACGATTGCAACATCTGCGGCCAGTTTTGCTTGGCCCTAGGTGGAAACGCCCTGATCATACCACCCAGAGTTCTGTTGAATCGTTCAACATGACCGTTATCCATTGGGTGATACGCGGTTGTTCTAGACTTCCTCACTCCAGCAACGTCTAGCAGTTCACGAATCAGTTGGCTCCCGAAATTGGCACCTTGATCCGAATGGATCCTTTCTGGGAAGCCATATACACAGAAGTATCTATCCCACAAGAGCCTTGCAACTTGTTTTGCCGATTGGTCTTTACAAGGGAAAGCATGGGCCATCTTAGTAAAATGATCAGTTATGACCAGGACATCCACGCTGCGACCACTGGAATTCTCCGCAGACCAAAAATCTATGCAGACCAATTCCAGGGGACTAGATGTTTTGATGCTTTCCAGAGGAGCTCTCCCTTCAGGTTCTGGAGTTTTGCTAACCACACAGCGTTTGCAACATTTAACATGTTCACGCACATCCTGTTCCAAACTGACCCAAAAGAACCTCTGTCTCGCAAGGGATAAAGTCCTACCCTGACCTTGATGCCCAGCTTCATCATGAATGCCCTCAAGAAGCTGCTTCACCAGCGAACTCGGAACAACAAACTGCAGTCTCCTTTTTCGCGTCAGGACATCCTTGGACACTCTGTAGAGTATTCCATCAAGCATTTTGAACTTCGCCCACTGTTTAAGCGTTTTGATTACCTTGTGAGTTTCTCCAGTTCTCTCACGTCTAGATTTGTCTAGACCTCTGCTCACATAGAACAAGACCCTTGACAGCGTTGAGTCATCCTGCTGCTTCTCCTGTAACTCCCTCAATGAGAAAACAGGCAGAGGATTAAGACCTGGAGACGACAACTGGAGGGTATCCTGAGTGAGCCACTGGACCGCTCGATCTCTTGTGCCTACTTCCCACTCTGCACATCAAGGATTGCTGACACCTCAACACTGGTAAGTGAACATGATTCCGAGACTGCAGAGGGACAATGTTCAACATTACATGTGTTTGCACTCAACCTGAAAACTTCTTGTATGGTGTTTTCACGGACTTGCTCCGCCTCTTCAAGCAGCGCACCATACGGCTCTGACATTAGCCTCTGACTGACACAGCCACGGATGAAGGGTTGCCTACTCAAAGCATCTGCGACCACATTTCTACTGCCGGGTATGTATTGAATGCTAAAACTAAAGGGGGCCAGCTTAGACACCCACCTCTGCTCGCATGCATCAAGCTTTGGCTTTGTCATGATGTATGTCAAGGGATTGTTGTCCATCCAGACAGTGAAGTCATGTCCCTTCAGCCAGTGACTGAACTTGTCGCAGACGGACCACTTCAGAGCCAAAAACTCTAGGCGATGAGCAGGGTACTTAGCTTGTGCACGAGTGAGAGCTTTACTGGCAAAGGCAATAGGACGTGCCTTAATTTCTCCTTCTGGGACTTGTGACAGTACAGCTCCTAATCCATCCATAGACGCATCAGTACATAGAATGAATGGTTGGCTGAAATCAGGGTGAGCTAGCACAACAGATTCTAACAGAGCCGTCTTTAGCTTTTGGAACGTGACACTGTGCTCATGTTTCCAATCACTGGGATTCAGTCTCCTAAATGACGCAGCGCCTCTCACAGTGGTCTTCTTTCCTCTGGGCGCAGCTGTCAAGGTGAACAAAGGCTTCGCTATACTGGAGCAGTTTTGAATGAAGTTTTGATAGTATAACACCATTCCCAAAAATCACTTTATCTTTTTCTGCAACTTGTTACTCCATCTGGCATCATCAGATCAGATTTGGATATGGCAGAAATGGCACTAACTTTGTCTGGATCCGTTGCCACTCCAGTTTCGTCAATGACATGCCCCAGAAATTTCACACTTCTCCTCAGAAAATGACACTTCTTCGGGGCTAACTTCAGTCCGTGCGCTCTGAGCCTAGTAAACACCAGCTCAAGCCGTTCAATGGCTGCTTCTTCATTTGGAGCGTACACAAGAAGATTGTCGAGATAGCATAACAACGTGAGGAAATTCTGATCCCCGAAGATGTTGGTCATGAGTCGCATAAAGCTTGCTGGACTGTTACAGAGCCCTTGCGGCAGACGGTTGAATTCATACAGACCCATAGGAGTCATGAAGGCAGTGAACTTCTTGTCCTCTTCAGACATTATGATGTTATAAAAACCAGAGGTTAAGTCCATTGCACTAAAGAAGACATTCACTCCCAAAGCTGCTAAACAGTCTGCCTGATGAGGCAAGGGGTGGGCGTCCTTAACCCTCTGAGGTCTGAGCTGTTTTCTGGGCTCTGGAGGTGTTCTGACATGCTCTGACATTTCTGGTTATTTCTGTTACTTGTGACATTTTCATGGCTAAAGTCTAATTACACTGTATTCAGCACAAACTCTGCTACAATAATATATCAGCAGCATGTATGTAAAAGTTTGTAGTTTTGAGATAATGACATTTATGCATGGTTTGTGAAAATACAAAAATAAATTCTCACTGAAATAAGGCCATGAAACCCATACTGATTATTTCTTCACAAGACTTTTGAAAATTGTATGACGTAGCCTAGAATATTTGCTGCAAAACTATGTGAAAATCACCCTGACTGCTCATTCAGATAAGACAATATATTGATTTAAAAAATGTACGACGTGTTTTGTGTGAAAAAGCTTTATGCGGGAGCTCATTAATATGTAAGCTTTTCACACCTGAGAAAGACAAAGAACCTCCCCTAACAGCCCTATTAGGAGCTATCAGGCCCTGTCATTCTGAGCAACCTTGCACAATACTGTAAATGAGGAGATTTAAAAAAGAATGGCTTTTAAATTGTTTGGATTTATTTACAACACAACATAATCCAAAGATACACAACAAATGCCAAAAAAGCACTTCAAAGACAGAGATCTTTGTGTCATTCCTAAAAACATTGTACATACCTTTCATTTCCAAGATTTTCACTTTACCATGTTCACTTACAGAGACTCATGTGAATGTTGAAGTCCTCAGTTGCATCTGGGCCCTGACAAAAAAAAGTAAACATACTGATATCAAGAGAAAGGCCTGCACGATTTTGGAAATAAATATTAGATTTTTCTGGTTAAAATTGCTTTTTAAAATTCCTTTTTAAAATTCACAGAATGCACACACACACACACACAAATGTTTCCAACAATAATATAATGAACACCAGGTTTGTTGTGCCTTGTAGGCATAATAAGGTATATGTGCAGTGCCGGATAAAATAATAATAACAATAAATAACCTATAGCAGTATAAATATTCCAAAAGATTTCAGTAACAACTAAACTAGAGAAAAAGATATTGATTATCATGTTACTTCAAATGTTTCCATCCGTTATGATTATATGAAATGAGATAATAATAAAAACATGAAGCCGTTTGGTGCGTTTTGCTTTCATCCAAAATATGATACATTCAAACGCGATCGCGCTGCAAAATATGATACTTTCAAACGCGATCCAAAATATGATAGCCTACATTCAAACGCGATCGCGCTGCAAAATATGATACATTCAAACGCGATCGCTATCCAAAATATGATACATTCAAACGCGATCACGCTCAAATATAAAACATTATGGTTACCATATACATATCTACGTTTGAGCAGATATCCACAAACACAGTAACAGTAAACACGGGTCTAAATATTATAATATTCCCCATATATCTAGCAACAGTTCAACTGCAACGTGACATTTATGCAACAATAACAAACTAATATGTACGAATTTCTTACCTTACATCTTTCTTGTCTTCAAATCGCGTTCTTCTTCTTCTGAGGTAGCCTAAATACAATGTAAGCTCAGACACGTCTTTCAAACTCGACGAAAAGTGGTGGATTGGTGGTGGAAAAGAGGTAATGAGCGAGTTCGCGTTCCATGTGGAGATTTGCATGTGAATATCTTTTGCGTGAGTGGGCGTGGCCAAATTAACTGTAATGAGCAAGCGTTTGAGAAGCTGGACATCTTGTTGGTTTTATACAAATTACTTAAACAGAGAATATTTGTTTTCGTTTTGAATCCAATCACTTAAAAGTACACACTTAAATGTTTATAAAGGTATATGGCTAAAAAATGTGTGACAAGTATTCGCTGAGTTTTGTTTCAGTTTATAGACGTGCTCAAGAAAAAAAAGTTCACCGCGACGGAGAGGAAGAACGCACACCCTGTATATTTTCTTTATTTTACAAAAGCACAATGTTTTGATTTGATGTTAAGTGGACACATTCAAAAGGAGAAATATCACAGATTCTTTTTTTATATTTCTTTTTTCTGTATGACCATAAATGACGGAGTAATTTAAGTTTATAGTGCTACAATGTGAAGAAAATCCAGCAAAACGCGGGGGCGCGTTTGTCGACCTCAGAGGGTTAACAGTTTGAGCGTTCAGCCAGCGGTAGTCCACACACACTCTAAGGTCTCCATTCTTCTTCCATACCAACACAAGTGGAGAGGCCCACACACAATTGGACTTACGTATGATTTCCTGTTCCTCTATGTCAGAGAGAACACTCCTCAGTGCAGGTGGAACACGACGGTATGGAAGTCTGAAGGGACGATCGTCTGATAAACGAATATGGTGGACAAACTCATTGGCCTTTCCGCAATCCAGTTTGTGTTTGGAAAATACGTCCTCATGCCTCCTAATGAGCTGTACCAGCTGACTCTTCCAATAGTGGGATACTTCACATGACTCAATATCTAAATCAGCAAGACCAAGTTTCTGCAGGCTTTCACTTAGCCCGAAGTCAGGGCAACCTCCCTCATCAATGTCTCCAATGACCTGGCTCTGCACACTCACCATCTCATTACTGTTGCGATCAGGATGCACACTGAGGTCCTCAACAGCCACAACAGGGAAGACATCAGCTATTTTTGAGTTTCTTCTCAGTGTAATAGCCTTATCAAAGGGATTCATGATCCTGACTGGGACCCACCCATCAACCAGACATAGAGGCTATGACTCTTCCCACCATGATGCCTTTCTTGTGGGTCTGCGCTTTGGGTGGCTCAATCACAATAGTACTTCCCATGGAAATAGGCGTGTTTGACGGAAGTTTACCCCACACAAGGTGTTCTTGCCGGGGCAACAAAGTGACGGCCTGAGCCAGTTTTGCAGTGCCCACAATATCAGGGATTATACTACCCTTCCACCTGTTAATGCCTGACAACATGTTTAGAAACGGCTCAACTTCAGGTTCTCCAGATGACTCAGGACGATTCATGATGTTCCAATAGCCAGAGGTTTGCTTGAGTTGGGTGAGGATGAATTTAATAACATTAGTTCCCAGAATTAACTGATCCCTCTCTCCCGGGACAACAAACGTAGGCACATTCACATTCATGTGCCACACACGTCCATCTTCAGCTGATAGACTCCCTTCGGTTTGACTCTAACACCTCCACAGCCAACAAGAAGAACGTCCATGTGCAACTGGTCAACATGTGCAGACATCCCCATACCCAACAGTTCATGCTCTGTTTCCTCATTAATTTTACACGCCATAGATCCACTATCTAGTAGCGCTTGGACTGTGACTTTGTCGTTCAATAGCACTGAAGTATAGAACAGACTGTCTGCCTTTCCCAACTTCGTGACATTCTGGAACAAGACGATACTGTTACTGGAGACAGACTTGCAACATTCATCATAAACAAATAAATCATCATCCACATTGAGGGTTTGACACTTTGCACATTATCCCCTCCCATACGTGAGTGAATTAGTTTCGTGCGGGTCAGAAGCCGATGGACTTGCAGAGCTGACGACTTTGTGGCATTGCTTCTGCTGATGCCCAATCTCCATGCATGACAAACATCTCCTTTCTCTCATACAATGTGAACGGGTGGAATGATTCCAATCACCGCAGACTCTGCACAGGGAAAAGTTGTGCCACTGAGTTGTTCTCTGCTGTGAGGCAGGAGCACTCTGACTAGTACGTTCCAATACCCTTTCCAGCATACTCAAGACATGCTGCAAAGTGCCTGCTTCCAAAGTTGCGGGATCAGCAGCTTTCAAAGAATTTGCAGGGACATTAATGGGTGCATCTGATTTCAAACTCTCTCCCTTGGTGACAGCATGAGGGTAGGTTGATAATTCAGCTGCAGCGACTTGGACCACGCTAATATTATGTGCGACAGCAGACAGTTTTTTAGACTGGACTTCCCTCTGGTGCTCGTCAATGGCCTCTTGGATTTCTGTGATTGACCATTTACTGATAGGTTTACACCGAAACATACTAGAGAGGTTTGGCTCCGAACAGTTTCTGATGAACATCATCGCAATTTCAGAACTCATGTTTTTCAGCTTTTCGCCTTGTTTCTGCAAATGACTGTCTGCTAACTCAGCAGCTGCGTTCAATCTTACCCAGTCCTCAACAGGGCACTCATTTACTTTGGGTCGTGTCGCGTAAAAGTCAGCCAGCGGTTGACATGATCCAGGACTTTCACTGAAGTAACGCCTTAACACATCATAGATGGTTACAGGGGAGATGGCTTCGTCGGGGCTGCTTTTGAGTCTGACCTTGACAATGCTCTTAGCCCTGCCTAGCAGGTGGCTCAGTATCTCGTCTACCTGATCTGTGTCAGAGCAATCTGCTTTGTGGAGATACAATTCCATCAACTCAATCCATTCCTGAACCGTGTATTTGTCTGTTCCATCTCCTCTAAACATTGGGGGTTCTTTGACATCTGGCTTGACTATCAGGCTGACATTAGTGAGATTTCGGTCTGCGATAGAGGGTTCTGGCGCAGCAGCACCGAATGGGACTGAATTGGAGGGGGTGACTGGGCTTTGGGTAGCCGTGTGGCGATGGAATCCCCTATTTGACTGCCTAATTCACCGATAAGATCACGTAACTGCTGTGCAACGTTATCATTAGCATCACTAGGAGTAGAGGCAGTTGGCCCAACAGGATGTTCTGGTACGGTATCAGGTGATTGGGGACCGTAGACTTATACTCTAGGTTTACCAATGGCAGGTTCGTCCAACCCCAACAACCCTCTACCCCTCCCAAGATATGGAGTTATCATATCGGAGTCTTTCCTTACTTCAGCCATAGTATAAATTTACAACAATGACAGAATAAACAAAAGAAAACTGACCCCAGAGAATGTCCAATAAGTATAATGAGGAAAAACAACAGTTCAATCAGCGGCCATTGTGCTTCTCAAGATCTTAATTTAATCAATTAATAGTTACAAAACATAGGGCAAATAATAAAATAAATTAAATCACAAAATATGTGACCCGCTCTGTCGAAATGAGTCGGAAGTCGAAACGTTCCATTTTAAGATATGGGCCGATTATGTGGAAAAACAATGAAATAATAGATTTTTTTGTTTGTTTTTTTTGTGCTAATTTCAAAGAACAGACATTAAAAAATAATCTCCCGAAGTTTCGTAGTCCAGATAATTGAGTAAAGGTATTTAAATGACTATTAAAGTTTACAAAGTTTTACTAAATTCGCTGGAAATGAACATTGCTTTTCTCAACTCCTCTCTTCACCTCTGAGCATATACCGGGTATCCCCTGAAACTTCACTATCTCTGCTCTCCAAATATGGTGTTACACGTTGTATAGAACCAATCAAAAAGCTTAGAAATGTACACAAACGCTGATCATTTGTCAATGGGAAGCCCTATTTCGACTGACCGGCACGCGATTGGTCCAGCCATCCTCCTGTCAGACTCGCAGCGCTCTTGTGTAAACAAGCTAGCACATCTCCTCAGAAAGATTAAATATTATTAATTTGAGAAATGTCGCTGTCAAAAGAGAGCAAAGTCGCCAAAAGCGTTTAACTCACTGGAGGCTTCTAACCTAAGCTCTGCTGCAAGTCAGCAAGAGTGGCTAAGGCTAGTCAGTGATTTTTTGGGATCTGGAGACGTGTCATCCACAGCATGTTTCGTGACAGCGAAAGTGACAGCCCTGTGGTAGGCTATTCATTGTGTATGGATGTGAGTGAGTGCAATTATTGTAATTTAACTGTTATTTAACTGTTTGTATCTCCGTTATGAATTTGTTACACTGTTATTGTCAACTAGCCTACACAAAGGCTTTCTCTCTCTCACACACACACGCACACACACACACACACACACACACACACACACACGCACACACACACGCACACACACACACTCTCAAGCAAAAATGTAGCACCTCTGTTCAGTCTTTCTGATTTTAGTAATTTTTGTTAAAGTGCCTTTTAAATTATTTATTCAAATAAATTTTTTTTAAAAATTTGAGCTTCAGCCTGGTTTAATAGCATTTATATATATTAATGTCTTTGGACAAATTAAGCTGTAAAATAAATAGTTTATCCCTTTAAATGCAATGGATTTTGAAAGATATCAACAAAAATGGGCAAAAAACTTTAAAAGCGATTTTCTCAGGTTTTCAATTGAAAAAATAGTGCAGACGACCATAATTGAAATGTGTATTTACAACCATTCAATGTATGGCTTTGACTAGGATATCATTTGAAAGCTTGTGTAATCTCAATTTTGAAATTTGGGTCACTGTGACTCATTTTGCTGGATCAGGTCACATATAGTAAGCCACAAAACACAGGTCACCCTTATGGCATACAAAATAATATACAAGGGAAAATATAATTTCTTCACCACTTACTTGTATCAGTAAATACATTAGATGGGGGGAAAATGTCAAAAGTTACAGGTTAATTATGCAAATAAACTGTCACTTTCAATATGACATCACTTTTGCATACAGAACTCACTCTTTTTTGTATGTATCAAACTCATATAAACTTGATATTAAACACATTTCAAACATTTCTCAACATATAACACAATAAACAATTGAACATACCTGCAGAAATACAGAGCACAATTCATTTGTTTGGGATAACGTTACATGTCTCTCCCCTTCAGTCTGCTCTTACAGCACGGAGAAAGCTACTAAGCAAAACCAGTCTCAGTAAAACACTCAAAAAGCAATTAAAATGACATCACAGCTTTTCATTTCACTTAACCATTGTTTATCTCATGAAATAAATCGATTACATTGTTTAATACACTTCAAAATGTCCTTACCAGCACGCTCGTCAGATGACCGAGAGAGAGCACACCCGACCCCGTCAGCGGCAAATGTGCTTCTAAAGATGGCGCTGTTCGCACATCGCACGAGGTATCATTTGCGTCACCAATATGTGCCTCATATAAAACAATATTCTGCATTAATGGTTCCCACTAGAATTATGTACATTGTGCCGGATTACAACTCAGCACACAAATATAAAAACACACAAAAAAAAAAAAAAGTTTTGATGAAGGTCACTAACAATCTTCATTACATTTTACAATTTTTTTTAAACCAGCTACAACCGCACTATTTTAGAAAGACTTAAATGGTATCTGTATCATAACATATTGTGCTAGTGCTGGTTCATGCTATTGTGAGAGAAACGATTCTCTAACACGGTCAACATAGACATAAATAGTGCAGTCTAAAAGAATAAAACTCTTCTTAAAAAAATGCAATTAAGACAAAAAAGGATAGGAATGAAACTTAGTCACTTGGTCAACTGTCTGGACTTTACACTGAATGTTCAGTCCCTTTCACTCAAAGAATGAAATTAGGGACATACAAGAGTGAAAGCTCACATGTGAAAGAAAGACATTTGAGATGTTTACTGAATTGGGACAGAAATAAAGAGCATCTCAGGGAGGAGGACTACGGCATTGCTAGAAGCGTGTGATATTACTTTGTCGCAGTATCCGATGTGAACTTTCTCTCATCATCTACCTTTCACTCACATTTAATTAAATAGAAACATATGTAAGATCTTTCTGTCTGTGGCCTTTTATATCTCCTTTCGGTGCCACAGCTTATCAGTACATCGTCACACTTTTTGTGTAAACCCAGAGGGTTAACCTGTTGTTCCCTATCGAGAGGTCTCTCGTATTGCGTAAGGCTTTGCTTACGCTATGGGAAAACTCAATTTCTCGAGAATATTGAAGCCAAATCTTTAAAGCGCAGTGCAGCTGCACGAACCTATGACGAGACGGCTCGGACGTGCGAACCTATCAGGCCGCTTCGCGCCCTGGCACATCAGAGCCCGCCAGAATGGGCGTGGCTTACGTCTTTATAAGCATCCGTTCTTAGCCAAGGAATTCAGATTTGTATCTCCTTCAGCAAACTCTCCACTTCGCTGACCTCCGGAACTAGAAGCCTCTTCGCTGCCGTTGAAAATCCTTCAGCGGTACAAGCCACCTGCCTTGCAGTTCTTTGGACGCCGGCATCCGTTTTTCCTGGACGCCGCCTTCAGCCCGCTGTCCTGCTGTGCCATCCGGCGCGCTATATCCAGTGCCGTCGCACGTGGGGTGCGAGGCCCTGTGCGAACTTGAAATGCGAGGCCCTGCTCTTTGATGTGGATGCTCAATTGCGCATGAATAACAGTCACACGGACGTTGCTGTTCTAGTTCTATTGCACGCATAATCTCGCTGCAATACGTTTTTATCAAGTAGAATAATACAGCATAATCATGCACATAGTCTCAGCTATGACTTTTTGCTTCTTATTTCAGAGGGGAAAAAAATCAACTGTGCAACTCGAATTTTTTTGTGTGAATAGATAGATAGATCCGCCTACTTAACCAACGTATTCCTTAATGGTCCAGTGGTAGAACTTTTGCCAATCGTGTCAGAGGTTCTGGGTTCTAATCCGCACTCATATAGGTTTTTTTTTTTTTCTCATCAAAACCGATTATGTTCATCAGTGGTTGTATATCAAGCAGGGACACATTTGTGTGCATTGTTTTGTGATTTCACCAGAACGAATAGAGAGTATCCGCAACGGATTGAAGCGCACATCCGAGTGAAGACTGTGCGGCGTGTGTGCGAGCCACAAGAGAAAACACTGTATCCGCGCCACTGATCGCAGCGGCAACGAGTACTTTGATCACTTGATTTAAAAAACACATTTCAGAGCTAGATCGTCTCTTATTTAAAAACCGAAGGAAATTAATGCTCTGCCAGTTAACTGGAGATGTTTTATTTATTTGTAGAATTGTTACATTCGTGCCGCGAGATGTTTTAAAAAGTGGTGAAAAAAAAACAAAAAAAAAACAACGCAGGATTGCGAGGCCCCCTAGTGGCGCGAGGCCCTGTGCGGTTGCACAGTTCGCACAGTCTATGCGACGGCTCTGGCTATATCCTTTTCAAAAGCTAATATAGTGTGTTTGCCGCTGCGCACTTCTAAAAGAGTGAATTTCTGAACACTTCGTTCAGGCTGAGATCGTCACATCCTCTGCGCTTCCTGTCTGGGCCGTGTCCACGCGAAAGCTGCACTCGCCAAGGGCAGCTGCCCTGACTGCGACAGGATGACGACATAGCTTTTCAGCGGAACGAGCGGCCTACGAATGAGAGTTACCGCTCGTCCCCTCGCGCCCACGGGTAGCTCTCTCTACGTTCAGAGAGCTACCTCGCCCTCGCGCTCCCGTTTCGCACGTCATGCAGAGCCCTCTCGAGCACTCTGCATGACCCAGACGGACACTATGAGTGCGTTTCACGACACTCGCTGAAACTGCGTCACTCACATCACCGAAAGGAAGAAAGAGAGTGTTTGAGTCCCGCCGAGGCCGGACCAACCTCCATTTCTCACACATTTCCCAGTCCCTTCTTTAGTTTGAGCGTCTGAAAATGTCAATATTGCAGCAAACGAGCCTGTTATAAAACATGCACACCTGCAAACAAATGCCGTTTTTTACAGGTGACACAAAACATGCCGCTCTCTTCTCTGCTCGCGCTAACTGTCTTACGTCATTTCCCCCTGTGGCTCAGTGGTGGAATCTAAGGCTTTACGGGGAACCGAGGTTACGTTAGTTACCGAGACGTTTGGAGCCACAACGGTTTTAAATTGTGAACACACCGCATTAGAACTTATTCTATGAGACTTCATGATGGTGTAAAGAAACATGACAATACGTTGTCTATTTATCAGTTTACCAGGCAAAAAAAACAAAACAAAAAAACAACTATGTTGCAAACTGTTTTTGTATGTTGCAAACTCACTGTTTGCAAACAGCCGCAGGCCTTGGCAAAGTGAATGTGTTTTGATGTGTACAAAGCAATGGTGTTACGAATGTCATACCATTTTATCCAATTCAACACGTTTTTCATTTAGAAAAATAAAGATGATTTGCATATAATCTCAGTTACACAGTATATATAAAGCATCAAAGAAACAAAAGGAGGTCAAACTTGACACGACTTCACACTTTAGCTCTATATAAACAAAACTTGTTTAAACAAAAATGTTTATAATACATGTACAAAAGAAAAACATATCACCATAGAAATATATAGTAATCATTATCAATAATATATCCAATAAGAAGAGAACTCTCTTCCTGGGAATTCACTAAGAATGTATTGCGGCATTTATGAATTTAAGCTTTTTGCATTGTTTTGGTGCCTGTGCTGTATTTGGCAGACACTTTCTTCCAAAGTGACTTGCAGCGAATTGAAGGAACACATTTTATAACAGTTGTTTTATAAGTACATATATTCCATGGGAATCAAACCCACAACCTTTGTGTTGCTACTGTAGCATAATGCCAGATGGGCTACAGAAACATGTTTTACATAATTTACTGCCTGCTTTCCACAGGTCAAGCACCTTCTGTGAATAAAACAAATAATCTATTATGTGGCTAATTTACATAGACAACAAATTATGCAAAGCAAATAATCACAGTGACTTGATTGAAATTCAACATTATTTAGTGTCCGGTTACACTGGTAATTGAATAAGACACGGTTTTGGCACTGAAACACGCAAATGTGGAACAACAGTTTGGTCAGTTTGCCTTGAAACATCTATAATGTTGGTTTGTTTGAAGCTGTGCAACACTGGAAGTTTAGTTTCCAATGTAATGAGAGCAAGCTTGTCAAAGACATTCATCAGGTTATGTTCATCACACAAATTATCACCATGCTGTAAATCACATATTTCACAACATACAGATTTCCTGACCTCATCTCATGCCGGAAATAGAGGAGGAGGGTGGCATGGGCAGCTGTGGAGTAGGAAAAGAACAAATCTGCGCCCGGAAATGTATAATTTAATCTTGATCATGAGTTAATACACCATATGCTCCTTGCAATTAAGCTGTCCATGGATAACCCATCTCTAATTTGTTAAGAGTTCAATGCAGCGTAAAATCTGGGGCAGGTCATTCCCCTGAGTTTAATCTAGCTAGCATGGTGGGAAGAGAGAGAGAAAAGAGGGAGGGACAGTCAGAGGGACAAGGAGAAGGAGAGAAAGATAGTGAGGGTCTCTAATTACCAGGGCTAAATCACCAGTGCTTCAAAGCTCTACTCCGTCTTCATTCAGTGATTTATAATTAGACAAAGAGCGCAAGAAAAAGAGAATAACAGAAAGCGCCGAACATACACCCATTTATGTGAAATGGAATTGCAGTGCAACACCAGAGGATGCAAGTTACCTAATGGGGAATGTACACTGCCAAGACTATTAATTGCAGGCCATAGAATAACTGAGTATTCTAGCAAAGGCCATACAAGATCACAGAACATGTATACTCATATTTTTGCAATCACAGATGTCATGCAGCTATTTTTTGAGGGGGCATCAGTGACAGTCCAGGCTCACTTGACACCTTAGGCAAGATCAGACATGAGCAAATAACAAAGTAATAAAAACAACACTTTCTCTATAGCAGAGATTTTCACATTTCTGATGCCAAGAACCTCAAATTGTCATGAAGTCTAAGCGTTGGAGTAGGCAGACGACCGGACGAAGAAGATGAATACAAAATAAACTTTATTACAATGAAAGCAAACCATAACCAAACTCAGGACATGCGTTAACGAGAACTGACAAAGGAGCACTGAAACAAGGGAACTTATATACACTGACAAACAAGGAGAACTAATTAGACCACAGTTCTGTCAGGACCACTATCGTCAAATATGACTGACAATTAGCACCCTTCAGGTAAAATATGTAATACAAGCAATTTGAGGATGAGTAGATGACGATGTAATTGTTTGCAGTAATAATTATCCAATGATTTACCAAAGATACAGAAGAAAATTTAGATTTGAATGGGTAATTTCTATAACAGAGTTTAAGTTGTTGTTCTTTTTACCTACAATAATTGCACTTCATTTACAAGTTGTTTCCACTTTGCTAAAAAAAAACAAAAAACATCCTTGTAGCCTGGAGCATCGTTAGAATGGACAAGATGCTTCTGTTTAACCCCCCTACCCTCTCCTTAGACACCACACCATGGTACAGAGCTAAAATGTTCCCTACAGAGTAAGAAATAACACCGTGAGAGGCAGATGAGGATGATTCATTTTTCATCCAGATGATCACAGACACACTACAGTGTCATTTGCTGTTGCAAATCTGTAAGACTGTTCCATGACTAAGCTATGAAAACAGAGGAGGTGCCCGGAGCCGGTCAGAGCTGTGAGCAGGCAGTTAGTCCGAAAGGTAAATCATGGCTTGCTCCATAACATAAGCCTCCATTGGGAGAACTGTGTTTTAAAGCCCTGTCTGACTTATCGATCCAGAGCCAAAATTGCACACAGGCCCCTAAATACACACACCAATACTTGACACTCACTGTTGACTCATTTAATTAGATATGGTCACAGGGGAGGCTCAGGTCTCTGAACCAAGCCTCCATCATTTTGTATATAAGGACGTGCCTTCGCCACATCTAACAAACAACTAGAGACATCCACAATATTTTATTAATTAGTTGACTTGCATTATTGCGAGCTGGGAACAATGACAGGACCCAGTCGCAGAAAAGTGTATAACACAGCACCCATCCTGCATACTGATGTTGCGGCTGGGTGAGCTTTAAATCCAAACAGGTCTTACGGAATATTAACGGATTAATTAGCATTCACATCACTTGCTCAAAACAGACTTAATTGAATCGGGCACAGCAGTTTTGAGTGCCGGAGTCTCGGTGATGTTAATTGTGACGTTTGGAAAATTGAGTCTCTAATTAATGGCTGATGAAAATATCGTGTGAGAGCGAGGAAAGTCAAATTAGTACTTCTATAATTTTATCTACAAGAGCTAATATGGCAAAATGAGTCTTTTTCACTTAAAAAAAAAATGCTTGTCCTCTAAAGATATTCTGCATTAGTAAATAACTGAGGACAATTTTGCATGTACTTCTCTCTCTCTCTCTCTCTCTCTCTCTCTCTCTCTCTCTCTCTCTCTCTCTCTCTCTCTCTCTCTCTCTCTCTCTCTCTCTCTCTCTCTCTCTCTCTCTCTCTAAGGGACATTGGAGCATTAGAGAAACCCCTTTTTGAAGTGAAGAGCCAGTTCAGTACTCATATAGTACCTTAAATGATTTGTCCAAATGCATGCTGGCTGACAGCATCAAGCTTCATTTACAGAACAGCACTGCTAGACTGCAAACTGAACTGAGTGAATAAGCAGCGGTGTCGTGACATATACAGTACATGCACACAGTATCACTCAATTCCCACAGGCCTCATTCAATGATGTCAGAGCAGAAGCTTTGACTGATTCATGAGCAAAAATATGTCTGCTCTCTGCAAAACTGACAAAACTCTCTAGAGTATTGAGTTCAAAACCGTAAAAGAGGGACATATTTATGTGATTCATTTACTTTTTGGATGTATTCATTATTACATTTTTATGTCTTGGATATTTTATGTTGCTGTACTTCCATATTTAACTTTCACCAGTCACCTCTGTCTTTTTCCAAGCATTTTTTTCTCAGTCTCTGCCACTTCTCTCTTAGCGTTTCTCACTCACCCTCGTATCATGTCAAACCTGAATGATACACAAAAGAAGAAATTTTAAAGAACTGTTTTTGTCCATACAATGAAAGTCAATGGGGTCCAAAACAACACTGGGAAAAACACATTCTATGGGGAAAAAAATCAAGATCTTTTTTTGTGTTTTAAAATTTTTGGAACAACATGAGGGCGAGTAAAAATAGCACTATCCTCGCAATTCATCCATTCAAGAGAGATGTGGGAAAGACAGATTCATTACAGAAGTAACTGTTGAAAGTTAAATATGGAAGTGAAGCAACTGAAAACCACATGAAAATTAGTAAATGATGTCAGAATAATGTAATTCTATCCAGAAAATGTAATATGTGTATAATTATACATTTAAATACAGAAATATTATAACTTAAATTTTACTTTAAATACATTTATGATTACCATAATCACTGGCATTAAAGGGGTCATGAATTTGCAGAGAGACGATGACCGATGCTGTGCCTTATATTGGCTCCGACAGGAACGGTGCAACACACTTGTGCGAGTAAAAGCACACTTTGTTACAGATTGTTTGATATGTACTGATTATGTTTATGTGTCTAACCAAAATCACCAGTGACCAGTAATTTCTGAAACTGATTCATGTACAGTCGGATGTTCTTTGTCACAAAACCATTTATTGCTGTTTGTGTCTGTAAATTAAACCAGTGACTAAACAGTCAACTTCACATTGTTTCTCTTAGTAGGATGAAAATAAGCTGTTATTTATATTGTGATTAAATTATATGTAGAAACTGTTCAAAGAAGCTCCCTTTACAATCATTGGAGCTGTCAATCAAACAGAGTTTTGGACTCATGCCAAAACTCATAATCAACAAATCTCTTATTTACATCGTGTTTGCACTGTCAGTTATGATGAAAGCATTCGTGAGAGGACAGAAATCGAGTTGCAATGACGAGATCACTGCATTCATGAGCTCAACATGTATGTGATTGGCTACAATGCTCATCCCTGCAACATTTTATGCCACAATCTCAAAATATAATGCTATTGATCTTAATATAATGCTATAATCAACAATTTCCGTGATTAGTAAATCTTGAGAACTGTAGTAGTAAAAATGTGCTAAAGGTTTTTGAGAGAGTTCCACATGTAATACTACTACTACTACTACTATTACATATTACTATTTAGCTATTTCATATACAAAGATGTTAGCCAATCACAGGTTAAAATCAGGTTGCCTTTTATTTCTAAATTATAATGATTTTTCATGTAAAAATCATACTAACATTATAAGTGCACCCCAGGAAAGATTATAAAAAATAATAATATTGCAGTTCATGATCTCTTTAAGAACATGGCCAAGTGACTTCCTAGTGAGAAGCAAATGTCTGTGTTTGTAGGATGAGATAACTCGCTCATCCCCTGAGAATCAATTGTTGTTTGAACGCACAAGTTTTATCACAGTGGAGTCATGCAAATTTCCTTCCACAGATGTCACTCTGAGAAACAATTACAGTCCGAACAGTGTTAATGACTTCATTTAAATACTCGCAGCCCCACAGCGTCACTTCTGCGAATTCAGTGCCTGGTTAAACTGGATTATGGGTCGTTACGGAATAAGATCTGCAACTTTAGTAAATTCCCCCCTATAGATACACTCTAAAAATGGCTGGGTTAAAAACAACCCAATTGGCAACCCAGCGCTGGGTAAATATTGGACAGAACACATGCTGGGTTAAATTAACCCAGTGACATTTTAACCCAGCAGGCTGGGTTGTTGAGAAACCCAAGATGTAGTAATTTTTTTTGACCATTAATGGATTTGCTATTCTTGGTTATTTTTGCTGGGTTATTCTTATAATTTCGCCTGTGCTTTACTGTAAAACTATGAATTAAGAAATAGTGAAGAACATGTTTAGACTGTTAAAATAAGAATTGTTAATGCTTGTCAACTGACATTCACAAATGTGTTAAAATCGGCAGCAATGACAACAAACTGCACATTAAATTTAAATGCAAAAATAATTTAGTGCTGACATCAAAGTAGTTAAATATTGTCAGTAAGATTAGTTCTAAAACTATTACGTTTAACGGTTTAAATACAGTGACATTGACAATTATATTTTAAATTCAGCGAAGGCAAAATCATTTAAAAATACATCAAGTATTAAATAGTCAAATAAAATTAAAGAAAGAAAGAAGATTAGTTCTGAACAATGACATTTATACGTTTAACATGTTTAACGGTTTAAATACGCTGTGAAATCAGCAGACAATTCATTCTGAAGAAGAAGACTCTTAGACGCGGGTTTTGTAGACTCTGCCCGGTTTAGAAATTCCACCATGTTTGTTCCGACCTATAAAAGAAAATAAATACAATACAGATTGTCTCAATGGCAATGGTTTCATTATTCAGTTGAAGTCAGTTCAGTGTTGATTCAATTCAGTTCAATAACTGTGTAAAGTTTATCATGAAATGGAGTTCATCATGATTTCAAAAATCAATATTTTTATTTGGCGAAAAGCCATATAATAAGTGGCATGCTTTACATTATGTCTTGTTTGATCTTGTTTTTTTTTTTTTTTTTGCCTAGGATCAAAGTTGCTTAACAGGAATTGTTTTGAAGTAATAAAGTTAAGTCAGATAATGTACATCCAGTCAGTTTTCATCACAAGAAGAGATCCCTCCACTTTGTGTTGATTACCCTGTTGAAGTGTATTCTGCAATATCAACTGGCTGGATGTACAGTATCCCTTGCTTAATGCTCAGGCAGTTCCGGTTACAATGCAATTTGAATAGCAGTTATGTGGTTTTATACTTACTAGTTGAAGATCAATGAAAGCCTTTCTAGCTTTGTCAATAGATGGATAAAATACCTTTTGATCAATTATGTACACGGTGGCAGCAAGAAGAAGGGGAAGGACCAAAAGAGCAACATCACCTCTATTCTCTGCAGAAAAGAGACATAACATCTCAGAAACAGAACCAGCTACAACAAATATAATACTAAAGTTAGTGCAATAAGCTACAGACATAAAAAAGAAATATGCAATAATAATACTAAATACCTAAGGTTGCCTTATATGTTGTATCGAAGATTTAAAACAACAAACATCACCTTGTGGAATGTTTTCCAAAGACTGATTAAACTTTTCTTCATTAATTGCAATCCTTAAAATTCTATTACATAAAACAGGCTATCTCCCTTTGGAGTGACTGAGCTTTGTAACCTTACAGTTCTTTTTTATGCTCAAACAGCAACATAACACACTAACTAAAGTTGAAAAAATTAAAAGGCATAATAGGGCCCCTTTAAGTCATTTTTTACTTTAAAATAATTAACATGTAGCTACTGCATCTGATATGTATCCAAATGAATCAACATTGAATCAAGATTGGAAACGAACCACAAGCTTATAAATTGCTAAATTCAGAAGTTGGCAGCCTTGTGAGCTACCTATATTTAACTATAGCACGGATCAAATTTATATGCGTTAAGTAACACGAGGTTGAGTTGATTATCACAGGCAGTCAATTATATATGTAAAAGCAGCAAAGGTGTATAATAAACATGAACTTACCGTTAAACTTGTCGATAAGACCGGGTAATTGCCACTCGAAGAGTTTTTCCCAAATGTATCCATATGGTTTTCTAACTAGAAAAAAAAACTACATTTTAAATTACATCACATACCAAAAACTAATTTATGTATGTAAAAAATACTTTTTGTACCCACGGCACTGATGCACGCACGCACTTTGAAAGTTTTCGTGGTGCTGAAAAGTCGATTCATTTCCGGGAATCATTTTGTTTCAAAATTGGTAGTAGTTTCTTTTAGACCTGCGGTCCCACGACATTTTACGTAGGCTACTTTTTATGCCTTTTACATGTCAGTATGGACAATTGCAGGCGTTTTACATAAGAACAGTGAGTCATATTACTCAATTGTTTTGTTTTGAGTGACAGAAACGACTCTTTCCTCTGTTTTCACAGATATTCACATATATCATGGTTCCGTGTGATACAGAATCATTAACTGTATTAATCTGTCGTCCCACCTTAAAATGACTATGCGAGTCAATATCTGATTCTGAGGTAACGACTGTTTGTCGTACAAGTTGCATCACCAATTTTAGTCTGTAGCCTATAAGTTTAAGAATTATTGCTGTGAAAAAAAGTTATAATTGTGCTAATTCAAATTAACTATTAATAAAAATAAAAAAACATTATATAAACTTACCTTAAAACAGTTGCACCCAGCTGCTTTGCCCCTTTGTCCTCTCAAAAGTTTGGGAGCGAATTTAACCATCTCCAAGGCGCGAAGCTCATGAAACAACCCAGCTGGGTAGAAACAACCCAGCGTTGCGACCCAGCAGGTTTAACCCAACAACTGGAAAATTAATACCCAAAGGTGTTTAAAATGTGATCAAATAACCCAACAAAATTACCCAACAGACTTGACCCAGCATTCTGGGTTAAAAACAACCCAGCATTTTTTAGAGTGTACTGACCCTCTGTTGCTGAGTTCGACAAAGGTAAAGATCACACAGAAGACGAAGAAGTGTGCTGACATCAAGCACATCCGAGTACAAGAGGGAGATGAAGGTTTGTGTCCAACTGCCAGAATCAATAGGTACATCAAAACTATCGCTGATACTTCACTCTCCCTTTCCTCTATTTTATTTATCTCTTGTTTATCTCCGTCAGCACACAATGCCAGAAAGCAAAAACGCTGACAAACACAACTACAGCATTTTCATTTTTCTCTCAAACAAGATAGCCGGTGCGTAGCTGCAGAAGTCTAGCTGAAGGAAGTGCTTCCTGACCTCCCCTCAAGCCCGACACACTCAATCTTACATGGCTTGATGTAGAAGTGAAACATCATGACCTCCTCTCTGTCAGACAGAGAAGTATTTGTTTCAGCTTCATCTGAAGAGGAATCGAAGCGAAGTGCCCTTGACAGGGTCACGGAAGAGTTGATTTGCCATTTTGGGAGCCTTTTAAACTTAAAGTGACCTAGTTGTAGCCATGGGAACCCTGTTTCAACTGCAATGCAGCTAGGCAAGGTGAGATTCATGGTCAAGAAAAGCTAAATTTGAGCCAGCACCCTTTCAACAGCATGTTTAAATCTTCCTAATACTGCCTCAGATTCTACTGATAGGTGTATTCCTTAAAGTCCCCGTCTGGTGAAAATCAAGCTTTTAATGTTGTTTATATGTCTATGTGGAGTTTTTAATATGCTTTAAGAAAAACCATGTGCAAATTCATAAGTCAGCACCATTGCTGAGTATTTTCTCCTTAAAACTGAACCAAAGATAGTCTCAAAAACGTAGTTTGAAATCGCTGGTGTTTCTGATGTCACAAACTACCTTGTAACCAATCACATCAAAGTGTGATCGTCAACGAGTGGATCTCTGAGCTGGTGTGAGTGAGGGGATGCGGGGCTAATTTGCATATTCATAGAACCGCTTATACTAAATGATGCAAGGGTGTAGAGTTGAATTCAAGCTATTTTAATGGTGCGTTCACACCGGACGCGAAAAGCGCGTCAGGCGCGAGTGATTTCAATGTTAAGTCAATGCAAAGACGCGTTACGCGCGTAAAAAATTCCTGCGGCGCGAATGAGGCGTAGAGCGCGGCGCGGTAGACGCGAATACGCCTCATTCGCGCGTAAAGTTCGCGCCAATAGCGCGAATTGAGCGTCTGGCGCGTTAAGCGCGTTACGCGCTAATGATTTTATTAGTGCTATTTGTGCATTCACGCGTTTGACGCGAATTCGCGTCTGCCGCCCGAGTTGAAAAATCTGAACTTCTGCGTCAATTCGCGCCACGTTAACCAATCAGGAGCCTGCTTGCTGCTGTCACGTGGTGAAGTGACAGTTTATAATGTTATTTTATGTTTGGCCTCAAGAAATCATTTTGTAATATGACTAAAATGCACAACAAAGCAAATCTTTCACATAAAAACTCGATTTCAATGAGAGATACTCATTTTGTATTGAATGCTATTTATTCCATATCTATTCTAGATTATATGAAACATTATTATTCTAATGTAAAGACAACAAACACAATTTAGTGTATAAAAACAAAAATCACAGGACAGGTTTCACTTTTGGAGGCTGACTCCATTTATTATCAAAACAAAAATAAATGACAGATTAGGTGGGTGCGGGCGAGGGTGAACCTCGCGCCGGGCTGTAGAGCGCGGGCTCGTCAGGCAGCGACCACTCGAGGCCGAGGCCTTACGGCCTACGCTGTCCTCGTCAGCGTCCTCACCGTTAGGTCCACCAAACCTAGCTCCTGGAGCAAATTGTGAAACTCCTGAAACCCTCTGGAGGGTCTGGTGGACCAGAGTACAGCGACGATGTCCCCTACGCAGCTGTTTCTGCTCTCCAGAGCATATACGAGCGATGACTCTCTCGATTAATGCTAATGCTAATGCTCGATAAACATCTAAAAAAGATGGCCGCCAACGGGTTTCGGAACTTTTGCCTCTGACGCGCGTAAATTTTGCTTCAAACTTTTGTTTTTACGCGCGTCAATTTCGCTCTTGACACGCGAATTAACACAAAAGTGGTCAAGCGTCAAACTAGACGCGGCAGGCGCGAATTTGACGCGCTATTCGCGTCCGGTGTGAACGCAGCATCAGGCATGAATATATTTTTTTCAAAGAAAAAAAAAAGTTTAAATATGTAATTTTTGTGATCAAAGATTAGTTTCAAGGAATAAAATTATTCCCCACAGGGTGACTTTAAATTTAGCACAAAACTAATTTAAATTCACCCATTCATCCATGCCTATTTTATTTCAGTTTTAAAAAACTTCTCTCTGGAGAACGTATGGTGGACTCCAATCAATTTGTCTGCTTAAACCCCATCCTTTTCTTACAATCAACTGCAAACTCGCATTAAGATCTGCCTCTATCCAATCAACTGCACTCTCACAAAACGTGCACATTTTTTTTTGCTTTAGGGGTACAATAGCTTGTCACTGTGGGGCTGTTTACACCTGGCCACTTCATGCGTTTTCTCAGATCGGATAGCTATCCGATCGTGAAAAGACCAGGTGTAAATGCCCTCCGAAACGCATTCGAGACGGATTTGAATCCGATCGCTCAAACCACTTCAGGAGGTGGTCTGGGCCGCATTCCAAACGAAACTGGACAAGTGTAAATGCATCTGGTTGTTGAAACCACATATGTAAATTGTACTCCTCCCAAAAATGCTAAAAAAATAAACGTGTGAGAGCGTGTTATAGGCTATATGTAATGTTATAGCCAGATATGACGACGCTACTGCAACACGCATCACCGCAGATGAGAAGCTGAGCATCTATTCATTAAGCCAACGTGCAAACTATCGCAAATCAAAGTGAAATTAAGTCGCAGACGCTTAACACACAATCATCATTAAAAGTAAAGAAACGAAATGATCTCACCAGGGCTGTTGCCGCTCTCTCTTATTGGGGTCTTTGATTTTGAAATTTTAGCTGATGATCAATAAAATGCAGCTCATATCTGTTGCTTTCGGTGACGTGCACTCAATTAAATCTGCATATAGCGCGGGAATTGAAGATCGGATTTAAATCCGTTTCGCAAAAACACATTTATGTGACCAGGTGTAAATGGAATCGTTTTGATAAATCAGATAGCTATCCGATCTGGGAAAACGCATGAAGTGGCCAGGTGTAAACAGCCCCTGTGGCACTACATTTTAAAGGGACAGCTTTGTACCTTTTTACCCCTAAAAGGTTCATAGTACTTTAAAGGCCATGGCACACCAAGCCGACGATCGGCTGTCAGACAAAGTTGTGCTGTCGGTGAGCAAATGTCAGTCTAGTTTGTCCAGTGTGTTCCACACGTCTGCTCTAGTTGGGCTCACATCGGTGGCAGTTCACCCGATTCAGCATGTTGAATCGGCATCGGGGCCATCTGTGAGCGAGATCGGTCTGATTGCCTGTTCAGTTTAGCGAGCGGGTCAGTGCACGAGAATAAAAATGAAAGTGATGAACAAAGTCGTCAACAAAGATGGCACAGACATAAGGCTGTTATAATTTTACGTAATTCTACATTGTAAGTGTACGTAATTTCATCTTACCTGAGCATTCCAATACGCAAATACTTTCATGAGCTGCCTGGAATGAAGAAAGTGATCAATGTGGTTGATATTCAAAATGGTGTTTGGTTGGTATATCTACAGTCCTAGTTTCGGTTTCCCTTTTTGAATGACAAATATGTACTGTTGATACCTGCTGATATTTCCTCGTGCGCAGAAAATACATAGGCTACTAGTTGGCAGTCAGCTGTAGTCTTTGAGCTTTTTCCCCAGACACAGCCAACGTGAGGCGACCAGACAGTCAGCTTTCATCGCCGCTAGTTCTTTGACATCGGCTTGGTGGGTCACGGCCTTAAAGGGTTAGTTCATCCAAAAATGACATCTCTGTCATTAATTACTCACCCTCATGTTGTTCCAAACCCGTAAGACCTTTATCTTCAGAACACAAATTGATTAAATCATTCAGCTTTCTGACCCCTCCATAGACTGCAGCATTATTACCACTTTCAAGGCCCAGAAAGGTAGTAAAGCCATTGTTAAAATAGTCCATGTGACTACAGTGGCTCAACCTTAATGTTATGAAGCGACGAGAATACATTCTGTGCAAAAAAAAAAAAAAAAAAAAACTGTTTATTCTCTTCCATGTCAGTCTCTGACGCTGTTCACATTGTAAACACAGTCCAGTGCTTCTGGGTTCTACAACAGAACGCCGGCTCAGTATTGTCCTGCTCCTGTATCATGTGAACTGGTCAGAGACGGACACGGAAGAGAAGAAATTGCTGAATAAAATCGTAATTTAATTAATATCTTCTTTTCTTTTTTTTTCGCACACTGCCTGATCAACACCATTGGTTTGGAGCGCTGTCAATCCTTTGGCAATGTAAAGCATTTTTACCATGACGATAAAGTTACTTGAATTGCGATAAGGAGGTTTTTTTTGTTTGTTTTTTGGTGCATGACTTGACCACAGACCACATCTGTAACAGTAAACAGTAAATTATATATTTTGAAATATTGCCCTGGTCACACAGAGTCAATATTTATTCTGATTACTTTTGTGTGACTGATCACGCATAATATGTAGCTAGTATGAGTAACAAAATGCTTTGTTTCCAGATTTGCCTGCAATAATAATGCAAAAACTTACACTTCAAATCAATTCGCAATGTGTGTATGAGTGTGTACTTTACGTTGTAGAACAAAACAAGTATCGTCAAGTTATGTTTTCCAAAGGCTTTATTTTACTCATAAATTGAAAAATCCCATAGGAAAATCTCGTGAGAACCAGGAGGTGGGGTTTTGACGTCATCCCTGCCCCACCGTGACACCGGCGACTCTCTAAGGTTCTAATATACATCCTTTAAAGGTACAAACTTGTCCTTTTAATGGTACTGCCCCATGACAATCTGTTGTACCCCTAAAGGTATAAAAACTGATAAACTGAGCCAAGTTCCCACTCTACATGTTTTGATAATTTGTTTTACTCACACATATGTCTCAATACAGAGAATAAATTGTCTTTTTCTATGTCCATTACATCACAACTTTACTTTATATTTCACCAAATATGTTGTTTAGTTCCATCAATATTAAATAAATCATTTTGTGTGTAGGTTAATGATTCAAATGCAACGCATTAGTACAGGCAACTGCTGTTAATGCAGTCACAGTCAGATACCATCAGGCTAAATGATCTTGTTCCAGCTGTGGGATTACATTATTTTTTTCCAGGTCATCATCTTAATTTAGGTCTAGGGTCACTTTCATTTAAACTCTGCTGTTGCTATGAGTCCTGAAATGAACCCATGACTTAGATTTCTTTTTTTTTTTTTTGCATGTAAGCTGACATTTAGCCCCTCCAGCTGAAAATATTAGCATCAAATTAGAGGGCTCTAATGGAATCTTTGCCATGGCACCTCGACACAGTATAGCCACGCAATCCTGAAGCTGCCGTGCAGCATTTGCATTCTGATTTTATTCCCTTCAGCAAATATTAGTGAATAATATTCACACACGTTCTAAACTGCTTGTTCGATGCGGCAGTAAGAATCACATGCCCATTGTGCTTCCTGAGTCCCTGCAATCATCCTTCCTGCCGGAATCAAAGCCACATAAATCACAGCACATTAACTTGCAATTAGGGAGACCTTTGAAATTCCTCTCTCATTTCGTAAAGGCTTCTACTAAAAGAGAACCAATCATTTTGCTTTCTGCCACTATGACCTCCCTCCCTCATTGAGAAAAAAAAAAAAACTATTCTTCCATCGACACCCTTGAGTCACAGATAACATCGAGAGCGTGGCTGGTCAAAAGCCAATTAGGCCCCAGTCAACACACGTTTATTTTCAATCCGGTTCTTTTTCTGACATAAAATTGGTGGCATTAATGTTCTTGCTGCAGGATTGTTTAATAAGGAATTCATGTCCAACACAGCTAACAGCAAAAGAGCTGATTTCTTCATTATAAATTGCCTAGAAGGAGTGAGGGGAACTTCAAAGTGTTGAAGAATTATATTCAAATGTTCTATTTGATCCTTTAGAGGAGAAATACTTGGATAAAAATAAAGGAAAGAACCTGGGCTTTATTACAACGTTTTGAGTCTGTTTATATCACAATTTCAATAAGCTATTCAATTCAACTATTGATTTAAGCCATCAAATCATTTTTAGCAGTTTGCTATTGAGTTGACCCTTCCAATCCCACCGTTGTGTTGCTTTTAAAGATACTGTGGGATTTCTCTTAATTATTTAGTTTCCAGACATCTCATAGGTGGTGACACATTTGTTGACAGGTATCTTTCCATTAGAGGGAAAATACCACATTCCCTCTTATTAATGAGGCTAACCAACTGATTTGCATATATCGGATTAATTGACTTGTATCTTGAAGTATCTGTATTGGAATATGCCTTTGCAATCTCTCTTTTTACCCATGCATCCAGGGTAATTATTTCCGCTATGTAAGAGAAACAAACAATTTTGGGAAATTTGAATAAAAAACAAAATGAAGTCCTACCGAGAAGCAATAACAACATTCTAATTAAAATAAACAATAAAAAACAAAAGTGATGACATGGAAAATGAGCAGAGAAATAATCCTGTTTAGTTAACTTAATTCAGCGGTGTAGCTTTAATTTGAGCATGGATGTGACACTCTCATCAGGATTTCATCTGTAAAATGTTAATTGCATTAATGATGATGATAATGATATTTGTTTTTAATGTGAACACGCAGTGATAGACTACAGAGTGTTTATAAATATACAATGCAGATGGCTTGTACTGTATTTTTCAATCATGTTTACTGACATAGAATGAAAACACAGTATGTGAGAATCAGTTAATTATTTTATACATTTACATACAACCATGCGACATTTTGGGGTTGATAAGATTTTACAAAATACAGTAAAATTGTAAGTATTACAATTTAAAAATAATTGTTTTCTATTTAATATATTTAAAACGTAATTTATTCTTGTGATGGCAAAGCTGAATTATCAGGATTATATTCCAGTCTTCAGTGTCACATGATCCTTCAGAAATCATTCCAATATGCTGATATGAAATGTTCCTTGAGCACAGATGTTGAAAAATTGTCTTTCTTTTTTTTTATTCTGTAAAATAAAAAAAGAACTTTCTATTTATCATTCTATGTGATGAATAGAAAGTTTAAAAGAACAGAATTTATTTGAAATAGAAATCGTTTGTAACATTATAAAATGTATTTTTATAATTTGTATGTGTCCTTGCTGAATAAATATATAAATGTTTTACTAAAAATGTATGGCCTTGCACAAACCTTCATATACCACGATAAAGAGAATTCGAGCAAACAATCCACTCACATGTACAGTAAAATGGACAGATAAGAATTGTAGCGAGGCATTTGAACCCTGAGAGTGGGGCATCTGAGAGGGATGGATTGCAGAGGATGCTCCCTCAGCTATTGGATGGGTGTAGCTGCTCATTTCAGCAGTCTGTGACCCTCGATCTGATTACATCTGCCATTCTGTCCCTCATGCCCCGCTGAAGCTGACCTGAACCGATGAACTCGGCCCCAGAGCAGTCAATCCGCTCTGCAAAAGCCGATGCCAGCCGTAAAGAGTCTTAGTGGAAGATGGCCTGTAATACTATGACCAGCTTTGTGATTTCTTTTAAAATGGTTCGAGGGTAGTTCAGACAACAAAATATAGACTTCTGCCTCACCCTGTCAGAGGCCCTATATTTCTGCTGCTGACATGTTGAGCCATGGTCTCCGAGCTGCCACCTCCTCCTGTTCTTCTCAAACCTGGCCACAAGGCCTCCAGTCTAGAGAAATGGCTTTGGGTGAGTGCTGAGCTGTCTGATCAGTGGCCCGACCAGACCTGACAACCACCAGAGGCCTCTGAAAACGTCACTTTCTCTGAAGTATAGGGATGGTGGATGTGGGGTTGGATGAGTCGAGCTCACAACGAGGACTCTTGGAGATTGTGATGCGGATATGAGAGAGATTTCAGGTCATCGAGGTCTTTTCCTCAGATAAATGTTGTCAAAACGTGTCTTGGTTATTTTCAGTCAATCTGCAGAAATAGCCGCACTCACATGAAACAATAAAGAGCTGCGTAAGAACACTGAAAAGATCAAAACACTTCCAAATCACTAAGAGAGATGCATTCTCCTAGTAACGAGAAGTCTGCAGCGACCTTTTCATAAGAAGAGAGGTTTTGTCATGCAAAGCACAAAATTTGGTGATTGACTTACCTATGAATTCCCATGATGGCCATGAACTTGAATGCCACATCAGCCAAATTGTAGCATTAGGCAAAACCAGCTTTGAAAGGGATTTATGCTTGGGGGGAGGAATGGAACAATAAGGAAAAGTGCACAAGAGAAATTGAAGAAGAGGGAGAGAAATGGGAAAAAAAATCTGTGCTTTTGAGTTCTGCACAACGCAGTGTCACATTCTTCACCTCAGGACTGGCAAACACTTAACTCGACGCTGTCGCGATTCCTCCAATTACTCCTGACAGCCTCCCCGTTCGTGTGGGAGGTGGCTCGCCCCTGAAGTGCTCGGCGGAATACCAAGGCGCCACAACATCAATTATTTAGTCCGTCTTCCCATTCGCATGCTGCTTTAACAGCCTCAGTTTTGTCCCATTAGAAATAAAGGGGCTGACGAGATTTTTGCCTACGATGTAGCATGCGTATGGGGCATATTTAAATAATCATATTAGACATGATATGAATGAATCAATTAAAAACGTACTTAAGCTAGACAATGACTTTCTTCTAGAGCAGCTGTACAGCCAAAACTATCTTTGTTGCATTAATTTCCTATTATCACTGCAAAGGTGCTTTGAAACCATCTGTATTGTAAAAAGTGCTATATAAATGAAGGTGACTTGACTTGACTTGACATGACATGTGGGAGGTTCGCATGTGGTTTCGTAATGAATATAAAAGTGACATGAGTTTGATACAAATCTGGGGGCAATTTAAAGGGTTTGTGTGAAGAGGGAGAGTGACAGAAATAGTCTTAAGAGTGAATAAACGGTTATTGAGGTAGTAGGTCTCATTTATCATGCAGGGACAGTGCTAAATACAGGTGTAAATGGGGCCCAAAATCACTCAAACTACATCCGGAGTCATTGAACTAAAACTTCAGTTTTAAACTTTGCAAGTTATGTAGTACTCCTGTAAATAAGCAATATCACACGACAGCTGAGATTTTGGTGTAAGTTAAGTTATTTAAAAAAAATTATCCACCAATGAAAATAGTTTAAAAAAGGGGGAAATGCATCTAACTAAACTAAAAGAAAATAACTGTACAATAAAATAAACATTTAAAATGCATAGACTACCGTTCAAAAGTAAAGGCTCCTTAAAAAAAATAAAAAAAAATAAAAAATTCCTTTATTCATCAGTGAATGCAACTAATGATTTATTTCAAATAAATGCTGTTCTTTTAAACTTTCTGTTCATCAAAGAATCATGGTTGGTTTCTACAAAAATATTAAGCAGTACAACTGTTTCCACTGATAATTTAAATAAAATAAAATAAAATAAAATCTTGATCAACAAATCAATATTAGAATAAATTCTAAAGGATCATGTGACACTTAAGACTGGAGTAATGGCTGCTGAAAATTCAGCCTTTGTCAATTAACATGATTGAATAATACAGTATTTGTAAATTAATATAATATTTCACAATATTACTGTTTTCACTGTATTTTTGATCTAATATATTCGAAACATAAAAAATATTTCCAAACCCAAACATTTAAACATGTACATACAGACATCACTGAATATCTTTGATATGCTGTATATGCAAAGATAATTCACACTGGATAAAAGTGACTGCCAAATGAATAAATGTAAATGAATAAATGTAGAATATGAAGTACATGCATCCAAAGTTCATGTAAATCAAATACTTGACCAGGCACTCCCTGTACATTCTGTTTCCTAATCATCCTCATACTGATTGGCTTCATCGCTCTGTCTCCTCTCCAGCAGTAAGCTGGTGTGTGGTGGGCGTTCTGGCGCAATATGGCTGCCGTCGCATCATCCAAGTGGATGCTGCACATTGGTGGTGGTTGAGGAGATTCCCCCCTTATGTAAAGCGCTTTGAGGTCTCATAAAAAGCTCTATATACAGTAAATGTAACGAATTATTATTATTATTATTATTATTACGCCCCTCAATGTCACATACTGAATTAAAATTAGAGCAACCGTTTTTTGGTGCTTTTTTTATCACTTTTCTGCACTGTATCAGCCAATACAACTGACGCAATAAGTAATGTATGCAGTCAAAAAAAAACACAGACCTGCTCCTCGCTGAAATAACAAGTGGTCCCCAAGAGACACATTTTAGACATATTAATACCAGTTGCAAATGGTAATGCGTCTCATCTGACCACTTGAGAGCAGATCGCCAGGTTTAAGCAGGGTCGTAGAGACAGAAAGAACGAAGCTATGGCTCTTACTAAGAGCATACATTACAGCAGATGAGGAGATGAGATGAGATGAGATGAGATGAGATGAGATGAGATGAGATGAGATGAGATGAGATGAGATGAGATGAGATGAGATGAGATGAGATGAGATGAGATGTAGCCCCGCTGAGATTTAGCATCAGTATACTTTTGGTAGTATATCAGTATTTAGCTTTTGGTAACTTATTACTCCCAAGGTAAAACAAAACATCAAAAGAAATACATTCAAGCTATGCCCTGACTCTGAGTACAACAAATACAGGTAGAGAACATAGCAGGGGAGAGAGACAAGAGAGAAATACATAAACTGGGAAAATAATCAAAACTAATGTCACAGCTACAGCTGTTCATTGAGATGGCTGAATCAAATGCATGGTCCCTGATGATTTAACACTGCTACAAATAGAAAATGCAATGTCTCTCACTTTTCAGCAAACATGCAGTATTACACACAAGAGAATAAATCAAATGTCAAGTTTTGAATTAAATTAAAATCCCTGTATAAAATGTTTTTTTAAAAAAAGCCTCAATCTTATAATTGGGCATGCATGTACGAAAAGACAAGAGTGCATCAATTGGTCTCAGAGGGTGATTCACATGGCCGACAGCAAAACTTAAAAATCACAGTGTTTTCACTGAGGTTTCCTGGGTTTATATATATATATATATATATATATATATATATATATATATATATATATATATATATATATATATATATATATATATATATATGTGTGTGTGTGTGTGTGTGTGACCCTGGACCACAAAACCACTCACAGGGGTCACAATTTTGACATTGAGATTTTTACATCATAAGCTGAATAAATAATTGCTTTCCATTGATGTATGGTTTGTAAGGATAGGACGCTATTTGGTTGAGATACAACTATTTGAAAATCTGGAATCTGAGAGTGCAAAAAAAATAAATAATCAAAACATTGAGAAAATCACCTTTAAAGTTGTCCGTTTATGTTCGTGATTGTGCTGCATTCACTCACAAAAATAAAAATGTTTTATATATTTACGGTAGGAAATTTACAAAATATCTTCATGGAACATGATCTTTACTTAATATCCTAATGATTTTTGGCATAAAAGAAAAATCTATAATTTTGACCCATACAATGTATTGTTGGCTATTTCCACAAATATACCGGTGTAACTTATGACTGATTTTGTGATCCAGGGTCACACACATATATATATATTATACTCAACATTAAAATTGGATGTTTTTTTTAGCACTAATAGAAACGGAGGATAAAAAACTAAGAGAGATAAAAATAAATGGTATAGTGGGGGAAAGTAGTCAAAAGTCAAAAATCATTTAAGATTGTGAAGTTGGTATCAACAGAAGCCACACTCAGATACTGGATTTTAATAACACAATTCTTCAAAGGTGCTCAGCAGATCTAGACACATTTACATTTCAAAAGGATAAAGATTGCTTTCATTTCTGATGTTTTCCACAAAGGTGACTTTATATATATAAAGAGTTTTTAAAGAGTTTATATATCAATGTGTTTGACACTATGTGCTGTCATTCCATTTAATGTCTTTTTCTCTGTTTTTAAAACTTTTTAATCTTTTTTTTCTACCTGGTCTGGGGTAATTTTAAGATATTGCTTTCAAGCCTGAACACTTGGTTCTTCACAGATTTACACAGAATATATCTTATATTGTTTTTGATAATAAATCTGTAATTCAGAGAAGGGCATATTCCACAAAAATTTTGACAATCCTTTCGGTAACCTTTTTTTATTAATTTGTATCTTTGTTCAATTCAAAAGGTAAAAATAAAAAATAGAAATAAGTCGTTTTAAAATGAGAGGGACAGTTTTCCTAGTTAAAACATGTTATATTCTTTGAAATAGTAGTGTTCATCTTAAGCCTGGTTCACGCGGCAGGATAATTAGGCCGATTTTAGCCCCGATTTGCCCTTCCGACAATCTTAAGGATGCTCCGATTATCGTAAAATAATCTGATCAGATATTCCTGCCGTGTGTGGTGTGTTAAGACTGCTTTCGTCTGCTTGGAAGGATGTCGGGACCGCTCCGATCTCAAATCGGGGATATCCAACATGTTGGATTTTTTTGGCCCGATTTCTCCTCGTGTGTGGTGTCCCCCGGGGACAAACGAGCACGCAGCCTGTGGACTATGGCGTGTAGCCAATCAGAATGATTGTTTGCTCTGAAGTCACATTTGATCTCGAGGGATTTTGCGAGATTTCCCGTCTGACCTGGGAATGCTCGGGAGTCAAATCGGTTCGTGTGTGATGTGTTGATTTTGCCGTGTGGCTGCGCACCACACACTGTACGACCAAAACTGTTAGACCCGTGATTTTTTATCGCCGTGTGTGGGGTCTCTCAGGTTTGGAAAATCGGCCGACAATTTTTAAATCGTCCCGTGTGAACCAGGCTTTACCAGCACTGTTTATGCAAACCAACCTGTCAGTAATCTGTGGATTAACTCTCTGTAACTTTTAGACAAATGCCTGGATGACAAGAAGACTTAGAGAGATAGATGGACAGAATAGACTGTAATATATATAGTTACACAAGCCAGGACTGCAAGTTCCCATTAGCTGAATCACCTGAGGTTCTCAGTGGGATTTTGGGGAGAATTAATTTGCATAGGTTAATATCCAGCAACTCTGGAAATTACACTTGAAAGGATAATTACTTAATTTCCCTCATCCATCCCTCCTCAAATCTTTTTTTCCACTCATCACAGGTTATGTAAATCAAGCCATCAACTGGTGCTGCAGTAGTCAGTGTTTAGACAGTGTGAAACGCAGGCCTGACGCAGGACTGACGTTCAGACACTGAACAGCCATATTGATTTACATTTACTTTAATTCCCCTTTCTGCACCCTTTGTGCCAGTTGCATAGGGAGAGCAATTCAGTTCATTTCCAGGCAATTTCTGCAATAACAGGAGTCATTAAATATGCCTTGGGCAAGCGCATACTTATTTTTAATTTTTTATTTATTTTTTTTCAATTGTGAATTAATCTAAAGACCTCTCATAAGTCTTAGATACAGAATTAAAAACAAATGTTCGTTCCCAGCCCTCGGAAATGACTAATTAAAAGACAAATAACACAATTTCACAAGAATAACAACATTAAGAAAAAGGAGAACATGATGTCAGATGTCAGTTACAAATTAGCTCCTTATGCTTCATAAATGCATACATTTTCAGGCATTTTACTTCTGCGAAACTTGTTAGATATTCCTCCACGTTCACTCCCACACACAGAGAGACATCTTTGGACCAAACTCACAGTATGTCAGCTTTGATATCGCGTTCGACCCGTGGGGCATCATTAGACATTTGAAAGTAAACAATGTATACTTTTTTCTGCTTGTTTTGTTTTAAGGGCCGAATCTGGAAGAGTTTATGTGGACGTGAACATGAGATGTGCAGCTGAGTGTACAGCTTTATTGTTTAAAAAAAAAAAAAGATGCAGCATCTGTCACATAAAACCAGTGGTGAAGATCTTCAGATAAGTGCAAAAGTAGCAACATTCAGCATTTATAATGTTGTGGTTGAGATAAGGAGTAGGTACTTATAACTTTTGTTTATTGGCTGCAATTTTTCTTTTAAATAAATATGTTTTAGGTGTCTGTTGGGATAAAGTTTGCACACCTGAAAAAAAAAAAAAAAAAAAAACTACACTAAAATAATCACAGTACTAATCACATACTCTCAGATTTCTCTCTAGAAATTTCAAAATTACTCATCCAGTTCAGGAAAATAGAACAAAGACATTCTGCCACTGTGATTTCCTGAGCACAACATTTCCCCTCAATTATGCTGTATTTTTTTATTTATTTTTTTAATAACAGGAGAAAAGGAAGATCTGATAATTTAAGTTTTAGTTTTACGAGTACTTCAACTTCATCCTGAATGCTGTAGAGTCTAGAAAAAAAGACTAAGCAATACTTCATCCTATCATACGCATAAACAGACACAGCAAACATATAAACAAAAATATCCATGATATCATGTGCTGTGTAAATATTGGACTCGACCGCCTGCAGTCACAGTCCTCACTCTGTCATTGTAGAGGTGAAGCATCACCCTCCCTCAGATCCCCATCCTCACAACATCTTTCAAAACAGCTTTCACATACTTGATGCCAAATCCAACAACAACACTGTAAACACAACCTCGTTCATTATTGTCTCATTGCTATACTTTAAGTTTTTCTCCTCTAGCGCATTGTTTGGGGGTGCTTATATTCTCCAGCTGAGGATCCCCATGGTGTATTGGGTCACAGCGTGTCTTTAGCTCAGTGGGGGATGTAGGTAATGAACACAGATGCTGTCAGTTCACTATAATTAGCTGTATGAGCAGGAATTGAAGAGCTGCAAGCAGGTGGCACCACCCAAAGTGCTCATCAGAATCAACACTGAGAGTTTAGCTCAAGTTGAAATTTAAAATGGTTCAAGGTTACATTTAAGCTGAAGTGTTGACGACGATGGCTTTATTGTGGAAGACGTTTGGAGCATTTCTCAAGTTTTAGTCAATGCAACTTTTCCAGCTTTTTGCATAAATTGTCATTAAATCAAACTTCAACAAAAAAAAACATCCACAGACATTCACAGCACTGGTGGAAAAAGTACCTGTGCTCTTGGATTAAATAACTGGTTGACCCTCCTTTGGCAGTAATAACCTCCACCAAGCGTTTCTTGTAATTGCGAATCAGACCTGCACAATGTTCAAGAAGAATTATGTACTATTTATCTGTACAACGCTTTTTTAGTTCAGCATTTTTTCTTGGTATGTCTGGTGTAATCCGCTCTCGTGAGGTCAGGCCAAAGCCACATCAACAGAGATTCTTGCCTGTTCCAGATATTTCTTAGAGTCTTTGGCTGACATTCTAGAGTTCTTCTGAACATCACTGAGCATTCTGTGCTATGCTCTTAAAGGGCTGTGACACACCAAACTGACGTCAAAGAACTAAAGAAGACGAAAGCCAACTTGCCACATATTGCATTTGTGTGGGCTAAAAAAGTGTGCTTGAATACACCGCAAAGACTACAGCCAATAGCTAACACCAACGGAAGAGTTTTTATGCGTTTTCACCGTTCATTTACACGACAACAGCATTTTGGTGGCCTGCAAATGCAAACTTTTGAAAATGGGTTTCAAACTGCAAGTTTTTGAAAACGACACCCTTATTATCATCTCTGTGTAAACTACAAAAATGTGAATCTGTGAAAACTGTGCACATGCGTATTACGTGTTCAATGAGGTTTTGTTTTTGTTTTGTTGTTTTTTTACATGAAAGGGTACATATATGAACAGTAAGAAAAAAAAAGGGGGGGGGGGGGTGATAAGAATTACACAAATCAAAACAATGTAACATTTTATCATCATGAAAAATTCAAGATTCCTTACAACAGACTCAAGGATGATATGTTTTCAAAGCACTGGTGTTCAAAGGTGAAGGTTTTTGGGGGGGGGGGTTTTTGGCTTTACGAAGATGACATTACCCAGAAGACAAAGTAATACTGAAGTAAAAGAATGTGTATGTGTGCAGGCGCATAGTCTTTCTTTACAAAATGGCATCACCAACTACTTGTCTGTCATGCATTTATACACATGGGCGTCAGTTTGGTTTGAAATGTGCTGGGGACAGAGACGCATTCGGAAGTGCATTTTCAGAAGTGCTGGGTACAATGACGCATTCATTTTTTTTCTCTTTCGCGCAGGTCATGTTTTGAAAGACGACGTCCTGTAGCTTACTAATGTAAATAAATAAAAATGTATACAAAAATGTGATGATTTCCGACTCGTTTTATGAAGAAGAAAGCCTTAAGTTTTCAAAAAGCATTAGACATATGACCCACTATTCTGCTTCATAAGTACCATGTTGACAATATGAAATGACGTGGTTTAATGTAGGGACTGTTTGTTTTTTATTAAGGGGCTACCAGAGGAGTTTTGAGATCTATAGTCAAAATAGACTTGACCCTCCCTTCGCCAGCAATAAATTTTTCTATGACCCTCCAAAATGATTGTGAAAAAAGGCATGACCCTCCCCGACAATTTATTGATGACTTCTGTACTCGTTTGCGCTTGGCAAAGATGTTCAGATAGCCATTGTTTGTTTACAACCATGACAAACGACTTATCTGCTTTCTCATCTTACTAGGGCTGTAACAGAACAAACCTACGATTCAGTTCGTATCACGATTTTTTTTTTTTTTTTTTTTTAAATCTCCATGTTTTTGGTGCTGATGCGATGGCGACGCGTTCATGTAACATGTGGGTGGAGTTGCCAATAAAGCACATAAAAGCTGTCACAAAGAACCGGCAAAAGTAATGATTATGAATATGTCAAATATAGCAAGGAGACATTTTAATTGTTTATTAATAAACAGTTGTTTTCTGTGTCAGTGTCGGCTGCAAAGATGAAGTTGATGATGCTGACTCGCGATCTTCGCAGTAGTGAACACACCAGAGAGAAATGCATATTTCATACGGATTACAAGCAGAGAGCAGAGCAGTCTGTTTTCTTTCGTTTTGAATTGTTCTGTTTAAAAGTAGACATTTCAAGCTTTATATATATTTCTCAGGTCTGTGAGGCAAGTAGGCTACCTTATACGCTGAGTTTCGGTTCATTTATGAGACGAGCTCCAGTTCACGCGCCGGCGCCTCCGTGTCGTGATTATCTATTGTCTGCTATATTTACTTCTTATTTATTAAATCCAGGCAATTGGTTCATGAAACATTGATTAAAATTAAGATACAATTAATACAAAACCAAATTCACTTTAAAGAAAGGCAGCTGTTCTGTTTGAGGTCTCTGTGAAAGTTTTAAAGCAGTCTTTACGTGCCGCTTTCAGAGCAGTCACATCCGTAACCGAGAACCGACAAGTTGTTTTTTCCCTCATAAATGCAAACACGAAAAATTTTATAAAATGAATATTATAATGGATTTTTGTTGGGTCAGACCCATCTGCTAGCGATTGGGTGCCGAGACTGAGAGAGCTATATTGAGCTACATGGACAAATATGCACCAAACAAGCCACTTTGAAAACAAAAGTTGGGTGACCCTTCCCCTAGACTAAAAAAAGTTGGATGACCACCCCTCAACAAAGAATAAAAAGACATGACCCTCCCCTATTTTCCTCCGGTGGTCCATTCCATAAATACCGAATGGTCCCTAAACAATGATTACCAGATTTCTCTGTCATATTGCTCCTCATAACCACTGAAAACGGTCAAAAAATTTAACCAAAAGTCAAATTATTATGGACGTTATCTGACATTAAGCGTTTCTGCTTCACATTTTCAGCAGGGCAGCGGAGCGGCTGTGGGTAGTCTCCCCACGGTTCTCATGGGCTTTATATATAATTCCTAACGTGAAAAATCTTTATGGTTTAATGTACCTAAACAACAATCACCAAATTTCTCTCTCATATTGCTCCTCGTAACCACTGAAAACTGTAAAAAAAAATCTAACCCAAAGTCCAATTATTATGGACGTTAAGTTAAAAGTGGTGGGTACAAAATGACTCGTGACGAAATCTGGTGGATACGCATCCCCACCATCCCCACCGAAATCGACGCCTATGATTATACAGCATTATAAGTTGTTTTCACAGATCCGTGTGAATGGGGATCATTTTGATAACGTTGTCATCTGTACAAAGAAAAAAACGTTTCCATTTTTAGCACATCATTGTAGTGTAAACGTACCCTAAATCAGCAGGTGGCTGTAGTCTACATGCGTCATTTAAAAAGGGAAACTGACACTAGGACTGTGGATATACAAATCAGAAAGTCATCACTTTCGCTTTTCTACTCGTGCACCAAAAAGTCAATCAGAGTGATCTGTTTCACCGACTGTCCGACAGCGATTCAACATGCTCAATCAGCCAAAAAGCCAGCAATGGGGTCTAACTAATGCCGACAGTGCGGGACACACTGCAAAAACTGAGCTGACAGACGCTCAACAACGGCCAGACAGTCATCTTTGCATGTTTGATCAAAGATGGCACAAAGATTGAGAACCACTGTGCTAAACAATTGGACATAATTATTCTAAATGCTTTAATGTTGCAATTTGAATCAAGGAACAATAATAAACCAGATAGATTTTGAGTATCCAAGGGAACTGTGTGTCCAGGCTGCTCTCCCATTCCATAAGAGCCATGGGGACGTTGTTGTTAAAATGAGTGGGAAACCTGCTAATCTGAAGAGCTAATTTAGCTTTTCAACCTAATGTGCGGTTGTAAAAATCATTTTTATTCCACTTTTTTTTCTGTTTCTGGCTGCTTGCTACAATTATTTTGTCAGTGTTCACCTAATTGTTTAAATCCCACAGCTGATTTTATCCAATGGAGATATGTTTGTTCTCACAGAATGAGGTATAGATCTCTTGTCAAGTGGTCACATCAGCATCAGTCACCTGCCAACTGTTGTTTTGCTTCATGTCACCTACCTCAATACGCTGATTCCTGCTCATGTATTGGCACAAGCTAAAACAAGGTTTTCGTTCACGAATAGGACACAGGACAGGACCAGAGCCAACTGATCAGTAGAGGCAAATTTATCACATCAATTCATATGCAAATAAACAGTCTTCTTTTTCTGGCTTCACAAGTGTCTGCTGGAACAAAGAAGAAGAAAAGGGCCCAACGAAGAAGCAGAACACAGACACAACTTTAATAGCGCTGGCCAAATTGGCAGTTTAAACCACAGTTTTACTTTCTTCATCATCAAATATGTTGTTGGTCTGACAGATGAATGAACTAGCATAACTCAAGATTCTCAAGATGGTTGCACAGACACACCAATGCATTGGCAGTATCAAACTAATTTCAGAAGTTTATAATCATAGCGGATATTTCAGTTGTTTAGAAGGCAATAAGGAAGAACATTTTCTTTTCTTTTTAAGTCGGTGCTTATTGCAAAAATATATTTTTTTCTGCCTAGAACAACTGTGCATCACTCTGACTGCTTCACTACAGGGATTCCAAGCCACTTTTCCTCCAGTTTCTGCTAACCAAGCAGGCAAACTCCTGAATAAAACATTTTCAGGCATCAACTTACAGAATTGCCTCCCTGAATGAGAGGAGAGTTTTTGCTATGTTTCAGTTTTCAAGTTATTTTTTTTCCTTTATCACATTGAGTTTTGGCAACGAGGCTGCAAAGTGTGACAAGCATTATACAGGTTTTTACAGAACACCTGTTGTGCTAATGTGACAATACATACACGTGCCAGCTACTCTATATACATGGTTGGGAACCAAACCAACAGATGCCCACTTGTCATGAATATCGAAGTACTTAGTTTGTTTCCAAGCAAAAACTTATTTCTACAAATACTTCTGTAAATTGTTCTGTTTGTCTGTTTGTTTCAAAGTTTAAGCTACTTTTTAAAAAATGCATTTCAGTACACAGTAAGTGGACTGTGGCCCAGGTCCAGACCCCACATTGGTTCCATTCGTACTGCTTATGAATAATACGAATTTCAGTGACTATTTCTGCATGTTACATTATTGCGTTTGTAGGTGGCGACAAGTGACTTTATGATTGAGTCATTGAATTGTATAACTGATTCGATCAAAATATTTATTAATTTAGGAACAAAAGAAGATACTGAATTTATGAGTAAGTCATTGAATATTTCATTCAACCAATTTGTTTGAAAACATTCATTCTAGAACGAAACACCCCTACTATGCTGTTCAGAAATGTAACAGTTGATTCCGTTTTGAATTATGAGTTCACCTTTCCATGCAATTTTAATAAATTTCCCTGTCCTTGAAGGAGGGGCTCGGTCCCTGACAAGGCTCAATGGCTTATATACGCTTGTGATAATGATTGACAGGACTGAATGAATAGGCTCCCCTGAACTTGAGTTTGGAACTTGATTTATTCTTTTTTGAACTGTTGAATTAAATTAATCATTGGCCTATTCGCAGTCGATCAGTTGTAATCCTTCCGCAATCGATCCATTGAAATGCACATTGCTTATTTCATTTCATAGCCATGCAATTTAATGACTCCAGAAACAGTGTAAGATATAATTGTTTTGACCTAAGCTGAGAGGTAAATTTAGAAACTGAACCTCTTGGAACTGCTGCTTTAGATAATGGATTC
Source organism: Leuciscus leuciscus (assembly GCF_965113295.1). Lineage (NCBI taxonomy): Eukaryota > Metazoa > Chordata > Actinopteri > Cypriniformes > Leuciscidae > Leuciscus > Leuciscus leuciscus. The sequence continues at coordinate 23,410,787 of NC_138726.1, read as the reverse complement.
TGGAGACTCATGATTAGAGAGACGTAGCCTAATATCTATTTTCTTTCAGTTAGAGGCATCACATTGCTGAAATGTATTCATTATTACCCTCTTTCTGAGCTTTCTGAGCATTAAACATGTTGCCTTCTTCTTCTTTTTTTTCATTGCTCTCTGTTGCTAACAGTGAGATGCCAATTAATTATTCCAATATTAGCAAGCTAACTAGCGAAAAAAATGTCCTAAGATGTTACAGTTCACTCTTGGGTTGAGGTTTGGATTAGTAAAATAATTCTCAAACACCTCACTCGCTTGCACACCTCATTCCATGAACTAACCATTTTATATCCATCCTAATTTTCTCCACCAATTTCTTGTAAACATACTGTAAGTATGAGTTATAAATGAGGAAAGTTTGAAAAAAAAAAAAACATACCCCTTGGGTTTTAATTGACTTTTTACTTGTTCAAGCTTGAATATAACTCATTAGCATAAAGTATGATTTTAACAAGTAAAAAAAAAAAAATCCATATTTGACTTTTTGGGGTTTGTAAAGTGAAGATTGGTTATTTATAATATGAATAACACATGGGAATATACTAATTTACAAGTTAAGAAAAAGGTTAACACCACAAGCAGTGTATATGAGAATACATTTACTTAAAATGCACCTTTCAGAACATCAGTGCATTTGAATGTACATTTTCATTTTGATAAACCACTAGGTTACATCTGTAGCCATTTTAGACAAATCCTGCAGTGTATTTAACAAAAACCAAATACATATGTGAAGCCGAATTTCATCTTTTGTTTCATTCTGCTTCAGCACACCGTCCCTCCCCCGTCTCCGCTTCATAACACACACACTGACATATCGGTCTTACCTGCTGGTCCCTTATCCCAGTCCTCTTATAGCTCTCATTCAAGTTCTGACAGCCATGGAGCACGTTTACCACATCAGTGGGACTCCAGATCACTAGGGGCTTTGCCAGCACCACTATCTCCATAAATTACTTGGATCGTAGGGCACGTAAGCAAGCTTGTTAAAACTGCTAATGAAATAAATGGAATTGAGGGAAAATGAGAAAAGGAAAGAGAGAGAGAGACAGAGCAAAAAGAGAGATGGTTTTAGGAAGTGATAGAGTCAATATGAGAAAATACTTTGAGAAGAGGTTGATGCTGTTACGCCCACATGGGAACTTCTCAAGGAAGAGAACGAGATGCTGGTGAAAAAAAAAAGAGAGAGGGAGCTATCAAACATCAAAGCTATTCAAATTTTAAAAGAGATGATTTGCAAATGAAAGTTTCATGGGTGGGTCCACTGGGATAGATAAAAAGCTCTCGGTCTTCCTGAGGTTATGAAGAGTGGGTGTCATGTCAACAGATGAGACAAATCCGCATGGGGCCCATTTCTTTGCACTTACACCTAAGTTGGACTTTCTTACAATGATTGTTTCTTGATTTGGAGTGTATGTCAATGTGAATAGTGTAGAATGTAGAATGTCTACATAAAATGGAAATAGATTGAGAGTGAGTGATTGTTGGGAAGAATTCATGAACCAGAAAGCATTAACACAACAGGCATTGTTTAAGGTAGGGACAGTGGGGAGAAATAACATCGTATCAAATAAAAAGTAAGCATGTCCAGTTGCTGAACAGTGCCCATGTGTTTAAGTGATATAACACATAATAATGCTGGGATTAATTATTAATGTTTTACTGAGTGATTATTGCTGTTCAGTGTCTCTATCACTTTTTCTGTGGCCCGTCATCCGTTCCAGTGAAATCATTAAACAAAATACATATGTGTCCTCAGTCCTGAGTATACTGATCAACTGACGCACCACTGCAGTTTTGATTTAGTAAAATAATGTATTAGTAATGTACTGTGTTAATATGAAGGAATGTTCCGTATTGATTTTCCATAGGTCTTTTACCAGTATTTTGAATTACGCATCGCATCGCATTGTCTTGTGTTTTGGGGTTAAAGGAAATGTCCCTAAACTTAATTGATAATGTCCTGGCAGAAAATGACCATTACCATTTATTTATTTTTTGTGTTTAATGTATTTCTTTCACGGGACAACAGAGGTACAATACCATCCAAAAGATTGTGGTCTGTATTTTATTTTTTTTAATTTTTTTTTAAAGAAGTGCGCACCAAGGCTGCATTTACAGTATTTGATCAAAAATACAGTTGCTAATGGTAATAATGTGAATTATTACAATTTCAAAAGAACTATTTTCTATTTGAAAATGTTCAAATTGAATTTATTCCTGTGATGGAAAAGGTTAATTTTCTATTAATTCAGTGTCACGTGATCCTTCAGAAATCATTCTAATATGCTGATTTGATGCTCAATAAACATTTCTTATTATAAAAAAACAAACAAAAAAACAGTTGTGAAACATAATATTTTAGTTAATAGTTTTTTGGAACAATGTAACAAAGTTTTTACTGTCCCTTTTGCATCCTTGCTGAATAAAACTATGAATTGCATTAAAATATCTTACTGACCCCAGTCTCTTTAACAGTAGTGTAGATATGGGTTAAATATGGGTAACACTTTGGATTAGGGTCCAATAATACTACATAATATAGTAATATGAATGCTAATAAGCAACTTAATAGTGAGAATTGGACCCTAATCCAAAGTGTTACCCATATTTAACCCATATCTACACTTTGTAGCCGAATTTCATCTATTGGATATTGGCTGTTTATTAGTACTTATAAAGCACATATTAATGCCTTATTCTGCATGACCATATTCTACATCCCTTAATCCTAAGGGATACTTAAACATTAAGTAATACTTAAACTTAACAAGTACCTTACTAACTATTAATAAGCAGTAGCCTAATTAGGAGTTTATTGAGGTAAACATCATAGTTAATAGTGAGAATTGGACGTGTGCATCGATGACACATATTGTCCGCAAAACACCCTTGCGAGGACCCTTCTGAAACCTAAATGACAAATGGGACACTCTATGGTCTTGTGGACTTAACAGACACGCACACATGGCAGTGTAAGTCCACAAGACCGCAAGTTCAGATGATGTGTGATATTTGGGACAGGGCCAAAGTGATGCCCATGACTGACACCAATGTACTGTACAGAAGAATTTTCATTCAAGTTTTTATAACACCAGAAGGTGATATCTTATTTCAGTAACTAAGCTCTTTTTCTCTAGCTTTTAAAAGCAATTGTACAATGTCAAGGTTTATTTGTAGATTACAGAAACAAAAATCAAATGTCTAAAACTGCCCCTAACAACATGGAGGCAAAGCGCAGCTTCACACTCAATCACATAATGGATAAATGTATTTCAGGGCTCAGCAGGAAGAGTTGGATTATCATCTCTGGCCAGAACTACAATTTTACGAGATAACTATACAATGAATCAATAGACTCAACATTAAGCGGTCACTTCATTTCCTGCTTCATAAACACCTGCTGTACATGAACAAATGTGTGGAATCCTAATGCTACTGGCCTGCTGAGCATTCTCTCTCTCTCTCTCTTTCTAAATCAATATGCCTTTAACCCATGTGTATGAGTCACAAGGCAATAGTTGTCTCCCGCTGAAGTCGGCTGGGAATAAGTCAAGAAAGAGCAAGCGTACCAACAAAGAGTTTAACGTGTCATTTTTCGTGGTTGCTATTAAGCCAGAGGTCCTGAACTCCAAATTCACAAAACTGCCAAGTTATTCTCTATTGTAAAGGTCCATTTTGACTGCTTAGTGTCTGGCCTCACTATGTCTATTGATTTCTTCTTCTTTTTTTTTACTGTGAATTCATTGCATTTTTAAATGGGTGTATTTAGGCCTTCAGCTTTAGTACTGCTGTAGAAACGGAGCAATGCTATTAGCAGAAGAGCAGAGACAAGAGATACAGCGCTTCATGGTGAAATGCTTTGGTTTCTTCAGATAGACTACTAATACCACTAATGCTGTATAATCCCTGACTAACTGTAGGTACGGCTCACTCAGAACATGTCACTGATCACACACTGGTCAAAGCACTGCCTTTTTATTTGAGAGAGAGAAATACTGTAGGCTAAAAAAAAAAAAACTAAAAAAAACAATGTCCTCTATCAGTTCATGCCAGAGAACAGGACTTACATAGACTGGCTTGCAGATATATGAAGCAATTTCAAAAGGGGAGACCAAAAAAAAAAAAAAAAAAGGAAGAAAGAGACAGGCTGAAAAGAGCAAGTTGTATTATAGCATAAATTGAGGGAATTTCTCTCTCTCTTTTACTCGGAAGATAAAACTCCAGTCACAGCACTAATCTTTTGGTAATTTACACAAAAACTTTTACCAGCATGTCTCTCATGGTGCGATTAGCAGAGGGATTTATTTTGTATTCGCCGCCACTGGAATTAATATCTAAATCTGGCGGAACCAGTTGTGTCAGTTTGAGCCGATAAAGGGAAATATGTCTCTGCTAGATTGCTTGCTTTCCCTCCCTTTCTCTCTCTCACAAACACACACACAATTTCACACATACCCTTCCCTTCAATTTCCCCTGTTCATTTTGTTTTTATGTTTTTCCACTGGTATAATGATTTACATTTATTAGACGGTTCATGGCTGTTGTATCTGCCTGCGTTTCTTTTAAGGGCTGCATTTGCGTCAAAGCCTCAGCAAATCTCATTCACAGCACTAACACCTGTCTGCATCAGTGCCATTAAATGGCTTTCCCCATTTTTGCTCAGAGGTATTGAAGAAAGATGCACTTAACTCATGCAGTTAGGATGAGCAGCAGATGAGGCTTTACATATCAAAGATTTACATGTAGATTTTTAGGGTTTAGTTTGAGATCAAACATTGTATACCTATATAAAAAGATCTAGTTTATTGTATTACCTTTCACAATGCACTATTAGTACTATTCCAATCAAATTTATTTGTCTTTTTTCTGATATTTTGGCAAAACAAACAAAAGTATAATTGGTCAATCATCATGGCAGATTTAGTTCCCAGTTGCTGATTGGATGGATTCGCTGGATGTGATCTTGCAGCCAATTGTAAGAAAGGGACAGAGTTTAAGCATAGAAAAATTATTGGAGAAGTTCGGCATATTATGTCACCAGAGAGAAGTCTGTTGTTTCACAAGAAGATCGATTATATATTTTAATTAAAAATGGCAAGATCAAAAAATGTATAATAATAATTAAACATGCCTGAATGAGTCGTTCATAAGATTAATAGGATGCAATAGATTTTCATTTCATGCTGACTTCAATATTTAAAGTATAATGACCGATAAACTGTCCCTGACAACCAATATCCAACACTGTAGTTGTATGCCTCTTTCACTCCACACTGCATTTCATTTCACATGATAGAATAATTTCAAGTCAATATATCATGCAGATTTATTTAAGTAGCTGTGTGATAAGTGTGATAATACACAGTAGGCCAGTCATTAGTGCAAAATAAACCTCCACAAGGCCTGATTTAAAACCTAGTATGTAGTATTCTACTATTTTATGCAAGTGTGATAATTACTCCCCATTTTTACAATAATTGTATGCCATTTTTATGGTTCAAAGTATATAAAATCCAAATCATGGAGATCACTTTTCAACAGGTGTCTCGCCGAGGTCGGTTTCCTTTGCTTACCTCAAAGACTTCCCCTCAGTGCTCGTGTCCACCAGGAACCCTCTCATGGTTCCAGCCAGTGCCCAGAATCAGCAGTATGGCTGCTGCTCTCTCTCTTCCCCATCACTGTGCTCTGAGCTGGGAAAGAGAAACGGGGAGGTGGGCCAACAGCAGGAGGAATCACCCCCGGGGAACAGAGGGAAAAGTGGGTTGCATAATGATAGGCCTGGTTGTATAATGACGGGGATATGTGTGTGAGCCGTTGAATTTCCAAATGCGATACTGCGAGTGACCACCGTTGCAGACAAATGACGACATGAATATTTTTTCAGCCACGATTATTTGAAATGACTGTATCATTCAGTGACTTTCATTAAAATCTCATTCCAGCATGCATGCTTGCATACACATGGGAGACGCTGAACTGAATATCTGGATCTACTTGAGGGAGTACCTCTACATATTCCTGGCATCCTGGGACCTATTTCCATAGACTCCACATCAGCTGCCCTATACACAATGCTGGGCATAAAGTTCTACTTTAGAGCACACAACCACAGCAGTGAGACTGGTCTAAGCTGCTTGACCTTATAGATACAGCATAACAAATGTGTTCACACCTCAGCTCAGGAGACACTATTTACTAACTAAGCACTAATGCAGAAAATGATATATCTGTGAAACATAACATTTAGCAGTTATCGTTCACTGAATGTGAGCGGTGTCCCCCCAGGAGTTTTTTTTATAAAGAACGTGAGATGCAAGAAACATCTGCTTCCCTAGGGATACCAGATCTGCTTAATCTTTTCTTTTTTTTTTCATATTTTAAAGCCTTTTTACAGGTTTGCATTTACAGATATCTAGTAATCCCATAGTAAACCATTTTTGTACCCTGTTTGTTTAAAGATTAAAAGTTCGAATATGTTGGTTATATTTCAATTTGCTGTATTTCTTTTAGTCCTGAGAAGTGCTTTGTGCTATTTAAAAGATGGAATATAAATAGAAAATTGTTGTTATTATTATTAGTAGTATTATTATTATTATTATTATTTGTGATATATTAGATATATTGGATGATATTTCATTTTCAACAGCCTTGTCAATGGATAATAAACATTTTGGACCATTTCAGTGAATTTGGAGTAAATATGTAAAATAAGTGCAATTTTATTTTAAATCTTATTCAACATCATTACATTGTGTTAAAGTACAAAACTGTACAAAAACTCCTAATGTATGAAAGAGAAGAAACAAAGACTTAAAGGTAAAGAATGCGAAAACAAAGAGGCTTATAGTATATGTGGAACTGACTGTGAGATGACTCAAGCTAAAATGATCCTTCCTGGAAATAACTACAAAACACATATTTATGTCTGAGGAATTCTCGGAAGGAATGAGGCAGGCAGCAAAGCTATTTTCATTGTGAACGACTGGATTATATGAATCAGCTGCTCTTCAGCTTTCATTATAACACCACACATAGAAAAAGAAAAGAATGGGCAAGAGTAAAGAGCTGGACAATGCGTCATGATTGCCACGTGTGATGAAAAGATCACAATTTAAGCTGTTGTTAATCTTAAATGGGGGTAAATTGGTACTTTTAGACACGTAACACCAGGTTTGACATCATTAATAGCAAAAGCCACTGGTTCTCACGAGTATTGTGACTGATCATAGCTTGAATATGCAACTGCATTTGAGAGCTACAGTAAGAGGGGAACATTTTCAACTAGGCCATGTATGGTGTTCATTACATTATCGTGGCTAAAACAGTTCACAATAAAAACAAAATAATCTCGATCAACACTTCCAGCAGACTGGGGTGTCCAACATCGAAGATTTTAAAAAAATACAGTTGTTTTTTTTAATATATCACGGTTATCGTTAATACTGGTATATGACACCCCTATTTTCAACTTGATTCACAAAAGTACGATTCAGTTGCATGGCTCTCACAGAAGACTTCCACAGAAGGAATATAGCAAACTGGTCCGTTTGGGCCACTTTTATGGTCGTTTTCACGGTGTTTCATTTTTGGAGCATGACAACCCTGGTTTTCATTCACTACAATGCATGAAAAAAAGCAGTTTCAGCTAAAATTGTGTTTGACGGAAGAATAAAAGGAAAGAAATTTAGGTGAACTATTCAGTGGGCCAAGTGACTGCAAATAGATGAAATAAATAAATTGATTATTTAACTGCAAATAAATTGATTATTTAACTTCCCCAAACATGCTTGGCATTGGTGGCAGGGAACTGGTGAGATTTTCTGTAAACATATGTTTAATAAACTTCATATTTTATGCATAATATGCATTTATGTATGTATTGAAAATTTGAATTAAAAGTCTACACCTTTATTCCCCAATGAGTGGCTCAGTATGTCTGTGGTATCAGCATCTGTATCTATCAAACTATTTTTTATTAGACTATAATGTAACTTAAGAAGTGTCGTCATCAGCAGAGTTTATCAGGACAAAGCCACCTCATCATCACTGCCAAATCCTTCCTCTGATTTCAAATAACCTTCACTTGAAAATATCTGTAACACGGTTTACAAGGTGTCTGTGCTGTTAGTGAATGTCCTCTATAGGCCGTATCTGGAACGGGTTTCCCTGAAGGTCCAGCAACGATTATGTTTTATTCAGCCTGAACAGCCGAGGGAATAGTTAAGCTTGCTGCCTCATTTTACTGCAAGATTCAATGAGCATTACTGAGGGCTGCCGTCCTTCCCACTTTTCTTTTTCTGACAAATAGCAATGACCAGAAATCATCTCAGTCATACGTGCACAAGTGGTTTCCCAAACATTGGGCACACACACACACACACACACACACACACACACACACACACACATGGAAATCCTAGCCCTGTGTGTCCATGGGAGACAGGAGAATCAGGGCAACAAAGTCCATCTGGTGGAGTGTAAATCCACCTAACACATACAAATACATAAAAACAACATGTTTCTGCATTCCATTCATGTTCTTCTAAAAGCAGCTGTAGCACATTCGCACCAAACTGATATTTGTGTGTTCATCTAAAGAAAGCGAAATCAAATAACCGTTTGACAACACACAAAGACCACAATTCTTCACCTGTACACATATTCGCACACATGCTGTGACATACAACCCAGCATTTTTCTTCAATGTTCTCTTTATATCTTATCTGCTAAGAACAATGGAAGTGTTTGCTGCACCAGCAGGATCAAGCCGGACTTCGACTGTATTCTTCATACTGTGGTGCAATACAGACCCCTACTGTATGGAGAACGAAACAACAATCTGGTTCAGGGGGAAAAAAGCATTGTATATGGCAACATGCTTACTATGGGCCATAGCTGTGTTTATATTTGACCTCATAACCTCACATTTTAGCCCAGTATGGAATTCTTTGAGGGTCAGATTATATCTACACCTGAAAACACAGACACAACTAAATCCTTGCATTTCCTACACCTCATAATATTAGCTTTCTTACCCTTGGTTGATTAGTTTTCACACAAATTTGCATCTATTCATTAATATGCACATATTACCTACATTAAACATGAGCCCCCTGCTGCTTTCCGAGGCTGGTGCTCGCTCCCCTTCCGCCGCTTTCCGACTCTTTCATTAAAATGGAGTTCAGCTAAATGGACAGAATGATTCTCAACCTCCTCCTTTTCCCCTCCATTTAAGAAAATCTCGTTCCTCTCTCTATGCCCTGAAGTTTTATCGCTTTCCCCTTCTCTTTTCTTCTCTCTCTCTCTCTCTCTCTCTCTCTCTCTCTCTCTCTCTCCCCCCTGCAGGTCCCTTCAGTAGATTAAGTTCAGCGTGGTTGTGAGACAGAGCGTTGCTGATTCAGCCATATTCTTCCAAATGACCCAAATCCTCTCTCGCTCTGGAAGAACCTCATTCGCTCGTAGATGACTCTCTCGCTTGCTCAACCTCTTTCACCTTCTGTTCTCCCTCTTCTTTTCTTCAGCTGCTCTTCTGATCTTAGTACTTTAAGCTGTATACGTTTCTCTCTCTCTGCTGATATTCACTGTCAGTACTCCTCCTACACAGCAAACATTAATAATAACAGACATTTAATGGACTTGGTGCGTAATTATTACAGCATTTTCTAATAGACTCAAGGCATGGAGTGATCATATGTGTAAAACAAAACAAGAGAAATTGAGTACAAATTATATGCATCTACAATTACTTTGCCTCTGGACACACATTTAGTCCATCTCAAAGTTTATATATATATATACAGTATATAGATATAGATATAGATATAGACTAGATATCTATCTATCTATCTATCAATATATATATATATATATATAATTTTATGTACATGTATAACTCTATAGTTTACAGTATATTAACATGACATTAAATTAAGTAATTTGAAAAAATGGATGCAGTGGGATTTATAATAAAGCTGGTGAGGGAGATTTTTTTTGTTAGGTTTTTTGTTGGTGTTGTTGTTGTTGTTGTTGTTGTTGTTGTTGTTGTTGTTGTTGTTGTTTTGTTGTTTAATACTGTGAAGCTGCTTTGATACAATCTGTATTGTGAAAAGCGCAATACAAATAAACTTGACTTGACTTGTTTTTGAAGTCATGGAAACAAAATAATGTTTTTTTGTTTGTTTTTTAATACACTCCTGATCATCTCAAAATGGCTAAACACATAAGCTTTTAATTGTCTTAACCATACATTATTGGTAAGGAAATTAGCAAAAATTTTAGCTAATGCATTACTTCAAACACCATTGTTGTCTCAGAAAAACATCAAAGGTAGAATTAAGATTTTGGCAGAATATGGGAAGTTGCAGCCCGATCTCACGGGAAAACGTAAAAATTCTACGAGGTGGCTTATTCGTACGAATTCATACGACCTGACTCGTACGAATTAGTAAGATTTTTGCAAAATCGTACATATTTTACGAATTGGCCAATTCGTATGAATTCATACGAATGACCTACCCCTGACCCCGCCCCTAAACCTACCCATCACGTGGGTTTAGACAAATCGTACAAATTCGTACGAGTGAGGTCGTACGAATTAGTACGAATTAGTACGAATTAGCCAACTTTTTATCATTCGTACGAATTCGTACGAATTGGTCGTGAGATAGCGTTGGAAGTTGTGTGTGGAGTGATGAATCACAATGAAACATGAGATACATGGTGATGCTCCAGAGTGGTGTCTTAAAAAATCTGGTGAGAAATATTATAATAAATGCATCTCTACCACAGTGAAGCATGGAGGAAGAGGTGTCATTGTGTGAGGACCCTTCTTATGCTGGCACTGATGAGCTACTGTGAAAAGTCATTTAATGCTTTTGAGTACATGAGAATGTTGCAGACATTGCAGGCTTGCTTCCCACAAATCTATCTAAAGAGGAATAATCAGATGTAATTAGATCAGATGTCTTTCTTTTATCAAATAGACAATGATACTGGCCAAATTGCAAAGACAACCAAGAAATGGCTTAAGAACAAGTCATTCAGGCTTAGGTTAAGACCACTAAATCTTTTGCCATGTTTGTCTTGTCCCTTTTTTTCTTCTTCTCTTTTGCCCAGGAGTGTATACTGTATGTTACAAAATATGTCTATTACAAATGAATGCTGAAAACTGTTTTCAACCTTGACAATAAGAAGAAATGTTTCTTGGGCAGCAAACCAGCATATTATAATGATTTCTGAAGGATCATGTGACTGGAGTAAAGATGCTGAAAATTCAACTTTGCCATCATAGGAATAACTTGCATTTTAAAATATTAACAGTACTTAAAATTGTGATAATATTTCACAATATTTTCAAATTTGAACTGTATTTTTGTGCAGATTTGGTGACCATAAGATAAAAAATTATTCCGACTCCAAACTTTTGAACGATAGTGTGTGTCTATAGCAGTTCATCTTCTAAACCCAGAAATGTTGAAAGTGTCCCTTGTTTTGGATTCGTTTAAAATCAATTGAGGTGATAGATTTCTAATATGAAGTGCCTGGCATGACTATTAAAATGATTGACGCTGCTGTTCAAGTTGTTCTCTGATACTGCATACTCCAGATCGGTATTTTATTTTGTTTTTGAAGTATTCAATCATAACTACATATCAACACTGCTTCCTTTTGCTTCTTTGAGTGATGTTCCCAGCCAAATTGGACTTCATTAAACCAACACAAACACAGCTGAAATCCACTACTGTCATTCCCCTGCTGTGCTCGAGAGAGCTGCTCTTAACTCCCATTCAGCCATATTGGAATAGCTAGCCCATCGCTGGCACCATGGGGAAGACCAGAACCCATGAACAATGCCGGCCTCATAAGCGTCAAAGATCATTTCAACAACTTGCATGCGGACTCTGAACAAACCACGGGTAGCCAAACAAAAGAACATCCAGCGTTTGGCCCCTCTGCTCATTGGCCTCCGAATTTGTATTGACTACTTGTGAATGTAAGCGAGACGCCAAGAGCTTTGCGTTATGGACTGTAAGCATGGATGAGCCCACCATGACTTCAAGACAGTTTTAAAAGTTAACTTTTCTCAATGATCCATTCTGTCCACTGAGAAATTATTGTTTTCATCGTCTGCTGGAAAGCGCATTGTGTCTGCTTTTAGGGAGTTGTGTTTGAATATGTGGATATTCGTATTAAAGGACTAGTTTAAAGATGAAAATTCTGTCATTATTTACTCACCCTTTTCTCTCTTCTGTGGAAGACAAAAGGAGAATTCTGAACAATGTTCTATTGAAGTGAATGGAGGCTGTGGCTTTCAAACTTCAAAAACGGATGAAAAAACACTGAGTTTCATAAAAGTAGTTCATATGACTCATGTCCCATTTTCAAAATCCACTGAAGCAATGTGATGGCTTTATGTGAGTAAAGGACTGAAATTTAAGCCTTTATTAACTGATAATCTTCTTTTCCAATAAACTATTGCATTAAAAACAACTGTGACCAGGCCGATGAACTTGCGAAAACATTCAAAACAGTTCTGTGAGCCTGATCAAGTGATTTAATGAAAAGAATGAACTCAAAATAATGATCTGACAAATTGGAGATTGCTACTGCTCTGATGAATGCACCAAGGAAAACTAGAATGGATGTCAAGATTTTCATTGTATCGATGGCTTTTATAAAAAAAATTATTTAAAAAAAGATTGTGCCGTACAATATTCAAATCTCTTATGTGTTCCACAGAAAAAATAAAGTCATACAGGTTTGTTGAGTAATAAATGACTCAAATAATTTTAAGGTGAACAATCTCTTTAAATTATTTCAAATCAAGCTGCTTCCTGTTCTCTTGCTGCCAAAGAAGACCATTATTTTGTTTGATCCTTTTGGAGATTTCCCCCTGTTTGTTCATTAAAAAAAAACTCTTTGCTTTCCCCATCCAAATGTTACCTCTCACCCTTCATAGCCAGTGTGGTTATTAAAAATAAATTAAAAAAATCACCTCACAGACAATGGTTGGATACTCCACCCCTTTTTTTTTCTCTGTTCTAATATCTTTTCATGGTTAGGATAAAAGGATGATAGAGTGAGAGGTAGGAGAGGGGAGTAAAGAAGAGAGAACACCAAAGATAAGAGAGAAAGTCAGTAGATGACAGCAAATTACGAAAGGTAAAAAAAAAAAAAGGTGTGAGGGAGAGAGTGAGCGAGAAAGAAAGAAAGAAGAAATGATGAGAGTTGCACTGGAATCGATCAAAAAAAAAAAACATGGAAGGATAGCCTGAATCTTTTTGATCAGTTCAGCACAGAGAGATGAGAATGAACGAGAAAAAGAGACAGAAAGGAGACAGAACATGCCACAAATACAAGTGAGTGAAAGAAAGCAGGGAGGCAGCACCATGACTGTCTACCTTGACGAAAAGTTACGATACAGTGCTTTTCAACTGCCACAAAAAGAGATGGGATTGGAGAGATGGGTGGTTTTAAGAAAAAAAGAGATCCCTATATCAGGCTTTACAGATATGGGCCCTTCTGCATTTGCGATACTGGCGGAAGACAGCTGCACAGGCTTAGCTAGAGGTGGCTGATAGTAAAGCTAACATCCTACCATAATCAAAAAAGGAGAGAAATTAAAGCACAGCTTCTCCCAGGCCCCTGGGGTGTTTCCCTTCTCTCCTCGCTGGCTCTCGATTTATATTTGGCTGAGATATGAGTGGGCTTGGGTTTATTTCTCACTCCTTTTCTTTGGGAAAGAAGGATTAAGAGGTTTGTTGTGAGTATGGAGAAGAGAGGAGAGGAGAGGCAAGAAGAGGAGCTTCTGCAACCCACTCAATTCATCAGATGACTGCACTGATCACACTTCAGACCATCTATTGGTCAAGATAAAGGGAGGAATTATATCCAATATGTTTGCAGATGCTTAATCCATGTATAAACCAGTGTTGGGGAAGCTACAATGAAAATGAAGCTTGACAAGCTACAAGCTACTCGTGATTTAAAATACTTAAATGGACATCAAGCTATGCTTTTAAGAGTAGTTAGGCTATAAATAAGTAATTTACATAACTGAGATAAAAAATAGCAATGACCAGCAGATTTAACTAAACATTTCACTACAAATTCCATGTTAGGTCTCAGATATGTATTTACTTATAATGTTGTAATGAGTAGAAATGTGCATTGGTGACAATGGGGATGGTTAGACGGGAGAGAAAAGAACGTTTTCTACAGAGTACACTATCTAATTGACCTGATATGTTCCTTCACTCTCACTCTTACCGCTGGGTAGAAACAGATCTCATTTCATTAAGATTATACAAGCAAATTACAGAAGCCAGGTAGCTGTAATCAGCTGGATTGACAATTGTAAAAATGTTATTACATTACAGATGTACTCGCAGGAATTACATAATTACATCTTTTACTCCTCCAAAATATGGCAGTAATAACTGTGACAAAACTATGATATATGTACAAGCACTTCGGTATACCCTTGATAAAAACAGAACTATGAAAAATGACTTCTTTAATGGCCAAATAAACAAACAGACTGACATGTAAAAAAAATTTTTTAGAGCGCTATCATTTGAAGTTTGTTGTAAAATAGTTTTCTTCCCACAGGTAAAAACAACAACCATGCAGTCTACACCAATACTAAACCTCTGTCACAACCTAAAGTGTCCATTGGGTGAAGAACACTATATGGACAATTGAGGCACAAAAAAGAATCTAATTTAGAAACTAATTTAGAGTAAATTTCTCTAAGGAAAAATAAAAGAAGATATATATTACAATAGAGATCAAATACTGTGTAAAGCAGTCGTTTTTTGTAAAAATTAACACTGCCTACCAATGACACTAGTGTTTCGCTCGTTGGGTTTTCAATAAAACCCAATTGCGTGTGAATGTGAGGGGGGTAACAGCAAACTACAGGTTAAAGGTCACATGTGAGGAGGCAGTGCCTCCACATCACTGTGATTACCCTGTCAATGGCATAATGTCCACCTATCATGTTTCCACAAATCTGCCGGAATAGGTCAGACTGGTGGAAATGAATGGACTAATTGCAAATTAAACAGTTTAATCGGACATCACCATTTATTGCATCTGCAGATGATTTATTGACCAATGGTCCAAAAAGGTTGGCTATCTATTATCCATAGGCCAGAAATGGTGTAAACATTCAACTTAACATGAAATATATATACATTTACATTGGACTAAAAACTTAGAGAGGAACTCAACAACACACACACCAGAAAATGTGTGTAATCCAATAGATTGTGTTGCGATAAAGAAGTGGCACACGTCCTGGATACTGATGATGCATTATCCTGTTTTTGGCTGTCTTGCAAAGTTTTGAGCAAACAGAAATCCATCAGACTTTGGCGGGAATACATGCCGTGTTAACAGACATCTGAACGAGGTTTATAAAGAACCCAAAATAAGGTGTGGGATTATCAGCAGACGACTTCATCTCAAAAATAAATATTTTAAGCAGAAACATGGAAGCAGATAGACATGCTGACAGTGTTGGACAGTGTATGAGACATGAAGACGGTCTGTGCCTGTGCTCGCATATAAACTCAATGTTTTCTGTCATAGTGTGCACTCATCATGTGGCTACAAATAATCACAAGATTTCAGCTATGTATTATCATGTCTCTTCATACCCTTGTGAAAAAGAAATGAAATAAACAGTATTGAATGAGCAATGTGGTGTAATTCAAATCTTATACAGTATGTATATATTTTTTTAAACTATACTTGTAGATAATATATTAATAAAATAAAAGGCCACTTAAGTGTACATATAGTTCACATTCATGACTGTTTCTTAATACACTTAAGTACACGTTTATGATGTCAAATTCAGTTTTATTTTAAAGTACATTTTAAATAATTTTGATGTGTTTTCTAACATACTAAAGCACATGTAACATATTTTGTTTTACTTTTAGCTGTATTGCGTTGTTCAGTATTACATTTAATGTAAATATATTTTAAACTGCAAATAATTAACTTAATTAAAAATAAATAGGTTTTAATCAAATTAAAATAAAATAAAAGGACAGGTTTTTTTTACATTGCAAAAATTGCATTCAATTTTAGTTTACCATAAATGTTTGTCAGAACACTTTCAAAGACAATTAAAGTAATTATGAAATTACATATACTTATTAAAAACAAAAATCACTCTTAAGTTCACCTAATTTCAATTTAAACTATAATACATTTTAATTTAATTTCAAATAACATTCAGTTAAGTGTCATTACATTCAGTGTGCACTTAAGTATATTCTTTTAAAGTGCATTACGTCCTTATAAGTAGTCTTTACATAGTATACTTCTTTTTCAGTAGGTTTGGTCAGTCAACAAAGAATTTACTTTCTGCCTCTCTGTTTGATAGGTTTACTCTCATCCTCTTTGTGGTCTTATGTTATAGTCATCAACCAAACCTAAACATGCTATTTCTTCTCAATTTATCTGCAGTATTTCAGGGCATCAACATAAAACATTGCAAAAAGAAGACTTTTTCTAGTTTATATCTTACCTGGACAAGAGTTCACCACGGGGAGCCTGGGCCCCTGCTCTTCTCCATTTACTCCATATCACAGAATATTCTTTCAGTCCGACAGCATCTTTTACCACTGCTGTGCTGACAAAACTCAGCCGCACATCTCATTCCCTCCTTCGGTCTCCACGTCTGTGATCTAAAAGAGGTTCTCTGCATAAATCTCTGACATACCCAACTGGATGTGTACCCCTCACCTCGAACTTTATCTTGACAAGCCTGAGATCAATTATCTTTCACCTAAGACTTCCTTTCTAAAATTCTCTGCCACAGCAGAAGATCATGAAGATGTTTCCTTCAGGTGTTAACACACGATACCATCCTTCAGCAACTGACCAGCTGTCATTTGAGCCATGCACGTGCAGTGTTATTTTGCACATGCAGGACCAAATGCACCAGAGTACATTTAAAGTAGAGCTGGCAATTGATTAAAAAATAAAAAAGAATTGATACTGTATGCTAATAAATCACAAATAACCTTTCTTTTTTTTTTTTTTTAAACCAGTCGCAACACAATGTCCCAGTGGAATTGCGTCCAACGGAGATAACTGGTGCCGCCAAGAGTTCCGTTTGGTATATGTAAATAAATACTACTTATAGTTTGTGAAAATCATTTGCACTGTTTGCACAAGACAATTTTCACAATTGTTTACACTTCTTGCTGCACTATTTGTGTTTGTTGTTCATGTTCAGATTGAATATATATACACACACACACACACACACACACACACACACACACACACATATATATATATATATATATATATATATATAATCACTTTTGCTTCAGTGTTCTATTACAATGTTTCTATTTATTTTACTTCCTGGACTTTTTTGGACATCTACATTGTCAGTAAATAAAAAACACCAGATTTTCAATGACAATCGCATATAATAATGTTGTAATGAATGGCTATAACTTGCTTAGGGGTTGTTACATGTAGTAAAAATTTCATCTGGGAATCTAGAATATCAAAGTAAAACTTTCTAAAAGGAAAAAAAAATTTACTTCAGGAGGATTTGTTTGTGATGAGTAAAATAAATAAATAAATAAATAAAAATAAAAATCACAAATATTTGCTGCCGTTTTTCTTAAAACTGGTAAATTCATCCATTATAAGACACAATAAATGTAAAATTGGTCATTTAAATGAGCTAGATTGAAATTTCAAGTTATTCTGTTTAAAATGATATATGACACTTGATGCTGACTGCTACAATGGGTTAGAAAAACAAAGAAAAGGACTGGCGAGTCACGTGCTCCAAAAATGTTCAAGGTCTTTAAGGGTTAAGCAAAGCCCCCACATTTCAACATTATTAAAAACATTACATTATTGGGTAAAATAAGTAAAGCACTGAACAGATATTACAATTCCATACCACTATACAGACACTGAAAGCGCTTTAGCATCTGTTTACTTGGCCCTCTTGCAAGAAACAGCATAATACACCATAACATATTAATAATACTAATACATGCATGAAGTAAATCCCAAACCTCAATAAAAAGTTATCTCTTTTTAATCAATGTATAATAAAACTATAAAACCACTGGTTAAAGAGCCTAGCTCAAGTACATATTACATCAGCCTTCAGAGACATCCCTATTAATCCAGATTTTAATGTTTTCCTCACCCATCATGTTATAGGAATTTTACTTTGCAATCCACTTGACCTTTGAGTGCTTAGATTTTAGGACTTCCATCTCTGCAGAGAAAATGTCTGGCCCATCAACAGCTGTCAAGTTTTTAGGCACTCGACTCAATTCAAGAGAGTTTCAGGCCTTCCTAAAAAAAAACAGACAGATAAATCACTGAAATCTCCCAGATTCTCCATGTTGCATTGAGCTGTCATGTATCATGAGACTTCCCTCTGTGACCAGTGGCGGTTGCTCTTTTTTTTCTGGCTATTATTTTGAAGTGTCTTGTTTCCCTAGTTCACGGTTTCATGAGCGATCTCGTTTTCCCTCAATAAGTTTCTAATACATGTCTCCTTGTCTGGTCTTGAATATGATTGTTAATTTCAATTATATATTTGTCTTTATTTAATTGTGAATATTAAATCTTCATCTTTTAAAAAAACCACTTGACTCATGGGTTCTGTGATATCACTCTCCCTGATCTTTGCATTTATTGCATAAACAGGACCCCTTGTTGCTGCTTGGTCATTTAAATTTTGTCATGCACATCATACTACAAGGTCAACCGCCGTTCACATCCCGCCTTCTCACTCTGACTTCGTCTGTTCCATCATTGAACAATACAGTGTTGCTGACTTTATACAACTGATTAAGGTCTGTTTCACACTGTGCACAAATAACATATATTTTGGTACCCATATTAACAGGTTGCAGTGTAGCAAATACAAAGAAGCGAGTTTCAGCTTTGAATTTTGCAATGTAGGCTTTTATGAATCAAAATAAATAATGGCCCTGTATTGCACAACACAACGAAAATTAACACCACCACAGAACCATGCATGCCACAACACAACAGAAACAAGTCACAACATAACGGAATTGCCACAACACAACACAAGCCACAACACAATGGACACAAACCACAAAACTAGCCACAACACACAAACAAATGCTCTTGGCTCCTTTCTCAGCCACTATAGAGGGTGCATTAAAGTTAACATAAGGGCTTCCTACTAGAGGTAATGGTCTAATGAATTCCAAATTTGAAAATTTTTTAAAATAAAATACTGTACAAATATTTTTTTTTGGTATTCCAATCTAAATTCAGTCAGATAAAAGTTTAATTGGAATTAAATTACTTTGCCACACTGAGAAGATCTTCACCTGCTTATCGGAAACTGTCGTTGGACCGATTGGGCAGGCCTTACAAGTGCTTTAAGTTTTTTGGTAGGCCTACATTAGATCTATTTAACAGTAGCATTCAAGTAAAAAAAAGAAAAAAAAAAGATAAACTTAAAAAAAATCATCTTCAAATGATTTAAATTTACATTGATTCATAAGTTATCAAGTCAAGAGCAGCAAGTGATTTTTTCCTTTGTTTGACAGACAGCAGCAGTTATGCTGCATAGGCTCATTCACACACAATGCGTATTTGCTCTGGAAAAAGCGAGTTTTATAATGTTTCCTTTATGTTTTTAGAATGTCGTGTCATGAGCGATACTCTGCAAGAGACGCAAGAAGCAAGCGTGACAGTTATACGCGTCCGTCTAGCACTTGTTAACAAGTTGGAAAAGTAGTGCATTGGAATGGAAAAACGTTTTCTGTGTGAACGGCCCCTTGGGCTGCTGTCACTTATGACTATCACTTACAAACTAATGCACGGATCCTAATCATACTATTGACACACATCCAATTTCTTTTCCCAACTGCTTACGATCACTTAAGACAAAACCGACTGTGTTTACATGAATACTCGCCAAGCCAGGCATAACTGTGTGTAATGTGTATTTGACCATTCGAGTGCAATAAGCAAAGAAAGATCATTTAATTCGGGATCGCACGCTGTCTGAGAGGTGGTTTTCTGTGAACGAGCTTCGGGTGTGTGTGTCAGACAGCAATGAGTTGTTTTCCGCAGCTTATTGCTCTTAATAACCGTTTTTAATGTCAAGCAAGTCGCACATAAGTAACAGTCACATGCCCAGTCTGTTCTCTGCTATATGTGTCGACCTAAAACTTTTACTTTTCACAACTTTTTGAAGTAGCCTATTAAAATTATTCAGATGTACATATCGCGATATTTAGATGTATTGTGAAGCCCTAGTCTTGGCCTACAAAAATGTGTCATTCCTGCAGCATTCTGTTAGTTGACATTTTAATTAAAAAAATTAAACAAACACAGTCCCAATCTCTTATGTTTTATGTGCTGGAAAAAGAAATCAAGAAACACAAAAGGATCATTAGAGGATAGGAAATGTGATGCATCTGTCACTATATGACATCTATGTTAAATAAAAAATGTAACTTAAAATGTGTATGTATTTGTTAATATGTTCTACAGTTCTGCTCAATTCATCACACAGGCTGTGTTCAAAATTGCCCCCTATTCCCTCATTTACTATTCCCTACATTACTCCACTAATATAGTCCACTTGAAGGAGTGAATGAAAACAAGTGAGTGAATTCGGACACTGAGTGTGCCGGAAGGGCTGCTGCTTTTGCATTGTTTGTGCTTGCTGTTGAATAATCATTTGAAACATAGCAAGCAGGTCCAGTAGTAAGATGAAAAGATGTATGTTGAACTCTGTCATGTAAACTAGCATGTATAAACCTTAATTAAACAATTTAGTAATCATTGGAATTTATATATGTATGATATTACACTGTAGCCACATTGGACCAGATTGGAAAACTGATAATCACCATCTTCTGGCTAGACGTGGGAATTCATTTGGCGTCACCATCACAGTGCATTATGGGTATTCTCTAGCCATTTAGCTTACACCGGTTGTACACTCGTTATTGGGGTGCATTGTGGGATTGAATTAGAGCACTTGATAACGTCCACGGTTTCAGACACCACTACAAATGGCTGTCCCCTCAAGTAGTAGAGTATAGGAGGCGATTTTGGACACAACGAGTCAAAGCTCTTTCTTGAAATACAGATTCAGTAACTTTAGCAAAGCAAAGTTGTGGCAAATTTGCATTCCATTTTATAGGCCAAGGCACCTCCAATCTCATCCCATTGATTGAAACACTTGACACCAATTAGTCTTAGGAGAAGTCATTAGCCCCGAGGTCCACATACTTTTTCGTTGTTGACAAGAGGAACAATTGTTTATGTGTCAATAGTTTGTTTATAGTGTGATATCAGTAACATAAATTGAAGATCAGATGATGATAATATTATATGCCCACAATACAATATAGAACTGAAACGATACAATAAATAATACTTATTGCTATAAATAAATAAATATCTGACTCAGGTCAACAAGTGAAACAAGACAATGTTACAGTGGTTAGCTGGAAAATGTATTATAGGAATATGACTTATTAATTTGCACAATGATTCAGGCATGCATGGGGAGCAAAGATTAATGCGAGTTTAATTACAACACTTCTTTGTTATTAAAGCCTAGTCAGTGAGCACACTCATCTTAACTCTTACCTTAAAGTGTGGACTGAAATTTATACCACTGGAAATCTCCTTGTAAAATAATTTCCTTTTCCTCTCAGCTGAAACAATACATATTCAGATTTACCTAAAATTACCCATCTCATCCATCAAGAGAGGAGGGGAGCGAAGCAAAGAAAGAGACACAGATGCAAAAGAGAGAATATATAGTTGATGGTAAGTGATGGGAATGAGAGGACTTGAAAAGTTGATGGAAAAGGATGCAAATAGAGGAGTTATAAGGCATCAGAAGAAAGATAGACATAGAGAAAAATGGGTTGGCAACGGAACGAAGAATGGTTTGTCAATCATTTTCAATTAAGTTTGTAAATTGCAAGTCTGGAAGCAATATCCTGTGTGCAGTTTCCCTAAATTTAGTAAGTTTAATATCTTACTACATGATCATTGTCTATCTTTTTATTTGGCAGTCTCTATATCTACATAGTCCATGACTCTACAACTGATCTGTTTTCTCACAGGAAACATTAGACTGTCAGATAGGTCCTCAGTCTCATTTAGGAGTTTTGCAAAGGTGTTCCAAAGCTGTTGATATGCATCTCATCATGACTAAATTCCTCTTTCCACTAGTCATAATTACTGACAGCTAATGTAGCAGACACACACACCCAAAATGCATATAGGGCTAGGCGGTATGGCAATATATACCATAGCGAAAATTAAAAAGTGTCTATTGATAGAGATTTTGCTATATAGTTTAAATTGTGGTATGTAGAGCGATAAAGAAACATGCATTTTACACCTGAAGGGTGTACACAAAAAGCAGGTGAGTATTCACGTAAACACAGTTGGTCACATCTTAAAGGACAAGTTCGGTATTTTACACTTAAAGCCCTGTTTTCAGATCGTTTCTGATGAAATAGAATGGTTAAGATTGAAATTTGGACACATGCTGCTGGCCCGAGAATTTTCGGTTTCTGTGGTAGCACCCCCCACCTCCACAATGGTTGCATAGGTGCACTGGAACAATCCTTCCTAAAACGCATTAAGCTTTCGTTTACAAAGACATGAAACTCACCGAGTGGTCAGGGGTGTTCACTGATATGCTCACACAAAAATCGCTGCAAAAGATGCTTTCCAACAGGTTTTATCGTAGTTTTTGTCCAACCACAGAAACCAAAAATTCTCGGGCCAGCAGCATGTGTCCAAATTTCAATCTTAACCGTTCTATTTCATCAGAAACGATCTGAAAACAGGGCTTTAAGTGTAAAATACCGAACTTGTCCTTTAAAGTCCCACTGTGGTGAAAATCAAGCTTTTAATGTTGTTGATATGTCTATGTGGTGTTTTCAATGTGCTTTAAAAAAAACATGTGCAAATTCATGTCAACACCATTGCTGAGTATTTTCTCTTTAAAACTGAACCACAGACAGTCTCAAAAACGCTGTTTGAAATCGCTGGTGTTTCTGACATCACAAACTACCTTGTAACCAATCACGTCAATGTGTGATCGTCAACGAGTGGATCTCTGAGCTGGTGCTAGTGAGTGGAGGAGGGGCTAATTTGAAAATTCATAGAACCCCATATACTAAATGAGGCAAGGTTGTAGAGTTACATTCAAGATATTTTAAGGCATGAAGAATTTTTTTTTTTTTTTTTAAGGAAAAAACATTTTAAAATGTCATTTTGGTGATCAGAGATGAGTTTTAAAGGAATAGTTCACCCAAAATTTTAAATTAGCCCATGATTTACTCACCCTGAAGCCATCATAGGTGTATATGAAATTCTTCTTTCAGACGAATACAATCAAGAGTTATATTAAAAACTGTCCTGGCTCTTCCAAGCTTGATAATGGGAGTGAATGGCTGTTTGACTTTGGAAGTCCATTAAAGTGCATTTATTCATGATTAAACTCCTCCACACGGCTCTGTGAGGATTAATAAAGGTCTTCAGAAGTGAAGTGATGCGTTCGTGTAAGAAAAATATCCATATTTAAAACTTTATCGACTAAAATAACTAGCTTCCGGCAGGCGGCCGTACGCATCGATTTATGCCAAAAGAGTAACCCTTGAACTTGACGCACAACGTAATGACAAATGCAGTTGGCAAGCCCTGTTTGTTTGAACCGCGAGCATCGTGTAAATTGCCGTCATTACGTTGTGCATCAAGTTCAAGGGTTACTCTTTTGGCGTAAATCGATGCGTATGGCCTCCTGCCAGAAGTTAGTTATTTTAGTCGATAAAACGCATCGCACGAACAAAGATATTTTTTTAACCCCCCCAGATCCGTGTCGAGCACTCTAATCATGAATAGATGAGCATTAATGGGACTTTCAAAGCCAAACAGCCATTCACTCTCATTATTAAGCTTGGAAGAGCCAGCACATTTTTAACTCTGATTGTATTCGTCTGAAAGAAGAATGCCATATACACGGATGGCTTCAGGGTAAGTAAATCATGGGCATTTTTGGGTGAACTATCCCTTTAAGGGATAAAATCATTGATAACAAGGGGGACTTTGAGTAAATGTAAACAGTTATATATCATTATATTGGATCTGTGCATTTAGGTCTTAAAGTGGCAGCAGCCTAATATACCTGTTGCTCAAAGTGTTGTTAATGTATTCAAACAACACAAGAATGAGATACCCACTCACTGCTCTTGACTGAATAACTGTTGCAGCTTTAATGGGGATCAATGTCTATTTAATTGACACAGTTAAGATTATTTGATTTATGTAGTATTTTGTACTTAAAAACTACTGAAAAACAAAGCATTTTTATTTCTTTATTGTATTTCTCCTATTGTTTTGTGTTTGCATTTTTTCAATAAGGATAAAAAAAATAAAAAAATAAAAACTATATCCTGATATATACAGTATTGCTATTGTGAAATAAGATTTTGAGCGCAATAGTAGTGAGTTCTGGGTGTATATTTGTACATTTTTTAAGAACTTTATGATAGTTATACTGTTATAACACTTTGTTGTTTCAAAGTTAAGACTTTAAAATTAGTTGACAAATGTAACTGTTCAATTTTGAATAAGTCGCATATGGACTTTTTTTTATACAGTTTTTACATTTTTCTTTCTCCGATTATTATGTTTTCTGTATTAGGAGCACATTCCTTTTCACTTTTGACAACTGGAAAATTAATCGGTTAACCTTTCATTCTGGATTATGAAGGCGTAATGTTTAAGCAGAATTATACTGTGAGATAGATGCATTTCCTCAGATGTGAATAATATTGTGTGGGCTGGTCAGGTCGGAACATTCATTGCATGTAGTATTTCAGATATATTTTCAAACCACCTGGACATCCCACCTGAAGGTCACTGAGGTTAAGTGCCTTTCTTGAAGACCACACAGTGGTGATACAGCAAAACTGCAGTTTCACTGATTCTGCAGTTCACACGTATATGAGGACAAATAAGGCAATCCCCCTTAATTCATGGCTCTGGAATAGAGGACAGTAGCTGAATGACATTCATATATTGTGCCTTGCCTTACTAGACTCACTCTTTCACTCTGGAGATTCACTCTAAATTTAGTGTGGCAGCTGTTAGCTAGATATCATAAATACAGGTGTCTTGACATGGGTTGTGGAAAAGCAAGGAGAACATTTGCAGCTGGAAAGAACAGAGGGAAATAGATGTGTGTTTTAAAAAAAAAAAAAGAAGTGTGACAGAGTAAGAGAAAGAGAGAGATAGATGATGATTTGGAACAATAATCCAGCCAAACTCTCTCTCAGCCCCTCACTGTTGGCATCACCTTCAATCATGTGTAAAATATTACAGAGTAAAAACCCACTATTTTTCAAACTTCCCCAAAGGGAAAATTGGGATGGGAAAAGAGACGGAAAGAGAAAGGATCAGACACACAAACGTCAGGCTTTCCTCTGTGGATACATACATTCTCTTTCTAGTTCGGTCTGAAAATGGAGTATCTTTTTTTCTGTCTTATTCTGTCAGACATTTCCCCTCGACACGGTTATAGAATTACAAATTTACTTAGACCTACTGAAAACAGAAACATATACGAGCGTTTGAGTATTATTGAGCCAGCGAAGTAAGTGAATGAGTGTGTAGGTGGGACTCCATCTCCTTCGGGGGTCTATCTGGAAACTCAGGTCCTCACTTTGTGCATCTTTGAAACACCTACACAAACACATTTAATTTAGTCTCACATACGAACTCTCCAACTAACTACACAATGGCAAGGTGCCCTACCACCTGCTGTTACATCTGAGTTATAATGTCCCCATAGACAGAGAAAGAGACAAAAGTGTGTGCGAATCCAGCTTCTCATATGTTGAAGTCTTAATTGCACAGAGTAATTTAGCAAACTGGCACCTTTTGTGTTCCTGTGATGACTTTTGTTAGACTGGATCAGCAAATTTAACAATGTGTGAAATGTAGCTATAAAAGTGAAACCAGTAAATGTGGGTTTCATTAGAGAAGGCACTTTTTTTTACATCTAAAAAGAATCACAGGGCTATGTGCTATATATGTGAACATTGCATTTTCAAATTTCATTTTCAGTACTTGTAAGACTTTCTAATGTTTTTGTTTTTGTTTTTGTGTTTTTTTATCTCATTGTCGCAAAATCTCATTGGTTTAAATGAAATCTCATATTTTAAAATGTAATTCATTCCTGTGATGAAAATGCTTAATTTTCAGAAGCCATAACTCTAGCCTTCAGTGTCACATGATCATTCAGATCCTTAATTTGGTACTCAAGAAATATTTCTAAATATTATCAATACTGAAAAAAAAATTCTGCTGCTAAATATTTAAACAAGAAAATTCAAAACAAAAGCATTTATTTGAAATAGAAACATTTTGAAGTGATGCACAAGTCTTTACTGTCAAGAAATGTTTCATTAGCACCAAATCAGCATATTAGAATGATTTCTGAAGGATCATGCGACATCTTTAAAAATATACAAATATTAGGGGGGAAATGTGTGTGTGTGTGTGTGTGTGTGTGTGTGTGTGTGTGTGTGTGTGTGTGTGTGTGTGTGTGTGTGTGTGTGTGTGTGTGTGTGTGTGTGTGTGTGTGTGTGTGTGTGTGTGTGTGTGTTATGAGGACCCAAATGTCCCCGCAAAGATTGTAATACCAGTCATTTTTGTCCTCGTGGGGCCTTTTTTTTTTTTTTTTATCCCAATGAGGAAACAGCTTATAAATCATACGAATGATCCATATGAAAAATGTCAAAATTCAGAAAATGTTCTTGTGATGGGTAGGTTTAGGGACTAGAAAATGTCATAAGCTCAATATAAAAAACATTACGCCTATGGAATGACCTCATAATGATAGGAATACGTCTGTCTGTCTGTCTGTCTGTCTGTATGTCTATCTGTGGGATGCACCAATATGAACATTTTGGCCAACACAATAATTATTTATATTTGCAAACCAATAACCGCTATATTGGTCGATAAATATAAATCAAAATATTGATATAATTTTTTGAGAGCCTGATTACAAAAACAAAAGGCTCACCATTAAAAGCCATGTCCCAAGCACTTTAACATAAATTTAACATATAATGTACAGTGGCCTAATTTGAACCAGTGTAAGATTCCTTGCACTCCTATGGCCAACTTGCTTTATAAAAAAAATTAATAAAAAAAAAAAGATATATATATATATGTATATATATATATATATATATATATAGCATTACAAAAAAATAAAATAATGCCTAAATAAAGCAAACAAGTCATCGGATAACACATATCAATATTTTTGAAAATTAATATTACGGTTTCAAATAACAGCATTGCTGTTTCTGCTGCGTACGCTGAAGCTGAAGAGCTGAATGAACACTGGGAAACTGAAGCGATTTGTTAGCGGGTTAAATACCTCAACGAAAAACATCCAATATCAGATTAATCCGATATTTAGCCAACATAAAAATAATATTACATCTTAAATCTGCACAAAAAAGACGTAAATGCCCAAGTGAACTTGAACTAAGCTATGTGCTTCTCAGAATGCTTTACAACACTGGCCAAGAACATGCTGAACACTAAGTACTTTCCATCTTGTTGCTAGGACCTGATTTACTCCAATCTCAATAACTATGATTGAACCAAACATACACACAGAGACAGATTAAGGGGTGGATACGCATATATGCACACTTACACGAATCTCAACAGAGCATTCATTCCAAAAATCACACAGTCCAAACACATGCACACTCATGTCTTGACAGCCTCTGCTCTCAGGCTGTTTGCCCAAGCTGTCTTGATTATAGTTGTTTGTGACACTCAGAGGTCCACTCTCCATTTTGAGTGTGGTTCACTCTCCCTCACTGTCCGGCCTTACAGGCTAATGGGAACTCACTAAAATGCTCATTAATCTCAATCTCACAGTTAGCTGCCTTCAATTCACCTCTGAATGATAGTATTTTCTTCCCTCTGAGAAAATAGCTTTTAAAATTGCTATTGTATGGCAACAAATCATATTTTGACATGCCCAAATACAACGGGTTAGAATCAATCAGCCACCGTCGTGAACTCTGACATTCAATAAACGTCAGCGATATTTATATGCACTGCTAAACGTCTGATGAAACCAAGGCTCATAGATTACTAAATAGGATAACAATTACTGGAGAGCTGGTCGTCCCAAGGGGTGTGGATCATCAATGATGAAGAGAAGAGCGCGAGGGGATGAGGGACGGGGGGGGGGACCATCAAATTAGCCTGGTCGTTTACTTGAGTGCTATGACTCGTGAGGGGGAGAATTGCTTTAGACTGTTTGCTTCTAATGAAGCATGTGCATGTGTGAGATGGAACATAGAAGTGTGAAATCAAAAAAACAAGTTTAAAAATGAAAATGCAAAAACCCTCCCCCTATCCCCAAACACACATTTGCAAGTTATCTTGTACCCTGCTCGCCTTTTTTTATCTGAGGAAATGTCATTCAAGTAATGTTTACTTTGCAAGTTTGAGGTCACTGTGAGTTTGAGATGGAACTGTGAGAAACAGATCATAACTAATATTGTATACAAGATGGAAAGGAAAGAGTGGAAAGCAGTGATTCCATAATACACTGTCAAACATGCGAGCTGAGCCTGTGCCTGGACAAATACCTTAAATGGCAACCATTTTTCACATAACCCTTTTAAAGGTAGAGCTGCATTGGATCAAAGTAAAGGAAATGTTTGTTTTTTTACAGAAAAAAATTATATTTGAGTAGAGAACTGTATCTAATTTATTTTTGAGATACTGATAAGATACTGATCATTTAAGAACTGATAAGAATGTAATTGTGTACCTTGAAATGCAATATAAGTCGCTTTGGATAAAAGCGTCTGCCAAATGCATAAATGTAAATGTAATATTTATCTTAAAATAAGAATTAAAAAAAAATAAAAAATTCTGTAATCATAAGGTTCATTAGTTAACATTAGGTAATGTATTAACTAACATGAACAAACCATGAGCAATATATATTTTTTATTCATCTTTGTTAATGTTAGTTAATAAAATAAAAATAAAGCTGTTCATTGTTTGTTCATAGTGAATTAACTAATTAACAAGATTAATAAAGTATTAGTAAATGGTGAAATTAACAACATTTTATTCAGTGCAGTTCATTATTAGTTCATGCAAACTAATGTAGTTAATGCACCTTATTGTAAAGTGATACCAATATTTATTTAATCATAATATCGATAACACTTAGTTTAGGGTCCAATTCACACTATTAACTAGTTGCTTATTAACTTAGCAAATTACTCTGATATTGGCGGTTTTATTTGTACTTATAAAAGCACATAATTAATGCCTTATTCTGCATGACCATATTCTACATCTCTTAATCCTACCCAATTCCTAAACTTAACAACCACATTACTAACTATTATTAACTATTAATGAGCAGTAATTAGAAGTTTACTGAGGCAAAAGTTGTAGTTAATCGTTAATTAATAGTGAGAATTGGACCCTAAACTAAAGTGTGACCATAATATCTTATAAACAATTCCTAACTATGTATTTAAATTTAAGCATGCTATTAGGCAATGACTTTGCAGGCAGTTTGAGCACGAAGGTACTTCACGAAACTGATTTCGGACAGACTCCTGAGGCAGTGTAACGGTTTAATGATCTACAACAAGAGAGAGCTTTGGTGACAAAGCAAATAATTACTACAATACAAATTTCTCGCTATAAATGACACATAAACTGACCACCAACCTCAGATTTATGACACCATCTTTATTTTTTAGCTCAACTGTCTTGAAATGGAACGCACATGACTGTGTGATATCAAAGGCAGCGAAGGATCAATCCACGCTGCCTTCAAAAATCGATCAGATGAAGGTGTCTGAGGAGACAGGATGTGGCACGATCATTGGATTCCGACATGCCTTATTGCCTTCCTACATCTGTATCCTGCCTGCGGAGGCAGCATTTTATCCATCCTCAACCTGAGCAACCAAGCTCCACTCTTCACTCTTAAACCGTCAACATGACAGAACATTAAACACTAACAAGTCTCTTCTTTTTTCTTGCTAAAAACTTTTGACATTCAGTCCCATGCTTGAAATCCTTTCTTTCAAGTTGAATGGGAAGTTTGAGTTGAACATGGTAGTTATATTAAATAAGAAGTCATTTTGTAAATAAATGTAAATCAATCAAACTCATTTCTATTATGACAAGACAAAAAAGGTAGATTTATCAGATCAAGTATAAAAGTTATTTTGTTCTTTAGTAATGACGACCCATTCACACTTTCTTTTTTGTTTTTTTGTTTTGCACGCTTATCCTATTATCCCATCTAATCACGCCAGTCTCCACCACTGGACAAAGCAATTTCACAATCAATTGACCATTTTATTCATTTTATGATGGAATCACATTTTGTGGTTGTTAAATTGAGTACAACACATGGGAAATAGTTTTGTTTCATATAGATAAAGGACAGGTCTTGCACAGTAACTCTTCCTCCAGTATGCTGTTATATCAACCAGGTTAAATGCAGCAAGCCCAGCAAGATGATCATCAAATCCATCAGAGCTATCGGCTCTAGCGAACACTCAAATCACCCCATTGAGTACTGATGGCCTTGCCTGTCGGTTGTCTGTGCCTTCAGGTGGGGGGAAATAGTGGTCAGCAGCACATAGCTTTCACTCTACATACATTTCTCACACTTTTAGGATGAAGACTTCATACTCTTTTAAAGCTCTGACTGCTTGTATCCTAAATTTGTTCAAGGCTGTCATTGCTCAAATCAAGGTGTTAGCTGTTAAAATCACATCATTCATATTTCATACACCATCATTCTACATAGACTAAATGCTTTCCTTTGGAAGTAAGCAAATACACATTGAAATACTGGTTGTTGTTGTTTTTTCAGTAACTGTCTATGTGTGCTTGGTTCAATGGGAAACAGAGGCGTCTGCAGTGTGCAGTTTGTGTATTTGTTGTGCAACTTTTGAAAATGGTGTGTGTATGTGCAGGATGCACATGCTTATGGTGAGTAAGTGAGAGTAGAATTGGAAATGGCACTCTTGGAAAATGGTACTCTAAGTGCCAGTGGAGCATCATGGGAAATGGGCTGTTGTGGCGTTTCATGATTTGCAGATGATGTCTTTTTTTCCCTTTTTTTTTTTTTTTTTTTTTGATGTGCTGTTTTTTAACAGTTTTCTATTCTGTGGATTTCTTTAAAATAAAGTATAGTTTTATATAACACACTTTGTGTCTCTCTCCCCGAACACTGGTGTAATTAAGGATTACCATATAATTAATTAAATAAGTTTTACAGGGGCTCCAAATGGCTGCTATAGAACATTGCATTTTGGATTATGATTCCTGCTGAGAAAAAAAGCAGAGTAGCATTTATGTGAATGAGGAACTGTAGATAATAATGTAATATGCAGTACTTAGCAAAAGTCATTTAAATGATAATTTAAGTATAGCAATGATGTTTCTTCTTTTTTGGTTACATAATAATGGCAATATATACCCGTCACAGTCAGTCATGACACTACAGCAGCTGTAATGTCTGATTACTAAACTGGTCCAGGTTTCATTTTCAATATCTTTTCATTTACTGATTACTAAATAAGGTTAATACACAACACCCCAATCAGAATACAGTTTACAGATAGTTGAGGAATTTATTTTATTTATTTTCCAAGTAGATACAGCTTTTTAAACCAGCTTAAACTGGTTGAAAGCTGAAAAGTGCCCCAAAAACCACCAAATAGACCAGCCTGGCCAGGTTTAAGATGTTTTTCTTTTCTTTTTTATAATAAGATGTGTTTTCATAGCTTGTGTTGTCCCTCATCAATGCAAAGTCATCACAAAATACAACTTCATGCCGATTTTAACTCCTTCCTATGTTATACAGTAGGGGGGCGATACTACGCATATTCTGAAATACTGCTGAATCTCCAGATCAAAACAGGCAAAGAAACGTCTCGGGTTACGACTGTAGCCCTTGTTCCCTGAGAAAGGGAACGAGAACTGGACCAAATTACACTTTGGGGGAAGCATGAATGAAACTAAGCCAATCTTGATTGGTGTAGCGTCATGACGTAACATGTGAAGGCATATGTGGCAGCTACAAAAGGACACGGGCACTCAACAGAGTTAGCTTCTGTGATGAAGCAAGCACTCCCAGGCAGGGGAAGGCGTGGCGAAGGGACGCAGTTCGCGTTCCCTTTCTCAGGGAACAAGGGTTACAGTCATAACCCGAGACTTTCCCTTTCGAGGGAACTCGAACTGCGTCGAATGACACTTTGGGGGAACGAGTACCCACTATTCCCCAACGAGCCCTGCCTGTCCCAGTGTGAAGCTGCGTACAGGCACTCTTAGAACGAGAGTGCAAGGGTGCAGGTGTAGATGGAATGTCCAGGCTATAAAATATAATGAAAGTGTGAGGGGTGGCCCATCCTGCTGCATCGCAGACTTCCTGGATCGAGGCCCCTGAAAGGAGGGCTCTAGAGGACGCCATGCCTCTGGTCGAATGAGCCCTCACGGCCAAAAGTGAAGGCAAACTGCGCACCTGATCGGCCATCGAGATCCAGTTGCTAATGGTCTGCTTGGATGCGGGAAGCCCCTTCTTGGACGACCCGAAACAGACTAGCATCTGATCTGACTTCTACCATGAAGAGGACATCTGAATGTATAATTTGAGAGCTCTGACAGGGCAGAGCAGATGAAGTCTCTCCTCATCCGCCGTCACGTGAGGTGGAGGATAAAAAGCCTGCAGAACCGTAGGCCTGGGATGTAGGATGGCTTTAATGTCGCCTGGAGCAAACTCCAGGCACCCATGAGATATAGAGAGCGCCTGAATATCTCCTACCCTCCTCAGAGAAATAATGGCCAACAAAAAAGCCACCTTTAGGGAAAGGTTCTTGGCCTCAGCTGACTCCAGAGGTTCGAAAGGGGCATCAACCAACCCTTCGAGAACCACCTCCAGGTCCCAAGAGGGAACCCTGGTACGAGCCGCAGGTCTCATCCTCCAAGCCCCATGGAGGAAACGTACGACCGACTGCTGTCTGCCCAGAGGCCCATCACCCAAAGGAGCGTGGAAAGCCACAATGGCAGCCACGTACACCTTGAGTGTGGACGGGGTAAGACCAGCCGAGAAGCGATCTTAGAGGAACTCCAGCACTAAAGCCACTGGGCAGTTAACTGGGTCCACCTCATGCTCTCTACACCATACGGTGAAAACATTCCATTTTAGGCCGCACAATTTCCTTGTGGAGAGTATGGTCTCCACTACTCCTGCTGACAGGCCAGCCTCTCGGTTCTGTGCCCCCTCGGTGGCCAGACCCACAGTTTCCATAGTTCCAGCCGAGGGTGAAATATTGAGCCCTCTGTCTGTGTCTGGAGGTCCCTCCTGATGGGAATCTCCCATGGAGGGATGTCCAGGAGCGATATTATGTCTGAGAACTATACTCGGGCCGGCCACAACGGGGCTACCAACAGTAGACTAATCCCCTCGCGACGGACCCTCTCTAGAACTCCAGGGAAAAGAGTGATCGAGGGAAATGCGTACAGACACAGTGTCAGCCATGTTTGCACCATGGCATGTTTGCACCATGTTTGCATCATGGACATGATGACCTTTGAGGTCCGGCAGGAAGCTCCTCAGAGCTCGGGACACCGCCAATATTTCCAGGCAATTTATGTGCCAGGAGGAATGATGGTCCTGCCATTAGGCCTCTCATAAAGCGGCCGTCCATGACCGTGCCCCAGCCCGTGAGAGAGGCGTCTGTCGAGACGGCTTTCCGGCAACATGACGCTCCCAGCACGGGGCCTTGGGACAGAAACCAAGCTTTCTTCCACATAGATAGGGAACGAAGGCATCTGCACTGCACGTAACCCTGATCATGCGGAATGGTTTTCAACCACCACTGCAGGGCCCTCATGTGCGGCAGGCCGAGTGGAATGATGTTGGACGCTGCTGCCATGAGTCCTAACACTCTCTGAAAGTGTTTTACAGTAATGGCTTGGCCTAGCTTTATCCTGGTCACCGTGGCCAGGATGGATTCGATCCGTGCAGGAGACAATTGTTCCCGCATCGTGACCGCGTCCCACACCACTCCCAGGAATGTGTTTCTCTGGGCTAGTGCCAACACGCTTTTCTTCATGTTGAGTCTCAACCCCAGGCTCTGGATGTGGGCGAGGACGACATCTCGATCCCGAACTGCCAGCTCTTGTGACTGGGCCAAAATCAGCCAGTCGTTGATATAGTTGAGCACCCTGACACAGTGCCTCAGCGGCGCTGTGAAAACATGGTAAATGTGTGAGGGGAGGGAGCTAGGCCGAACGGAAGAACCCGATATTGGTACGCTTCGCCCCCGAAAGCGAACCTCAAGAAACTTCCTGTGAGATGGAAGGATGGAAATGTGGAAGTATGTGTCCTTCAGATCTATCGTGACAAAAAAACAATCCTCGTATTGAATTTGGATCACGATGATGGGAATAGTGAGCATCTTGAACGTGAACCTCCTCAGACACCGATTCAAGTGCCTGAGATCTATTATTGGACGCAACCCCCCATCCTTCTTTTGAACTATGAAGTAGCGACTGTAAAACCCGGACTCCCTGTCTGGTGGAGGAATACGTTCTATAGCCTCCTTTACCAGCAGGGAGTTTACTTCTTGTTCCAATACCTGACCCTGCTCTGGGTCGACTATAGTTCAGACCACCCCGTTGAACTTTGGTGGGTGGAAACCGAACTGAAGTCTGTTCCCCTTTTGAATGGTGTGCAGGGCCCAAGGAGAAATATTCGTGAGATTTTTCCATCCATGGAAATATTTTACCAAGGGAACCAGCCTCTCGAGGCTGGCTTCGGGTATCAATCGGGATTCGTTCTCGACCCCCTGAAGTGGATCTCCGGCAGGATTCGACCGAAAATGATTCTCGATGGGCTGATTGCTGCCTGACCGCAGGCCTGTAGGGCGGACAGTGCAGCGTGCGTTCGCTGGAAATCGATGCGTCCCGAAGCGCACTTGACGGTGGGAAGTCGACATCAAATTCCTGCGGGCTCCGTGAAGGAGGTAACCTCGATCGCTCCGTCACGGGTGGGGCCGCCCGCAGAGAACCTAGACTGGCTAGGATTTCTTTGACGAAGCCTTTTTAACCTGCAGGACGGCCCTCAGGGCGCCCTGCTTCTGCTGAGGCTTCACCTGAGAGCACAGTCTATGCCCCCAAGCTCCTTGAGGGGGGGCTATAGACGCGACACTCTCTTTTTGCACCTGTCTATAGGCGGAGGAACTGGCGGATGGCTGAGGCTGCCCACTGGGGGCAGACTTCTTGGACTTGGGGAGGGAGATATTGTCTGAAGGCTGCAGACTGTTTCTTCGCCTCCTGAAACCTGTCGACGACGGTGTTTACGGCGTCGCTGAACAGGCCAGAAGGCGAAATCGGGGCATCAAGGAGGTAAGCCCTGTCTTTCTCCTTGATGCCCGATTGATTTAACCATAAGTGTCTCTCCGAGAGCACCATCGCCGCCATGGAACGGCCAATAGCACGGGCCATTTCTTTGGTGACTCGGAGAGACAAGTCTGCAGCCTTCCTCAACTGCAGCCTTCCTCAACTATCCTCAAACATCAATGTCCTTAAGAAGGTCGGCCTGATATGCTTGTAGTACTGCCATAGTGTGCAGACTAGCACCAGCCCGACCCACAGCCATATAAGCCCTGCCCACTAAAGAGGATGTATCTCTGCAAGGTTTAGTGGGCAGCACCGGGGTTTTCAGGGATGATGCAGCTTCGGGGGATAAATAGGTGGCAAGCGGCTATTCCATCCGAGGCATCATCCCATAACCGTTCTCTCGCACCCCCAGAATATTTCTATAATTTAATACAGGGGGGTTGGACACGCGAGATGAATATGGTCTGTTCCACAATTTATACAACTCGTTGTGTGTACAATGACACTGAGTGAGGGTATGATCTCCATTATCCAGATTCAGTGCTTTCTCTCTCTCTCTCTCTCTCTCTCTCTCTCTCTCTCTCTCTCTCTCTCTCTCTCTCTCTCTCTCTCTCTCCCTCTCTCTCTCTCACTGTGACATTTTCATTAAGGTCCTCATGATCACACTTATACAATCTCTCTGTCTTTCTTTAAGGTCACTGTGTTGGTCATAAATCAATGGAAAGATGTCAGGGTCAAAGTGAACATTGTATCATTGGCCTCAACTGTTTTTTTGAGTCAAACAGATGAAACAAGTTGAAGTACATATAAACAAGCACACAGCAAATACCAGTCTAGAAACATACAGTGTTTATTTGCGTGAACCTACACTTTTTTTAGAGTACGCCGATGATGGTGGTAATGATGTGCTCTCCCACACCTCCTTGTCTCCTCTACTGAGTGTGTATCCTGAGATGTGCCAAGCCATCTGCTGTGTCTGAGTGTGTGTTTTTATGTGTGTGTACATGCAACCACTTTCTTTTGATCATGTCTGATCAAGTCCCTGTTCCCCATGTGCTGTTACTGACTTTGATATATTTTAAGGAACCACTCCATATTTTGTCAGATCCAATAATTCTGCTCACAGTTATCCCCATTTCATGACGCCCACACTTTGAAATTTTCTCAGCAAAAAGCTGTCCTTTTTAAGATCTGTGCTTTTTATTTGAATGAGGGACATGACTTAGAAAATACTTTTTGACTGGGTTCTTTGATTATGTGATTGTATTAAATGCAGCAGATCAGCTAAAATCATAGCTGAGGGTCGCAGTTATGTAAGGAGAGAGTGCACAAACAATATACGTGACAGAATGAAACTGATTGTCTGAAATTTAATGGACATTGAGAGGAAGCTAGTTTCTTGTGAAATCAAATGGCTTGTGCTGTTGCTTTACCAAGCATTCAGACTTATACTGGTAGATGGGAAAATTGGTAAACTTCTTTTTTACAAAAATCCCACATACGGTAGAAATACCTTAGAAAACACATAGAACACGGCAATGCACTGGCAACAAACTAGCAGAAGTTAAGCTCAATCAACTTGTGGCATGAATAATGATCATCAAATAAATAAACAAATTAATTAATTAATTAATTAATTAACAGTAGGGCACTTACAATGGAAGTGAATGGGTCTGATTTATAACTACTCACTGTTTCAATAGTATAGCTAAACAAGATTTTAGTGTTGACAGAACGTTACAGGTTAAAAAATAAGTCAAAATTGTTTGTGGTAATAGAAACATTGTGCTTTCAAATGCTGTCAGTTGAGCTGAACTTGAACCCAGAATATTCCTTTAAAGGTGCATCCGAAGTTATTTAGCTAGCATTAGCATTGCTGTTCTTTGTGTACTTCAAGACCCAACAGTACAATACTGTTAGACGCTATAGTGTGATTCAGCATGATTGTCTCTGAGGTTTATGTAAACTGCGCTGATACTATTGAGTTTTAGAGTGTTGTCTACACAATTCATTCCCTTACCTGTCCAACAAAATAAGAAGAAACATGGGTATCACTACTAAGCATTTTCTCTGTCATCAAATCTTTCCACCTTATGTATGTCGTACCGATCTTTACAGTTGTTTTTTGTATTTGTCTGTCTTTATGTCTTCGACAGGTTTTCTGTCTTCAGACCTTTTCTGTTTCTCTGGCCGTACAGGTACTGATTCTCCCATTGTCTCCGCTGGTAATTTTTTTACTCTTTGCATCACAGTACTACAGTACATTAACTAGCATATCTACAGAAGCAGCAGCCAATCCCTGCTGAAAAATGAATTCCATGCTGGTCCAGAGGCCCGTTCTTCATACATGGATTACTCAGTTACCTGGATTTTACTGTTGACAATTTGACATGATCCAGGATTGTTAGGTTCTTTGAAGCTCATCCCGGAGTTGCTGTCATAGCAACAGGTCCATAAGCTCAAACCTGCCCGGGAGCCGGCTTATTTCATGTAAACAGGACTAGATTGCATCTTTTTAAGTGGAGTTGAGTTTAAGTGGAGTCTGTACCAGCCACTGCTACTTTCTTACAAGAGTACCCTACTGAACCAGTGACAATAATAATAAAAAAATGAATTTGAAAATAGTATTATAATGTTGTGTATCCTATCATAATATAGACACAGCCCGTTTTACTAATTGAGAGATTTATTTTTGAGGGAATAATTACCTAATCATTTTATTGGAATCTTACGCACATGGTGCACAGTTAGTCTACTATGCCGTGCATTAATTTCAATGGTTCAATCCGCCAAACGAATTATGCGAGTTTCTCATCGAGGATTAATCTTCTTATAAACTCTCAAGAAAGGCTATTCCTCTGGCCATGAAGAACACTTTCTTGTTTTATAAGATTACTAACTTGTAGGCTTAAAGGAGCTGTATGTAAGAAATGTATTTCAATTAATCATAAAATGGCCCTGATATGTCACTAGACATTAAGAAATCATGTTCATTGCAAACACTTATATCACTGACAACAGTAGTCCGGCCAGGATATTGTCATTTAAAAGTGAAGTTGCAGCCCTCAACTGATGTTGATGTTGTCATCTTGTGTTTTGGCCTGAAGCGCCACCCGCCACCTATCTACCAATCACAAAGTCAGTAGTGTTTCGGCATCGGGGTTGCCAGCTCTGCTCTAGTTACCACAGCTATGTAGCAGCCTACATTCCTGCTGGATCCTGCAGCCTATCTGGCAACCTCGAGTCAGGGGGGAGGGAGAGGGGATACACCGCTCTACAGTAATTTGAAAGTGATTGCAGTACCAGTTTTGGCCACAATCTTACATACGGCTCCTTTAATCAACAATATTAAGCTTGTAGCTAAGATTACACATTTAAGAGGCTTTGTTCTATGAGCATCAGACAGAGACAATCAAGCGTATAATGGGTTTTTAATAAATGAAACTAAACATGCAACTACATTTAACAAAGAATATATATATATATATGAATAGTATAACGAAAGTAAATAAGAAAAGAAAGAGCAGATCACAGAATGGCAAACATATCACAAACAATGTACCTTTGAGAACCATTTAAATCTGGGTAAAGATAATACTCGCATTGATCTTTTGTTGCTGAGCAGGAATGCGTGTGTGTGAGTGTCCGTTCTCGGTGTGTCCATTAATTGGAAGCGTTCTTTCGCTTCTTCCGGAGCTTGTGTCGTTCGCGGGAAGTTCAAACAGTTCCCTTGTAAGTAGAGTTGCCGAAAAATTCTGTTAAAGTCTGTTTCGCTCGTAGGTAGAGATGAATGAACACAAGACTAAAACAAGGCAAGAAGCCGGTGATACGACTAATAAAAAAAGCTAAGAAGCAAAAGTAAAACACAAAACAAAACGGAGAGTGGATAAACCTGAAGAAGAGGAGAGAAGACAAAGCAAAGACAAGACAAGACCAATCAAGAAGTAAAAAGAAAAACCATGGCGTGCGTCCTTCTTTAAGGAGTTCGAATTCCACCCCTCTTTTGGGGGGTTAGACCAATCGGATTAAGACATTTTGAGCAGGAAAGAGTTTCTTTGTCTCCCCTTGACGGCCTAATTTGCATGGTTTATAACGGTGTTAGATTTTGTCATTTCTACTCCAAGTAATGGTAAACACAGTATAATACCTGTTATCATAACCTACTACATGCTTAGGCACACCGGGAGCTTTAATTCGGTACCAGGATTGATACATCTGGAAGATACAAACATAGAGATACATTCTTATTCTTTAAAATAAGCACTTAGAGTTCAACTAACACAACAAGCAAGCCATAACTAGGCTAATAAAAGGGGGGGAAACCATACATGCATACAGGAATATATCATATACATTTCAGAATTACTTATATTCTGAGTTAGATACAAAGAATGTTTGTGTGTGTGTATTTGCCATCTCAGAGGGCTTCTTCGAGCCATCTGGACTTCTTGCTTGCAGAGAAAGGGGGTTTGAATTGATAGTAATCTTTTTGAAGCTCACAGTGGAGTTTAGAGGTGTTTCTGTTAAACTTCCACTCGGCCACAAACGTGTCAAAGGGGCAAATTGATTCAGACTCATCGGCGCTAAGCTGTGATTTACATTTATGAGGGCGATGGTTAAAAGCTTTTCTGAATCTTAAAATGACAGGTCATCGTGAGTTTGTCCATATGCTACAAAATAATGAGACTAAGTTTGATACTTGCATGTCTCGCCCATTTGAATTAAACTGTCCTGATGCAATTTCTTGAGGCTCCTGTTGATCTTTGCTGATGTGGTCTTGTTGAGAGAGAACCAGTGGTAGTCAGAGTATCTTTGGTGAATGGAAAGACAAGGCCGCAGCCTGGCACAAACTTGGAGGGTCCTTAGAAACTTCTAATTCGGCATCATCTTCACGTCAGCATCTCAGAAAGGGACTAAGAGAGAGCTAAGAGAGCTGATCTTGTTTTTTTAAAGCGTGAAGATGTCACACCTCTGGAGTTGTTTGAGCCAATAAGACGTGTTTTCCTTTGGAGGGAAATTATTTTACGACCTATTGTTCAAGCAGGCCTTTGAACATGTAGTTTGATTGGATGTTTAACACAAGAATCTTTAAGATGCTTATAATACTAATGCGTCACAAAGTTAGCAAAATGTAATGTAAATTAACAAAACGGGGACGAAGATTGGAGTTTATAGAGACCAAACATGCCACACATATGATTTTGGTTAACCATAATATGCAAAGTCTGAAACATTAACCCAAAAGAGTTTACAAGAATACAAAAGCCAAACCACATAAAAGGAAAATCATGAGATGGGAAAATGTATACATGTTTACACATTTCTCAAGTGGTTATATATATATATAGGATTACAGGGTGTATTTCACTTCCTCTGCAAGAATTAAGTGAGAGTCACAGCTTTCTGGAAATTCCTTTGGGTCGTAAAACTCTTATCAGTCTCAGTTACCCCTTTTCCACCAACAAGACCCGGGTGCTGGTTCAGAGCTAGAGCTATTGCCAGTTCGGAGTTGGTTCGACTGACGAGCTTACTGAGAACCGGTTTGCGTTTCCACCGGCCAGAGAGCCACAACAGAGCTATATATCTTACGTTACTGCATATGTATCATGTTGCCCAGCAACGCTAGTGCGGCAGCGCCAAACACAAACACACCAGACTTGTTCGAGATGCATCGGCTTCTCGCAGAACGATCAGCACATGAAATCAAAGCACTGCGAAAGCGATCAAAAAGCACAAGGAGTCGTATGATCTCCAAACACTCCCGCAGCTCTGATCGGTCCACGCTGCTCCGATGCATCTCGAACAAGTCATCAACAATAATAGACGTTGCGTTACTATGGATGCTCATGGGTTTGCGAAAATAAATCGGCATTCAAACACGGCGAATCCAACGCGTTTGTGCAGCTCGCCGTAACTTACATAGACGGATATTATAATCGAGCTGCTATTAGCTCGACTAGCTGCTATTTAAAAATGGCGGTCACAAGTTTCTCTTCAGTCTTGTTGGCCACGGTAACCCCGCCCCCAGCCTCTAACGCAAGCGGTTCTTTCTTGGCTCCGGTCTAGACCCTGCAATGATTTGGTGCTACTTAAGAACCAGTTTTACTGGTTCGGAGCTGGTGCTTTGGCGGTGGAAAAACAAAGAACCGATTTGAAACTAGGCTCTGGCTCCGAACCAGCACCAGCTCTGCCTTGGTGGAAAAGGGGTAAGTGTGTTCTGTAACAGGAAACCGGGTTCTGCCAGTGTGTTAGCTTCATTTGGGATGTTAGTTTTGGGGGGAAGTTTCACATGCCTTTGTTGGGAGAGTGAGTTTACTGGATTATTCATTAAATAAATGAATAATTTGTGTGTGTCTGATTGGTCCAGACGCTACACGCCAGCCAATCACTGCATTGCTGATCATGGTTTTGAGTATCGATATATCTGCCAATGAACAATGAACACAAGAAAACACAGTAATCAATCCAGATATTTAATCAAATTCATTTGATAAACCAAATTAGCCAGAGATCAGTTATCACGAATAGAAGATCTGGCATCTGTCAAATTATATCAGATGTATTAAAGCAGCACTCAATAGCTTCGGGACTTCTTCGCTGTATTCTCGCTTTTTGCTCGCAGGTTTCTCTCTAGAGCTCCCCCCACAGCTTCGGAATAGATATTTGACAACACTGTTGTAAAAACTCGTTGTTGATTCTCAGACACCAGAGGCTATAGATCAACGACATCAAAGCAGATGGGACGTTCTTTAAAACGTCTTCTTCATTCGGGTTCGGACAGCGTGAGGGAGCGCAATAATGACAGCATTTTAGCAGATTTCTTTTGGCCGTAAAGCAATTGTTTACATCGCGAGACCTGATATCACGCGAGACTTCCTGACGCAGCGGCCGGCGGCCCGCCGGCTCAAAGTTGCAAGTGCGTATTTTCCGCTCACGGGCACCAGGGGGGTGCGAAACGACCACCATTCAACCCGAAATAAGTAATATAACCATTCCAATGACTCCGAAGCTGTTCAGTTAAGGTAAAAAAAGTTACTTAGTTCACCTTTAAGTGAGGTACGAAAAATGGGCCCCAGGCTTATGCATGTATAGTGCTGGTCTCACTGGTGGACCAGCATAGTCATGCTGTTCTCAAGCAAACCGGAGCTGGTGAACAGTCTTGCTGAGTTGAGTGTGAGGCCAGTTGTCTGTATGCAAGCAGTGTGTTTTAGGGACAAGCATTTTTTATTTGCTTCCATATTTCTATTTTTAACACATTAATGATGTAAAGGAAAAACAACACAAGATTAAAACGTGATTTATTGAATATATATAACTGTATTTATTTTGTTCCCTCTGTTGACAATTGAACTGAAATTCACTAGTTCACACTTACAAATAAGTTAGATAGAATAAATGCGTATTTGGCGTGCTGTCCGAGGAGAGGGCTCCGGGCTCGGTATTCGGCCCGAACCCAGAGTACTCCCCCCGTATTCCTGGCTGTAAAAGATTAAGCCAAGAGTGAGGAGTCGGGGTGGTGGAGGGATGCTGGAAAACTGTCAAGGAATATTAGGTGAGTTGACAGTGTGGATATATATACTTCTTGTCATGCTGATTAGGGTAGACATAATTGTTTGATGACGAGTAGATTGGATTGATTATTTGAACGTGCTCCTCCCGAACTTTGTTTATAAAACATCATATGTGGAGCATGAAATAATGTAGTAAATAGTGAGAGCAAGCACTTTCAATTGCTGAAAGAGAATTAATTCAACCAAAGTCAAGGGCCAAGTGCCCAACTCAAAGTCACATAATGAAACACTCAAACAGAATTCAACAAATTTCAACATATATATGCAAGTTTTGTTGTGGTCTTGCTGGAATCATATCAGCACCCAAAATACAACATATGCTGGTTCACCAGCACACCCGTTTCTCATGCTGGGGACAGGCAAACCAGCAACCAGTAAGTAGGGTTGTGCTGATGGACGATATCATCTATGGAGAGCCACCATCGTGATGCCACGCCCTCCACCCTGTCAGGCCAGTCTCTAAGTGTCTAAAACTCTACCAGTGTCTAAAAATTAAGACACATCAACAGAGATCGGCTCTCTGAAGAAAAAGCAGCCAATTACAATTCCCTTGTTGTACAGCCTACCGAAGTTAATGAAAAGTTTATGATAATAATAATATTCAAGTCAAAAGTGCGTGTTCAGTGCTGTTCGTGAGTGTCACGAGTCACAGCAATCAACCACTTACGTTTCTGTGGTGAGTTGTAGCCTCCAGCTCCTGCACTGGGATTCAAGCAGCTGCTGCTTGTTTAAGGTAATGGCGAAAACCATTTTTAGAACAGCAACGGAAATGTAAAAGTAGGCTATATAAACTTTAATAAATCCTTTTATTGAGACGGGTGCTTTGCTGTGCAAAGAGACATTTCGAAACATTTCACCCGCTGGTACTTTCACTTTTGCCACAGAGACATTTATGTCCTATAAATGTGTCGTATTGATAATCCGCACAGATTTCAGTTGATGATTCTGTATGAACAAGAAAGAAAAGAGCAGGATGTGCTTTATATTGAAAAAAAAAAATTAAAAGCATGTGCTTTATAATGAAAATAAATATTAAAAGTGCGATAAGTCGTGAAAGAGAACTGAATTCTACTGACAGGATGCGGTGTGCGCTCCGAGTGCAACACGGACAAGCATAGTTGCCTTTGTCTTCGGTTGCGTGCCTAAACGGCCAAATAAACACAGAAATATATCAAAATGCCAGTCAAATATATCACTGACGGCAGAAGGTCTGGACTCTATTGCAGCTTTTCTTGGTCAAGGACCGCACAAGAGGACTTTGAGTGACATGTAATGCAACCACAGTTCGTTTTGTTCCGTGTCAGGTTTTGGGGCGTGACAATAAAATGTTGATGTCCTTACAATAACAGACTGGCGTGCATCTAATAAATTATTCATTCAGTAAGTTTACTGCAACAATAGTGCCGGGAACTTCACATACCTTTGAAAATCCAGCGCTTAGTTGATCCTGATAAGCGTTCATTGTCACAGTTGTAAACACTACAGCGTTCTTCTTCCATGAGGGGTTTTGGCGTCACAGCATTTGTTTCCAGGCGGACCGTTAAAGAACTCAACACACACGTCTCG
Source organism: Leuciscus leuciscus (assembly GCF_965113295.1). Lineage (NCBI taxonomy): Eukaryota > Metazoa > Chordata > Actinopteri > Cypriniformes > Leuciscidae > Leuciscus > Leuciscus leuciscus. The sequence goes on along the minus strand of NC_138726.1, from coordinate 23,366,088 downwards.
CAGACATCCTGTAGAATTCAACCAATCAGATCGTGACTTTGAATCTCCTGAAGTGTTTCCAGAAAAGTGTGCCATATGTATTAGACATTCAGCCAACGGTCCGTGGTCTGAGGCTGAGCCTAGGGACCAGCAAACCAGCATCCCATGTGGGGGACCAGCAAACCAGCAACCAGCATCCCATCCTAGGGACCAGCAAACCAGCAACCAGTGTCCATGCTGGGGACCAGCAAACCAGCACCCAGCATCCCATGCTGGGGACCAGTTAACCAGCAATCCAGCATCCCATGTTGGGGACCAGCAAACCAAGTCAAGTCAAGTCAAGTCATCTTCATTTATATAGCGCTTTTAACAATGTAGATTGTTGCAAACCAGCAACCACAGTGTCCATGCTGGGGACCAGTTAACCAGCAATCCAGCATCCCATGTTGGGGACCAGCAAACCAGCAACCACAGTGTCCATGCTGGGGACCAGTTAACCAGCAATCCAGCATCCCATGTTGGGGAGCAGCAACCAAAATCCCATGCTGGGATCCAGCATGCAAACCATACCTTATGCTGGTGACCATCAGCAGAGATGAGTGTGAGGATTCTCTTTGACGTTTACTTCTACATGCGTTGCAGAACGCGTTGATGCATTCCAAAACGCTGTTTTTCCATGTAAACCGTGTTGGACCGTCTTTTGCAGCATCTCGTGAATGATGCAGCATTATATTATATATTATATTACATGGCCCTCAAGTTAAAAGTTGTTCAACATTTTAAAACACCACTAGAAAAATAATTCAGCAGCAGATGTGGCCTGTTGAGGTATCTGTGCCTTTGTTCATATGGACATCTGATTGCTAAGTAGGGTTTCAGAAATAGTGTGCACCCTTACTTTACTGAGAAAAGGGAAAAATCTGTAGATGGAAAATCTCCATACAAGTGCCTTTTATGCATTTGCAACTAAGTCTGTTTATTGTTTAGTTTTTTTTTCAATTTGTAACTTTGCAAAGGTTTTTGTACTATTTATTCAAGTTTTTTCAAGTTTTTTATTTATTTAGGATATTTAATTTTTTGACACTTTAATTCCAATATCTAAATATTCATAAGAATTAAAAGTTTGTTGTCATTTGAAAGTGTGTAGGCCTACTTGCATTATTATGCTGTTTCAGATTCAGTGACATAAAATGGTCTTAAAATGACAATAATATATTGTTTATCTCAATTATTTCTGGGACAATATATGGCCAAACAAAAAGTAGTTATCGTGACAGGCCTACTGTCACAGAGACGAATTCCGTGGTTCCCTCTTCCGGCCATCAGAGGGCTCCCTCACCCGAATATTGACTCTTTCACATGAACACTACATTTCCCATCAGCCCTGTACCTGGCACTGATCACATTGCCCAGCTGTAGCCTATCTGCTGGTCTATTTAAACTGTCTCTTTCCCATCCCTCTTTGCTAGTTCTTGTTTTTCTATGGTTGACATTTCTGAGCGTTCATTCCTGACTTACTGCCTGTTTATCGACCACGATTGTGTTTTCTCTAAGTTACTATGTTGGCTGGTGCTTAACCTTTGCCTGTTTGATCTCGATCTTAATAAAAGCCTGCTTATGGATCCCACTTCGACTGACGCTTACACCTACATCAAAACTTTTATCAGAGACTCCATCCAGACACTTGTATAAAGTACATTTAACAACCAAACAGAGGTTTAGTATAAACTGTAAGCCCCTTTTTACCAAGGTGCTTTGAATTAAGAAACTGATGGCTTTGTTAAGGTGGTTAACTGACTCTTACTGTACGTTTCCATAGCTTCAATCCCGTTTCTGTTTCATTCCAAACTACTGAATGCATCTTTACAGCTCAGTCCATTCCCTTGTTTTAGCTAAGCATGAATTTCACAGAGGTTGCATTCAACTGTGATGGTTTTTAAGAGGAATTTCTTATTTGCTCATTATGATTCCACTCTATTCAGCTCTTCTCTGTGGCCCATGAAGAAGAAAAAGCAGAACGATTAGAAGAACGGAGAGAGGTGGTTGCCTTTGGTCTGAGAAACATGATGTTATAACACTCGCACAAACACACACAATGTACGAACAGTGGTGTGTATGGACAAAGATGCCAGCACACTTTGAGTAAAAGAAGAAGCAGTCTTTGATCTTGGAAGGTCTATTGCGTTTCAAAGCAGAGACAAAGCACAGAGTCAACACACACTGATACTTCACACACACACACACGCACACACACACACACACACGTAAAGCGGCACTCGGCAGAACCCCACAGCACTGAGTGTCCTTGGACGGCTGACTGACTGACAAACCAAGGCTTAGGTCACCGAATAGAGCCTTCGGCTGGTCTTACACACACACACAACACTCAGAGCTGTCATCTATACAGTCACAAAAAGCGCCTCCATACCGCCAATAATAAGACTCACTTTATCAAATGAATGTGTCTCTCTCTTCTGTCTTTTTTTTCTACTGAGAGAATGAGAGATTCGAAAGGAAACCGAGGGAGTATATAGCGCAGGGCAAAGGGAGCGGGAGAGAGGAAGGAGATAAGGCTTCTCCTCCCAGGGCTCTGGCAGTGGGGCGACAGTGGAAGCAGGGACTGCTGGGGGAATGAAGGGATGCTAGGGAGATATTTAATAAGGAAGAATACAATGAAGGAAAGAGGCATGTATTATTCATCCCCACTCTCATCCGCTGAGTTTGCACAAATCAAATAGAAGCTCTCTTTGTTTGAGAGATCAAGCCTGGCTGTTTGACTTGTATAGAATTTATTAAATTCATTTGATCGTAGTCGAAGGAGGATGAGGAGGGAAGACGTGCTCCAGTCAAAGTGTGGAGAGGGAAATTTTGACCCTTAAACGGGACAGAGTGAATTGCAATGGAAGAATAAATTTAGACAGCAGGGACGAAAATGATCTTAGCATGTTGCTGTAACTCTGCACCGCTCTCTGAGTCTCTGGAGGGAAGCAATTTCCTGTAGGTTTTCATGGCAGGGAGGCAGACAGTGTGCGCGCGTGTATTAGAAAAACACCCTCGGATTGTGATACCAAATGTGCAACATCTAAATATGCACAGCCTTATGGTGACATATCACTTACATAAATATTCTTATGCACTGCAGGAAAGTGTGACGGCGTGAAAGAAGCAGAAAGAAAGTGTGCGCAACATGGAGTGGAATGAGCCGGTGAACGTGCAAAAAAACGTACAGAGTGAGTAAGATAATGTACAGAGTTAAAGTTTCTGAAAGCTGCGGAAGAACTGTGTGTGTTGATATATTTTAGTTCTGGACACAAAATGGCTGCGTAAACAAATCTTGAGTAAAGGTACAGATACCCTCATAAAATATTACTCAAAGAAAAGTTACAAGTATTACTTGATTTTTAATGTACTTAAGTATTAAAAGTAATTGATGAACCATGTTTATTTATTTTGGAAGATGATGATTGAATATTGACCTGCAAAAACAAAAGTTTTATTTTATTACCAAAGCACACACTATAAAAACATTAATTTTGAATATAATAAAATATGTAATTACTGATACTTTTAGGGCGCTTTCACACTGGCAGTTTAGTGCGGACCGGGGCACGGTTCGCATGAAAAATCGCTAATGTGAACGCTGTCATCGGACCCGGGTGCGCACTAGAGTACCGAACCCGAGACTACCTGGAGGAGGTGGTCTGAGCTCGGTTGCTCCCGAACCGTGGCGCGGTTCGCGTTAATGTGCAAGCAACACGGACTCGGGTGCGCGCTTGTTCAGGAAGTATAGTATCCCGCGCATGCGTATCACTGTTGATATCATTGTTTCCTCACACACGACAACCATGAGTGGCAGGGGAACGTTGTGAAACACGGCGTCCCCTGGATATGTGCTGAATTACACCATGTAATGAACATAAACGTAGTTGTCTCTCACTATGTTGTGCATAATAGCACCAAAAAAACAGACAAATTACAGCTATGCTCAGTCGAGTTGTATTCTCCATGCGTTTTCCGTGTGCGTTTGCGATGACGTAAGATCACTGCAAACGCACCTGGGTTCGATACAACTAATTGAGTGTGAAACCAGACCAACGCTGCGGGGGGCGCCGGGAACTAGCGCACTCGGGTTCGGACCACAGCAAACGAACCCAGTGGAAAAACGCCCTAAGTGTGCAAACAAGTAAAAATAACGAAATATTTGTTGAAGTTGGCATGAAATGGATGTTGCGATAGTGTTTTCCCTATTGTGATACGGCTTCTTGAACATGTAAAAATGTAGACCAGGACTGGATTTTTTTTTACCATTGGGATCTGATTGGATTGTTGGGGTTTGATGTGCACTTGTGACATAAGGAATGCTGTTTCCGGGTCCAGGCCTCTACTTGTTTCACTTGAGAAAACTATCTCAAACAGCCATTTTATGAGCTCTATTTATTCATATTACACATTTAGGCTCCACTGTAAAAAATTTGCTGTAGTTATGCAGCTGTTTGCCAGTAACTTACTGTAGATTTAAATTTATGTTATTTACTGGCAACAGTTTGTTCAAAGTTAAATGAACATTAAACATGAACAAGTCTTTGTCTTTACAGAATAAAATTATAAAATAACAATCTAATGCAAAGCATTCTGGGAACCAGAAATCTTCATCAACCTTTTTCTGTTTTTTTTTCCTTTAGATTTTGGTTCCCAGAATGCTTTGCATGAGGCTGTTATTTTAGTTTTATTCTGTAAAGATAAAGACTTGTTAATGTTTAATGTTCATTTAATTTTGAACAAATTGTTGCCAGTAAATAACATCAATTTAAATCTACAGTAAGTTACTGGCAAGTAGCTGCCAGTAATACTGTAATTTCTACAGATTTTTCTAACAGTGTAGGCATTTAAAAACTTACGGTGTACTATAGTACAGTTTCCATGCTCACTGCGTTCCGGACACTTATATTTTAACGATTTATAAAAGATTAATCACTGTATGGCCATCTGGGATTTCAGTATGGAGATAAAGGTTAGGATCATGATTTTTCAGTAGTTCGTTTCAGCACTGGTCATTATTTTCTTTTAGATTCTGATAGAGCGTTTGGACCCGGAATATGTGACACGTGACAAACTTCACAAGTGGACTGTTGTTATCTCATGCGAGTGACAAGTTGCCCCGCCCTCATGCCGAAAAACACATCAGAGAAGAGAAAAGATGTCATTGCAAGAGGGGAAGTTATTTTGACTAAAGATTATGATGGCACATAAATGAAAAAATAAATAGTAATGATGTGTGTGAATAAATTGTTTATTATAAATACTGCAATATTCCATTAAAGTTCTGTTTTGATTTCATGGCAACTTTAAAAATTATTTAAAAATGAAGAAAAACAAAATGCGTGTATAGCCTATCTGTGGTGACAAATAGTAAACATACAATAAAACAGACATCACAAGATAGCCTGGTTAAAACCAGACCATTCTCAGTAGTAACTGAGTTATGGTCTGGCAAAGCTTCATTAATAACTCATTTCCAAAAGGGCGTCACCAACGGACGTCGCTCAAATGCCTCTGGGCATTATTGGATAGACCTAAAACCAATCAGAGCGATCGTCATCGTGTAAAGCCATATGCTGCGTCCCAATTCGCCTAAGTTACACTACGCCATAAAAGTATGTACTCTTTTTGTGAAGAAAAGGTATTTACTTTTGAATGTGTAGCAAAAAAGTAGGCAAGCTTTGGGACATACTACTTCGTCATCTTTATCGGATGGATCTGTTGCGTGCATCCCGTCACGTAAACTGCCCTGTCAATCATCTTGTCACAGTTAAAATCCTCTATTAAATCTAATTTCATTTCCTACCGTTTCGGAGAGAAATGTAGTAGCACGTACATCTGCCAGTGGGTCTTTCATGGAGACTGTCCTCATGTGTTTGCAATTTTAATATGCATTTAAAAGTTGCTGCGCTTCACCAACGGACGTCGCTCAAATGCCTCTGGGCGCAATTGGATAGACCTAAAACCAATCAGAGCGATCGTCATCATGTAAAGCCTGCACCAACGTTTCTGATTGGTGCCACGATTTTGAGGGATTAGAAATGGGCTTGAATGAGCTCTTTGCCAGACTACTTGCAGAGCAAATCTAAATTTGCCGGAAGTTGTCTGGGTTTTCCCAGGCTAATCACAAGAGCCAAAATGTGTTAACATTCTATAAAGAACGCTATGCAAACAGACTAGTTTTAGCCTATATCATTTGAAACTACCACAGCAGCTACATGCAAAGATGCATGGCCATTTTTATGTTAATTTAACGTTATTTTTAATTAAGTAGCCAACCCCATTCAGACGGTGACATGCAAACACGTCCACATTAAAGCATTTCATACAATGGGCTTTAACAGCTCACAGAAGATTTAGTTCACAAATTACTGAGAGTCAGGACCTAAATATGATTTCCTTTTACAATAATCACTCAAATTCGGCAATGTTAACTTACTTTTCGTGTCATCAATTGCATGCGCACTCAAGCTCCTGGATCTCCAGGATCTTCTTGAACATGAATAATTCAGTGGATTGAACTGGACACTAGATCTAACCTGATCATTGAATCACGTTTGCATGTACACCAGTACGCTGATAACTCACAAAAATCTGCTTATTTAAATAACCAGTTGTGTTTACATGCAAACAAATAAGCCGACAACGCAAGTAAACTGCGTTTACAAGACTTTCTTGATAAATCAGGTTATTTAGCCTACTGGTAGTGAAGTCAAAACCTAATAATTTGCAAATCTGACGTATGAGTATTGAGTATTTAATTTGTTATGGGCGTTGTGATTAAATAAAGCATTAAAAATCGAAGAAGAGTGCAACATGTCGGCAGGCTATATTATCCTCTCATGCAGTTACAGATGCAGCATTTTTGACTGTAGGCCTACCACTTCTTCTGCTGCTGCACGAGATGAGAGCATTTTTATAATTTTTTGGGTCAAGAAAGAGTGAGTTTGCGATATGTTTCCTCTTCCCTTACTGCAAAACTCTTGCTCTGTCTGGATGCACTTAAATCCACAGTAAGGACGCGTTCCTGTCACATATCACACATGCGCACTTAAATAAGCTGACAGAAAGCAGGTTAATGCGTTTATGCTCTGCAAAATCGCCGTATGGGGCAAAAATCTAGCTGTGCTTAAGCCGTTTATGACCTTACTCTGATAAAGGAAAACGGGTTACCAGACACTTGTATACCTTATCTATTTGCACAATTTAAAACACAGTATTGCATTAAACAATCAGTTGTCAAAATAATCTTCAAACCCTGAATTAAACTTTAAAAACACTGTCTTCATTGTATGAATTAAATATACATTGATTCTTATTAAAACTGCTGAAGTTATTCAGTCAAGAGCAGTGAGCGATTTTGCCTTTGTCTTTTGTTTAACATTAATGACACAGACAGGTATTTGCATTAGGCTTTAAGACCAAATGCATGGATTATAATGGAATACAATTAAATGCATCCAATTTCTTTACCAACTGTTTATTCACTTAAAGGATTTGTTCACTTCAGAATTAAAATGTCTTTATTATTTACACACCCCTACGTCATCCAAGATTTTTGTCTTTCTTTCTTCAGTCGAAAAGAAATTGAGGTTTTTGAGGAAAACATTCAAGGATTTTTCTCCATAAAGTGGACTTCAGTGGTTTGGGTACAATGGTTTGAAGGTCCAAATTGCAGTTTCAATTAAGCTTCAAAGGGCTCTACACGATCCCAGCCAAGGGATAAGGGTCTTATCTAGCGTAACGATCTGTCATTTTCAACAACAAAAAAATATTAAATAATAATAATTATATATATATGTATATTTATATTTATATATACACACACACACACACATATTTTAACCACAAATGCTTGTCTTGCACTAGCTCTGCAATGCACGTATTACGTAATCACGTTGAAAGGTCACGTGTGTTCCGGTTCAAACAGATAGGGTATAGGGTGAAAAACTCCATCTACTCCATTTACTCCAACTTCAAAATTGTCCGATATCGTTGTTTTATATATATATATTTGGGGGGAAATGGCGTTTGACTTAGGGTGCTTTCACACTGGCAGTTTAGTTCGGAACAGGTCAGGGTTCGCATGAAAAATCGATAATGTGAACGCTGTCATGCGGACCCGGGTGCGCACTGGGGTACCGAACCCGAGACTGCCTGGAGGAGGTGGTCCCGAACCGTGCCGCAGTTCGCGCGAATGTGAAAGCAACACGGACTCGGGTGCGCACTTGTTCAGGAAGTAAAGTGTCCTGCGCATACGTTTTAGCTGATTATGATGTATTTAGTTAAATAAAACACATGTAAGGGATGATAGTGATGATGATTTACCTTGGATACGAGCGAGAGTGAGCCTGCCATAGATATCATATAATAAAGGCTAGATGTCTTACGGCGGAGTCACTTCCGGCATCACCGGCGGCCATCTTACCACAGGGAAGCTGTGAATTAAGGTGAGTGATCAGCACGCACACAAATCCTCTTATCTCGCTGAAATCTTGACGGATTTACAAACGGTTTGGTTTCTTACAAACGTTATTAACGTGGCTATAATTCTTTCATATGGAAGTCCATTGTTATAATTATTCATATGTATGCAGTGTCATAACTACATCTCTGACGTTTATAACAAACCAAACCGTTTGAAAATCGGTTGAAAATTGAGCAAGTTATGGTTATTTAAAAGTACATGCACCATGTTACGAGTGAGCGAGCACCCTGTGGTAAGATGGCCGCCATGTGCGGACGTCGACCTCCATTGGCCAGCAGCGCGGATGGGGATCTAGCCTTTATTATATGATATTTATGGAGCCTGCAGCGTATTCGCGCATAGCGAGTGGAATCAGGACAAATTAATGGAAATCCTCAAAAGTCTCCTCAAAAGAGTTTGTTTGCGAGCAGCAGAAAACCACCTTATGCGTCACACACACACAGTAAAACTGTGTTGTTCACTCAGCTGTGCATAATAGCACCAAATTAATAAAAAAAAAACACAATATATTGACTCACGTTGTTTTCTAACATGCGTCATGCACGTTTGCGATGACGTAAGATGCATGCAAACGCACCAGGGTTCGATAGAATCAAGTTGAGTGTGAAACCAGACCAACGCTGTGGGAGACACCGGGAGCAAACGCGCTCGGGCTCGGACCGCAGCAAATGAGTCCAGTGTGAAAGCAGCCTTAGTCTTTGCACGTTCACTTTGTAAACACTAGGTCGGTACTTCCGCATATGTCACGTGTTAACTTTCAACATGATTGCGTAATGCGTAGGGCATCGCAGAGCTAGTGCAAGACGGGCATTTGTGGTTAAAAAGTATATAAATGTTTATTTTTTCTAGAAAATGACCGATCATTTCGCTAGATAAGACCCGTATTCCTCAAGCTGCATTGAAACTGCAATCTGCAATTTGGAGTATAAATACCATTGTACCCCAGTGAGTAACTTCCGGTGTTTGAACGCTGTGTGGGAATGCTGTGCACATCTGGCTGCCACTCCATGCTTCGTCGTTTATTGTTTACGTTTGTTGTGTTCGTTACTCGGTCTGCTCTTTCTGCATCCCTCTACAAACTGGACTTAACTTTTTCTGCTTGGCTTGCCGTATTTTTCTGTTGCCGTTGGGAACTCTCTGTTGTCAGCCTGCTGCGAGCCCTCTCACCCTTCTCTCCTCCATCTGTTGGACTGACTGTGAGGTGAGTTAACACTCTTCTTAGCCTACCAGTAGTTTGAATAGCTTACTGTCGGGTCGGGTAGCTTTCCTCTCCATAAGCTTTTTTATAGATGTTGCGATGGTTGTTGTCCTGGCTAACGTGACTTTGCTGACAGCTGACTTTCTCATGGCTATTGCCAACACGTCAAAGGCTTTAGCACTCGTGCTGTCTCTGGTTTCCCTTATTTTTACTGGGTTACCTTCCAACATGGATATTGGATACCTGTCATGCAAACTCAAGGCGCTTAATCGGCACCCACGCCTCGACTCGGGATCATCCGGCACCCGCGCTACGTCGTTCAGTCCGAAAGATTTTTAATTATCAGCAAACAACACAAACTGTTTTCCCATGCATCTGGTCAAATAACAGAGCTCTGGTCAAACCGAAACACCTACTAAGAGACTGCCGTCCACCGCGATCACTTGTCTACATAAAAAAGTCAGACTTCAATGACAATTTAACTGAAAATACAGATGTGCTGCAAAACCAATTTGCTCGGCTGAACTTTCGCTCTATTTCAGACAAGGGCCCCTATCTAAATGAACTTATTACCGACACAAACCTGGATATGACTGTTTTACTGAGACCTGGCAAACACCTAACGATTTCATGCATCTTAATCTCCTAACACCATACGGATACCAGCACCTGTCTAAGCCACATTTATTAAACAGCTTTGAACACAGCTCACTCTTCCTATATCTCTAAAATCATTAATAACACAAACAACAGGCCTAAAACACTATTTAAAATGGTAAACAAGCTAGTCCAGGCACCCGCGCATAATACCTGTAAACAAGAATCGGGTGACTTGTGCTGTTCTTTTTTTGCACCACTTTCAGGGAAAGCTGGATGCTTTACGTGGGACTTTTGGTGATGAACCGACCTGTGAGCAAGATGAACCTGATGAACCTACTTGTGAGCAAGCTCAGTCTATACAAACACTTAATAACTTTACGTTGACCAACCCCATCTTAATTACTGAAATGATACAGAAATCCAATTCTTCTTCATGCCGGTTGGATCCCGCACCAACAATCCTTCTGAAACACTACCTCTGTCATTTCTGCTCCGATCTCACATATTGTAAGTCCCTTCTCTCTGCCTCTGTTCCAGTTTCACTAAAGACGGCTGCGGTTACTCCCATCCTTAAAAAAACGAATCTGGACACAACTGACTTCGCTAATTATCGCCCAATCTCCAATCTACCGTATGTCTCAAAAATCATTGAAAAGGTTGTTGCCACTCAATTGCAGTTGCAGTCATTTCTATCTCTCAATGATAGTTTTGATTTATTTCAGTCTGGTATTCGCCAACATCACAGTCCTGAAACTGCATTAGTAAGGGTTATCAATGACCTCTTACTCTCGGGAAACCTCTCCATACTTTTATTACTCAACCTCAGCTCAGCTTTTGATACTGCCTGTCATAAATTCTTACTCATGCACCTCTCAGATATTGGTATCTCAGGAGCCGCACTCTCCTGGTTTCCCTGGTTTCCTGGTGCATATCACCATGCACAATTATAAATATCCCACTGTCATTCTCAAACAAGGTGTTCCACAGGGATCAGTTCTCGGCCCATTACTATTTATTGTTCACATTTTGCCTCTCGGACAGATTATTTGCCACCATGGTTTTTAACACCACTGTTATGCCGACGATATTCAGATACTGCTTGTCGACCGGACTATATTCACCAGACTACATCACTATCATCATCTATTAATGAATTAAAGACCTGGATAAACTGCAGTTTTCTCAGTTTGGATGTGACTAAAACAGAAATTTGAATTACTGGTCCACCATCTCTAACGAAAAATATAACTAATACTCCCACACTTGACCTTGAAGCTACATCAATTATTCCATCTGCCACTGTCAAAAACTTGGGTATCACTCTTGACCCTTCACGGACCTTCGACACTTATATTAGTCAACTCTGTAAAGCTGAATTTTTTCAACTCCGCCATACTGCCAAACTCCGTCCCTGTGTCAGCCCAAAAGACGCTAAATCGCTGGTACATGCGTTTATCACATCTCGCCTCGACTACTGTAATGTTCTTTTTTCTGGACTACCAGCGTAGTCTATTGCCTATCTCACGTTTGCAATATATTCAAAACTCTGCCGCAAGATTGCTAACTTACACCAAACGATCTGCTCATATCACACCAATTCTGTTCAACCTCCACTGGCTACCCGTGTCTAAGTCACTCAATGGTCTTGCTCCTCCCAATCTCTTTGACTTACTTTCTCCTTATATTCCCCCTCGACCTCTCCGATCTTCTGGCTGTGAACTCCTCTGTGAGCCGAGATTTCGTCTTTCATCTATGGGTGGCAGTTCTTTCTCCGTTTGCTTAAATTTTGCTAAAATAAAGCATGTCCCACAGTAGACTGCATTTTACGACAGTCACATTACATGATTTTACTGATTTGGACGTTAAGTTTAGGCTTTTAAGGAGGGGCGAGAGCATACTGCTTTAAAGGAAAGGAGCAGAATGCAGCACGATGATAATTTTATTTTGATTATCACGTTTTCATAATCGTTGGAAGCCAAAATCTAAACTAAAATTTAATTAATCGATAGCCCTACTGTGCAAGATTGCACTCTAGGAACAGCCAAATTTAAGCAAATTACAAGTCTGCAGTACAGTACATCTTCGTTTAGATAAGAAAAGACAATGCATGTGTCCAGACAGTGTTTCCCCCCTTAGAGACCTGAGCTGCATTAGCTGTGATTTCTCTCCAGCGGAGAGAATATGAGCCACTGTGACACTTGAAAACCACAGCCCTCATCTTTCAGCGGTACTCTCCGCTCACCCAGAAGGAGCGTCAAAAGGTGTGGGTGAAAATCTGCTGTCGGCAAACCACTTATTACATTCCGTAGACATGAAACCATTCAGGAGCTAGTCACCATGACTCTGTCTCTATGATCTAGCACACCCCATGTCCAAAGATGACTACCTCCCAACTATATAGTATGTGAAAATCTATACATCAAATAAATAGTATTTAGTCCATTGTCCGAATACACACCAAGCAAAAAAATACCAGGATGATCTACTACTTCCACAGAGATTGAAGTATGCATATGATGGACTTTTTACTATCCAATGAGGCCCCAGGAAAGAATTTTTCAAATTTGTAAACGTCGAGAAAAAGTTATGCGGCTGACGTTACATAGCATTGTCAACATGATGGGTATGCCTGGATTAAATTCAAACTACACACGCATACTACAGAATGCACTTTATGAACTGTCAAGAATCACATTTTTCAAACGCAGTACTGACAAAACACAATTTACTTCGGTCATTGCAGGTGTGCACAGCTACATTGATGATGATGATGTTCTTGTGGTGACTTCATATGCAATGAACAAACACCATTATTATGCAAAATGTATTTCCCTTTTGAAGCAAAGACAAAAATCAATTAAACCGTAAGCTTGTTTATGTTAGATTTTTTTTTTTTTGTGCGATAGCACCAAGGGTCATTGTGGTTACAAACAACATATGCTGACACACGTACACACAGGAGACGTGTTAAACCTGTGAGCTGGGAGTGGTACTGGGGGCTTTACTTCATTCCACTACATTCCTTCAATGGTACATGACTGCCATCTAGTGCAACATCTGTTTTTGCTGCGAGCAAGATCATTAAGAGGGACTTTGCAGGTTCTCTCTCTCTCTCTCTCTCTCTCTGTGTGTGTGTGTGTGTGTGTGTGTGTGTGTGTGTGTGTGTGTGTGTGTGTGTGTGTGTGTGTGTGTGTGTGTGTGTGTGTGTGTGTGTGTGTGTGTGTGTGTGTGTGTGTGTGTGTGTGTGTGTGTGTGCGTAGACAGAGAATGCCACTGAATGAACAAGAAAGAGAGAAAGATAGCATGTTGGGGGAACATATGAGAGCGAGCAAGGTTGAGTTGTTTTAACATTTCTCCTTCTTGCTCTTGCTCTCTCTCTCTCTCTCTCTGAGCAGACCATTCATCATAAGAATCTTCTCGCCGTATCTCTGTGTGGAATTGATGAACCATCAACACAATTCTCCTCACTTTCTCTTTATATTGATAAAGCAATCATGCATGTTTCTCCTCCAGTCACCAGTGCCCACTTATAAGATAAATGGGGTGTCACACAAACACATTTTTGCTTTTTCTATTGCTCTAATGTATACTTCAACCTCCCTAAAAGACAGAGAGAGAGAAATACTGAGGAAAAAGAGGACAAAAATAGTATTCTCCACCATTTTAATACTGATTCTACTGTCTTAAACATTTTTCCAGAAATGTGAATGCTTAAGGGTGGGGCAGAAATAAGTCCTAACCCCCGGGGGTTAGCATTTTTGAACTTCCGGCCCATCATTCTGAAGTCAATTGGTTTTTAGAAGATGTTTTGGGTTAAATCGCTAAAATAAGGTCTATGGTTAACAAGCTCGAGATATTTTCACGTTTTATTCTACAACATAAAATAAATAATAGATATAATAGGTTATAATAGATAAACGCTATTTACAAGGTTATAGTAAATGCCTTGTGGGCAGACTGAATTACTAAAACATTTAAAAAAATTTGTAGTGAGAGATATTGGCAGAAACTCATACTGCCAATATCTCTCACTACCAAAATTTTAAATGTACTGTAACTCACCCAAAAGTAATTGTTCCATGTACAAAGGTTGTAGTCAGGGCTGTAGGCATGTTTTTTTTTTTTTTATCACAGAGCTTGTAGATGTGAGGGGGGTTCGGGGGCATGCCCCAAAAAACTACACACAGTATGTGCAATTTAAGACTTTTGAAGGCCAAAAAAATGGATAAGAACTAGGTATGAAACCGTGTCTGTGGGCAGTAGATTATTTGTCAATACCTGCTCTCTTCTCATCTCCATCAGTCTTTCTTTTTCTCTCAGTCTCTTTATCTTGCCCTATCTCCTCCCCTAAGCTCTGACTGATATTTTCATTTTTTGTAGATATAATTTTTGTCTGTGGCAGTGTGAAAGCAAACATAGGGTCAAATTATATTGATGTGTTTTATGAATCATTTTCTTAGACAAGTTCGTTTACTGAAGGCTACCAGGAAAGCTAACAAAATGTATTAAATTAATTCACAATATGTACACATTCATAAAAAAAAAAAAGAGTAACTCGTTTGAGTGAGCCCTTCAAGCTCATATCATGGCTCGCGAATGCCCACCCCCTTGTTGCCGGCTCTGCAAGCTGAGCTTCTATGCGAAAATTATCTTGGTGAACAAAATGTGTATGAGAGTCATAGTTTTGTTCATCACAGAGCTTGTTTTCTGCAATAATCCAAAAGCTAATGGAAAAATTGTAGCTTTCCAAGGGAAACAAATGCTAACTTTTGAGTTTCATCTCTTACAAACAGAATAAGTCCATTACAACCCTACTGCACGTTTCAAAGCATATACATTTCAACCAATATAGGTTTCATATACATATGATACAAACTATGAATTCCCTGCTGTACAATCTAGCTGATACACTGATTTTCACATATCTAAAATAGCTGTACATTGGAAATGCAGCATTATACAATATGTAAAAAAATGTCTGACATTAAGTGACTGAAAAAGATAAGGTTCTCCAAATAAAATTGCAAAGAGCTGGATTCAAATCCCACATGATAACTCTTCAGTTTCTAATAAACTCAATTGTGAGGTGCATTTGATTGTCTTTATTTTAGGATTTTACTCACTTGATTAAATTGACCAGTGCTTTTTTTTTTTTTTACATGCACAACGCATGATCGCCTAGTCAGCCCGGATCCGGGCCATATCCAGATCAGATGGTGGACCTGCGCCTAGACACGACCACAACGCAGCCCTGAAGTGTCAGCAGAGGTTGTGTCAGCTAGACTCTCCCCTGTGAAGGACTCAGCGACATGACAGCCATCGGCACTGATCCTCAACAAACCCGTCTCCATACTGGCGTGACTCCGATCTTCAACCAGATGGAACTGGATAATATTCTGATTGTTCCAAACCAATCTGACTTCCGACCTATAATGCTGCCTGAATCATAATCATACACTGTTCGTTCACTGGCTAGAGGAGAACTGGCCCCCGACTGAGCCTGGGTTCCCCCAAGGTTTTTTTCACCATTCTGCCAGCTGATGGAGTTTCGGTTCCTTGCCACTGTCGCATTTTTCCACCTTTGTTGCCATTGGCTTGGCTTGCTTAGTTGGGGACATTAAATGTAACATTTAATTTAATATTCAACAATAATATTGATCAGCCTGCATTGACACTATTATACAAGAACTGAACTGAGCTGACGATGACATCACTGTTTACTCCAGAGCGGCTATATATATATACACACACACACATATATGAAGAGTTCAGATGCAAAAGCCTCTATGTGCCATCTGAAATTTTTATAAAGCTTGTATATTTAGTTAAGTATAAATAGTTAGGTAATTTGCATTTCCATTTAAGTGAAATTATTTAACTTAAATATACAAGCTTGATAAAAATTCTATAAGAAAATTTCAGATGGCACTTAGAGGCTTTTGCATCTGAACTCTTCATATATATATATATATATATATATATGAAGAGTATATATATATATATATATGAAGAGTATATATATATATATATATATATATATATATATATATATATATATATATATGAAGAGTATATATACCTATATATATATATTTATTTATGTATGTATGTATATGTGTGTGTATATATAAATTAACTAAATTAATAACTTTTTTAAAAACTAAAATTAAACATCACTGAACTTACTAGCTTATTAGCTGGACTGTGACGCAATTTTCTTCTGGAAACAAACTTTTTTGCATTATTTTCCTGTTATCAATGTAGAGCTGTGTTGAAACAATCTGTATTGTAAAAAGCGCTATATAAATAAATGTGACTTGACTTGACTTGAAGACATTGACTAGCTTGTTCAGGTGTGTTTGATTAGGATTGGAACTAAACTCTGCAAGTTACTACCCCTCTGGAACCAGATTTGAGGAAGCCTGCATTATGTGAAGACTGTGGCTAAATCCGAAATCACCCCCTATACCCTCAAATAGGGCATTATTTAAGGGGACAGCCATTTGTAGTGGTGTCCGAAACCATAGTGGACGTTATTGAGTGCACTCATTCTATCCCGGTATATCAATACCGAGTGTACAGCTGATGTGCGCTCAACGGCTGTTCGAATTCACTCACTCGTTTTCATTCACTCCTTCAAGTAAACAGTATTAGAGGATTAACGTAGGGAATAGTGATTGAGGGTTTAGGTGGCGATTTCGGAATTAGCCTGTGTCTTAAGTAGCCTAGACTAGAATGAGCAACTAGCGGTTAGTCAAGGGGCAATCAGTCTTACTTTTTTATATCAAACAGATATTAACAGAAAAAAATAATGAAATGTAATGGCCTTTAAGACTATTGGCAGTTATGCAAGTGGCCCCAGTAGGCTACTGCTCTACGGAGTGGGAATTCTCTCATTCCCATATTAGAGAAACCAGAGTGATAATAACTTCCAGATTTGGCCTATAAATATGTCATCATTGCAGCTATGGTCAGGCCATCACCACTTACAAAAATTACAGCTGAAGTAGCATACAGCTTGTTGATTGCGATGCATCACGCCAATCACATTTGGTTAGGACACAGCGACAGAGTTTGGTCTGACTGAAATCGGCTGTGTCAGAGTAATATAATAACTCACAGACAGTTTTTAATTGATTGCACAGATGAGACTTTTGCCTCATTTTTTTTTATTAATTTGTTCTACTGTATACAAATATTCACACACAAAAAAACAGATCAGCTCAATCATCTCAACATTCATGTGTCCATGTCAGTCACTGTATAAATATATATACACACAAACACACGTGTATATGCATAAAACATTTCTTTCCCTTCATCTATGTATCAGCGTATACAATGCTGAGTGAGTGAGTTCTGAGACAAACAAATTTAGGCACCACTGTCACGCTGTCCTCTCTGGCACTTGACAAAGGTCTTGCCATTTAAAAAAACCTAGTTTTTCTTCTTTTTTTTTTTTTTTGCCAAAACATAATCAGTTTAGTGCCCCACTGTGGATGATTTGTATGAGTGAAGAGAGGTAATGATCACAGTGATGGTAACGCCCTTGAAACAGGGCACTCAGTCCAAGAGAGAGGGATTTTGGGTCAAAATCTGCATATACATTTGTCCTCAGAAAAAAAATCTTTCCTCAGCTACCCAAAAGAAATCAAATGTCTACAATTTAATAATTCCTAATAAACATATTTATAATATTTCAGAGAATAAATATGGTAAGAGGCGTCAAATCCATCAAATTGATTTTTTTTTTCTGGCTCTGATATCAATTTGCTGCTTTTTAACGCATCTTTACAAATATTCTCCTTAATCTAACTAACATAACTTACTCTTATGCCGCCAAAAGCGACCCTTTCCCGGTAAGGAAAGCAATAGTGCAACAACCTTTAGCAGGATAATTCAGTAGCGCTTTCCACACAGCAGTTAGTCAAGACGCCTTATAAACGCCACACCTGAAAATGTCTTCAAAACACTTCCAAAGGTCAGCTGTGAATTTTATACTGCTATGAATTTGCTGGCATCAATCTTGTATTGCAAAATTGTGTTTTAAATCAAAACAGAAGTGTGTAATGATCATTAAAATATAGTGCTTAAGTATTTAATACATTTTAAGAACGTAAAGTAATTTTTATTAATTTACTAAACTATTGTGTTCATTATAGGCAGTCTGACATGCTGCTTTATGTTAAGTGTTACCTCTTTTTTTACTTAAGAAAATATTGTCAAGTACAGGAGCTCAGTGGCAGTAAACAGAAATGACAAAGCTGAAAGCCCACCCTGGGCCCTTGAGAGGAGGGGAAAGGATTTTTGACGGTTTTCACATTATAGGAAAACCTCAACCTTACCAATTAACTAAATATTACAAACTTTTTCTTGTGATGTCAAAGGCAGGGATATTTCGAGCAACATCCAGCTGTCGTTAAAAGTATTGTGAATTCAAGGCCTGGTTTCACAGACAGTGTTTAGATTAAGCCATGATTAGGCCTTAGTTCAATTAGGACATTTCAAACATGCATTTTAGTCTGGTACTAGGCTTAAAGGGATAGTTCACCCAAAAATGAAAATGACCCCATGATTTACTCACCCTCAAGCCATCCTAGGTGTATATGACTGTCTTCTTTCAGCCAAACACAATCGGAGTTATATTAAAAAATATCCTGGCTCTTCAAGCTTTATAATGGCAGTGAACGGCGGTCCTGATTTTGAAGTCCAAAAAAGTGCATCCATCCATCATAAAAGTGCTCCACACGGCCACAGGGAGTGCGTGCGCATAAAGGCCTTCTGAAGCGAAGCGATGTGTTTGTGTAAGAAAAATATCAATTTTTAAAACGTTATGTATTCCGACAGACGGCCATACGCATCGATTTACTGCGAAAGAGTAAACCTTGACCTGACACATATGCATTGAAGAACGCGGAAGAGCAGAGGATAGAGCAAAACAGTAGGCACGAATTAGAAGTCTAAAACAAGAAATTTTAAAGAGAAATGTCAGAAGATTTTGATATAAGACAAGAGGAGCTTGAGTTTGTTGCCCAGCTCTATTTGTTTGAGCTTAAAGGGATAGTTCACCCAAAAATGAAAATTCTGTCAGTAATTACCCCCCCTCATGTTGTTCCAACCCCGTAAGACTTTCGTTCATCTTCGGAACACAAATTAAGATATTTTCGATGAAATCTGAGAGCTGTCTCACTCCTCCATAGGCTTCTATGTTTTTGAAACTTGCCGTCCCAGAAAAGTTAGTAAAGACAATGTTTAAAATAGTACAAGTGACTACAGTGGCTCAACCTTAAGTTTATCAAGCGGCGAGAATACTTTTTGTGCGTAAAAAAACACAAAAATAACGACTTTATACAACTATTCATTTTCTTCTATGTGGGCCTCTTGAGTGAGTTCACGTAGTGTAACAGCGCAGCGCTTCTGTGTTGTATGTCACACGTATCACACACATGACCAGCGTCGGCCAATAGTGAGCCTACGTTCTGACGTACAACACAGAGGCGCTGCGCTGTTACACTACTAATTATCAATAACATAGAAGCTTATGGAGCAGTGAGACAGCTCTCAGATTTCATCAAAAATATCTTAATTTGTATTCCAAAGATGAACAAAAGTATTACGGGGTTGGAACAACATGAGGGTGAGTAATTACTGACAGAATTTTCATTTTTGGGTGAACTAACCCTTTAAGCTACTCCTACATCCTACTTATGTAACTGCACATCGCATCAGGGGTTACTCTTTTGCCGTATATATCGACTTGCGTAGGCTGTCTGCCAGAAGCTAGTTATTTTAGTTGATAAAGTTTAAAATATGGATATGTTTCTAACAAAACCCCATCGTTTTGATTCAGAAGGTCTTTATTAACCCCCTGGAGTCGTATGGATAACTTTTATGATGGATGGATGCACCTTTTTTGGACTTCAAAATCAAGACCACCATTTACTACCATTATAAAGCTTGAAAGAGACAGTAATTTTTTTTATATATATAACTCAGATTGAGTTTGTCTGAAAGAAGACAGTCATATACACCTAGAATGGCTTGAGGGTGAGTAAATCATGGGTTAATTTTCCTTTTTGGGTGAACTATTACTTTAAGCCTTGTCTGTGAAACCGGGGGAATATGTTAGATTTTAACATAAAAGAAATAGTTCAACCAAAAGGGAAAATTCTGTCATTGTTTACTCTCCCTCAGTTCGTCCCAAACCTGAAAGCTAATAATTTCTCTGTGGATCACCACATTTAAATTTTTTTTTTTAAAGAATTGTTACATAGGTCTTGCCATACAACCACAGTTCATGATGTCCCACATAAAAATAAAAAATAAAAAAAGCATACAGGTTTGGAAGGGCATGATGGAAAGACAATAAATGACTGAATTTTCACTTGTGGATCACCACACATATAGGACAAATTTCAAGGAGATTTGTACAATGTTGATCGTCCAACATCCCCTCCCCCCCCTTCTTGTTTTTGGTATGCTTCCTGACCCCTTCCTAGTGACATAATTTGGGTGCACTTTATAGAAAACAAAACCTTAACAGAAGACAGTGAAGAGGCCATGTTATGCATAATGCTATGACATTTTCTGGCCTTCAAAGGCATACATGTGAGGCTAAAAAAAGAAATCACCATAAAAAAGGCTTCCAACCCAGGACTGTAACCAGATGGAGCTACATTCCATTTAAATAAAAATAAAAAAGGACAAAGAAACTGAAAAATGTTTTGGCTTCTGGTTGACAGCATCACCCTCATTTATTTTGTTTTAAGGCTTCTTTTTCTCTCCATGTCATCCTCTTCTCTACTGTTCTTCACAGCTTTTTGCTTTTCTTGAACAAGCTCTTGATCTTGGAGCGTTTTTTTTCTCCGTTATCGCAAGAGTCCTGGGAGGAGGTGGTTTGGAGTTGCTTGGGCTCCTTGATAGCTTTGCTTTCTATGTCGAGTGAGCTAATCGAGGGGTAATGTCCCTCTGGAGGCGTCCCACCAGCGGGCAGCTGCCCCATGCTGTATGACTTTTCGAGAATGCCATTATAGGCCACAGCTTTGGTTCTAGGTTGAAAGGTTAAACTTTGAGATTCTGGGAGGACGGAATAGTGGGTAAGGTCAGGAGAGCCCTTGTGACCTGAGGAGGAGTCAAGAGGAGATGAAGGGGAGGATGTGGAAGGAGGTGAGGTCTCCATGGCCGCAGCCTGGGCCTCTTGCGCCAGGAGAAGTTGTTCCTCACGAGAGATTTTACGTGGTGGGGTATCCATGCCCGTAACATATGTACTTTGACCAGAGAACTGCTTCCTACCCAAAGAGGAACTGAGAGAGTCTGAATCTGAGCATGTGTCCTGAGGGTCCCTGTGAAACAAAAACATAAAAAATAATGCATCATAATAATCTAAAAAAAGATACACTATCAGTCAGTAGTTTGGAATAATTAATTTGTTTTATATTTTTTAAAGAAATCTCTTATGCTCACCATTTATTTGATAAAAAATATAGTAAAAATAGTGTTATTTGTGTAGCAAAAACTCAACGTTAATAATAATAAGAACCACTATTAATAATTGAGCACCAACTGAGCATATTAGAATGATTTCTGAAGGATTGTGTGACTGGAAAAATAGCTGCTGAAAATTTAGCTTTCCCATCACAAGAATAAATAACTTTTCTAAAATACTGTAATACTATCTCACAATATTACAGTTTACAGTATTTTTTATTAAATAAATGCTGCGTTGGTGAGCATATGAGACTTTCAAAACATAAAAAGAAATGTGACCGGTAGTGTACATTCAGATATTACTCACATATACAATAAAAGCGATTTTTTTAAAGACATGCAAGTTAACAAATTAACATATAGAATTTTTAAAGCTTTTTATATAAAATATAATTCTAGTAAGATATAAAAAAATAAAAAAAACAGGTGAAAAAAAGAAGCTGTAGATGTCATACCCCTTCCTTTCTACAGTGAAGAAGATGTGATCATCGTCTCCGTCGGGTCTGTAGGCCAGGGGGGCCGAAGCCATGGACAACAGGTCAGGGTCAGCAGAGAGAGACGAAGGCTGAGACAAAAGACTTCTGCGAGAACGACAAACACTGCTGTTGCGGGTCAGAGGAGGTCGAATCAAAGCAGCTGTGAGGACAGATAGATCATTAGCAGTCTTTCATGGTATGCTTATCATAACAAAGAATGTACATTATGAATGAACAAGAACTGTCCAATGAAAAGTCCAATCCAGATATAATAAAAGAACATTTCAAACACACTAGAATCTGACACACTAACACTGTGTCTGTACAAAGCACGCAAATATGTACGCGATTGGTTTTCTGTTGCTAAGCGTCTAGCTTTAACATTCTTACACCACATCGTTTCACACTGTACAAGTTTAGCACTGCAAAAGCTGTACTAACCCCGCTCCAGAGCATAACCCTGGGTAAAAAGCGGTGCTAGCCCCCGCTTCTAAATTACAATTGTGAAACGTTCTTTTAACCAGGGTTAAAAGCAGTGTTTTTTGAACGACCATAACTCGTGGTTAATCGCAGTGTGAAAAGCTCTGTTGATTGTGGATCTTTCAAAACATTGTATTAGGGATGCACCAATACTACAATTCTGGCTGATACGAGATGCTGTTCTTTTTAACTTTCTATTTACCCACAAATCCTGAAAAAAACTGTACCACAGTTTCACAAAATAAATAAATATAAAGTCATGTGAAAAATGAAGAACACCCTTTAGAATTGTATAATTTTATGTATCAGAACATAATAAAAATAATCTGGTCATTAACAGGTCTTAAAAGTAGGTAAATACAACTTCAGATGAACAACAACACATGACATATTACATGGTGTCATTATTTATTTAACAAAAATAAAACCAAAATGGAAAATCCATCAGTGACAAACTAAGTACAGCCTTTAATTCAATTACTTATAGAGCCACTTATAGCAGCAATAAGTTGAAGAAATCGTTTTCTGTATGACAGTGTCAGTCTCTGGCATTAATCTGGAGGAATTTAGGACCGCTCTTCTTTACAACATTGCTTCAGTTCACTGAGGTTTGCGGGCATTTGCTTGTGCACAGCTCTCTAAAGGTCCCGCCACAACATTTCAGTCAGGTTGAGGTCTGGGCTTTGACTGGGCCACCAACACCTTGATTATTTTCTTTTTCAGCCATTTTGTTGTAGATTTGCTAGTTTAGCTCTTCCAGCAGCACAGCCTAGTCCCCAAAGGACAACTGCTTCGGCAGACACTGCCTGTCCCACACAGCTCCTCAGTGATGCAGCCAGTCTGCAACAGACCCAGCTGCCCAGTCCACCATCCGAAGTTCAGCATCCTCCAGCCCAGCGTGGCAATGACTACTGGATTGCAACTCTGCGCCCTTCCCACTGCACGCATCACCAGTGGAAGACGTCTCTACTGCCGGACTGATCACCCGACTGTGTGGAACGTAAATATAAACTTATCAAACCTCTTTCTAGAAACCTTGGCATTAGTTTATACCTGCGGCGTATGTTTTTCTAACTTGCTTAGATAACAATTACCTGGGGTCAGTTTGTTACAAATAATCTGTATATTATTTGTTTAATGATAAATAAGCATTTATCACCATTTTGTTACAGCCATCTAGGTGGTTTCTCATAAGAAGCATTCCCATACAATTCTCTTCCATCGCTACATTCAGTTCAACAACATTGTATTTATCCATTCTGTGTTTACATCATTTGTTTGTTTTATTTAATTCAGTACTTTCCCTTTTGGTTATTAGTTTATTATCCTATAGCTGTGCATATTCATTATTAGCATTATTAATCATTGTGGTATTTACTCTTGCATATACTATTAATACATTTCATTAAATTAATTACAACTGTGTCTTCATTTTGTTGATGATCAAATCCTTCAGATAAATCATCTGACCAGGGAACCGGGAACACTTCCCATAAATCCTGATGTACTCGTTACATCATAAGAAGAATGGCATCTACGCTAATTTTAGTGTCTTTGTTTATCCCGAGGTTTTCCCGCAGCCTGCCGGATCCAGGCCGTATCCAGATCTGATGAAGGACCTTCGCCTGGACCCAATGACAACGCAGTGCTGAAGTGCCAACTTGTCTCTCCCTATGGAGGATCCTTTTCCCACTCTACAGATTAAGCGTTGTCGGGAAATTCAGTTCGCGTACCTACCCCGAAATGATAAAATAAAATAAAATTCTGTAAGTATTTTTCTGTAAGTAAAAGTAAGTAAAAGACCAGTACTTTGTTTAGGCTTGGTTTGTAGGGAATTACAAACCTGCGCACATATATTCAAACGCACATAACTATAGAACCAATTCTTAATGATCATGTGAACGCCATCAGCGTTTATCACAGGTTCGCGTTTAAAGTCTGTGTAGAGAGAACGATGTCGTCTTGGCGGCCCCTAATTTAATAACAAATGATCGTTGCGACGGAAGCGGATCAATCAAAACTAACTTTAGCTGGAAAATAACTTTATTAAAGAACCGCTATAAAGCCAAAACAATCTCTCTAAATGATACGTTTATCTCTGTAAAGCTGCTTTGAAACAATCTACATTGTTGAAACAAAGCGCTATATAAATGAAGATGACTTGACTTGACCAACTCTCTCTAATTTACATTCATTCTAAATTATTGACCAACTCTTTTGGGAATTGGGAGTGTTAACCACACCTTAAGAGACACGTGATAAAAATCATTGGTCATCAAGTCATTGGTAAATTGAGTAGAAATCATTACAGTTGTAACTTTGCAAACCTAAGCCATGCAACCAAGTTCTTTTTAGAGAGAAGAGGCTTTCTCCTGGCAACCCTTCCAAACATGCCATACTTTTTCTTTTTATAATTGTATTGCCATGACCTTTAACATTTAACATGTTAACTTAGGCCTGTAGAGTCTGAGGTGTATTTCTTGGGTGTTTTGCGATTTCTCTGAGCTTTGCACAGTCTGACCTTGGGGTAAATTTGCTGGGACGTCCACTCCTTGGAAGATCTTCCTCACTGTAGAATGATGGACTTTAAAATGGTTTGGAAATGGCCGTATAACCCTCCTCAGATTGATGGCAGCAACAATTGCTTCTCTAAGATCATCGCTGATGTCTTTCCTCCTTGGCATTGTGTTAACACACGCCTAAAGGCTCCAGACCAGCAAACTGCCAAAACTTCAGCTTTTATAGAGGTGATCACACTTGCTGATGATCAGTTAGTCAAAGACATTTGATTAGCAGTGCCTGACTGCTATTTACCCTTTTCATTCCTATGGAAGCTGTAAGGGTGTACATAGTTTGTCACCCATGGCTTTTCCATTTTGGCCTAGTTTTTGTTAAATAAATAATTACATGGTGTAATATGTCATGTGTTGTTGTTCATCTGAGGTTGTATTTACCTAATTTTAAGACCTGCCAAAGACCAGATGTTTTTTTTATATGTCCTGCTATAAAACCATAGAATTCAATAGGGAGTATGTTGGCCATTCTACAGAATTGGTGCAAACTGCTGTCCCACAACCAAAAATGTAAAAAGCATGTAAGTATTCAAATGTTAAATGTTTACTAAGATCCTTCTATTATCTATTGAATACACAATAATATGTAAAATATAAGTAAGGTTTATATTCATAAATGTTCATAAAATTTGTTTGTTTTTTTCATTGTTGTTTTTAAAAATAAAGAAAACATTTATTTTTAAATTTAATTTTTAAATCATGAAACTTCATGTTAAAAAAACGTGTCCCACATTTTTCTGTCCCTACCGAAACAGTGTGTGTTTTAGTCCATTGGCTGAGATTTTAACCACAGCCCTATATTTTTTATCAGGAAATATTCCTGTGTCCCTCTCTCTTATAGCCTCTCTTTCATTGTAGATATTTCGCACATAAATTTGAGGGAAATGTGTTCAAAAGTCAGAAAATCTGTGTAACTTTAAGGAATGTCACTACCAAACACCTTTTTTCTGCAATTAAGCACTTTTTGGGTGTTATTCCATAAAATTGAGTTTGTATGTGCGTACCACTGTTCAGAACTGTGCTAGGTAACCATGTGCTGGTTATCATCTTTGAACTAGGCTCAAAAGTATCTAAAATTGTCACTACTGAAACAGTCACTACCGAAACATGTTATGCAAATCATTAGTATCTTAGTATGTTTTAGTAGTGTTTTAGTATTTGAGTTAAAATTCCGTAATGTGATGTGGTCGCTACCAAAGCATTACTGTCACTACCGAAAATGTGCCGCCACGACCGAAACATGGGATGTTTTGTCTAAAATAAAGTATATTGAATTATCAACTAAGATGTTATTATAGTGTTTGGTTCAATGTATATTCAAACTAATAAATCCTTAACTTTGAAATCACTATGATTAACTTAATGACTTTTACAAAGAAAGATTGTATTGAAAATACAACAAATCTTTTAAATTACACTTGAAATATTGTTAATTGTAATTGTTATTGATTTACCTGTGAAAACCTTTTTTTTTTAAATAGCAAAAAATATATTTACAAGGTAGATGTAAACAAAATATTAATAGGTCAATATAAGCCTTCTTATTAAATTATTTATTATTATTGTGTTTCGGTAGTGACAAATTTGGGGAGAGGAAAAATATTCCAAAACTTTCTGAAAATACAATATGACAATTAACTGCACAATTACTAGAAATGTGTACCATGGATATTATACAATTTGCATAGATACAAAATTTGTGGGAAAAGACCTTTTTTTTTTTTCAAGACGTTTCCAACTCTGACTTTGAACCAATTCTGTTGAATGGCCCATATATGTGTGTGTGTAAAGTCACATTTCCACAACATTTCTCACAGTCTTGATTCTGAAGAGAGAAACTTACAGGTGAACTGTGGAATGATTGGTGGTGTGTCCTCGTCAAGATCATCCACCCCGCCAGCGATTGGGTAGGGTGGCACCGACATCCGCGGCATGACCACCCAGCTGTGGTCAGCGTACAGGGAGGCGGTGAGGCTGGGCAGCCCAGAGTTATTAACTAATGGAAAGCAACATAATTTCTCTATTTGGTGCCAGCGGTGGAGACGTTCCCGCAAACACGCTGTGACCTCTGATAGAGATTTTCTAAAAAGCAAAAAACACTGATAAGCTTTCATGTAATGTGAGAAACCATTAGCTTTTTGTGTGGGTGGTTGGTAAAGTGACTGCATGTCTATTGCTTGTAAGTGTGCTTACTTAGCCTCAAGTATTTTGTGGTCTACTTCATCCAGCGATGAGCTGTGTGCAACATGGAGGGTACCAAACACAGAGTTCCTCTTCTTCTTTATCTTTTCTGCCTGAAATTCACACAACATGAACATAGAAACACAAAAGTGATGAAAATACAAAGATACTGCATGGAAATGCACCAGTCGTTGGTTGTACTGAACTCAAGCTCTTCTCTTCTGCTGCAGTGGCTGCTAATTGCTTTAGTTTAACTGCTGATGACTCATTCCAGAAGCAAATAACAAACGGAAAAACAAACCATGTAGTTAAAAGGTAATTTAACCACATCATTAGAGATCTAAATTAAAGGGGAGAAGTTTCAGCTTCGTTTTTGTTAGTCTCTGAGAGAGAAAGATATTTGTTTAGGTAGTTTAAAACTGAAAAGGAAACTTCACTTGTAATGTATAAGGGTTGAAGTACAACGTAAATCTTTTATAAACTCAAAGAACCTATAATTGTTTGGTTATTTCCTGTCCTAACAGGAAGTGACAACATAAATCACTCACCTCGTCCTTTGCGACCATGAGCTGCTGCTCAGCATTCTGTTTTTTAATGTTGTAGTACTGCACTTCCACCTCATGTGTGAGCTGTAGCCACATCTGCAGGGCTTCAGGCACCGACCAATCTGACTGCATCTCCTTCTCTGCTCTCTTCAGCGCCATTCGCACCTAGAAAAACCCAACAAACACTCAAACATATATTACAAGTGGAATTTGTAATATATTACTTGTATTGTGGAACGATCTAGTGGTGTATTTAAAGAAGAGGGCTGTTGTAAGGCAATAGACAAGGAATGGTAAACTGCAGGAAATTAAATCATTTTGGATGCATAGCAATTCATTACATTTTATTATATTAATCCTCAAGTTCAATTTTATAAGGCAATTTTAATCGCTTGAAAAATATATTTATCATTACTGTATCATGTCCATAGCTCATATGTACTGCATTACTTTTAGACAGACAGTAATTCAGACAGTAAGGGTGGTGGTGGCGCAATGGATAAGACACATGCCTTTGGTGTGAGAGACCCGGGTTCGAATCCACTGTGAGACACCAATGTGTCCCTGAGCAAGACACTTAACCCCTAAGTTGCTCCAGAGGTGTGTGACCTCTGACATATTGTAAGTCGCTTTGTATAAAAGCGTCAGCTAAATGAATAAATGTAAATGTAAATGTAATTCTGACACACATAAAATGGTCTATTATTGGTTAGTTATTGTGTTAGAATTAATTTCAGATTAAGCATTGATTTAATAAAAAATTGCAGTAATGACTTTTAAATTGTTAAAAGATTAGTATTTCTAATAAATGCTTTTCTTTTGAACATTTTATTCATCAAAGAATTCACCTGACACTGAAGACTGGAGTAATGGCGGATGAAAATTTTGCTTTGCCATCACAGGAATAAATTACATTTTAAAATATATTCAAATACAAACTTGTAATAATATTTCACAATTTACTGTATTTTATGGCCGGTTCAGATTACACGTTTTTTTTATCTTATGCGATAGTCACTGTGTCAGATTACACGATTTTGACTCCTAAAATCGTGTCGTGTCGTGGACAAGAACCATGTCAGACTACACGTTTCTTCCAGACCAGTCATCGCGTGTCGTTTTTGAAGACGCGCGTGAAGGCGAAACTAGTAGCGCCTGACTTCCGGAAACGAACGTAAACAAACAATGGATGAAGCGGCGATTTTCCTATTGGCTGTCTTGTGTTCAGAAAAAGATAAAAAAAGAAAGAAAACCCGACAATGGACACGTTCTTGGATTGCACGAAGAGGACAGTATGTACTGTCAATCCTTCAAAGAGAACTTGAGGTAAAATATGTTTCACTCACACTCTCGCTCGCTCGCTCATTCACACACACTCTCTCACTCATTCACACACACTCACGCATTCTCACTCGTAACACACATACATAATCACACTCACACAAACAAGTTTCTCTATAGCGAAGTACAATTTAATGAATGATTAGTTAGCTTAATGCTAATTCCAGTCAGTTACTCACCGGGTTGCTGAAGTACTTCTGCTATTTTTCGCCAGCATTTTTCTTTTTTAATTCTGTCATGGTACTCTCTCGATGAAACATCATACAGGCAGGAGTACTGTTGCCACAGCTCCACGAACCTTTCCTCCATTTCATAATTCCACTTAGCAACACCATCGTCTCTATTTCGTTTCGGCATTTTTGAAAGCTGTGTATGGAAATGCGTCTGTGCTCCTATTGGTCAATGTCACACGTGCTAGAACCCGTCGTGGAGGACCGAAAAAAAATTAAACATGCTAGTCTTTTTGTCGTGGTGTCGTGAAGCATCGCAGACGCAACGTAGGCTGTCGCCCGCTATGACACACTATACGAGATGAAACGATCGAATCTTGCGTCCCGACGCCCGTTGTCGTATACGAATTCCCACGACACTCTAAGTCAAACGGATCGTGGCAAAATCGGGCTAAAAACGTGTAATCTGAACCGGCCATTACATCAACTAAATGTAGTCTCTGTGTTTCAAAAACATTTTAAAAAATGTACCGATCCAAAACATCTGAACGGTAGCATATGTATACTGTATACGGCCATGTATACAAAATCACACCAATCATGCCAATAAAGTCCTTTAAATTAAAATTGTATTGTATATGCATCTTGTAAAAAAATAAAATAACTGTGGTTGTAAAAAAATTTAACTGTGTTTTACATGACAGTCAGTTTTTACTGTGTAGGTGGGAAGTTCTTAGCCAGAATAAACTACAATATGAATAAAGTCTGGCTTATCCCACTAAAGACCAACTCACATATGAAAGACCTTGTGTGATTTATATTGGTTCCTACCTGCACTAGTTCCTCCTCTGCGTACTTGAGTCTGCTGAGTTCACATTCAGCACCCTCTCGCAGCTCTCGCAGTCTGCTAGCTTCTCTCTTTGCTCCGTTGATCTCATCACGCATCTTCTGCTCCAGGTTCTGCTTCTCCACCGCCACTGTCCGGTTCTCCTCCTGAGCCTTTTCCAACCTGATGAAACCACAGAGCAATTTAAGTCACATCTGAAATCTGGTGTGTTAGAATTTAAATATATTATTAATGATAAGTAATGAGTATTATATTCTGTCATCATTTATTCACTCTCATGTTGTTCCAAAACTTTGACTTCTTTCTTCTGTGGGAAATAAAAGAAACCGTATCCTATCCACTCTTTTCCATATAAGTGAATGTGGATATAGGCTGTAAAGATTCATAAAAGTATCATAAATAGAGTTTACATGACTTGTGTACTATATTCCAAGTCATATGATGGCTTTGTGTAAGCTTTGTGTATGTCTTATAACATTATGAATGTAATGCCAACATCATTGACAGTGTGACATCAAACATGACATATTGCGTCTACAGACTCCATAAAGATCGATTACAAAATTACACTGGTATTCAGGGACAGGCATTAAGGTTGTTTAGATCCTACCTGTCTGACCGTTACCATTTTATTTAAACAGGTAATTATCTAAGTTAACACCAGTATATTATGGAGTGCCGCAAGGTCCTGTTTTAGGCCCTCTGCTATTTTAATTATACATGCAGCCCCTTGGTAATATTATTAGAAAACTTGGAGTTTCCATTGCTATATGCTGATGATACTCAGTTATATATTTGATCAAGACCAGATGAAATTTAAAAATGATCTAAGTTGACAGAATGTGTTAAAAATATAAAAAAACTGGATGACCAGATAAGACAGAGATATTACTTATTGGAACAAATATCTGTACACGGAAGCTCTTAGAATACAATTTGAATTACATAAGACAGCAATTTGTCTTTTGAAAACCATATTTCACAAGTTACAAAAACAGTGTTCTTCCCCCTCAGAAACATCGCCAATCTATGGAACGTGTTATCTGTATCTGATGAGGAAAAGCTAGTTCATGCATTCATGACATCTAGACTGGATTACTGTAATGCACTACTAAAGGTGGTTGTCCTGCATCCTCAATAAACAAGATCCAGTTAGTCCAAAATGCAGTTGCTAGAGTTCTCACCAGGTCAAGAAAATATGATCATATAACCCAAATTTCATCATCTCTACACTATTAATTTTCGTATCAATTACAAAATATTGCTACTCACTTATAAGGCACTAAATGGTTCAGCTCCTGTGAATTTAACCAATCTTTTATCATGCTTTTATCAATCATGTTCTTTAAAGAGTCGCAAAACTCTGGACTTTTGGTGATGCCTAGGATAGCAAAGTCCACTAAAGGATGGAGAGAGTTGTCACATTTGGCTCCTAAACTCTTGAATAGCCTTCCTGATAATGTTCGGGGCTCAGACACAATTTCCCAGTTTAAATCTAGATTAAAGACACACCTTTAGCCGAGTACATTGTACATTTCTGCAATATGAACATTACTTTCACACCTCTGATAGTGTATAGTGTGTGTGTGTGCGTGGATACAGACAGCTAAATTCAGTTTGGTCTTCATATACAGCTATAGTATGGCTTCAGAAGATGTATGCGAGTGTTGAATGGACAACTTTTATGGTGCTTTTGCCATATTAAAGCTAGTCTCTCCTTTTGTGTTCTACAGAAGAAACTCATGTGGATCTGGAATGACATGATGGTGAGTAAATTGATGATAGTATTTCCTTTTTAGGACGAACTATTCCCTTGAGGAATAGAGGAATAAAAGAGCTTAATGAGCCTTCTCATAACAAGAAATGAAATATGATGTTATACAGATGAAAGAATAAGGCAGAATATCCCATGGTTTTATTCAGACAGGCACAGTCTCTCTTTCACTGTCTGTTTTTGCTCACCGGCTCTGTAGCTCTGTCAGGCTCAGTTCAGCATTCTGTAGACTCTCCAAATCTTTCATCATCTGGGAGATGTGAACTTTAGACGATTTGTTCTGTATGTATGCAAACCAGCAGCCCCCAACACCAATGATGATTGAAATCATCAAAATAAAGTCCTTCAGCCAGTGATGGTGTGGACCTAGAGGAAGGAGAGAGGAAAAGAAAGTATTTAAACAAATACTTCTATACAATCATTTTGTATAAAACACTAACCAAACTTTATATTACTTGAGTGAGCTGTTAAACCTATAATCCACCCAAAACTGAAAATGATGTCATAATTTACTCTCTCATTTCGTTCCTGTTTAGTTGGTAAGTGGTGTTCAGCAGAAAAAAAGAAATGCATACAGGTTTGGAACGACATGAGAATGACAAAAATGATGACATCATTTTCATTTTTGGGTAGATTATCCCTTTAACTGCTGCAACCGGATGACTGAAACGGCTGTAAAAAGCGATCAGTTGACTTAACTTAAAAAAAGCGAGGAAACCTGTTACCTTAAAATTATTAAGTAATTAAACTACATGCGTAATTAAAAAAATTAAGTTATGTAGAATTGATGAACTGGTCACTTTTTACAGTGAATTTTACATCATTTCCACCTGATTTGAGAACGGGATCAACTGATTCATTAAAAAGATCTGACTCTGAATTGCAATTGTTATTTCTCTCATTAACTCTTGAATGTACCAATTTTGGTCTGTTCATTGCACAAAGCTGTTTGACTACAGAATACTCCAGAAGAATTCAGCACATTCAAAAGTTTGGGGTCGGTTTGATTTTTGTAATGTTTTTGAAAAAAGGCTGCATTTATTTGATAATACATTAAAACAGTGATATAGTGAAATATGATTACAATTCAATATAAATGTTTTAAATTTTAATATATTTTTTAAAGAAATGTATTCTTGTGATGGCAAAAGTGATTTATCAGCAGTCCTTATTCTAGTCTTCAGTGTCATGATCCTTCAGAAATCAATAAAATATGCTGATTTAGTGCTGAAGAAACATTCCTTGTTATCTTTGTGTATTATTGTGCAGCTTCATATTTTTTGGAAACCATGATACATTTTTTAAGGATTTTCTTTCTTTTTTTAATGGATAGAATGTTCAAAAGAACTTTTGAAATAGTATTTAATTGAAATAGTTTTTTACAATATAAAAGTCTGCAACTTTTGATAAATTTAATGCATTCTTGATAAATAAAAGTATTAATTTATCTACTGACCCCAAACCTCACTGTAAAAAAAAAAATATGATCAATAAGTTATAACAACATATATTTTTACATTGTTTCTTACAACTTTCTACGCAAGTTATACAAGATTCAACTACTTTTTAAAAGTCAGTTTAATGTAATTTAAGTTCAAATAACCTAAACATTCAAGTTGATTGTACCTAAAAAAATTATTTTACAGTATAGTGTAGTCATATGAACTACATACATTTTAACTGCATTGAAAAAAAGGACTAGTACATTATTCGTTTTCCAGGGAAGCAATGCTATATAGTTTTGGAACAACATAAATTTTGGGCTGAACTATTATTTTAAATAAACAATTAAACATGTCTCAATGCACTTACGTAGTGGAGGTCCAAAAAGCACTGCGTCCAATGCTTTTAGATTTAATTTCTGTTTATGTCGTTGGTCTAATATCTTTAGCTGCATAGACATAAACGATGGTTCATTGGCCGCTAATCTGTAAGAGAAAGGAAAAACAATGCAGGTCTGGAGTAAGAATGTGAGTCAAGATCACACAAAATCAGCCTGTTTCTACTGACAAGAATCATATTTGTGATCCCTCAAACAACCGTTACTTTGAAATGTTTAGTGCAAATCAACAGAAGTACATCCAATAAATGGTTACACTTTATTTTGATGGTCTCCTTTAGACAACTATAAGTAATGTAGCACCAACATATCAACTAACACTCAGAGTATTAGATGAGTATTAGTAGAATGTTAGGGGAAGGGGTTAGTAGAATAAGGGGTTTGGGTTCCAAAGTTACTTAGTCAGTAGAATGTCTGTTGTGGGACCATCACAATAAAGTGTTACGCAATAAATCTCATAATA
Source organism: Leuciscus leuciscus (assembly GCF_965113295.1). Taxonomy (NCBI): domain Eukaryota; kingdom Metazoa; phylum Chordata; class Actinopteri; order Cypriniformes; family Leuciscidae; genus Leuciscus; species Leuciscus leuciscus. The sequence goes on along the minus strand of NC_138726.1, from coordinate 23,331,607 downwards.
CAAATAAAGCAAATCCCTGTAAGTGCAAAACTATCCTATAATGTGTGTGTGTGTGTGTGTGTGTGTGTGTGTGTGTGTGTGTGTGTGTGTGTGTGTGTGTGTGTGTGTGTGTGTGTGTGTGTGTGTGTGTGTGTGTGTGTGTGTGTGTGTGTGTGTGTGTGTGTGTGTGTGTGTGTGTGTGTGTGTGTGTGTGTATCACATAGGCATACAGCCTATGTGACTGTATGTGCGTATATGAATGGCAAGTTCAAGCTCAAAGGACAAATTTTAAGTGAGTACTGAATGACTGAAAGATCACATGTGCTGCCACACTAATACTGGGCATAACTGCAGGTGAAAGGTGATCTAATGCTGTGACATCATTTCATGAGTCATGGAGAAGTGGTCGTGAGGGGAAACTCAACACCATAAACCTTTCTTTGCCCCCCACACTTATGCAGGTCTTCACTGTCTGTGCACTGACACGTCATCACCACTAGAGGGAAGCGCTGCTGTTAATCTCACATTTGTTTTTTGTTTTGTTTTATATTATTATTGGTGTATCAGCATTAAATAACTAATAAAAATTCATATAAAAAATACACAAAATAAATTCTTAATAGGCTCTTTTTTTACTTTTAGCAGTAACACTTTACAATAAGGTCTATTTTTTTTTTTTGCATAATGCATTAACTAGCATGAACAATGAGCAATATATTTTGACAACATTTAGTATTACCCTTTAATGTTAGTTAATAAAAATGTTCATGATAGTGCATTATCTAATGTTAACAGGTTAACCTTTGTTTTAGTAAATGTATTTTTAAATGTATTTTTAAAAGTATTTTTCTGTATTAGTTCATGTTAACCAATGTAGTTAACTAATGCGAAGAAAGTTAAGATACTTCTACTAGTTTCAACTCTCTATAAGGTTCTGTCACAATAAGTGTGGCTTAAAAATCATGCTAAATAATGCATGAATAAAAAAAATAAAAAAAATTGTATGAGGCTGTGTCCAGTGAGTCACTGAAGAGTCTATGAATGAAACACAAAAGTGCATGCGTGTTTACCGAGGTAACGTGTTGCCATCTACTTTAAAATCTCTGAAGTTTGTTTCATACTGAGGAAGCTCCACCGACTCCTTCAGCCATTGAACGGCATCCTCCAGTGTCCAGTTGTGCACTGAGAGCAAAGACAGAGGTGAGAAGACACAATTAAAAAATGCATATTTTAACACATTTCAAAAACAAATTTGTAATCCTTTAACATGTTTTGAACAGAAAACTTCAACAAATACAACAAATTCTTCAAGAACAACAACAAATAGGGTGTGTGGGTTAGCTGCTAAGGTGGTAAATGATGTGTAGGCAAATTATGTTATGTGTTATGTATATTGTGTTGCATCTGTTATCTCGAATGCCCAAGATGAATTTCTCCGTCAGGAGACAATAAAGGCTAATCAATCAATCAAATAGGAAAAAAAAAATATTTATGAGCTCAATATTTAGTACTCGTTTCATCTGTGGCCTTTGGTCTAAATACTGTAGTAGCGAAAAGAGATGTCAGGCATTGTATTTGTACGCGTTACAATTATGTTCTGTCTAGTCTGCACCTGTTCGTGTTAGTCCCTGATTAGTTTACCTTTCTCCACCTGTGTCTAGTTAGTTTCCTCATTTCCTCCTGTGTATTTATACTCCCTGTTCTGTTCAGTCCCTTGTTGGTTCTTGTTTATGTTGAATGTGGTTGTGTCTGTCCTGCCAAAGTTAGTTTCAATAAAAACCAACGAATATGCTACAGTATTTGTATGTTTTTTCCCTGTGAGCTATTTGTTTTTCAATGTATTTTAAATAAAACCCGAGCTTGCCTTTTTTGCCAAATAACTTTGTCAAATAAATACCTTAACCAAGTTTAGTGTTTTGTTCTTCCATCATATTTAATACACATATTTGTTTTTGATGGTTTAAATCAAACTTGTAGGGTCATTAAAAACAAATATCTCCGCCAGACATCGCTTTTAGCCACTACTGTATGAACATCAGTGAATAACATCATATAGCTGGGTTCAAATGCGTCCACGGCGACTTTAAACTTAAACTTTAAAAAGTCATGAGGAATAAAGAAAAAATATATTTTTTAGATTCTGTACTATTTCTATAGGTCACAAATAATTAAATTGTGGCTCTTTGTACAGATGGTCAGATGTTCTTCCGTTGAGGCATTGGAATATCACAAATCATGCTGGAGAACAGCAGCCTGAACATCAACTAGTGTGAGTTCATGCAGCTCAAGTGTTGTTGTCATTAAAGGTTGTATCAGCGATTTCAGGCCCAAAAAAGGCCCAAACATAAATGATCACATTCATCTAATCTTTCCTAACGATCCGCTAGCTGCCCGCCCCATAAGCAGGCCGTCAAAAAGCCGCGTCTCTGTAGGCAGCCTAGGCTCTGAGATCTGCACACAAAAACAATTGGTTTCACCAAACGCTCAAAACCAAAATAAATAGTGTTCCAACCAATCACCGACAACCAGTGCAACGCGTGCAGTCAGGAACCAACAACCAACGCGTGCAGCCGTGCACGAGCGCAAAACCTCACAACACCCACCCCCCGTCGGTGATTGGTTGGAACACTATTTATTTTGGTTTTGAGTGGTTGGTGAAACCAATTGTTTTTGTGTGCAGATCTCAGAGCCTAGGCTGCCTACAGAGACGCGTTTTTTTGACGGCCTGCTTATGGGGCGGGCAGCTAGCGGATCGTTAGGAAAGATTAGATGAATGTGATCATTTATGTTTGGGCCTTTTTTGAGCCTGAATTCGCTGATACAACCTTTAAAGGTGTGATGAACAGTAACAGAGGTGCCAATTGTGGTGATGGACAAGTGTTAACTCCAACAGGTGCTTTTACTGTGGTAAGTGCGAGGGCAGGGGGTGTTATATAAATTGGTCAGCAAACTGTGCAAAAGACATAGGGCAATATATATATTTACGAAACACCATGTAGTTCAGTTCTTTTGGTTCTTTTGGTCAGAACCAGAAAAGAAAATTAAACATTTATTGTCATGGTTCACTTAACATAAACGCTATCATTTTTAACAAAAAAAAAAACCAAAAAAAATAAGCTTTTATGAGGTTAGGGTGAAATCAGAGTGAGTGGGGCACTTTTTGCATTGAGATGACTTGGAAAAAGTGCCCCAATCAACCTGAATTCAACCTATATTTTACGACGGACCTTTCCGAACATCCAAAGCAATGCTGTGTGCTGGGTGTAAATGTGCCTATTGTACATGTTGGTATTTTTACCAGCAGAGAACTCGCAAAGAGCTTATGAAATGTGCAGACGAGTCAAAAGTTCATTTGGAAGTTGACCGAGAAACGTCACCTGAAAACGTGGCTCTCTGTCTGCTTGTTTGGTGCGCAACAGGGGCCGGATTCACAAACATTCTTTTTGCCAATTTCTTCTTACTTTCTTAAGAATAAAGATGAGAATATTTTGTATTCTCAAACTTTTCTTTAGAATGTTCTTATCTTTTGTTCTTAAGACAAAGATTCTTTTAAGTTCAAATTTAAGAAGTATTCATATTCCCAAAAATAATGTTTTTTTTTATTAAATCATCATAAATAACTTCATAAATTTAGGATAACCTCCAACCTGTTTTAAATCCCAAAAGGTCAGATGTTCAATGAATTTATTGGGTTGTTTCAAATATTAAGCATTATAACATAACACTAGCTACACATAATACAAATTATGGATGAGTGACACTGATTGCTCATGAAAATCACTACTCTAGCTAGAACTAGTGAGGCAGCGCGCACAGATACAGGACGAATTCACTCTAAAGAGAGAACACAAAAAAGATGAATGGGAAAGACTGCTGAATCTTGAGACATGGGCTCTTTAAAAATAACAGTTTAAACTTGACAGCGCATTAAAAACGGCGTGATTAACTCCCATCAAGCTAGTTGTGACGACTACACGCTTATTATATCTAAGCAATCTACAGGCAGCGCAAAAAGACACACTTTGAGGTTTTAATTCACAGACTCTCCAGCAAATACCTTTCAATCAAGCAACACAAAAGACTGTGGTTTTCTTCTTAAGAAAAACATTAAAATGCTCTTCAGAAAATATTTGAACTTCTTAGGAATTTGCATTCTTCAGAACTGCTAAGAGGTTATCTTAAGAATTTTCTTAAGGGGATTTTCGTGAATTCGGCCCCAGGGTTCAGTTGGCAACCGCACCAGAGTTGATTATTTCAATCAAACCAAACATGCAAAGTTTGAACACAATCTACATGCGCTCCGCTCCCTGTCCCCACATGAGAACCTGAGTCAAATACTTATCATTGTTTCAATTTCCATCTGACTAGACATACTCACTCAAATTATGTTGACAGTATAATAGGCTATGTAATGAAAACAATTGTCTTAAATGCAAAAGATTTTAGGACCCAACTGTACAGTATGATTTCTCAACTTGTAATTGACATCAAGAGAACAGGGTGAACCTGCACAGGTGTTGTACAGGGAGATGGACACTCATGACAGTTAATTACTTAGTTGTGAACAAAATCCATTGCCAATTAATATAATGTCTCAACTATCATATTTCATACTCAAACTGAAAACCAGACTACACAACAGGGCAATGTCTCAAATTACATCTCCGAGCCTCAACAGAGCCTGATGCTGTAAGATGCCATCACTCTATTAGAGGCTCAATGGGTAAACACACAATCTTTGTTTAGAGCTGCATGTGCAAGATTAGTCAATTCAGTGACATCACTCCATTCAGACTCTCATGACATCACCACTAGGAAACCCTGAGACCAAAAACGTAACTGTCCAATTAAATTCATGTTATACTAGTTGCTACATATGAGCGTGTGACCAAATTTGTATAATTTTATATCACAATAACAGTACACACTACCGTTCAAAAGTTGAAAAGAAAATTGTATTTCTGTTCAAAAGAAATGAATACTTTTATTTAGCAAGGACACACTCAAAAGTGACAGTAAAGACATGTATAATGTTACAAAAGATGTCTATTTCAAATAAATGCTGTTATTTCTAATAGTCAAAGAATCTCTATGAATTCTGAATACAAATTCAACTTTGCCATCACAGGAATTAATATATTGTTCAAATTAAGATACAATAAAATATAAAACATTTATAATAATATTTCACACTAATACTGTATTATCAAATAAATGCAGCCCTGATGAGCATAAGGGACTTCTTTTAAAAACAAAAGTTTGAACAGTAGTGTATTTAGTTATTTTGGTAACACTTTACAATAAGGTTTCATTTGTTAACATTACTTAACTACATTAGTTAACCTGAACTAACAATGACAACTATATTCTTACAGCATTTATTAACCTTTGTTAATGTTCGTTAATAAAAATGCTCATGTTCTTGTTAGTTCACAGTGCATTAACTACTGTTAACTAATTGTCACACATTGTGTGATAGAAGAAGTCTTTGTTAAACTTTACAAACTCAGCACAAACACTAGAAAAAAATTCAGGGAACAATGACATCATACATTAACGAGAACCGACCAAGGCTGCGTTTAAGTCCATTCTTTTATGCCCTTCCCTCGGTAACTTCCCACCAACTCGTTCACTTGGATGTACGTCATTGCTTACGTTGTATGAGTGCACACTACTGGCGGAACCCTTGCAATGTGTTTAAATGGTAAAACACAGGGTTTAAATACACAGGGCAAGCAAAGAGAGCTAAATGAAACGCAGGTGAAACTGGGAAAAATAATACTATGGAAACAAACTAGTGCATGATCAGTAACTAAGTTCACACTGTCAGTCCAAATCTGATTATTTGTGTATGGGTCAATGACGTATGGATTTTTGACAGGATTATTTTTTTAAATAAATTACATTTAAAAATGTAATTTAAGTGATTTTAGAGTTTCTTCATCTAGATGAATTGTCCGTAGCCTTAAAAAATGTCATGTGGTGCGACCGTGATTTATCTTAAAATTAATTAATTTCCTTAACATGCTTAAACATTTTTTTGTACAAGTTCTTAGTAATTAAAGTGTTTAGAAACCAAGTATTTGCATTTCTTTTGAGTTTTTGTAAATAATGTTTTCCAAAAAAAACAACCATTTTTTGTTCTATAATTTCTGAGTTGCCTTCTTAAATCTAGTTAACAGACTTATTTTTCCTGTAAATCACATAAAACTGATAAAAAATGTTTTAAAAATATAATTTACTAAAGCATATCAGATTCTGATCTAAAATTATTGACTGTCCACATTGTGTATCGCAACTGTTCAGATCTGATTTGTGTGTCCATGCCGCTCTTGCGTTTTATATCTGCATTGGTTTATACGATCGAAATACGATCAGAGCGTTTCAGACTGAAACAGATTTCCAGAAATGCGATTTGAATAGGATTTCAAACCACATAGGAATATACTGTAGCTCGAAACGGATTTATGTGACAGGATTTTTTGTGTTGAATGTGATATTTGGCCAATCACACTTGCTAAATCTGATCAGATTTCAATTGGATATGCACAAAAATCTAATTTGGACTGACCGTCTGAACGTAGCCTAAAGGTCCCTGCACACAGAGTCTGAAATTCTCCTCCGAAATGTTTGCACATTAACATTGTGTCAATCACATTTACACACTGCCACCGAAATTTACATCCATCATAAAAAAAAAATTGGATCGGGTTAGATTTTCTGCGTTTTTCGTATAAGTAGCAAGCATTTTGAGAGGTGTTTTGACAATTCAGAGCCACCGAATGACAAATATGAAGAAAACGCATACGAAGGACCTTAAGAATGGAAACAGGCAAACAAGAACAGAACAAAACCAAACTAAAACACAAACAGAACATAAACCTGACACTAATACAACTTTTGATCCTAAAAATGTATTAGTAAATGTTGAGATTAACATTCAAGGTGCAGTAGGACATCTGGGAAGATGCTAACTTTAGCCTGATAGCACTAAAAGTGTACGTCCCACCCTCCCTGCAAATCGCCGTCCAAAGCCACGCCTCATGAAAGTATGAACACGCACAGCCCAGAAGAACCGAGACAAAGTTACTGCAATACATCATGTGTCATTCACCGGTGAGAAAACTTTAAAGTACAGTTAGTAACACTACAATACCAAACGCAAACAAATTCTTAAAAACAGAATTAGATGCAGCAAGTTTTCGGTTTGTTTAGCTAGCTTGTCAGTGTTCCATGCCAGGGGTTCCACGATGAGAGTCTGGTTGTTGTTACTGCTTGCCTGCCATTCTCACTCTATCTGCACAGCGTATGTGAACGCGCTGATGACTTATTGTGCTTATTGTGTCTGCGTGAGCAGCCTGCGCAGTGGTGGGCAAGCACACATTGACCGACAGGGAGCACATGCTATAGGACCGTTCGGACCGAACGCAACGATTGAACGAACATTATATGGTCCTACGCCTTCCACAGATGACATAAAAAAATCATTTAGTACAAAATACATTTAGACCACTTAACAGAGTGATTGCTATGAGGATATGAGGAGACTTTTAACCAGCATAACAAAAAAATGTTTCAGCAGAAAATCACCTACTGGTGATCTCACCTACTTTAACTAAGATTAAATGCCGTAAAAGTATTTTTCACTTTTCAATATATTTCAAACCTTTCTGTAAAGTGTTACCGTTGTTTTTGCTATAAATTCAATATGAAAAAAATATTTTATTACATGAATTTGACATGAAACTGATTTCTGGATAATCCATTTCGTTATTATAAATGTTAAAGTTTTATCAACTTTAACATCAACTGAATTCTATTTTGATGTGGCAAAGTTGGGACATTATTACATTAAAACAAGTCCTTTCTCATCTTCATTAGTTTGGGACACAACTTGCTCTGTATTTTCCAATTATTCCATGTTTTTGTTATCACACGCCCTGCCCAATGATATTATGGAATAAACAGTAAATTAAAATCTCTACCAGTGGACACTCAAAGCTGTATCCGCCACCCAGCCCATGTTTTCTCTGTCCATCTCTTTTTACCTTCTGATAGTTTCCAGCTCTTCCACAGCTCCTCCACTGTGATGTGCTGGTCCTCTCGGTGAAGATTACTGTGTTTATTGGTCTGGTGCTGCTTCATGTCCTCTATTATAAACTGCAGAAGAACAAGAAGATAACGTGCTCAGACCATAGGAAAATGACTTCTTATGAATTAGTGCATGCCATATCATGTTTTATTTGGCTTCAGGGTGCAAGCGACTCTATCGGAGGCTTTAAAGGTTCCAAAAAATATCTTTTAATAACATGCAAATATTTTCAATGCAAAAAAAAGACAGAAGAGAAACATCACATGAATCTCATATCCATTGAGTTACATGACAATAATTCACTTTTCAGATGCTTTTAACCAAAGCTACTTACAAATAAGGAAAAACCCAAGTGATTAATCATAATGAGCCAATAACATTGGCAGTGCTAACATAACTGGAGCAGAGTTTTATTGCACAATAAAGCTATTAGAATAAAGCAAACTAGATAAGTGTGAAGCTCTCTGTGGTCAGATCTGTGTAAACTGTGTATCTCTCTGTGGTTCTGCTTATTTGTGTGCTGCACATACATGATGGAAAATGTCCTTATCCCTTACACTGTAACATCTTTGGTGTACCAGGTCAAAAATTACCAGCCTACAAAAAAATAGCTTATGAATATAAGTTATGCTGTTGTTATGCTGTATTATCACCCAATATTGGATTCAATCTTTACATCAACTTGTTTTCTTTTAATTGGGACAGGTTTTGTATTTATTTTTTAAACTTATTGATCTGAGCCTCATTGATATGAGAATAAAGTTAATCTCTGTGTGAAATAAAACATGTTGACAAAAAGATTGAATCCAATATTTGGTGATATTATAGCATAACAAGAGACTTATACCCCTGGTTTCACAGACAAGGCTTAAACCTAGTCCCAGACTAAAATGTATGTTTGAGCTGTCGAAACTGAAAGCAACTTGCACTGACATATATTAAAATATGTCAGTCCCATTGTTTTGTCTCAAAATGCACACCAGTAATGTCTTTTTCTAAGGCATGTTTATAAAAGCTACTTAAATGTTCTAATTGAACTAAGGCCTAATCCTGGCTTAAGCTAGGAAGCTCCTGTTTGTGAAACCAGGCCTTTTTTTTTTTTTTTTTTTTTTGTATTAAGTGTAACAAGGTGGACATTTTGGGAAGTAGTCCTACCCTGTGTGAGCAAAGTCAGAAAGTTTTAGTATCATGCAATAACATTAACTAACATTTTGGGGAAAAAGAAAATCTTCTCCGGGTCAAAATGACCTGAACACAACATAAGGGTTATGCAAATCAGCGGTTTGATTGTCCTTTCTGTTTATGAATTATGTTGCTATCTTCAAATACTCATAACCAACAAACGAGAGGCAAGACATCTTTAAAGTCGTGTAGGCTTATTTAGCTCTCTCTCTCTCTCTCTCTCTCTCTCTCTCTCTCTCTCTCTCTCACACTCTCACTCTCTCTCTCTCTCTCTCTCTCACACTCTCACTCTCTCACACACACACAGACACACAGGAATCTGCTGTGTCCTGAAAGAGGACACCAACTTTCAGTCGCTGTAAGGATAAATTCTTGGGCCTCTTCTTGAAACAGTTCTTGAGCCCAGAAGCACCTGCCATGACCAGAAACAATACTCAAAAACACATGTCACGTCCTCACTTACCTCACGCATATATACAAAAATTATCACTTAAAATCAAAGACAGCTGAACAGACAAAAAAAAAAACAGTAAAGTAAATAAAGAAAAAAAAATATATATTTTCACTTTTAATGTTGTGGTTGTGAGCAAACCTGAAGGCAATGGTGAGGGTCACTGGTTAAGTCTGTACATTTTAGTGTGGAAAAACTAGAAGACACTAGTTTACTACCTCTTGTGAAGCATTAGGATGTTACTATTATTTTAAAAGACAAATAGCAATTTATAACCTGTCATGTTTACTTCCAGTTGCAATAAAATGTAACAAAAAAAAATATATGAAAAAAAAAGAACTGAAGATCCATGTAGTGCAAGGGCAAGGGCAATGAGACAAATCAAACTGAGAGGTGCATTGTGGGATTTACACTTTTGAGTAGAGTCTGTTATTCCTGTTATTATGATTTTTATACTGTACAAACTGTACATTCTATCCCCTAAACCTTCCCATCACAGAAAACTTTCTGCATTTTTACATTTTAAACAAATATCACTTTATAAGCTGTTCTCGTGGGGACCAAAAATGTCCCCATAAGGACAAGGATTTCAGATATTGCCATCTTTATGGGGTAACGTAAGGTATGCCTGAAGCACACACACACACACACACACACACACACACCTCATAACTTCTAACAATGGCTGGGGATATTTGAACTATTCAAAAAGGTGTAATATGCAATTAAATAACATTAGTTAATATAATAGCTAACATTAATAACCAGTACTTAATCAGCATTTATTATTCTATGTTGAAGTAAAATTTTAAACTTACTAATACATTATTAACATTTACAGTTCATTTATTTAACGTATTATGAACAAACATGCATTAACAATGAGTAATAGTATACATAAATTAACATTACCTTAGATTAATAAATGCTGTGAAATGTTCATTGTTAGCTCATGATAACATGGTAAATTAAAACGTCCATGAAGTCTTATAATTCCACATAAATATTCGTGATTGTGGATTCCTTTTATTGGAAAAGATTTGTATCCATCTAAACAAACTGTTTCTGTGAAACAAAATGGCAATTAGCATGTATGGTCACATAAATCATGTCAAAGTCAAGATTATATTTAACTGGTACAGAATGTGTTGCATGTTTCGATCACGTTTAGGAAGACATGCATATGTATGTGACACATGCATGTGACAAAGCTTTAACATCTCATGAAGCAAATTATGCAAGGATTTTTCATCATGAAAACCAACACACACACACACACAGTAATATAGTAGCCCTATGGGAGAAGTACTCATATGTCAATGGTCTCTTCTTGCAGGCAAGAATCAATGTCAACTTTGCCCTTTGAGGTCCCTGGTAGGTTTAAGCTTTAGTAACCTCTTTTTAAGCCCACTCGACCCCCTCACAAAATGCATGCACACATATAGAAACATGCCCCCTCCCCACTCCAACAAATGAATTATTGTATTAAATGACAGGCACAACACAATTGCCCAGGTCTAAATGACATATGCTCACCTCCACACTCTCATTCACTTCAATTCCTCCATCGTTGTCGTCGTCTAGCTGCTTGTGAATGTGCCGAAGCGCCTCTAAACTGAAGCGGTCGGCTTCGTTCATACACGGAGGGATGACTGTCAAACACGGGTCTGCAGGAAAAGATACACAATTAACCTTTGTACATAATTAAACTCAGCATTAAACTTCTGCTTTTCTACACAGTTCAAAGATTATTGCACACCCAGACAGACGTGGCAATTTCCATACCTATGTAAACAAGATTTTCTACTATTGATAGCTAAATAATAATATTACTCATCAAGTTTTTATCGAACTGTCTGTACGTGTGAGCATGTGCATGTCTGGGCATCTGTAGGGTTCTGTTTACAGTGGTGTGCTTTCACCGGTCTTGACACGCTTATTAGGTTGCAGACTGTTGATATGGCAAATGGTGCTGGTATTCGGTTGGATCACATCATGGCTCTTATTTAAGAGAAGATGTGTGAAGGAAGACGAATCAATCCTGTTTTAACAAACTATTACTGGGAAAGAGCCCTGATTGGATGAAACAGCACACATCACTGAGAAGCCCAAGTATATTTCCCAGAGACAGACAGATTAAACAGAATTTTGTTTTTTAAATATATGATAATCTTCCTAAAATATAAAGGCAGCTATATATTTGCTTGTATAAAGACCCATGTATACAATATGAGAAAAGTATCATATTATGAAAAAAATTAATGTTTTATATTGTTACTATAATTAAAATATCACCTGAAAAACTGACTTATTATTAAAAATCTTTATTCTACAAACTATTCCATCAAGGTTATGTGTACTGTATGGGCCTATATTCAATTTAAATGTATTAGAAAATTTGTTGTAAAAATTTGACTTTATTCTATTCACTATTACAGCAAAGTTATATTTAATGGCCTAAATTCTATTTAAATTCATTTGTAAATTTGTTGAAATTTTGTAGTTTGTAAATTGTTAATTATTTGTTTACAGTTTTCACAATAACATTAAAAAAAATATTGAAAACAAACATTTTGTCCTCAAATTTGTTTTTCTCGAACACTAGGGAGCCATTCATTCCCTTCTGAAAAAGTAGTACACTTTTATTTTTTTTAAAAGAGAACTTACTACTGAAATAATATTCTTAAAGGAAATTACTAAAGTGCAAACTGAATTTAATGTTTTCTTAAAGGGGTAGTTCACCCAAAAATGAAGAGTTTATTTCTTCTGCTGAGCACAAAGAAGATATAGAAAACATTAGACAAAAATATATTTTTGAAGAATGTCAGTAACCAAACATCTGATAGAACCCATTGACTACCATAGTATTGGGAAAAAAAATACTATGGAAGTCAATGGGGTTCATCAGCTTTTTGGTTCTTCAAAATATTTTATTTTGTGTTCAACAGAAAGAAATTCATACAGGTGTGGAACAACTTGAGGGTGAGTAAATGATGACAGAATTTTCATTTTTGGGTGAACTATCCCTTTAATTGCATGTTATTTACAAATACATGAAATGTATTATAGTCAACATTAAATGCAATTTTAAGACTTAAGTGTTAAGTGTTTTTAACCCACTTAAGTAGGACTTGACTACATCTTTATATGTAAGGTGACGAAGCAAATTTAACCATCCTCAATAAAATACAAAATGCAAAATGCTTCTAAACAAAATTAAACAAAAGGTCTTCTCTTAGTATTTGCATTATGCCTTGCATGTGTTCCCCCATCGGATTGCATAATCATATTTGTGTGCCAGATGTCCCTGTCCACCCTCATTTCCATGTGTGGTTTTTTTGCATAGAACTCACTTGTGCTGATGGGTGACATCACAGGAACACTGTGACAACAAGTAATGTCTAACAATTACAAATACTGTTTGTCAAACAGTAGGGTCCAAACTTTGAAAATGTGGGGTTTTGTTTGATTAAAACATGAAAAAGATTGTGGAAAAATGAAAACTGTTATGTTATACTGACATAGATCAGGTGAGTATTTGTACAGACATATTCTTTCTTCCATTCCAAGCACAATATGCTCTTTGGAGGAGTTGTTTTATAATGCTAGAGAACATGGTCATCAGGTTTGGCACAAAAGTTCATGCAGTTCGAGTGCCGCTGTCATTGGTCATGTGTAATGACAAATTGTATTAAATTAAAAAAGGATTCAAAATAGGAGCATTTCAAATAGTAGTGTCCTACTTTTGGAGTCCACCGTACGTATCATTAAAAGTTTTTAACAACATGTTTAGATTAGCAAAGAAAACAAAAAAAGACTGCTGATGATGTGCAGGTCACTTTTCATTCAAGTGACATCGCTGAACTTACTAACAAACCTCACTTAATACGTACAGGATGTGGCAGGAAGTGACACGGTGAGGGGGAGAATAAATAAAACCATGTAGCAAAAATAGTTCTGAAGAACAAAATGAGTGGAATTAGGACACGCAAAGCTATAAATAGATTTTTGTTTCCAGTTGTCAGGAAGTGGTTTATCTAAATGACAAAGAACAGTACGGGCCTCCATGAGAAATACACACACACATACACAAACCTTTGAAATGACAGAGGCAGGAGGCACAAGTTACAGATAAAAGATAAACCGCCACTTGCTAAAACTTTCTTTCCATGATATAAAGGCAAGAGAAACTAGAGTCCTCAAAAAATCTTCAAAAGCCAATTTTTGCTTAAGCTACGAATGACATGCCACAGATCCCCGTCTGATCAATTATTCTTCAGTCTATTTTTAATGGTGAAGGAAATCATTTTTCAACTGAAAAATTACACAAAAAGTTAGTATATAAATACCCAATCAAGAGCGACAAATGTCTATACATAAATATATCATAATATATATACATATATATATACATACATACATATACACATATACATATACACACATTTCTAATGCAGTGTACAGATTTCAAATTCTGGGTCCCTTGGGTAGGTTGCAAGACTTTAAAAATAGGTCACTAGAATGAAAATAATTAATAAGTACATTTCATTTCACTTTATTTTAAAATATTTTAAAATAATACATTCTAAAATATTGTATTAAATAAATAAATAAATAAATAATATTCATGCTGCTTATACACTAAAATTGACAGAAATTGTACCTTTAGGGGTACAACTAAAACTGGCTATAGTTTAAAAAAATCGATACGATATCTTGACTTCGATACAGTTTCTGTTCTGTTTTCTGAGTCAGTGTTGGCAGTCTCAGTCGAATTGGTTCATTTAAAAATAAGACATTTCAAGCTCTCTATATGCCTATTTCTCATGTCTGTGAGGCAAGTAGCCTATGCGCTGAGTTTTGGTTTGTTTGTGACAAGCTCCAGTTCTCCTTGCAGTTGAAGATGGAGCAACTTTTTCGAGGCAATTCGGTCGGTGCCTCAACAGTATCGAACTCGAAACCCAACCCTAGGTACAACAGCTTGTCACTACTGCAGTACTCTTAAAGAATACTGTTGTAAAGTTTATCCGGGCCTTCATAGTAGTACCTTTAACATAGTAGTACACATTATTACTACTCTAAGGTACTAATATGCACCCTTAGAGGAAGATAAGGGACAAATGTGTCCCTCTAAGTGTACTGGCGCCGTGACAATCTGTACCCTAAAGCAGGGCAGGACCACTCTGGCCCTCAATATCCATTTTCCTGCAGAGTTTTGCTGCGACCCTAATCAAACACACCTGAACAAGCTAATCAAGTTCTTCAGGATTACTAAAAACCGACAGGTAGATGAGTTTGATCAGGGTTGGAACTAAATGGTTCTCGAGGGCCAGAGTTGCCCAGCCCTGCCCTAAAGGTAAAATGTTTGCATATTTTTTTCAGACAGTGTATGCATCTCTCTAGATAATGATAGGGCTAAATGTAAAATAAATTTGCGTTCAGTTCAGAACGTAATCACACAACATTTTCCAAAAACCAAGTTATGCTGCCCTTTTAATCTAACTGGTAATTACAGAATTGCAAGAGAGAAAGCAACGTGTAAAGTAAATGCATACTGTGAGAGATCTGATATGTGCTTGGGACACTCGGATTACTGTTGGATGTCTCGCTTGAACAGAAGCAGGCACACTGCTGAAACACATAGCTTCTCACTTCCATCGGCTTTCAGAGGAAGTATGTCTGGGATAGAAACAATGTGAGTAGAATTAAATGTGGTATGAGCACTCAAAGAGTTTCTGAATGTGGAACCCAAAAGGAAGCTGACAGGCTGACAGAAAGTGAGACAATCTCTTTCTGTCCAACACACACACTGGGCCTCTCTAGAGACCGTAAGCTGAGAGGGTGAGAAGTCCAGTCAAACAAGAAATGCAATGAAATGCGTCTTTCAGTATATCACCTTGCTGCTAACATTACCTCAAAGAAAGAGAGAAAAACTCTGAGAGAAACAGGAATGTCTCATGTGTCTTTCCCAGCAAACTCTGCTCCGAGATGCTGTCATGGAACGGGAATAGTAGCCTAACCAGTTCTGGATCAGGGATATCTGTTAGTTTTGGATCTCCATTGTTTTCTCATGCTTCTAATATCACAACATGTCGACATACTAGGTCAAACAATCGTGTTGCTTTTGCAGTTTCATTACTTTATATTTACTGTAAAAGTTACATAACCAAATTCAGCAATCCACATTGACTGCACAAGATAACATATTCAAAAAAATTATAATTAAACTTATATATCAAAAATGAAAATGAATACAGTGCAATGTATTATTGCAATATAAATATACATTGCAATATTAAAGTTCTGATTACAGAAAAAAGATACTGATATTTTTTTCCATATTGTAATGTGATATTGTAAAAAAAAATGTAGGGCATGGAATTGGTTCTATCCATCGTTGATGATTAGATGGAGGCAGATCTGAATGTGAGCTTGAGGTTGACTGTAAGAAAGGGGTGGACTTTAGGCACACTAAATGATTCAGAAAATTGAGTAAAAAAAAAAAAAGTTGAGGTTAAAAAAAATTATGAAAATGAGGTTTCCCTTTTGGGAGCTTTATTTTTAAGAGTTTGGTGTAGTTCATGCATACATCAAACGCACATTATGCATGTTACTCAATCCAAATCTTAAACTGCACAACAAAAAAAGACAAAATTCCCTGTTATACACACAGATCTTGACCTCATTTTATTTTTCTGCATTTCCAAGCTTCCGTTTTAAAATAGCAAGATCACCAAATCGCAATACCAGTATAAAAACAGAAAGACACTTTCCTATACATGGGTGTGAAAATCACATTCACCAAATCTATTAAATCCCCTTTGCTCCTGTCTTTCTGAACCTCCATAAAAAGGCATATTATTCCTCCACGGACGGGGCATCTATAATCCTCTGCTTATGACATTGCATAAGTGTGTTAAAGTATGTTTTTCCCCCTCAAAATCTGACAAGGCTCACAATCCAGGAGTTCAGACTTCCAGAAAAGGAGACAGAGCTTGTGCGCCATTACAGTGGGAATGTGCGGATTGACCTGAGTGACTAACCACCAAAGCAGAGAGACTGTTTTAATTAGAGCAGATACTTATCTGTGATTGTATAAGCAACACTGAAGAGTGAAGATCAGTGTTTGCACTAAGAGGAAAGAGAGAAGTGCACATTCATGAGAGGAAGAAGAACCACACATCATCTGTTTGTGTTTGCAGATGATGTGTAGAGATATTAGTCACATAGGACTTAAACATAAAGACAGGACATCCAGTGATGAACTGCCTGAGGGAACTTCTCTTTTAAGATCAGTCAGTCAGAGGGGAGGAGGTCCACCCACGTACCTTCATGACCAAATGGCAAATGCAGAAGTCTGAACTGACAGTCAAAAAGTCAAAGGGGTCATAGCAAGTCGACTTAGACCTGGTAGATCATTGCTAGATTTTTAAAGGTTTTTGTTTGCCCTGCCATCAGTTTCACTGGCCCCACCATTAAATATTATAGGCTACATTTTACCTTTAATTTTAAGTAATTAATTTTGTATGCACCAGAAATGCTTTCTTTACATGAATAAAGTAATAAGTATTTAATGTACAGTAACAACTGGAAATTAATGAACAATTATGCAAAACATTGCTGGTTGTTTATAAATTTTCAACCCACTCTAACTGATGATTTCAAGATTATCTCAAGTTTTTCATCTACAGTATGTTGGCTAGCAACATAATACTGATGTAGTGACATTTAAATACAATCTGCAACAATAATATTCAGTCTCTAAAAAAAGACATAAAAACGTATTGTAAGATTTACCCCATTCTTACTGTTGAGTTCTGTATGAGTTTAAAATACTGCATTGAGATGGACAAAATGAAGTCACATGACCTGATGAGTGTTTGGTATGTTACAGATGTGTGAACCGCTGGTTTAGGTGTAAGAGGTAACCTGTAAAGTCAGGACAGTAATGTCCGGTTTTACAGACAAGGCTTAAACCTAGTCCCAGACTAAAATGCTTGTTTGAGCTGTCGAAACTGAAAGCAACTTGCACAGACATATATTGTCAGCCCCATTGTTTTGTCTCAAAATGCACATGTTTTTTTTTTTTTTTTTTTTTTTTTAAGGCACGTTTGTAAAAGCTACTTAAATGTCCTAATTAAACTAAGGCCTACTCCAGGCTTAATCTAAGCCCTGTCTGTGAAACCAGGCCTAAATATACTGTCCGGTGGTCTAATACTAAAAAAGGGGGGCAAAAAAGCAATACTGTAGACACAAAACGTACTTTGAATAGTTGTCTAAATATAAAAACACATGCCTGGTTAGCATTTGTATACACTAAAAGCATTTGGTTATGGTGATATTTGCATTTGTGTTGACATAAGAAACAGCTCTAGTCAAACAGTTCTTTATTAGTCTGACTTTTCTCGAAATAGCATAATCATTGTTGATTTCAGTAAACATCATGAAAATTGTGAGTAGGCTACCCTCTCGAGTTCCTGTTAGAGAACTGTGACTTCCTGTTTGTTTGGAACCACTTCCTGCAAACTCTCCTACAGATTCTCTAAAATGCCACCAACACAAATATGACTTCAGCAGTTATACAGGGAAATACGTCACCTATGATACAATATGAGCTATAAACACAATCAGACCTTACAAAATCTGCCTACAGTTTCACTCCTTTTTGATTTCCATTTTAGCTTTACAAAAGGCTTAAGTCCAGGAATTTCTTGTCAATTTTCCCACAAGAGCATCTGGGCTTAATTTGTCCAATTGTTGAAGAAATTCTGCCACTTATTCAATGACTTCAATAGCGGTCTGATGGCAAGTCGACATAAAATTTCATGAGATTGAGAAGGTACAGATGGTGCAATAGCATTACAAGTAGCTGAAACATTATATTTCAATGTGAATGTGGCAGACTGCAGATTAAGGGTGTGTTCACACCTGTAGTTCGGTTCGCTTGGTACGTTTGGTCCGGAGAAAAAAAATGCTTTGCGTTCACACTGGCATTTCAACACTGAACCTAAAGGCATAGGGATACGTCCACAACCTGATTGGTCGGCTTTTTATTATGAATATTTTGCGACGGAACATCCAAAACAATGCTGTGTGCTGGGATAAATGCGCTCGTTGTATGTGCGTAGCCTACATATGATGGTATTTTGACCAGCTGAGAACTCATGAAGAGCTTATTAAGGAGTCAAAACAGCAGCAGGAATCCCTCTGTCACACACACATATGAAGATGTGCTGCAAGGAGACGTGGTTCTGATGCCTGTACCAAACTGTGATGGGCAACATCGTGACTATAATGAGAAAAAACAGGTATGCTTCAACATTATGTCCCATTTTTGGTTCGCTTACATGTCTTTGGTCAGTGTTGTGTTCATATTTCATTTGAACCGCACCAGAGTTAATTTGGAAGCGGACCGATACCCATATTTTCAGCGCATGGATGGCAGCATTCCCGCTTATTCAAATGAACTGCACTAACAGAGCAATCGCACCAGAGTTCGTTTTAATCGAACCAAACATGCCACGTGTGAATTTGTGAACTAAATCCCCTTTCACACAGAGCGTTGATCCCAGAAAATTACCATAGATATGCTAGAGCGTCTTCTGTGAGAACGTAAATCCCGGGATGGGGACCTAGTAACATTGCTGGGATCAGTCCCAGAATGTGCCCCGTGTGAACAAAAGGAAGGACCAATGCCGTAAGGGGTGTGCCGTAGTGATGACGCATGTATCGTCACAATGACGTAGTTATCGTGCGACTCTTTTACAGGGGGTTTTAAATGCAGGTCAGCGTTCACGTTGCACATTTAAAACGAAGAAAGTTTGTGTACTTCAAGGAACAAAGGAATTAAGGATGAAAGTTTGCACATCAACATCTAATGCCGGATCAGCTGCCATGTTGTTCAAAGCAATGCAAACTCTTCCGCTGTTTTACCTCAACACTAACGTATGCGACACGTGCATTACAAGTCACATCCTGATGTCACGTGTCTTTACGGGATCTTTGCGGGATGTGTGTGAACGCACGCACAGATTCCAGAAAATCACCGGTAGCGTGAATGAACCAAAATTAAACGATCCCAGGACAAATCCCTGGACATGTTATTAGTGCGTTTTTTGGAATCTCTGTGTGACCTGCAGTATAGTGTCTATATCTTATATGGATGTAATATGCAGCATCCAGCATGATAGTGCATTTGAGCATAATGGTAGTTTAATTTGATGATGAAACTCCACTATAACACAGTATTTCAGCATTATGACAGCACACACCTCGCTCACTGTCCAAAGAGATGACATCAGAGCATGATGGATTTAACCTTTGACCACATCTTAGGCACCAGTGGAATAATTAAGCCTTCAGTCTATCCACAATCAATTAGCCGAACAGAGTTATAGCGGAAGTGCAGCACATGGCAACACAGATACAGAATGTGTAACTCTAGCGGTTTGTGAAGCCGGATAAGCGGCCCTTGAGAACGCACCTGTTTTTTTTGGGGGGGAGCTGGATTACCACTAACCTCAAAGCATACGCTGACTCATCTAGCACTTCAGCCCACTTTACCCACAGTGGAGAGTAAAATCTCAATAAAAGGTGGCTTGATTTAGCGTTTCTCATTGACCACTGCTTTAAAAATATATAGTTGAATATATGCATGTGTGTCTATACACTACCGTTTAAAAGATTGGAGTCTATAAAATGCCTTGAAACATTAAACATTGAAACATTTTAGAGTCTCTTATGTTCACCAACGCTGTACAGTACAGTAAAAACAGTAATATTGTGAAATAATTGTTTTCTATTTGAATATATTATTTTAAAATGTGATGGCAAAGCTGAATTTTCAGCGATCATTACATTACAGTCTTCAGTGTCACATGATCCTTCAGAAATCGTTCTGATAAGATGATTTGGTGCTCAAGAAACATTTATTAATATCAACGTTTACAGTTTTGATGCTTATCATTTTTGTGGAAACGGTGATCCATGTTTTCAAGATGCTCTGATGAATAGAAGGTTCAAAAGAGCAGCATTTATTTAAAATAGAAATCTAAAAAAAAACTGTATGGTGGTGATACTTGCTGTAAAGCTGTGAGAGAAGAAAATATTGTGTATTATCAGCTGATATTATACTAGTGCCACTCCTGAAATACTCACGGTAAAAGCATAAGAAAACATTTTGAGGAATACTGGGGTCTGATAAAAAAGAAAGTGATGTCTCTGTCACATACTGTAGAAGTGTTGAGAGCCAGTCATTGAAGTTAGAGATAAAGGAACTGAGAGCGTGCCAATGTGACATACATTTTTCTCGATGGCTTTCTATGGTTAATGAGCAGGTTGTTTGTTTAGTGACAGGTTTTTTTTTTTTTGTTTTTTTTTTATAGAACACACCCTTTGTAAGCATTCTGTATATTTCTGTGTTGGTCTTGTTTACAGAGACGAGATGTACAGTAAGACCCAGAGAGCAACAGTCTCTCTCTCTCTCTCTGACCCTGAAGAAAAAGGAAAGTCCCTGAAATGAGAGACTGCCCCTCTTTCTTTCATCCGAAACATCCCTTCATCTCAAATGTTAACAGCACCACTTCAAGCTTTCATAATACATAAATGAAAATAGGTTTCTAAAAAAACAAATAAATAAGTAGGCAGTTTTGGACATAAAAGCATAGGCATGCACTGTAAAAAACAAACATTTATTTTTGTTTATTTGTAAATAAGTAAATAAAACAGATTATTGGACTAAGTTTTACAAGAAAATAGTAATTCAGTCTTTCTAATTCAAAATTGTATTTAATTCAATGCTCTATTTGCCATTTTTTTGTATCCGTTTATAAAATCTACTAGCAAAATAGTGAAAATTGTACCAACACCATTTTTTTATTCTTTTTTTTTCCAGTGTGACTGTGTAAAATGTCTCTCATGCACCTTGAAAGTTTAACACCATGGCAATCTGTTGTGATAGACGTGAGCAGTGGCCAGTTTTCCATCCAGTCTTCCGATGAATACACACAACTATACTTTGGCTTTTTGTGATGCCTGACACTTATATTATTAATAAAGCAACCGATGTAAATAAACCTGATATAGATGTTTGTTTGAACAGTTTTATTTCACTCGCAAAATGACAGTGACGGTGGACACTTGAGACATTCTAATGCAGGCAGCTATAAATACAGAAAAGAATGAACAGAGACTAATGTAACATGAGCTTTACAAAAGGAGAAATTACACCAAGCAGCTCACTGAAACTATATAAGAAAATATCTGCTTTTATGGACAGCATGCATTCTGTGTGAATGTGAGTGTGTGTGTGTGTGTGTGTGTGAATATGTGTGTGTGTGTGTGTGTGTGTGTGTGTGTGTGTGTGTGTGTGTGTGTGTGTGTGTGTGTGTGTGTGTGTGTGTGTGTGTGTGTGTGTGTGTGTGTGTGTGTGTGTGTGTGTGTGTGTGTGTGTGTGTGTGTGTGTGTGTGTGTGTGTGTGTGTGTGTGTGTGTGTGTAGAGATCATGGGCATGTAATCTAGGGACCACAGGTGGACTATAAAGTGTCCTCATCATCCTCTGTAGTGGGTCTTAGCACCTTCATGTCATTCCCTTTTTAGCATCATGCCATCGGATGTCACAGCTGAGTGCTTGGCATGTTTTCAGGCTCCACGATGTGATACCTGTGTTATATTGTTCTAAATATATCACAACCCCAAATCATCAGGGTTACAAGCCATTCGGAAATGAACTGAGAATTCTAGTGAAACTGCAAATCCATTCATGAATTTGAATTGAGTTGGCAAATTTGAACTTGAATTTTAAAGTGGAATTAAAATAAAAGGATATTCAAAGAAGTGTAGTTTTTAATAATGCATTTAATTTTTCATTATGAATTGCGATATAGGCTATATAACATTCAGGTATTACTACACACAAGTTAAATGTGCTGTATGTAATTGTTTTGACTGTACTAAAGCACAAAAATACCATAATTATTTTTTAAAATACCATAAGATTTACATCTTGTTCACATCTCTTTCCTCAAGTACTTGTTTCTCCAAAAAAACAATGATTCGTGTGTGGAATCTCAACCGACAAATTCAGAGTTTTGCTCAAACCTGTAAGTCATTCATTTGTTCAGTTTGCATTATACTGTAGAAACTCTGACTGAGACATGGTAGAATCAATGAGAAGTGCAAACAAAATCCATAAAGAGATGGCTAGGCAGTGAGCCAAATAAACATACTTCAGACAGGAGGAAGTATGCATTTGTGTTTATTTTGCTTACCACCTGTACATGTCTTCTTTTTTTTTTTTTACTTTCAGCAATTTTCTTGTGTCTTCCACTACAAAATGGGTCATTTCACTAGAGTGTATTTACACCAGTATCCTGAAATGCACCCTTCACATTGTGAAAGCAGCTAGTCAGACCAGACTAGAAATGACAAGAAAACCTCACAGCCACATGCAGCGTATCACAAAGAACTCCTTCAGTTCCTCTGAGAATGGCACAAAACAAGCTGCACAGTCCAGCTCAATACAGTGACCTACATTCCCATTGGGGACAATTTTCTGCATGATCTGAGATACCAGTTGGACGATGCAAGGCTTCAGAGAATAGTTTCAGTTAAATTAAAACATTACTCTTGCCATTGTATTCGTAAAAGAGGCCACTCTGGCCTTAGATAAGCACAACAGTGTCTGGGGTCCCATCAGAGACACATGAGAATATGTGCAATTACAGTATGTGGATATTAACTGATTTATTCACAAGGATCCTAACAGACTGAAGATCTGGAGATTTTATTATTCAGTTTGCAAAAAGGAAAATATGACCATTGCTCATTTGGTTTAGTGTATTAAACTTAGACAACTTATCATGCAGCTTAAATTACACCTCTAGTGCAGTTTGTTTAGTAGGAATGTTACTATGTTTCTTGATCAGGCTTACGAATCTCGTACGATTACGATATTGCCTGATAGACAATATTACACAACAAATTAAATAGACTTAAATTGTTATACTTATGCACAAGAATATTATAGAGTATCCGCATAAAAAAAAACGTATTTTCAATTGAATCAGTGTTAGCCTGGAGCACATGCTTCATAGAAGTATGTGTTTGTGACTGTGAGTACTAATGTAAACCTTCAGGAATTTAATGAATTACCCCAAGAGAAATAGTGTCTGTCATACTGTTGTGATGATGGTAGATATCAGACCTGCAGGATATTCTCAAACTGTTACTGAGTGACCAAAGGAATTGATGGCATCTAGTGTTCCATCTGAGCAGACGTGTGTGAATGTGTTCCACTAGATTTAATCGGAAAGCATGATCAGACCCTTAAAAAAACTGTCAGGGCAGTCTAGGTTATGACGTCTAGTTCTAGCATCAAAGTTTGGACAGCGATCAGTTGTCATTTGATAATATTAAACTTGAAAAATGTGAATATATAATAGCAGCCTCATGTTGTTTCAAACCTGTATGGATTTCTTTCTTCTATGGAACCCAAAAAAAGAAGGCCGACCGCTAAACCCGTACGCAACTAGAAATCGGAAATCAGAAATCTCCCGAGCGGAGAGTGCCTTTCTGATAGATTCACCTCTGCTTGCTCAGTCCATTCAACGCCGCTCGCTAATCCCAGAATGCTCTTTGTGATTGGCTGGTTCAAGAATTTGTGAAAAAAGCATTAGGTCTAAGGTTAGGGTTTTAAATCAAGTTTGATCAACCTTATACATAGCCTAAATTACGGTGGCCAAGAGTTTAACATGCTGCAACTGAAGAAAACACCAGCAAATTAAGAAAACATCTTCATCAGTTTGACAACATGCTCTGCAAATACTCACAATGCAACCAAATGAAGAGTTCAGATGCAAAAGCCTCTAAGTGCCATCTGAAATTTTCTTCTGAATGATCATTTTTGTAAAGCTTGTATATTTAAGTTAAGTAATTTCACTTAAATGACAATTAAAAGGTCATTTGCATTGCCATTTAAGTGAAATTATTGAACTTAAATATACGAGCTTGATTCTAGAAGACAATTTCAGATGGCACTTAAAGGCTTTTGCATCTGAACTCTTCAAATACAGAAACAAATTTTGCGCAAATCCTCACAATGCTTATTAGAATGGTTTAATTGGATAATAGAGATTGGTTAATAACGTGAGATTAAATGCACAAAGTATATTCGTGTAATTTAACATTTAATTATTGCTGGTTTGTGTTTTCTGAGATAACATTTCACTGTTTTTATTCATGTTGAGGAATACTGCATCTGTTTTTGGGCAAGTGAGATGAGTAAACGCATGCTTACATTTAGTCTAAGACTACAATAACCATCATGTTTACACAGCGCACACGACCTCTGTACCTTACTCCCAATTTCTCTCAACATTGGGAGAGAAGAGGTGTCAGTCAATAAATGGGAAAACCAAGTAACTTGTGTTACTTATTTAAAAGTAACCCAGATATTTTGTTGTAAATTTAAAAGTAATGTTACTTTTACGTGTGATTACGTAACTCACGTTACTTGTAATGTGTTAGTTACCCCACGACACTATAGGTTTAGGTTGTAGGTTAGTGTAAGGGGTTAGGTATTTGTTTCAGCATTGTGTGTAGGCAATCGGGGTTTGGGGGGGCATAAAATGTTGCATAAAAACAGAACTATAACATACCAGCTCTGATCCACCTCAGCCCTGCATATTAAAGGTGCTCTGATGCTGCTTCCAGAGCCTTAATAGCTCTGTTTGTTTTGAGACAATGTCTATGGAAAACAACTGCTCGGGCACAGAGTTCCCTTTAATAAGACCAGATAAAGAGATTAACAGACAAATTAATGGAAATGTAAAGGGTCAACAGTGTTGCAACACAACGGCGGTACTGCTGCTATTACTGAGAGACTGCTACTTTGCGATGGACACAAAGAGGAGTAACAAGTGACAGCTAAACTCAAGCATCTAAAACATTTAAGTCAGCATGAAACAAGGGTGAACCGGCTTATTGAAGGTGAAATTGGAAATATCCATAGGAAATTTATTGGATTGTGCATATTATTTATATTAAACGCTGCAACATTCCATAAAAAAAAATAAAAAAAAAAAATTAAAAAAAACTGTTCTAGTCCGAACAACAAGAACAGAAAATTAGCTACATTTTGTCACATGTAAATCAAGTGTATGATATGTAGCAAACACTGAATAATTAATATTTTCTTATTAATTTCTTCATTTTTTACAGTAAATTTAATTTATATTTTGAACAATTTAAATGTATGATTTTAAAGGCAATTAATTTTATAAACGCTTTTTGTTATACTGGTTGAAACGCTCTTCCCATCCTGATAGCAATCAATAATAAGTGGTCTAAATGTTAAAACATATGCTGTACCTACATCTTCTGTGGAAGAATCAGGATCATTGCATTTGGTCTGAACCAAAACAACAAGCTTATGCTGCGTTCACGCCATGTTGTAACCGTAATTACAAGATGGCAACCTGTGACGTTCTACCCGGAGAAGTTCACGTCCTCAGACTCACATTTATGCGTTTCTATGTCAACACTATCAACACTGAAATGAAACTGCAGCAGTCAGGTGATACCACTAGAGCACTGAGAGTTATTATTGTAATGTTATGTGCTTTGAGACATGAGGTAATTTATCGTTGTCTCTCGTCTCGTGACGCTTTGCAGATACTGCTGTGTGTGTTCATGTGTTTTGAAGGAGGCATGGCTTTGGAGATGCTCTAAAGCAGGGAACGACAACTGGCGGCCCGCGGGCCAAAACTGGCCCGCCAGCAATATTTTCTGGCCCGCCGGATTATTTTGGAAGTCCTAAATGCTGCACAAAACTCTTCCACTACTTGAGAAAAGCCGTAGTCGCGCGGCGATTTCACCGCCGCATACTGTGTGAAACACCCATAGGGAATCATGCGGCGCGGGATTACATTTTAAAGTATAACTGTGCGTTCACACCGGACGCGAATAGCGCGTCAAATTCGCGCCTGCCGCGTCTAGTTATAAGCTTGACCACTTTGTGTCCATTCGCGCGCCAAAAGACGGTAGCGGTCAGAACTGTGGTGTAGGCTACTTTGGACGGAGCGGGCGGTCTGACTGACAATAGCCCACTCCCGACATCTTTTGACAGCGTATCCGCACTTAAAGGGATAGTTCACTTTGAAATAAAATTTTGGTATGTTTTAGCTTACCTCAAGGGCATCCAAGATGTAGGTGTCTTTTTTTCCGCAGTAGTTTCAATTTTGATATTTTTAGGTCAAACCGTTCTTGTCTGTCAGTCATATAATGCAGGTCGATGGTCACTGTCTCAAAGAGCATGCACAGAGTCCAAATTAAAACAATTCCCCATCGTCCAAATTAAACAATTCCCCATCGTAAGTACACATTGATGGCCCAAGACACGAAACGAGCGGTTTGTGTGAGAAAACGAACAGTATTTATATCGTTTTTACCTCTTGAACACAGCCACGTCCAAGTGATCTGAGAGCGAGGGCGGGTATAGATATATACACTAGATGTCGCATTGGCTACGGTTTCGCAGAAAATACTGTTCGTTTTCTCACACAAACCGCTCGTTTCGTGTCTTGGGCCATCAATGTGTACTTACGATGGGGAATTGTTTAATTTGGACGATGGGGAATTGTTTTAATTTGGACTCTGTGCATGCTCTTTGAGACAGTGACCATCGACCTGCATTATATGACTGACAGACAAGAACGGTTTGACCTAAAAATATCAAAATTGAAACTACTGCGGAAAAAAAGACACCTACATCTTGGATGCCCTTGAGGTAAGCTAAAACATACCAAAATTTTATTTCAAAGTGAACTATCCGTTTAATTCTGACCACCTGTACACCTAGCTCTGAGGAGCTGTTTGGTACTGAAACCATTGTCAGTCAACAACATTCTTTTTTTGCAAGGATGTTTGAAATAGTTCGGCAGAAAATAGCCTACTTCATTTGTCAGTAGGGCAATATGATTTTCGTTTATGTTGCTTAGAAATTTGAGTGATAGGCTTTGTCCTATTTAATTTATGTTAGGCTATTTATATTTCATAATTTTTTTCTGTGGCATTTTTTTTCTCTGCTGACAGTACAATGTTAAAATAGCCTAATATTTATATTGACACGAACACAATTTTTGTATAGCATTTATTATAGGCTACTTAATCTCATTCTTGCCGTTAGAGACATTTGAATGTGAGATTATGGAAACGAGATCTAAATTTTGCGGAACCGTCAGGTCGGGAAATAAAGCGAGTGAACACTGAGTGTATTTTAAGCGGTTGCTGAATAGAACCTTGTGGGAGCGGGACAGAAAAAAAAGAGTCCCGCGCAGAACTCCTTAAACCTTAGGTGTGTATGTGTGTGTCCCGAATAAATAATAATACAAAAAAAAGGAATAAAGTTCAAAAGTCGGACTGTAAGCGAATGAGTATGATTGCTATTCACACCTTTATTAAAATGGCTGTAATCTGTTACCACAATAGTACTTGATCTGTTTAAAATGATTTCCTTGATATATGCCTAAGGTGTTAAATAAAAAATAAAAAATAAAATTTGTCTAATCCAGTAATTCATTTTTTCTATTTTTGATCTGAGCACAATCAGAAAATCAGAAAACCCATTGTTATTCGTTTTTTCATTTTAGTTCAGGAAATAAATAATGGAAAAACAAGTCGTTTTTCACCTTTTTATTTTTGGTTTTAATTTGAAAAAACGATTGAGCGAATGATCCACGGACGGTGACGGACCCATCATATTCCGCGATTATAGGCCTATATAAAAGTATTTAATTTGTATCCATAGGCCTACTCTGTGTAGCTGGCCCGCCATCTACTGGCTAAAAAAAATATTGGCCCGCGGCCAAAGTTACTTGCCGACCCCTGCTCTAAAGGGACGGTTGGATATGCTTTCAAAGCTAGCTTGCTATTACTAGACTGTGTTTGAAATTGCCTACCCTACCTTTAATAATAACGGGTGTAAATTGGTTCAGTCCTGGCTCACTTGCTGCCCTAAACAAGATAAGACACGACCAAAGGGGAAAAAAAGGAAACTACTAGATTTAAGCAGTCTTCTGATTATTGTGAAAGATTACCCTTCTTAAATACTGAACAATCACATCTGAATGAGCATGATCCCGTTGTGTCATCACATTATTTCAGCATTTGTGTAAATGCAAATGCTTATGATGCCCTTTAGATGCAGTTTTTGTGCAGATAACACTATTTAGAGAATGATAAACATTATATAACATGTAGTAAACACAGACTGACACCATCTAAGCATTCATTCTGTTACTGTTCTCCAGGCAAGAGACAAGAGTACACTTGTAAGCCTTTAACTTTTGGTATTACATTGATGTCAATCCCACTAAAAGACAAAAGACAAGAATGTTGCATTACAAGTCTGTGTCAACAATTGAATGGCTGACGGGACACAACCAGCATGTGAAAGGCTGCTTTCACATCATTGCTTACTTCCTACTTCAGACTTATGTTATGATAATACCTCTTGTCTAGAGAGAAAAAGACACAAAACAAAGATCATCTGACACATTTTTAAGGCTACATTAAATTACAATTCCCAGACTCATGCTTCCAGGACAGAGTGTCCCTCAGAGAGGCAGTTTGTTTGTTGAGAAGCTAAACAGTCTAAATACACAAAGGCATTTAATGTGAGAATGGCCACGTTCACAGGAATATCACTAAGGGGATTTCATCTGCCAACTCAACAAACATTCAACAGGCGATTTCCAAGGACCTCCTGAGAGATTCATGTTAGTTGTATGATAATGTCAGCCTCAGACGCCATGCTTTTACAGACCGTTGGCCGAACGCCCGATGCATATGGAACACAAAATTGGAAACACTTCAGAAGTTACGAAGTCTTCATCTAATTGGCTAAATTCTACAGGATTTCCGGGAGATGTGCGAGTTGCATTCTTTAATGGGCCGCTTGGAAACAAAGCCGCCATAACGCCAAATCCCCTCATGGAAGAAGAAAGCCGTCGCGTTTACTGTGACAATGAGCACTTACAAGGATCAACTAAACCCTGCAGTTCAAAAGTATGTGAAGTTTGCAACTCCATTTGCAAAACGTTCTTGAATAAATAATTTATTAGATCCACGCAGGTCTGTTATTACATTTTCACCCTCCCAAGCATGACGCAGAACAAAACGAACTAGGATTGGTTGCATCACATGTCAGTCAAATGTCCTCTTGGGTGGTTGTATGAGGAACTGCGTCTGCTAAATGTGGTAAATGTGAGAACTGTTTTCAGTCTCTTAAAGGGGTGATATAATGCCCTTTTCACAAGATGTAAAATAAGTCTCTGATGTCCCCAGAGTGTGCATGTGAAGTTTTAGCTCAAAATACCCCACAGATATGTTTATATAGCATGTTAAAATGGTCACTTTTTGAGGGTGAGCAAAAATGCACCGGTTTTGTGTCTGTCCTTTTAAATGCAAATGAGCTGCTGCTCCCGGCACAGGGGGTGGAGCTAAAACAGCTCGTTCTTAGCAGCTTAGATTACTTGATCATGTAATCATCTCTGATCATGTCTTGATCATCTATGAATTGTGCTCCGGGGGCGGGGTTTATGTAAATTGTAGGATTGGTGATGTCACTAACCCGGGAGGAATGTCCCTACCAGCCGTTTGTTGTAGTCCTTACAGTCCCAAAAATATTTCTTTAAAAGCAAATATATCCTTTGCTTTGAACTTTGAGCGTTGTAACTTTGCAGACTTTGTTTATGCTCAAACAGCAACATTACACACTAACTTTAGAAGAGTTAGAAAAGTGAAATCATAATCAATCACCCCTTTTAAAATAATAAGTTATGAAAAAAAATCCTTATCTGATTTAGCATTTTTATTTATTTATTTTTCTTGTTCGTGGCGAGGGCCAAGTTTAGTTATTCAAAAATAAAAATAAATGAAATGTTAAAGATAATTTTTTTTCTAAAAACCTTAAGACTGGATTTACTTGGTTAAAAACCTTTTCAAAGGTATCAACAGAATATTACAGAAGTATTAAAGTAAAAATATGTTGAATGGACAGTGTATTCTGACAAGATCAACACTTTGGTGAATTTTCTCCTGATAATAAAAAAGTATTTGTGAGTCTCGAGTTTACTATCCGACAGCATGTGTAAATTACTTGATCCCATGGGAATTTTGTGTAAAACACAAAATTTTGAGTTGAAACAAAGAATATATTTAAGTTGAGTTAACTCATGTTTTTAAGGCAGCAGGTGAACTTTCGTTTCTAAGTTTAACAGACTTGAAATGTTTTACAGTGCAGCTATTATTAAAATGGATTTTTTTTTTTTTTTTTTTTTAAATCAAGATTTAATGTAGTTTCACGAGTTCACACTTACATATAATTTGAAGGGTAAAGTTTAATGCGTATTTGGCGTGCTGTCCGGAGGGAGGGCTCCGAGCTCGGAGTTCGGCCCGAACCCAGAGTATTCCCCCTGTATGTAAGTGTTTAGGACTAGAAGGGTGGAGAAGGGGTGGTGGAGGGATGCTGCAAAACTGTCAATGGAATGAGGTGAGACTGCAGAGTATATATGCACCTCTTACCATTGATTGCTGAGTGCTCTCCACCTGTGTTAATTATCTGAACGTGCTCCTCCCGAACCTTGTTAATAAAACATCATTTGTTGTTTAAGCACTGATCCCATTCCAATTGCCATTTATTTTTTGGTGTATGCATTCAATGTTGGTCTCAGATCTGTGAAAGGTATAGTGCATTTTACTGGTTCTGTAGATAATGCTTATTTGGCAGCACGGTCTGCTTGCTCATTTCCAGAGATTCCCGAGTGGCCAGGAAAAAGTAATAAAAAAACTTTGATTCAAGAGATGACAAATTGATTAAAATCTTCACAGCTGTTTGGTGATCAGTTTTTATCGATTGCAATGCTTCAAAATATGATTTTTAATAAATTATTATTAAAAAAAATAATTTTGCAAAGAAATCTCAATGCACTTCAATGGCAATAATAGAGCATTTGCCTCTGCAGTGAAAACTGAACTTTGGTCAGGGATGCGTATTTGTAGTTGATTTGTTGCAAAAGCTGTTGCCACTAGATATCCAGATTTAGATCCATCTGTGTATATTGTGGAATGTTGTGGGAAAATGTATCTTATGTCCAAAAATTGCTGGTGACAAGTTTTTGATCCAGACAGTTTTTTTTTAATTTAGCATTTTTAAGAGGTAAAGTAAAGTGAGGGAAATGATTTTTGACTGTTACCCTCATATATAGTGTCTCAGAGAGAAGGTATGTGAATCTATTGTCTCAGAGAGAAAGTATGTGAATATATTGTCTGTCTGAAAGGAATCTGAAAGGGCAAGGTGTAGAAATGTAAATACGGAATAAATGAAGGATGAACTGCATTCATTGGGAGTACCCTTAAAGGGATAGCTCTCACACAAAAAGTTAAATTATATAATTTACTCACCCTCATGCCATTCCAAACCTGTATGGAACACAACAGTAGAAACTTTAAGAAATGTCTGTGTTTTTATGTGCGTAGAATGAAAGTCAATGGTCACCAAAACGGTTTGGTTACCAATTTTCCTCCTGGGACAAACAGTTCAGTTGTCCCACCTTATCAGTGGTCCTAAGGGGGAGTAAATGATGTCAGAATCTTCATTTTATGGTGAACTATCACTTTAATGACACTGGTTTATGGACTGATTAGTACCCTGATTAAACAACAGATAAAAAGCACATCAACAACAGTCATTACAAGTTTGCCAGGGATGACCTGGATAATCAAGACAGCCAGTGACTGCATTATTAAATGACAAGATCAAAATGACCTTGTTTGGAAAAAAACAAATTGCTGTTCCAACAGACAAACTTTATCCCAACTAGGATGGTGAAAGTTGTACAGTTTAAGGTTACAACGAATTACCTGCAGTCACTAAAGGAACTGTGAGTAATGGATTGTACAACGCATTTTAGAATGGTCAGTTTCAACTGAAATATCCTAGCATGGCCTAAAGTAACCAGTTCCTCCTCTCATCATGAAGGACAATCATAATATGGGACAGCCACCAAAAAGACACTGATAAACAAAGTCATCTCAGCCTCTACGACAAAGCGTATTCAAATGATCTGAAAGATACACAAAAACAATCGACCTTTCACTCAGAGCTCATTTCATGATAGTCATCTGTGGTACAGGAAATTCCTTCATTACTGTGCTTACAATTGGGAGACCTTCACTGAACAAGTAGCTTAACACATGCCACTCACACAGACACAAGCAGAGTCTACTCATAATCACTTATGTGCTCTTTCTTTAATTCTGTGGTGAAATACGTAACAGTATAGCCTATCTTTTTCTCACTTATTCTAGCTTGTAAAGCAGCAGATGACCACAGTCCGGATGGGAAGTGGGTCGTTGGGTCAACACCAGAGGGACCGTTTGACACACAAAGAGGCCAAAGACAAACTCCCAGCACACACGCACATAAGCACATAAGCACAACGCCGCCAGAGGAATCGTCACACGTCTACACATGTGCATGCATACCAACAGCTCAAATTCTCATTCAGCATTTTAAAATGAAATCATATACACTGACATTCTAAAATAGTTTTACATACAATGTTAGACATTAGTAATAAAAATTGAAAACAGTCCTCCATGAATTCAACATAAAAACATGTTTATAGATTCACTGTAAGTTACCATATCATATACAGTACAAATTATATATTTTAAAAGCCAATAGATGTAATTTTACAGAAATATTGTAAACAATATATGGAATGTATGAATCGCAACAATACAGATAAATATTATATGTTTAATGTGTATGTAAAATACATTAATCACCTTATAATGTGGGCATTTCCACCCAGAATTGCCTGGACAGACCATCACATTTTTTTATATTTTATTTAGTTATATTTCTTCTTATTTTTGTTATCAGATTATGTTATGCTAATACTGTGCATTCTAGTATCATATGTGTTACCATGGTGGTGTTGCTTGACATATACTGTTAAAGGGTCACTGTCATCACGTGGCCATTCATGGTCCACCTGCATCATTATCAGCACATGTTACAGTATCAAACAGATTTTAATAGCTCTAATAGGATGGTATATTGACATTATAGTTTACATACACCGTTAGGAACAGTAAAACACAGTAATCAAAATGCCTAATATAAAGCTTGTAGCATCATAATTGTATTTTTACAGTGAAGTTCTGGCAACCACAGCTGCCAGTTTTTTACTTTAGATGTTTTATTTTATTTGTAAGGGTATCTGACAGCTCATCTGTGTTCTACTAAATAACAGAACTCCAAGAAGTCGTAATATTCCTCATGGTTTTATCTCATGACGACTGCACCCTTATTGATATAGTGGAGACTACACAAAAAAGCAGCTTGTGTAAATATGTATCAAGACAAGCACTTATTTTGTCACTCACTAATTGTATCTGCCGGACTAGCAGGACTTGCATGTATCCCTGTATGTGTCACGTACTGCTCAGGTTTGACAGCGTTCATTTAATTTAATATCCACTGACTGTTGTTTGTGCATATTCAGTAAATTAATGAGTAAAGCACAATTCACAAGTATGCATGCCAACACAGCCACTATATACACATTCAATGATATTTAACCTTCAGTTAAAGTCCCCCTGTGGTGAAAATCAAGTTTTTAATGTTGTTTATATGTTTAATGTGGTTTAAGACAAACCAATTTAAAACAAATTCATTAGTTAACACCGTCGCTGGTGTTTCTGACGTCATAAACTACCTTGTAACCAATCCCGTCAACGTGCTGGCGGGCTTTAGCATATCATTAACAGCAAACAGGGGGGTCTCGAGAGATGCCAGGTTATCCCGGTATATTTTTTTGCTGATATGAAAAATCGGGTAGATTTAGCAATATAGCGGGTGTATGATGTATATTACTATGTTATGATGAACTATATGCCTTTCTCCACTGACGTTCTGAGTTGTTCAAAGTGTTTCTGATGATTGTTAGAAGGCAGACTGAAATGGCGAACAGGAACATGGTTTGTTTGACATTAGCAACACGTTATTAGCTGTATGATAACATAGTCAAGCAAAAGGCTTATCATATTAAGTACCGTTAGCCTATGTGTCCGACATTGCAAAGAGCGATACCATTGTGCAGTGTTTACGGCCCTGTGAGCTGGCCTAATTGAGTGGGGGCGGGGCTAATTAGCATATTCATGGATTCACGTTACAATTATTGATTACAGGGGGACTTTAAACTCATCAGTGGCTGGAGTGGCATACTGAAAACAATGCCCTCATTTCTCATGTCCTTATAATAAACGTGTGTGTGTGTGTGTGTGTGTGTGTGTGTGTGTGTGTGTGTGTGTGTGTGTGTGTGTGTGTGTGTGTGTGTGTGTGTGTGTGTGTGTGTGTGTGTGTGTGTGTGTGTGTGTGTGTAGTGACTCATTTGGAGGTTGACAAAATCAGCTAAGCTGTAAAAAGGTTGTGGTTAATTATATTTTTGCTCCAAAAACCTATAGTATACATATACATGCAATTCACTGCAGTTTTAACTTTTATTCCTTTCAACACAAATTATGATTACAGGGGCAGATTATTGATTAATAACGTATTCTCGGATGGTTCCTTGCACAATGCCATGTCATGACCTCAAACACTTTGCAGCGTGATTTGCAAACTAATCCATTTGTTTGCATCACATAACCAGCTCCATGTTTGGCTTTTCTGATGTATGTATAGAAACTTGCTTGGTAGCTCACCTGGTACAGCACTACACTTGTGATGTGGAGAGTATTCGGTATGAGTCCAATAAAACACGTCACAATATAAGAGCTCAAAGACTTGTAGAAGCAAGCAAAAAAAGGTATGGTTGCTGCAGCAAATGCATTTATCTCACATTTGTTTTAGTTAACACTTTCAGTTAATAATAACTATAGGGTTTAATGTAGACAATATGCTATTTTCAAACACAACAGAGCATATTCACCTTTTAACGCCACTCGCCACGGCAGCTGTCACAACCAACTTAATGAAATATTGCAAGATTCACATTCATCTGTTTCGGATAAAACTGAACGTGATTTTAGTTTTTCACTTTGAAAGTGTTGCGAAAAGTGCAAGAAGCAAAATAATCATTTTGCAGAAATGTCACTCCAGGCATGTTTTTCCAATGAGCTTGTTGGGTTTTTAATGTTATATGACTTTCAGTTAATACTGCAATAATACATGCTTTATGTTGAAATGTGACTTCTTGGCAACAAACCCAGGGGTAAAGTCCACCATTGACAGAATGTTAATGCTCAAAATATTGTAAATGCGCCATCAATCCCCTACCTGAGTCAAGAAAACCCCAAGTGCCATTGCACTTACAATTATAACTAAGGGTTTCCTGAATTCAAGGAGTTTGTTGCAGCTGGGAACAGTAGAGCACTTGTTGTACTTAATCAATAAATTACAAGTGTACATTAGAGTGCACTAAACTATGGCACCAGCTGAAATAATTTGTCCAAGGGATTTAATTTCTGATGACTCAATTACCATTCGCATGCAGGTTATTTACCCATCTAATTAAGTCTACATTCCTGTATGACCACAGATCTGGATTGCATTCATCATATGAGCAGTTCATGGCTCTGTACAGACAGCAATCTGTCATCTCACCCTGTGTCCTCAGCAAGTGCTCTGACCAGACTTCTGCTCGTCAGAAACGATTCACTGTCATTAAAGGCATGACTAATATTGGGAAAACAGCTGTGGGGTTATGAACCAGAATAGGCTGATTGACTGACTGAAACAGTCATGTTTGTTTATGCTAAATATCAGTATGGTAAAAAAAAAACTTTAAAAAAAACGTAGTTTAGCTTTTTTTCTTCTTCTTCTTTATTTGTCTGACCTAAAATATGGATACATGAGTGACCTATAATATCTCTTTCTGCAGATCAAATGTCACAGAGCCCAAAGCTATGTTTTTGTTTTTTTTGTTTTCTAGTGGGGCCCCGTCTCCTAAAAACTAGGCTATACCATAGAAGACCTTATTGGGTCACCCTCATTACAGGGCCCAGGACAACATTCACATGTCCCACCCATGGTGACAACCTTGTATACAATTGTGATAAACATCCAGTATATCAGGGGCATCAGTTAATCTGCCAATATTTGGACGTTTCAGAATGTGTCATTAGACAATGAATGCATTGCCCCATCAGTTTTGACAAAAACCTTTTTAAACCTACAATAATCAACTAGAAATATTATAATAGTCCAATACAAATATCAGAAGTTGATTTAAAAATTACAGTTTTATTGGCCATGATATTTCTGAGTCTTGGGCTAGTTACTAATAACTAAATAATGTATACTAGAACCTATTTAAGTAACTTAAAAAAAGATGGAATTAGCCATAATGGAATAGTTTTCTGTCACTATTGGGATAGTGAGAGAGACAATAAAGACTAAGTACTAGTGACTGGCCGGATAGACACTAGTCACTATGAGAATAAGTGCTGGGTTTAATGGAAGTTACTATTGAAAAAGATACTAGTCACTATTGGATTATTTATTAGTTATAAAAAAATAAAATAAAATACTAGTAACATAAAAAATAGATAGCCTACTAATAAAGCAATAAATGTTAAAATGGCTTGCCATTGAATACTGTTTCAATTGCTTACTGAATATTGTGTAAAATAAATGTCCATTTTGAAAATGCCTTATATCAGCCAGTGGCCATGGAAAACCCCATCTGGAGGTTTCTCTTCATGAAGGTGCTGCCTGGTGACTGTGGGATTCCCTCCTGCTCTCTCATGCCAAGCTTTTATTGGTGGAACAGCAGAAATTCCATGTGGATGTTGTCCTGACCTTCATCATTTTCATAAACAGTAACACATACAGGAAGGATACGATTCTCTAGAATCATCCAGAAGCGATGCGAGGATAAGAGAAACCATGCCCACATCAGGACCCATGGTGCCGTGACAATGTCAACATTCCCTTAACACTCATCAAAACAGCAATGACAATCGAGCATATGCGTTTATCTATGCGTATCTGGTGTATAGAATAGCGCAGGTTGATCAGATTTGTGGTTTGTTAGGATGCAGAGGTCTTACCTGTAGGAGCAACCGCTGCTGGATCAGGAGTGACTCGGTTCGACAGTTGACTCGTGTATGAACTCTCTAAGCCCAATACCGCAGAGATGACGAGTCCACGCAGCAACAGAACCGCTGCCCCGGACAAGAAAGTCATGGTGTGCAAAAAAAGCTTTCAACGAACAATAAATGAATTAAACAAGAGATCACACAGTATTTTCACCCAGTGGATCGTCAAAACGAATCACAAGAATGAAACGTGTGATTTCAACAGTAGTTACACAGAAAGCAGCGAGTTTAAATACCCGAAATAAACGAGATCCAACCTGTAAAAATGTAGGCAAAAAACAAGTAATCCAACCTAAAAACGATCTAAAAATGCATCCACACTGTCCAAGACGTCAAAAGAAGATCGTGAGGTTAAACTCCATCCAAAAGAGATGGTCAACTCTTCTAATATGACACATTGAAATAGACATCAGAGCATTCCGACATCAGATACACCGGACTGGGTTGGAGGATCTGGCTGTATCCCACTTTAGGATCCAAACAGATGAGTGCAAAACTGACGTGGAATCCCCCGTTTTAAATCATCGCCCCAAGGAGCTTTTCCCTGCTACAAAATACCCAACTGAGTCCAATGCGAGATCCCAATTCTACACGGGAAGTAACCGCAAACAGTCACGGTACATCCACAAGAGCCGGCAGATATCCAGCATAGTAAACGCTTCTCAGAATGCAAGTGTCAGATCCCAGTGTTCCGTTTAATCCAAATCCATCGGGACCATCCAAAATACACGCGTGTGCCGTTCATGTCCAATATTAAACCGAGTTTAAATGTCAAGTCCGCAAGACTGCGCCTGAAATGAGGGCTCAGGTCTGCCCACTCTAGTTGATGCAGAAACTAAATTCAGGGGGCGGAAGTCCGTATGCAAATCATTTGACAACAGGACGCCGGCTGTTTGATTCTCCCTCTTCGGCGATCTCGCCTAAAACTCTCATTTGACACAAAGCCTGCAGCTGGTGTGAACTGAACGGGCTGTGTGCGGCAACAATGAGCTGTGTGCTTGGCAGACTATCGGTATGCAAAGAGCACGAAAGTTGTTCGGGAATTCTGGCGCCTCCCGGAAACAGCCCGCTCTATTGTTCATCACTTCCCACTTTTATTTCTCCCATCGCGACACGCAACAATTTACACCCTGAGAATCATCCGAGACAAGTTTTCCTCCTCGCTACGGGCTGCTATTGGTTCATCGGTCCCAACATGGCACAATCCGATTGGCTGACAGCGAGAGTGAGACTTGAGCTTTGAAGGCAGACCGCGGTTGAAAGCAGGCAGACAGATAATAGACTGTGTTTTCTTGTTTTGAGGGTTAATGCTCATCTGGAATATGATTCAGATACAAAAAGCTTTTCCTGTCATATTCTACTTAAAATTATGTGCATACGATTCAGTATTAAAGGTGGCGCTTTGCTTTATGATTTAAATGAATTATCTTGCCCCAGACAATGTTTTCATGTTTTCTACATGAAGCAGGCCACCCCTGAGCACCTCCATGATGACATCACATGACCAGCATGTAGTTGTTAATAATTCTCTTTATAGGCTAGCACTTTTACACACTTTACATAAAAGTACATGTAAATAAGCAAATCAAACATTATAGCTATACACTACCTCTCCCAGAAGTTACGGGAGTCTCCCACACATATTGATAGCTGCTCCCTGATGCGAGACAGCGAACGAGAGAAAAGCCCTGAGATGTGTTTTCGGTGATCCGATCACAAGCGGTCAGCCAAGATGCATTACAGTTGAGCCGCATAATGAGCAATTATGCCTGGGCCAAAGTGAGCGGGCACTTTCATGTAGGGTCCTTCACCTTCCTACGTATTCATTATAGCCAAAAGCAAACTAACAGATTTAATATTCAGGTCATTTCAATAATTTGTTTCTTTTTATTGAAATAATCCGTAGTAGAACACATACAGTACAGTAAAACTACCACGTCTTCGTCACAAACACATTCGTAAGTGCGTAGGGAAAAAGCATGCAATGTCAAATAACAAAAATGTATTTATGACTGGCCCAAGCAATAAATACTGTTGCAGATTACATACTCTTAACTAAAGTTAGAACAAAGCTGTGTAGAAAGAATCTCTCACGTCTGTTCAATTATAAATACAAAACACAGACGTGAACTTAATCAAGTCATACAACATCGACAAACAACAGCACCTAGAATAGCTACAACCAGGGCCTAAAATTAACACTCGCCAAGAGCCAAATGCGAGTAAATATTGGTGTTGGTGAGCATATGAAACCGTGTCAATCGGCAGTTGGCCGGCATCAGCATTTTATTCAACCACTATCTGGTAAAAAACCACGTTCCTGTTAAAAAAGTTCCTGGGACAAATTGTTCCGGGTAATTTCGGTGGATACGCGCTTAAGCCTTGAAAAAAAGGGGAAAGGGTACTCAATTCATTACTCGTTACCGAAGCGTGCGCCCAGAAAGCCACATCTCAAACAGCACACGAATACTAAAGTGAGCTCTCTTTCACATATTCTTGCACTTTAAAGGAGAACTCTGTAACTCTAGCGAACTCTAGTCACTTCTTCGCTGATTGTCCCTTTTGTTGTCGAGTGTTTTCCCCACGAGCTCCCCCTACAGCTGTGGGGGGGCGTATATTTCACAACACAGTCGTAAAAAACTCACTTGCGGCGGCCTCCTCCCCCTCTCTACCGCTGCTCATGTGCGTTTGTTTTGATCGGAGCAAGCCAACTGTATCGTGTGGAGCTATGTCTACCGAGGTGAGTAATCTGGTAATACATCATACATGCGTGTGTGTTTATGTCGAATTGCCGTAAAGCAGTTTGTGTTTCGCGCTCGTTCTCGTTCTAGTTCTCGCTTCTCACGAGACTTCCAATTTCACTTTGCCGGGACGGCAGTGCGCAAGTTGCAAGGTTGGTTTTCCGCCTGGGAACGCTGGGGGGAGCGGGGAAAGTCACCAATATCACCAGAACAGGTTGTTTAACCATCCAAATGATTTCTAGACAGTTTTATTAAGTTAAAAAACTTACCAAGTTCTCCTTTAACAGACATAAACACAATTATGTCAAAAGGCCCATTTTGGCAAGTATCCTCGTAAATATGGTCTGTTATAGCATAAGTGAACATAAACAGTTGAGAAATGTGTATTAGTATATTGAATCCGTGCATGTCTTAAAGTGACAGCAGCCTAATATTCCTGATGCTGTCTGTATTTTTAATGTTAATCAAATAACAAAATACATAATAATCACTCACTTCTCTGAATAACTTTGTAACTTTAATAAGGATTAATCTATTTTTCATGGCTGGTAAAAAATATTTAGAAAACATTTTCTTAAATCATCGGCCAAAAAGTTAGTTATAAGCCCTGGCTACAACCCATCCACATAAAAAAAAAAAAAAAAGATCTGATTTTCAAAACAAAACGGCTTCCCTGTTACACAATGAGTCGAAGACTCCTGGGATTGGAATTGAAAAGTGTTGCTGTTATCTGCGGGCTGAAGGACGGATTCTCTTCCACGTCAATGCAAAGTTTTAAAAGTATATTTTTTTTATAGAATTTTGCTTAAACATCACTGCTGTTTTTCTAACATTTTCTTACACACAACTGCAAATTATAACTGAATTATAACACACAAACAGGCGCAAAATGCCTGAGACGTACAGCCTGGATAACACCTAATTGCCTAACAAAGATGTCAATCAAACTCAAGCATTATACAAAAACACATTTTATTTATTTTATTCTTTAATAAATATAATATTTGCACAATAACTAAGGGGTCATATCATCATAGTTGGCGGACCTGCCTGTCAGGCCCATCTGTTGGCTAAACCCCTGTCCTTTACACCTGGTATTATCATGCATTTCAAATGTGTCTCCTGTGATCACTTGCATTCGGATTTCATTGAGGCCCTTCCCTTTTGTTTCGTCACATGAATTAGGGCATTGCTACCTCCTTGAATAAAATGTTTGCAGGGTGAGATGTCTGCACTACTGTTCAACAGTTTGGAGTTAACTGGAGTTACCTGAAGTAGGCCATGCACAGGAGATTGCCT
The DNA here is from genome assembly GCF_965113295.1 of Leuciscus leuciscus. Classification (NCBI taxonomy): domain Eukaryota; kingdom Metazoa; phylum Chordata; class Actinopteri; order Cypriniformes; family Leuciscidae; genus Leuciscus; species Leuciscus leuciscus. Next base: position 23,289,693 of record NC_138726.1, on the reverse strand, counting down.
CACAATTGAACAGATCTGGAAAGTTTTTTTGCAATAAAAAAAAAAAAAAAAAGAATGGCATAATAAAATCAAAATAAAATGATGTTTCAAGTATTAGTTCTGGGGTGCTACAATGGCATTGAATCATGCAGATAGTTATTCCAATTTATATATTTTTTTGTTATTTTTTTTGTTATTGTTATTCAGAGAACAGCATTTATTTGAAATAGAAATCTTTAACATAAACATTGTCAGTGTAAATAAATGTAATGCCTCCTTGCTGAATAAAAGTATTAATTTAAAAATCGTATTGACACTATGTTAGTGTAACTACATATTATAGACACAACATCAGAGTGTACAGCGTAGTCCATAATGATGGCATGCATACTGGTACATGTCTGCCATCCATCAATCTAAAGCTATAGCCTACTGTACGTCTACATTAATCTGTATAGATTTAGCTTTCGTTTCAAAACGCTCTCCGACCACAGTAACGTTTTCCAAAAGTTTCTCATCCACACTGAAACGTCGGAAAATGCTAAATTCATCTTACAGCACATGCGTAAACCCCTCATAAAATTTTTCATTTTCATTTGACAGTCATTTTATTTAGCAAAATATCTCACCATTAACTGATGTGTCCAAGTCGCTCTCAGTCACCATTATATGTTTGGTCTAAAAGAAAACGCAACTGCTCTCATGTTTTGACACAGGACAGCAAATGCGAGTACATTTTCTGGCATCTTTGCAGGACTGTGATATGAAGAGTGTGCAAAGTAACATATTTTAGCAACTGTGTGAAAGTGAATAGCACATAACAGGCACAATACCAGTGTAAAAAATAATATCTATGGGTTAAATATGACTAAACTTACATCATCGTTTTAAATACCCCCGTTTTCACAGTCCACACAATGCGAAAATAGCGTTTCCAAATGTACCCACGTTTTCAAAAAGCTTTGTTTTCGTTGCTAAAAACGGTGTCTCAGTGTGGACGGAAGGCCAAAACAGAGAGAAAAAGATGCGTTTCCAAACTAAAACATATTAGTGTGGACATGGCCTAAACCGAATCAACTGTAAAAAATTAAATGTCAAGACAAGCAGTATCTGCTGGAAGGATGAAACAAATCACGACAACCCAGCCAATTAGCAGCATGAACCAAATCAACAATGCACAAATATTTGTAGGAATGAATCCAAGAATGTCTTTCATATGAATGCATGTTGTAAAAGACAAAGAAAGAGGAACAAAACAAAAGACAAACAAACAGATTCATGCATCCAGGCAGTTGTCAGTATAAAGTTTGATACCACTGGGCCAAGACTTAACTAAACACTAACAAAACATGAATGACTGTAGCTGTATGTTAAATATCACATATTGTGTTTCCAAAACAAAGTCAAATGCTTTCATATAATTTATCATTGTACTAATATTTTAAAGTCTTCATTTGATATAAAGAATGAATTTGTATTTTTATTGATGACATGCAAATAAACACATAATGAATTATCTCAACAAGAGCTCCTTTAACTTCCTGCATAAAGGTTTCGACTGTATTAGCAGGATAGGAGGGCAGTTATTACATGGGTCTAAATATATAAAGGTGCCCGCAGTGGAAATGTGATAGTGCCTGTCTACAAGAAATGTTTCAGCGAGAAGCAATGCTGTGGTGCACTCACTGAGGGACCGCTAGGGGTGCACTGAAAGTCTGGTAATAATGGGACAGGGCGTGGGAAGCTGTGTAAACAGGTGGCAGATGTACCGAGACCAGCGTGAGGCAATGGGGAGCGAAAACCAGGGCAGAAACTGGACGAGTGGCATAATTTGATACGAGGCGCAGAGGGAATGAGAGGCGCAGGCGGATAGATGGAGCAGATGTCAGAGATTCGCTGGAGTTTGCTTAGCTGGGGTCAGCTTGTAGAGTCATGCATGATGCTGACATTCATGGAGCTAAGTTCACTGTACAGCTTTTACAAAATAAACACATGATTTTACCATTGTATTGCTGATGTCAACTTTTTTATAAAGTAAAGTGGCAATATTATGCTTTTTTCAAATGTTACCTTGCTTTCATGCTGTGTGTATAGCTGTTTGTGAATGTAAAAGGTCTGCAGTTTTAAAGATCAAAGTGCACAATAAATAAAGGTGTCTCCTAAAAAAAAAAGGGATAGATTCTGAACTGCTGAAACAAGTCGTCAGTAATTCCAGTCTCACTTCTTGCACAAACCATGTAGGTTTGTAGGACATTTGCATAATGCCAGCCTTTTTTTCATTGGCAGCCTGCAAACAACGTCTACTTTGACCAGCCTTTAAAACACTGTAGTTGTAGCTGAGGTCTAGGAGAGTTTGGTTTGTGTTGTCGACATGTCGAGAAGATGCTGTTTTCTGTGCTGCGAATCCACTTCACTTCCAAAGGACTCGGGCTCGAACTGATACTACGACAGACATTATAAAACCACTGTGTATACAAAAGCTGAGGGAGCCTCTGGAGCTGAAATTCAGATATGGTAATGGGTGTTTCATTTCCGACAATCGCTGTGGACCAATCACATCTGACAGGTCAGCTGACCAATTAGAGCAGAGGAGGTGGTTTAGAGAGACTGAATCCGAACAAACCATTTTAAGACAGTGCCCTGCGTAAGACAGAGCTCCCTTTCGTGAGACTAGCACGGACGAAGGGCTAGGCTTAACGCAAGAATACCAAGGTACACTGGGTAACATATCCCAGGAGGAATATGTACCACAATGTCTACCTGTAGGGAGGACTTAAAATACACATATGACCTGCATACGGGATGTATATGGAAGACTCCAGCCCGCAGGGTAGAATGTTTCAATTTGACAGAGAGAGGGAAAACACGAGCTCGAAGGAGACTTACTGTGGAAATACACACATGTGGGAGTGGGGGAACCATGCACATGGAACACCTAGTCAATCACGAGGGCTGAGCAACCGGGCAGCACTCTGGTGACGGCATCATCAGTGTAGGAGGAACTCAGGGTCTTGGAAGGAAGAACTCATCTGAGTGAAACAGCACACGTGTCCAGTCCGTGGGGTGGAATGGCGCAGCAAGCGATGACACCTAGCGGGTCCTATTACCAGCCACTGGGGGAGAGTACATTGGAGGACACTGGCTCCACTCAGAGATTATAGAATCTCGCAAATGTGTTGGGTGTCGCCCAGCCTGCAGCTCTGCAGATGTCTGTAAGCAAGGCACCATGCGCTAAAGGTGGAGTGTGCCTTCACACCAAGGGGGCATGGTCGGCCCTGTGTCTGGTAAGCCAAGACAATGGCGTCCACTATCCAGTGAGACAACCTTTGCTTGGAGAGAGCCTTTCCCTTCAGCTTCCCACCATAACAGACAAAGAGCTGGTCTGAGGTCCTGAAACACTGCGTTCTGTCAACGTAAGCACGGAGGGCGCGTACTAGACAGAGCAGTGCCAAGGCTGGGTCTGCCTCCTCTGAGGGCAGCACTTGCAGGTTCACCACTTGATCTCTGAACGGAGTGGAACCTTAGGCTTGTATCCAGGCCGGGGTCTCAGGATCACGTGAGAGTTAGCCGGCCCGAATTCCAGGCACGCTTCGTCAACCGAAAATGTCTGCAGGTCCCCTACCCTCTTGATGGAGGCGAAAGCGGTCAGGAGCGCTGTGTCTTCATGGACAGGAACTTAAGCTCCACTGACTGCAATGGCTCAAATGGAGCTCTCTGCAGGGCAGATAGCACCACTGCGAGGTCCCAAAAGGGTACAAGAGGAGAGCGAGGAGGATTTAGTCTCCTCGCTCCTCTAAGGAACCTAACAACCAGGTCATGCTTCCCCAAAGACTTACCTTCAAACTGCATTGTAATGTGCGGCGATAGCGGCAGCATACACTTTGAGGGTGGAGGGAGACAGCCTTCACTCCAACCCATCTTGCAGGAAGGAAAGCACGACACTGATCGTGCATTTTCTGGGGTCTTCTCGGCGAGAAGAGCACCAGGTGACGAAGAGATTCCACTTCAACACATAGGCATGTCTCATGGACAAGGCTCTAGCAGAAGTGATGGTAGCCACCACCGGAGGTGGGTGCCAGAGGGTGCCCCGTCTCTGAGAAAGGAGGTTCTTCCTCAGAGGAATTGGCCAGGGAGGTGCTGTTGCAAGGAGCACGATTTCGGAGTACCAAGTCCGGTTGGGCCAATGAGGCGCAACCAAAAGGACCTGCTCCTCGTCCTACCTGATCTTGCGCAGGAGCAGTGCAAGAAGGCTCACTGGGGGAAACGCATACTTGCGGAGGCCCCGCGGCCAGCTGTGTGCCAGTGCATCCGTGCAGGGAATAAAACAGCCTCTAATGGGAAGAGTCTGGGGAGGCAAACAGATCTACCTGTGCGTCGCCAAACTGTTCCCAAATCAGCTGAACCGTCTGGGGATGGAGTCTCCATTCCCCAGGAAGTGGCTGAAACCGTGAGAGCTCGTCAGCTGCACAGGAATGGATGTGAATGGCTTGAAGCGACCTCAGATGCTTCTGACTCCATAGGAGGAGGTGGCGGGTGAGTTGCGACATACGGCGGGAGTGTAGAACACCTTGTCGGTTGATGTACGCTACTGTCGCGGTATTGTCTGAGCGGACTAGTACGTGTTGGTCCTTCAGCAACGCACGGAAGCAGTGCAGAGTCAAAGTACCGCCAGCAACTCGAGGCAATTGACATGCCAAAGGCGCTGTGGTCCTGTCCAGGAGCCCGCAGCAGCATATCCATTGCACATGGCACCCCAGCCAATGGTGGAGGCATCTGTTGACACAACAACATGCCTAGAAACCTGTTCTAAGGGCACTCCGGCCCATAGAAAGCTGAGGTTCATCCACGGGGTTAAGGTCTGACGGCAGGCCGGAGTAACTGGTACTTGGAGCTTGCATGGTTGCCATGCCCACCTTGGGACTCGATCGCGAAGCCAGTGCTAAAGCGGCCTCAAATGAAGCAGTCCGAGTGGCGTAGCTGCCGCTGTGGACGCCATATGCCCCAGGAGCCTCTGAAATAACTTCAGTGGAAACGCACTCTTGCCCTCGAACTGTCTCAGGCAAGTCAGCAGTGACTGCGCACACTCGCTTGCTTGTAAGCTGCACGCACATGGCGATCGAGTCAATTTCCATACCAATAAAAGAGATCCTCTGCACGGGGGAGAATTTGCTCTTTTCCCAGTTGACCCGCAGGCCCAGACGGGCGAGGTGCCGGAGCACAAGGTCCCTGTGTTCGCAAACCTGGTCTCGAGAGTGAGCTAGAATCAACCAGTCGTCGAGATAGTTCAGGATGCAAACCCCGTGTTGCCGGAGTGGCACAAGGGCTGCCTCGACGACTTTCGTGAAGCAAACCGTAGAAATGGTCTGTGTCGAGGAAGAATGGAGATATGAAATTAGGCGTCCTTCATGTCGATCGCTGCAAACCTATCCAACGGACGAACGCATTAGAAAATGCATTTCGCTGTCAACATCTTATACAGAAGCCTGTGAAGGGATCGGTTCGAGACGCCCAGGTCCAGGATTGGCCATAACCCACTGGTTTTCTTGGGTACAATGAAGTAGGGGCTGTAGAAGCCGGACTTCATTTCGGCTTGAGGGACAGCCTCGATCGCACCCTTCGCCAGTAGGGTGGCGACCTCCGCACGCATGACAGGGGCATTGCCACCGACCATGGTGTAGCGGACTCCCCACTAGCAGGGAGGAGACCGTGCGAACTGAATCGCATAGCCGAGCCTGATGGTTCTCGCGACCCAGCGGGACAGGTTGGGAAGCTCTAACCAAGCTCCCAAGAACTAAACCAGAGGGGTCATGCGAACCACAGACGTACCCTCGATGGGGCAGCGAGGCGGAATGACCAGCCCAGACGTGGGAGGCGTAGCGTCCCGGTGTGGGGGCACGGTTATTTGCCGCGTCCTGACAGAGGAGGCCAGTGAAGGACCAGCGTTCCACGGGGGCCTGCTCTGCCAGGGGACTGGCGACAGAGGTGGACGAGAGTGGAGCCAGAGAGGCGAGCAGCGGGGAGTGGAGAACAAAAGATTCTCCCCCGGCTCTCCACTGGGGGAAGGAGTGGTCCTGCTACCACCTCCTGCAAAGAACTGAGTGTCATCTCTGAGCAGCCTGTTTCAGGAGCGCCGTTTCACCTGGCGTTTGGCAGACTGCGGGGCTGGAGCGAGCTGGGGTGCAGGCTGCTGCTGCAGCCGGGCGGGAGTGGTGGGACCCGCAGGAGGGCACCCTCGGCGGCGAGCAGACTGAGGATTCTGGCGGATGGGTGGAGGCAGCAGCAAGCCGCCGGGGCAGAATATGCTTAATGGCCTCAGTCTGCTTCTGGGCGGTCGAGAACTGTTGGGTGAAGTTCTCGACCGCGCTGCCAAAGAGGCCAGCCTGGGATATGGGAGAGTCGAGGAAACGGGTTCGCTCGGCCTCTCTCATATCGGCCAGGTTGAGCCAGAGGTGTCTCTCCTGGATCACGTTAGTGGACATCACCTGGCCCAGGGAGCGTGCGGTCACCTTCGTTGCCCGGAGAGCGGTGGTGGCACGCAGCTCATCTAAGAGCCCTGGGTCAGTTCTACCATCATGCATGTCCCTGAGCATCCGTGCCTGATAGTCTTGCAGGATGGCCATGGCATCCTGCCCCGCAGCTCTATAGGATTTCGCCACCAAAGTAGATGAAAACCTACAGGCTTTGGAGGGGTGCTTAGGATTGCCACACGATGAAGCACTCTGAGGACACAGTTACATCGCAACAGAGCATTCAACCGGGTGTACCCTTTGGCCGCGGCCCTAACACGGGCAGAAAGGCTCTCAGAAAAGAAATGTACTCTTTCGCCGTAAATCGATGCGTACAGCCGTCTGCCAGAAGCTAGTTATTTTAGTCGATAAAGTTTTAAATACGGATATTTTTCTTACACAAACACATTGCTTCGCTTTAGAAGCCCTTTATTAACCCCCCAGAGCCGTGTGGAGCACTTTTATGATGGATGGATGGATGCACTTTTATGGACTTCAAAACAGAAACGGCCATTCACTGCCATTATAAAACTTGGAAAAGCCAGGACAACTCCAATTGCATTCGTCTGAAAGAAGAAAGTCATATACACCTTGGATGAGTTGAGGGTGAGTAAAACATGGGCTAATTTTCATTTTTGGGAGAACTATCCCTTTAAGCACAGGCTCTTTAGTCAAATTAAATGCATCACAACAAATATTAAAATGTATTAATTAAGCTTAAAATGCAACTTATTAACACTTAAAGATTTATTTATCTGAAAACAAATTTAAATTGTACAAAACTTACTTCACATGAAGTAAATTTTGCGCATTTTAAAGTACATTTTTGTACAGTTTCAAAATTCCATTTACATAGAGTAACTCAAAATTCTGTTACATAGAATTACTAAAATAAATAAATATTTACTGAGGTTGAAACAAAATCCATTCATGCATATGAAATATAGGGAAATGTAAAATAATAACTAATAACAACATAAAATGATTGTGTAGAATGTACAGCTTTTATTGAATAAAGAATTTTTTAACATTTTAAAATGTATTTCAGGCATTTCTTAACTTGTGAATCTGCATCCGAAAAATGCTTCAAAATAAATAATATCTACTACTGTCAAGAAGGGATGTTAGATTGTAGAGAAACCAATATGAATATATTTTAGCAATCAAAATATAACTAAACGTGTTTTAATTTATATATAAAAAAAGTTACATTATTGCACATGCAGAGATGTGTAAAGTGTCCCCCGTTTTCAATACAAACAGATGATAAAAACAAAAGAACACAATTCATTTGGTGTGTGACTTCAAAATGACCTGCATTTCCTTTCAAATAAATCAATTAACATTTTTGGTCATGTCAGGGAGTGCAACGAGTTCTGGGTTTATTAATAGTCACACAAAACAACAATTTTGTAAATATGAATGGCAAAACACGCATCTCAATCAGTGTGTCATCCATGGAAATTACACTTATGTTCATAGTTTGATAAATGTTCTCATCCAAATTCACTGGCACTAAGCCAAAGCCCTAAATTAACCGGAGTAGATGGCATATATTATAATTTCAAGACTCCCACTATGCCAAAGATCCTCACAGGGCCTAATCTTTGAAACTTACACCACAACTATATCCTACAAAATGAACCTCAGTAACATGGAAGACCCTATTGAGTTTTTCATTCATGATATTTACCTATGTTGCATGAAGCACAACGTAGATTAACAAAAACGTTAGTTTTGCATACAGTATTCTCTTAGGTTTGCAGTGATAATATGGCAGCAACATATTTATAACATTCATAAATAAGAATATATTAAACATACATATCTAGTCTTGTTTTTTCCTTTTTTTTCCCTCTTGTCACTATTACAGTTCAAACTATGCATTGAAAGCAATGAAACCTAAAATTGGGGGTTGGTAATTTATTATACCCCTGTAATCGAATGCATTTCTGTGGGAAAAGGATAAAAGTAGGACAGATCTTTTGGAATTCAATGGATTGTGAGAGGCAGTTACCAGAATGGAGCAAGATGGTTAGACGGGAGGGATGATAAGTTAGAGGAATTGGTTATGTCTGGAGAAAAGGAAAGTGGCTTTATAGCCATATTACTACTTAAAGGAGCACTTCACCCAAAAGTTAACATTTGTATTTTGGCATCACCCTCATGTCATTCTAGACCTCTATGACTTGAACCAAACGTGTTTGGTTACCAACATTGTTCTAAATATCTTATTTCGAGTTCCGCAGAGGGCAGTCAGTCATACAGGTTTGGAATGACATGAAGGTGAGTAAAAAAATGACAGAAGTTTCATTTTTGGGTGAAATATCCATTTAGACTCAACATGAAATCCAAACGGACTGGAACATCCAGCCACCAACACACACAAATCGCTCCTCAGACAGAAGTGGCGAAGAGGAAGATCTGCAGCAAGGGCATCACCTTCAGGGTTGAGAGGTCAGCAAGAACAGCCTGCAAGAAGAAAATAATTGAAAATGGAAAAACGAAGATTCTTCAATCTTTAGTAAATCACCTTGCATGATTCATTTAAATACTCTTCTCCCATAAATTTTGTCTGAAAGGGAAACTCCAACAAATGCATCTGTAATAAGGTCAGCCGCAAAAATAACCCTGTCCACGCCTTTTCAGCGCTACCGTAATTTTCCACTGGGTATCTTTAAGTAAATCCTGACAGTTTGCGCTGGAGCAAGCTGTTAGTAAATCTGGCCCATAGTCTGTAAAGTGGAGCAGGACAACGTCCCATCAGTCCTTGTTTCGGACTCTCATCCACAGATGCCTTGTTTTGGGCGCGGGAAAAGGCGTTTTTACTGCTTGATAAATATAAGCAGCATGGCACAAAGCTTCATGTGCTCCTTAGTTTCCTAAATTAGGACCCGAAAAAGATCAATATTAAGTCTGCTCTTTAAAACAAAGAAAAAAAGCAATGTAGGAGAATGGTTAGTATGCGCAAACAGCGGGAAACTCTGTATATCCGTGAACTGAGCGCATGTCAAAATGTCTATGTTGATTTGAAAGCTTGTGACATGTAAACACGCACATGGACCGAATTACTTTATTTACCGGCCATGTAAACCCTACGTTCGGATTCATCTGAAACAAAAGTGCCGAAGTAAATAGCTACCGTAAATATTCATGAGAGAAGCATGCATTCAGATGTCACTTAGGACACAGAACGCATAACTGCCAATCCCGTTTCACAAAATGGCGCCTGGTGACCTGCACCGATGTGACTCAAGAGCTTGGAAGGTGTTAAGAGTGAATCCGTCTCAAAGGAGCCGTTTGGGGCGGGGGCCTTCAAGTTCTCAAGCTTCGGTCCTTATGGAATTGGAAGCAAATAAATTTAGAGTCCCCTATCAGGTTAACTTGTCTCCTCTAATGTTTCATGACCAGGCTTGGACTCTAAAAATACAACGTGTTATGATACTTTCTCCAGTAGAGGCCAGGTGGTACATAAGCAAGCAGATACTGTCCAGCAGCATCTTCACAGCGTTTTGGGGCCCGGGCCCGTGCGTCACTGCGGGTTACAGCTAGAATTAACGAAAGCAGGTCAGATGCACTTTTACTACAGCTGTCAATCAAGCAGATGCATGTGACTGCATCTGACAGCGCAGCCCTCTTTAATGGCCATGGATGCTTCAACAAAAGTTGGACGTATACATTTTTTTTTTTTTTATACATTCATTTTTTTTTTTGCATTTTAAAATAGATATTATGTCAAAAATATATAATCTGGTCTACGAATTCATATCATGTGAAGACTTGTGACCAATAGAAGATTGATGCGCCACAGCATGTTGTGTACATTGTATATTTTTACATTTTGAATTTTTGATCATTATTTGTTATATGTTGAATGTATGGGTTTTTTTTCAAGAAGACACTGCAGAGTGTGATGGCATATCACGACTGTTGAAGCATCCATAGAATTTCCGTGACTGGAATTGCAGTCAGGCACTTTCAGAAGGGGCCAATTTTTGGAGGATTTAAAAGCAGAAATGTGAAGTTAATACTTAGATTAATTTTTCGATTAAAACTTGTGTATTATTTAGGGGTGTAACCATATAGTGTAACAATAACTCACAATACAAAAATGCAACAATATGTATCGTGAATAGTGACAATCTGTATTTGTGTATTATTACTGTGTGAGAAAAAATTCTGAGTTTTATTGTAAGTACAACATTAAACTACTAAATATAATGTTGAATATAATGTATAAAAATGCAAAGGTGGGATATTTGTGGGTCCTGATCATGCCAATCATGTTACCAGTCATGTCTTATGTTACCAATAAAAAAGTGGCCTAAATTATTTTAAATATATCTAGTCAGTGACAGAGTGCAAGCATATTCGTCTAAAATAATTCTGTATTTTTTCAGCTTCAGAATCATGATTCATGAATATTTTTATTCTGGTGTCATTGTCCTGAGAATTGGGTTACCAGCACCAAGTCCAAACATATTCATTTACCAATGTGATACCACATTTAGCATTTTAATCAACAGTACATTTTTTGTTAACCTTTTACCATATGTCTTGGAGTATAGCGATATGTATATCATCGTGACATCAGGGTATAGGTACACCCCTAGTTTCATTTGAGCTGTAAATGTGTTGTTACGTTAGCAAAAAAATTTCCATCGTCTATTGTCAATAGTGTAGCGATGTATGAAGCACATCTCACACAGAATTCACTTTCAAAGTTGGTTCATGTGACTAACTTGAACCTGTTGCAAAATCTGCGTGATATTTCACCCTCATGCAAAATTCCCAATTGTGAGGGTTCCTATTGAAACGAGAATTGAGAATTTCAAAGAACAACGGTAAATGTGACTCACACTTTAAAGTGGTTTAGATCATCATTTAACAGTTTTCTAGGGTTTGTGGATTTGTCGCATTTCATGGCAAAAAAGGTATAAAATTGGATATAACTTTACACAGAAAATGTTAGCAAGTGTTTTTTTCATCACTAGAATCATGTTAACACTCATACCCCCGGTTTCACAAACAAGGCTAGTCCCAGACTAAAATTCACGTTTGAGGGGGTTTAACTGAGAGCAACTTGCACTGACATCTTAAAATATGTCAGTGCCATTGTTTTGTCTCAAGATGCTGATGTGCATGTTTTAAAAAGCTACTTGAATGTCCTAATTAAACTAAGGCCTAATCATGGCTTAATCTAAGCCCTGTCTGTGAAACTGGGCTATATTTCTTACATCTTGTTGATATACTATTGAAATGGTGAGTATGTTTACAGATTGGCCCCATTTACTTTGTACACTGTAAGTGCCTCACTGTAAGTTAGATTTTTGCATATATATATATATAAAATAATCAGCATAATGCCACAAATGCTGTAAATTGAGCTTAACTTTTACAGAACCCAAAATATCCCTTCAAGTAATGAAATTTAAACTGTTACACACACAAAGACACAGGACATGCACACACACACACACACACACACACACACACACACATACAGTGTTGATGTTAACGGTCATGCTAAAGTTCCCATCACATTTGACATCACATAGTCTAAACATTTTAAAGCTGGGTGAGGGGTACTTGGTCCACTTTTAAAAGTGTTATCCCAGCAATTTTAAAACATGTGCCTTGGGTGGACTGGGTTACTTGTGTTGGCTGCAAGTGAAGACACTATTTCTGTAGTCCTTAACACTCACACACAAACATACACACAAACATACACACAGACACACACAAACACAAACTCACACACACACACACACACACACACACACACACACACACACACACACACACACACACACACACACACAAACTCGCTTGCAAGTGACAACCTCAGCTGATGCCAGTGATGTCACTTCCATTAGGTTTTCGGCTCGGAAGGCAAAGACTGCAGCGGCCAGGACTGAAAAAAAGGGACGGACAGACAAACAGTCATCTTCCAGGAAAATGTGTGTACGCCATGTAACTGACTGGCCCTTTCTAATTTAAGAGTGCACCAACAAATTAATGTAAATTAAAAACAGTTTAACACATCCTAAGCACTGGGATTAATTAATTATTTATTTATGTTCACAATAGCTGGCAAAATGTCACACATTAGGATATATCAACCCACCTGCCACTATCTCTAAGGATCCGTATCCTAGAATACGGTCCCATAACAACAGGAGCTGGTCAGTGGACAGGTATCCTGAGAAGGCTCGGACTATCCACTTAAAGGCAATACGCAACCTAAGAAAGATACACACACACACACACACACACACGCATAATGAGAAACCAAATCATACACAGTGTAGATCTAAACACTTTTATTACAATTCTGTTCTTTTCTTTCACAGATGTTGACTTGTGTTGGCATAATTCAGCCAATAGATGGAGCTGCACTGTTATAATACAACAGCATTTCACTGAAGTGATTGACAACAGTTCTTCATTTCAGCTCGAGTAACATAAGCTTTGAGCTTGTATGTATAATAAATGAGGACTTAATGAACATTTATACATGTAAATGATAATAAATTAGATTTTAACATTATTAGAAAAAAATGCAGTTTCTAAGATGTTTCAGGTGTTTTTAATGTATTGCTATGCAGTTGCAGAGGGTTTTTAGCCTGTTGTTCTAGGAGGTTCATCCTGTTCCTACAGTTACTCTTTTTTTTATTTATTGTTTTATTTTAGGATGTTGCTCTGCAGGGGTTTTGTGTGGATTTTAGCCCATTGCTATGTGGTCGCTAAGGTGTTTAAGTTCTGGTGGTCCCTAAATAAGGATTTATTATATCTTTAATTATAAATCTATGACATTTGCTTTTGTTTTTACTCATCATCCGGCAGAAAGTTTTGCACAGAACTTTAATAGTTAAGGTTGGAGGTTTAGAACCATTTCCTAGCTCTAAATATAAGAGCTGAATTAAATGTTATTGTATTACCAGTCAAATGATAGTGTATTTTTTAAGGATGTGGACTTAGATAAAAAAAATAAAAAAAACCTGCTTAGGAGAAACATGACTATTGAATAAATGACAAATAACCAATAAACAAGTATAAAGACACATTTTCATATATTTATATGCTGTCAAATCGATTATTTGTGATTAATCACATCAAACAGAAGTTTGTAAATATATAGCATATGCATGTGTGTGTATAAATAAATAAATAAATATATATACACATTTTAGAGACATTACTATTTTTAATGTTGACATTTCTATTATTAGTGTTTTTTCTGTATTTTTTATCAAATAAATGCAAGCTTGATGAGCATAAAGAAACATGTAATTAAATTAAATTAGTAACATTAAAAAACGTTTATGTTTGATGCGATTAATCGCTTTGACAGCACTAATATTGTTATACATTATACAAGATGCACTGTAAAAAAAAATTTTTTTTAATTCTATAAGTTTAGTAATCTGCATTGTGAACTCACGGTTGGGCTCCAATCTCTCGTAGATGGTAGAACAGTTGAGGAAGATGAGTCTGCAGTAACCTCTCAAACTGCAAGCACAGAGACACTATACCCTAACAAACACACATACACATACAGCTGAGCTCAGAGACAACCATCATCCTAAGCAAACAGATCAATCGTGTTACGTCACACACAGATACTTACAGACGGATGTGAGGAGATTGAGTGTAATCTGAAGAAATAGCGAATATACATCTCCCTAAACACACTGTACAGCTTAGATGGCTCATTATATAAGAAACACAGAGGGGCAACTGCAACACAGGATACAGATGTTTGCTTAGAAAACAGATTTTGCAATTTGAGGCTATGTGCTTTATTCTTCATACTCACCGTACATCGAAAAGCCATGAAATGGGATGACACCTAAGGTACAGAGATGTCATATTCTGTTATACTGATTATCGTTATTACATAACTGTTCTATAATGCTGCTAAACTAATAAATCATCTAATAAATGCACTGCCGCCGGTTTCAGAGAATTCAACCAATGAACCTAATACATGCTGGGACATGCTATTATTGAAATACTTGTAGAAGCTGTTTTATCACCATTTGGGGGGTAAACCACAGCACACTGCTCTGAGCCAGACTTGCCTGAGAAAAGAGACAACTTTATAAACTGAATAGAAACTAAGGAAGATATCAATCAGAACTTTGCAGCAAAGATAAACATTCAAAGACATTACTTTGGACGCAAGATTTAGGAGGCGTAGCGCTGTTGTAGTTGAAATGCTCAAGGACTGCAGTGTCTCGAGAAAAACACAGCAAGACCTGCGGAGAAAAACAGTGGACAAATAATTGGCAACACAAACAGATAAGGATTACTATTGCAAAACACACTTTGTATCTTTGGTAAATTGCTTATTTCCTGGTTCAATTACATTTGAAGTGCCACTTTAGGGTTTCAGCCTGCTGAGGCCAAGCATGTTCTTTCTCTTTTGTTACGTTTCTCATAATGGAAATGTAATTTGTTTTAAAAACATCAAACCTTTAAAAATCATCAGACTTTTATCTGCTTTCTAAGATGCAGGTTTCTTAACTTCGTGGTTTGAAAGTGATTTCTGTGTGAACTGGCTTCATACATCACTACACTATTGACAATATACAATTTACCTTTCGTTAGCCTACATTTCCCTAATGTGACAGCACCTTTACAGTTTGAATATCTGCTCTCTCTTGCTAATACACTCCCAATTGCTACTATTGGATTGAATAGTAATTATGAACCCTTTCACCTTATTTTCCCAAAATTCACCTCTCTAACAAAAACATGACCACCCTGTGTCTGAAATTCTTGAACGACCCACAGATTTCACACTAAACCAATATTTACAACCAGCCTGGCTCCTTTATCACCTCACACCTGCAACTCATATTACCGTTCCATAGTGAAGACACAATGTACTCCTGTGAAGCCCAAACACTGGCCATATGTTTTGTTTATTTCAGCAAAAATTAGAAACGAAGCACATTGATGGTTGTCCAGAGGATACCAGCTAATGAAACAAGTGAACAGCAACTTTGAAAATGTCTCTTAAATTGCTGGCTTGGTTACACTTTATTTTAAGATGTCTGTGTTACAGTGCAATTAAGTCCTAAGTAATAGTAATTAACTACATGTACTTAGTACTTATATTCTATATATACTATATACATTATATACTATATAATGATATCTAAAAATGACATCATAAGGCAGGGTATCTCAGCGCGTTTTACTGTTTTATGGGAAAAAAATTACCCGCAAATTAAACATGAGTATGATTGTGTGGTGAAAGTGAATATCAAGCAGTGGAAATGTAATAATGCTCCTATAATAAGAAATGACTCATCAATACCCTATGAATAGAGAGGTCTATTATAGAGAGGTCTATCTGTGAGACTACACAACCCCGTCCTATCTGTATCTATCCAGATTTAGGTATTTGAAGTGAAAGAGCATTGGTTTGCATGAGTAACTTTCTGACAACAGTTTAGTCTACAGCGATATGTGTACAAAGACCTATATCAATGTCATGTCCAAAAGAACTTGGGAAACTGTTTTACTTCTTTGATTATCAGAGCTTGTTTGTGATTCACAGAGAAAAATTCTCATAAGTGATTGAAAGTTTGCATTGTGAGTGTGTTACACTGACAGTGACATGCATTCACCCACCTGATATAAATAGTCCTCAAACACAAAGTAGTAATCGTCATTACTTGCAGTGAGCTTCACATCCTGAGAAGACAAATTAGGCATTTTATTCAGAAACGGGTGCACCAGGTGTGGTAAAATTGGACAGTTTTTAATACACTGCAAACAAAAAACTACAATCCTCTTGACATTATATCTGTTTATCACTTAGGGCCGAGACACACCAAAACGACGGTTGGCCGTCAGGCAGTCATTTAGCATGTCTCAGGCTAGTTTTGCGGTGTGTTTCGCACTACGGCTCTAATCGGACCTCCATTGGCTTTAGTCAGGTCGACTGAGCATGTTGAATTGGCGTCGGGCCGTTGGGAAAATAGATCATTCTGATTGCCTGTTCAGCTTTGAAAACCAGCACACGAGAAGAAAAACAAAAGTTCAAGCAAATGACGATGACAAGAGTGCACACAAAGAAGGCGCTTATAAATGTCTTCTTCATCTTTTTGGAGCATTCCAATACGCGAATATTTTCATAACGATATGGCCGTATGTAGCCTAATTAATATAAGTGAAGCAGTGATGCGCGGGTTGATCCAAAATGAGCAGGTGCCTGCGGTCACCCGCGGTTACGAGTCAATAAAGTTAATAAAGACTTTATTAACATATTCTATGCTTGCATTTTGTCAACTGGGCATCCACGTGGCGAAATAGCCTAAGCCTACTAATACAAGTGGGAAATCCTTATTTACCTTTTGAATGTTGAGCGTTATTAACTTTTGAATAAATGCTGACGTGGGACAAAATGCCCGATTTCCCAACACGTTGAACTGAGCAATGCCATTGTACCATTTTAATAGGCTACTTTTAAACGCATATACAGTAGCTCAGTAATGTCAGTTTGATGTATTTTCTGAGAGGGGGCGGGATTTTTGTTGGGAAAGTCGGGGGAGAGACTGGATTAGACACTTCGATTAGACTGGATAAACACATGCAGCATCTTAATTGTTAAGAAAATGAAACGAAATAAATGAATAAATCAAGCCTTTTTTACATAACACTAGGCTATATCATACAGCATTCAGAAAAAGAACAGTTTGCGCTCCTAAGGGCTTTCACACTTTTCCAAAAGTTTGCCATTCTCTCAGTTGACCTGCTGATGAATTCTTCAAGCAGGGTCGAAACATAAACATCGCATTCATCAATAATATGCATCTAGACAGCTGAAATGGAAAATGATGGGCCGCCTCAAGAACTGCCTTCTCTCGCCGCTGCACCTCTGAGCGCACCATGTCAGGGCCTGAAACATTTCTCTCCTCCACAGGCTGGATTAATGGATATTATAGGCCAGGGAGGCTGATGGGAGGGGGGGCGGCCACACACCCCCCACACCCCTAGTTCCTACGTCTATGGCCCAATGACGCTACGATGAGCATTTACTACTTTTAAAAAATGCGGGTCCGAGTCCGAGATGCGGGCGGGTTAGTTGAAAACGTCGGTTTGGTGTGAGGGTTGTTTACTGTTGTTACCCGCGCATCACTGAAGTGAAGACAAACTGATCAGCATGATTCATATTCAAAGTGGTAAGCGAGCACTGCTTTGTTTACAGTTTGTATATTCGCATTTCTAGTTGCATTCGTAGTAACCCTGAAATGGCACACCTGATTCAATTAATTAAAGGCTTAATGAGTAGTTGACTAATTGATTAATTGACTAATTCTTATAGCCTGGCAAGCCAGACCTACATCAAGATGTTAGGTCTGGCAACTCACCATAGACACGGCTCAGTCCGAGGGGTGGGATAAACGTCTGTCTTTCAAATTCCCTCTGCACGCAATAGGACAGCGCTTCAACCAACCAGAGCGTTCTCCCAACAGCGGAGCTAACGTTAGTTGATAGATTCAACTTTTGAATCTGGCCGGCAAAACTACGAACACATCTTCCTTTTTTAAGAATGACTTAAGTGCCGTTCTTTGCTCTTTTCTCAAAGAAAAACGTAACTCCAAGTCCTCCAGAGTCACGGCCAAAGCCGATTCAAAAGACTGTTCCCAAGCAACAGCTCTTCTTTGTTTTCAAGTAGCAAGGAACCGTCGCAACTCTGTCATTATGTTAAGCCCGCCCCGCCTACTCTATTCACGACGTGATTGGCCTGACCCAATTTAGGTTTTTGCAGCACGAAAGTCTATGGAGAGTTGCTAGACTACCCTGGCTGCAAAATAATTTTTGCTGCCGCTAGGGTGCGTCTAGATTTCTAGGCTATAATTCTTACTCTTCCTACTCTAATAACTACTCATTAATTGAATCAGGTGTGCCATCTCAGGGTTAAAACAGAAACATGACCTGTCAGGGGGTCCCTGCAGGAGAGGTTGAGAACCACTGCACTAGTTCATATTCACTTTTTTGAATGGCAAATACTGTCATCTGCAGTGGTAGACAGTTATTATCTCTCATCTCTATTTACAGTGTGTTCAAAACCAATTTTTTGCCCAGACGCAGCTGACGTGAGTCGACACCACCGCCACTAGTTCTTTGGCTTCGGTGTGGTATGTACTGGCCTTAAAGCATACATGGAAAACTTGATCTTGGAAGAAATTAGTCTTTCAGAACTGTTACTCTATTGGTCATAGGAAATTTCAAGAGAATAAATGCAGCATACAAAACCATTTCTATCAAATAAACTGCATTGTAAATGTACCTTATATATTAGGTTGTCCACAAGCAGGCCATGATGTATGACTCTGGCCTTCAGCTGTTCATAATGTGTTATGACCTGTTTAATGAAATAAAAACAAAAGAACTGACAAAGTGAATTCATCTCAGTCAGCTGAATTAGATTAATTAATACATAATGGACAAAGAAGCACCTATACACAAATCAAACTACCCCCAGTCATTACAGCTAAATTAATTATAATAACCAATTAACTAATTAAATTGCTATTGTAAGCAGCATATTAATAGGATTGCTTTCAATCACTCAATCATGTTATGCTCTCAGTGGGACCTCCAGCTGAAAATGTCTGGCTCAAAAATTAAATGTCACAATAAACTGGAGCAAATAATACATATAATGGCAGTAAAAAAAGACATCAGGCATCAAAGTATCAAGGAATGATCCCATGCAATATATACCAAGGTATACGATAGTGTTTGGTGATAATTTTATGTATTATCTAACGAAATTCTTGACCTTGGCTGTTGGTCTGTAGCCTGGTAATACCAAACTCTGCTACTTCGCTTTGCTTCGTAGACAGAGTCTGGCATGGCATAATTGAAAAGTGTTTTCTTTCTCGCGGGGGGGGGGGGGGGGGGGGCTTGTCTGAAGTTTAAAATCATTGGTTACCCGTAAGCCAATCACATAACGTTTGGTTATGACGTGTGTTATGCGCTGGCTCAGCCGCATCTAACTTCCACTGTAAACGCATGTATGATGCGAAAACAAAACCATCGAGCGAAATACCGGAGTGAACATGGCTGTGAACGACTTTTGCAGATTATGTGAAGTAAATCTACGCATCCACGGTACAATCAGCGTCTACGTCACGGCTCTCAGCCCGCCCTCTGTTCGTTGATTGGCCGGCTGTTTTCAGGCCGGAGGAAAACTGATAGACAGGTCGCTATCTCAGTCAGGCTAGTTGGTCTGTGCACAGCTATGTGATGTTTGCGTTTGTGAAACACTATTAGCGCCGCAGTCCACTCAGTCTTGCTCAGAAAAAGCACAGAAGTTTTGAGAAATCAATATGAACAAAAACACGACATGAAATAGAAACACAATATCCATGTACTTTCTTCACTTTTTTTGCATAAAAAAAAAGCTTGATGCTGGTTGCAGATACAGTATTCACTGCCATTATATAGATGAGCGCGAGCGGGATATTTTTTTTCAATTCCCTGTGGTTCATAAAAGAAAGAAGGGCATTCTACATTAGTACAACACCAGGGTGGGTAAATGATGACTTAATTTTCATTTTAGGGTGAACTATCCCTTTAAGACAGCCTCTCTAGCTTTCTTAAAGCCCATTCCCCTCCTGAAACCCAGAGGGACAGGAGAATTTTTCCCATTTTGCTGTGTGGATAGGCATGACAGCTGTTCACTGTCATCCAGACAGCGGCTTTTATCAGCAGTTACATAATTGTTCCACCTGAAACATTTTAAACTCTTGTGATTTCCCCTCTTCCCCTCTGTCATTCCACCGGCTCCTGTCCTGCCCACATCTACAGCACTAGCTCAAAAGAGTGAGGGATTACTCTACTTGTTTAAATTGTGTCGCCCCACGCCGGGTGTTTGTCTTCGCATTAACACATAGAGAAAGAACATTCTCCAGATGCCGTTTCACTGCTTTAATGGAGGGCCAAGGACTAATCAGCCAGCTGAGAGACACTGTTTCACATCTGAAAATGGCAGCTATTAGATGCCCAGGGTGAAAGAATCACAGGGGGTACCTGATCTGTCAAATCTGCCCCACAAGAAGCTCAAAGCTAATTTTATTATTGAGAAGGATGATGTATTTAAAACTGCTTGGTCTGGACCACAGTACAATTTTAGGGCTTTTTTAACATTTTGAAAGACATTATGCTGTTATAAGTGTGCCCAGGAACAAGGAAATTATACGTCCTTAATAGAGGCTGGCAAACCACCTAATCAAGCAGACTCGAATATGGTTTACAAGTATACACCAGAGAAAATCGCTTCCACACCAACCAAACGTACTACATTCTGATGTCAAACTGACTTGAATTCGTTCCAAAAGCTTTACTGTGAAAGCATGTTCACCTCTTCTTTTTAACTTATGTTAACCTTAAAAAAAAATAAAAAGTGCAATGATTTTACTACCTTTTACCTTTCTAACTGTAATTTGCACCGCATATAGAACGTTTCAGTCAAGAATGCTTCTGATAAGTACAAATAAATACCAATTAAATGTCAGTTCTGGCACATGTTCAAAACAACTGCCATAAATGTCAGTTGAGATGTACACAAACAGTTTAATTTGTTTAAATATACATAAATATTTATGGTAGGTTTACATATGGTTGAGGACCTGTGACTGAATTTGTGAGTATAAAAAGGGAGAGAGAAATATTTATACACTACCGTTCAAAAGTTTGGGGTCTGTAAGATTTAAGATTTTTGTTTGTTTTTGAGCCTTTTATGTTTACCTAGGCTGCATTTATTCGATTAAAATACAGTAAATACTGTAATATTGTGAAATATTATTCCAATGTAAAATAGCTGCTTTCTATACAAATATTGTATCATTCTAATTTGCTGCTCAAGAAACATGTCTTATTATTATCAATGTTGAAAACACTTTCCCCTTTCTAAAATGACCTTGATGGGCAAAAAAAATGCATTCTGAAATTAAGTCAGTACCTCAGGATCATCAGTAGTATTTAGGATGAGAGTCCATAGCTGGGCCCTGAGACCCGTGGGACAGCCCTGCCTGCTGTACTGCTGCGCCGCTGCACTGTCTTGCTCATTTACCACTACAGAAACGCAGAAAAACAGGAGAAGAAGCCGCATTTGTTTTAGTAAACACATCTTGAGAGGCTCTTGTCGTATCCAAAGCTAATCCATATACTTTGGCCTTTCAGAGAGAGACACTCTGTGGATGCATCCAAAACCTAAAGCAGCTGCCTTGCTGCCTAGTCTGTCAATGACTAAAGCAGTGTTTTGTATATGAAGGAACATCTTAAGAAAATTCATAACATCAGGTCTAATGATCCAGAACAAATTAAAGTGAGCTTTAGAGAAAACCAAGAAATTATTAAGAAAGTTACACTACCGTTGTTTGGGGGGGACCAAACATTTTGGGGAGGGTTTTAATAATAATAATATTATTATAAACTTTATTTTATATAGCGCCTTTAAAAGTAGCATCTCAAAGCACTTTACATAAAAATATGAAATAAAAAAATACACATAACAGTGCAGGCAGTAAAAAACTAACCAGACAATAAAAATAAAAAGCCAATATAATAACAAACAAAGTTATCACATGAATCACATAAAGTTTTAAGGGACGATTTAAAAACACTAAGGGATTCTGCATTCCTAATCTCAGAGTGCAGGGAATTCCACAATTTAGGAGCCAAAGAAGAAAAAGCCCGATCACCCATAGTTTTTAGCCGTGTTGTTTGGACAGTTAAATGTCCAATGTTTTGTTTTGTTTTTTAAAGAAAGATTTTTATGATTTTGAAGTGTCTAATGTTCAACAAGACTGCCTTTATTTGATCAAAAATACAGTAAAACAGTAATATTGTGCAATATTATTACAACTTAAAATGAAAATGAATATATTTCAATATATTTTGGAAATTAATTTTTTTGAAAATGTTGGCAAAGCTGTATTTTCAGCATCATCACTCAAATCTTCAGTGTCACATGATCCTTCAGAAAACATTCTAATGTGCTGATTTGGTGCTCAAGAAACATTTCTTATTATTAGCAATCTTGAAAGCAGTTGTGCTGCTTAATATTTTTGTGGAAACATGATGCATTTCTTCAGGAATTTATTGATGAACAAAAAAGTTCAAAAGAACAATATTTTGAAATAGAAATCTTTGGTAACATTATTTATGTATTTACTGCCATTTTGATTAATTGAATGCATTCTCGCTGAATATACAGTAAGTATTAATGTTTTTTTGTTTTGTTTTTTAAGGTAGTGTAAATGTTTTTTCTCACAATAAATGGGATCATAATTTCATAAAACTTAAAGTACACCATTTTATTCTTCTGATTGCATAGCATCATGGGATCTCACAGGCAGTGGAAGATACATCTAAGCTGCCTTCAAATTCTGATCAGACTATTATTTGAGGGGAAATGGAATGGCAAATATTAAACAAATATTCCCCACAAGACAAGAGTGATAAAGCGGTTTTAAACAAGCATTCGTGTCATGATAACGGCAAAAATTGTTTATTTTTACCTTTTTTTCCAATGACAATGTGCTCACTCTCAAACAAATCTGTGTTGAAACAGCAGAGAGATAGTGAAAGATAGAAAAGAAGTGATAGTGCAAACAGACCATACAACACAGATATTTACAAATGAGTAGTGAGCCTCTTTGGTAGCCTTAAATACAATATAGTAAATACAGAATTTAGAGAGTCGGAACATATTACACATATGTATATCATACAGTAGGTGAAGCTTCTGTTGACTTGTGACAAGTTAGTAGGAAAAAACAAGAGAAACATCAACTACAACTATTTGGACCAGTGCGAAAGGACTTTGGGACCTGGCGGGAGTGGAGCTCAGCCCACGTAATATTCCATTATTCCATAATCATGTTATGAATGGAATGAGTAAATAAATACCTGGGGGAACATGAGTGTGATCATCTATACCAAGCTGCCCATAAGTAAGACCCAGTTCTGGATACGTTTCCCTCTGCAACACAGACAAATAATGGGCAACAATTATCAAAATATTTGATCCCTACAAAAGGACAAAGTTAATAAGATAATTCATCTATTCAAATTCTTGCAAAGGAATTTGGCCAAATTTGTTTCACATAAATCACTTCTTCTAATGCATGCCATCTGGGTGTGATGATACACTTATCTCACAAGACGAAACGATACACGATATTTGGTTCCCGAGAACGAGATGAAATGATGTATAAACACCATTTTTAAGAAATCTTCAATGATGAAATAGATGACTGGGAAATTTTGTATTTTATTCGACTGAAAGTCTCAAAATGCAAAACAATGCAGGTGCATTTTGAAGTTTTAACTAATCTAATGCTGTCGGTAATTATTATTTTGGTAATCGAGTAATTGGCTTGTTATTTTGACGATTAATCTGATCATTTTTGTGGTCATAAAAATAGACCTAAGTGAACAACAGCCTTTAAAATAACTTAAAATAAATATAATAACAATAAGGCAATGGTAATTGGTTCAAAAGCAAGTAATCATATGGTTTTATTGAACAACACTGTTAAAATACATTATGTAATAATATATACATAATATAAACAATCAACTTATGTACATTATTATAACAAATGACTGCAGAGGAAGCCAAAGGCCTGGTGATTGTTGTTACACGTTACAGCATCAAATCCTTGTTTAATTTGGCCAAACAACATTTAGTTAAAATGTCCACTTAATCTTTAAACATATTAAATATATTTATGATAGAAATGCTACACCCACTGTAATTTCTTGAACAAGAACAAGAACAAACTCAGTGAGATTTTAAACTTTTATTTTGAAATCGCGATGAACAACAATTTGCATATTTAGAAACATATTGATGTATTTTCCTGTGTTGGCCTAGCTTTATAAATCATGGTGAAATGGCGCATGTTGCGTTGCAAAATGAACGTTATAAGAGAGCTAAACTCATAGCATATGCAGAGATGGTGTTTGAGACGCGCTCAACGTATGTAAATGATAACAACGCAATTAAACAAAACTTTATATGTGTTCTCAAATGCACGTTATTGGAAACCCCCCCAAAAAACAGCAAGGTTTTGCCACAAACTCAACTCCGTCATGCTGATTTCGCGAGACAGAAAATATCGTCACGTTTTAATATCGCGAGATCTCGTCCACAGTGAACACCAAGATAGTTTTCCACAATCATTTCAATTTCTCTAGAACTCTTGACTTGATTACTATAATTTGTTTATAGAAATGGTTTCAGATGATTATCAGCAGTTGCAATGCAAATTGTTTGTCTTGACATGAAAATAGAAGGAAGTAAAATAAAAAGAGGGTGACTCACCATTTGAGGAATGTCACGGACATTGAGGGAAACCTGGATTAAACCCCAGTTGCTTCTTACTGTTAGATCTTCACTGCGATCATTATTCAGATTTCTTAAACCAATCAGCACCTACAAGACATACATTTCATATTACCTAAATAAGAATACTTATAGTAAAAAGTACTAGACACGACAAATGCTAAAACCTTTGATAACATTTTCTACAAACCCCTTCTTATCCCAATTCAATATGCCAAATATAAATAAACCATTCATCAAGTGGTTCTGTGGTGCTATCAAAACAACCTCTCAGTCAATTCTCACTCAGAGTAATTTAACCGAACATTTCCTGAGGGAATCCAATCAGCTGCTTCATATCCATCCCAATCTTTCTCATTTGGACCGGATGTTTGAAAATAAACTGATAAGATTATGTAAACGAGACCCACCTCAAGGAAGTCTTTGGGTGCGTAGACAGGCCTGAATTTGCTTAGGTCTGCAATTAAATAAAGAATACAGAGATCTGAGTGCTTCCAAACTTGTATGTAATGGCCTAGAAATTAGTGTAATTGAAAACAAGAGCGCAACAGAATATGGTTGACAAATAACACGGGCAACATACTAGGATGCTAATCGGGACCCGTTTTGTTTACATTATACTTAAAAGTCCAATGAAATGACTTGGTAAGATAAAACAATATCTACACTTAAGTGAGAGGAAGAAAAAGAAAGGAGAGGGAGACGCAAGTCAATTCTGGCAAAATATTTACATTTTGATATTTAAAAAGCTATTTAGAGAATAAAGACTTGATGCCAAACATGATGCAAATGATGAGATTCAGGATGATGAAATTCTCTGATGTCTATGATTTTCATAATACACAAACACAACATTTCGGAATAATTAATTTTGGAATAAAATTATTGTTTTAAATTGTGTATTTTTGAAAGAAGTCTCTTAAAGGGCTTAGCATAAATATTAATATCCATTATTATCAATTATTTTTGGTGCTCAATTATTAATAAATGTATTATTAAACTTATTATTATAAGTGTTAATGTCATAATTATCATGGTAGCAAGGAGACACATGACAGATTCATGTATAAAGATACTTCAATAAACAAATTGCTTTATATTTTTTGTGAAACTGCGAATTTTTTTTATTAAATGCAGCCTTGGCGAGCATAAGAGACTTCATTCAAAAACATTAAAACATCTTACTTACTCCAAACTTTTGACTGGTAGTGTGCTGAGAGTGAGTAAATGATGACCAAATGTTCATTTTGGGAGAAAGTTATATCTTTAACATGAACAAAAGCTGCTGGCCTGGCAGTATTACGCTCTGTTTCAAATTCATGGAAAAATTGTAAGACAGACAGAATAAGAGAAACCAAGAAAAGAAAAAAAAGAGTGTGAAAGAAAGTGCAAAAGAACGCAAGCAGGAAGAAGAACGCAAGAAAGAAAGCTTTAGTAATTGGGATGTGTTCCAGGGATCTGGACATGCTCTGGTTTCACAGGCAGGGCTGTTTATGCCAGTGTCCTCCAGAAGGCGGTAAATGTTATCATACACACTGCAAACTGATAGCATTGTTATGGAGCTGTTATACTGCTCAGGGCTTCTGTGTGTGAGCCAAACCTCTGTGTGTAAACATTCTGCAATAGAGTGCATGCATTAACACGCACACACACCGAGATGTAACCTCGAACACATGTCAGGAGGGGTTGTGAATGTCTGCATTACCTGGTTCATCAGTTCCCATCTCGTTCCATTTATTTGTCAGCTCTTTCTGCTCTGAGACGGGACGCTATAAAACGAGAAAAAGAGAGAGAAAAAAAACATATAACTGATTAAATGAATATGTAATAGATTCTGTGTTGTACATACGCTGGTTTAGATCTTTACCTTTCGTGCCAGTGGGATTCCTAACTCAGAGCACATACTGTTCAAACTCTTCAGGATCCTCTTCTCCCAGCTCACCTACAACACACACACACACACACACACACAATGCAAAGGGTTCAAAACAAAAGTATTTATTTAGTAAAACAAACAATCAAATAGTAGAGTGTCCATGGTAACTAATGACTAGAGGGAACACAGGAAACAGGAAACTGAAAGTCCAATATGAAAACGAAACCAAAACACAGGCAAAATGTGAGAGTAACCACCTAGATCATATGTGAAAAGACCATTTACAGCCAAAACAGGCAATTTCCTAATGAAATACATGTTTTAAAGCTTTCTAACAGTTATTGAGGTCAAAGTCTTTTTCAAGGAAAGTCGGTTCACTCGGCGGCCATATTTGCAACGCCTCCGGGCAGCTATTTTGGTCATCCAAGTTCTATCTATTTGAATGCGGGAATCCTGAAATCTCAAAAACTGCTTGCCAAACTCACAACTAAATAACCCATTTCAAATCAGCAACAAAATCTGACACGAACTGTCCCGTAAATGTTGTTTCTTATGCTCAAATAGAGTTTAAAAAAAAAGCTTAGTTTTCAGGCTCAACCAGCCAATGCGCATGTGCAGTCCTAATCGCGAGTCTCAGGTTTCTATGGGAACCCGAGCTTCTAACGGCAGCTGCAGTGACACAATGACTTTACCAATCAGCGATTGGCGCCTTTTACTTTACAAAGGCGGGTCTATTCCGCCATTTTGCGCGTTGCAGTTTCTCCCATTCATAAGTAATAGTGAACCATCTTTCTATATCTATAGTCTTTGTCGAGGTTGAGCAAAAAACCTAGGACTAAATCGTGAAAGTAGGTTTGTGAAATAATCTCCAATATTTAACGAACGATTCGATTGACAGCAGTGGTCCTAGAGGCAAAGTTGCTCAGAATGAGGAGTTATACCATATGGAACGAATGTCGTGGGCATGTGCGAAAAATCATGTGATATACAATATTTTACGCACGTTAAAAACGCGGAGGCACCCCCCAGTGGCCGATATCTTTTGAATTTCTCACAGGCCTCTAGGGCCGTGAGTTAAACCGGCCTTAGCGAGTTTTCCTCGTCTGACAGCCGCTCAAACTTCATTGGCTGACGATACGTGTCCAAGGTGCCGCGATTGTCTACGACACCATATGCCAGTTTTCAAGCCAATTGGACTGACTGTTGCGTAGCTATAGCCATTTTCGCAGCACTTTTTTTTTTTTTTTTTTTTTACAGAGTCACCATCAAGCGTCCTTTTTCATTGGACCGAGCCCATACATAGGTGTACCAAGTTTGGTGAAAGCATATCATTCCATTCAAGAGGGATAGACGTTTTCTTAAAAGTGGCCACACCCACCTTCACAAGTTTTGTCGTCCCTTTGCGGACTTGAATTAAAATTTTGACCTTTTTTTTTCATATTTATTCAAAATCAGACTACAGAGAATCTTTTTGCATTGGTTTGGTTCCGATTCGTAAAAAAATAAAATACCCGGGGTGACAATCAAATCCAAAACGTGCGTCCAACGATATAAGACACTTGAATCTGCGACAAATGGCTTAGGAGTTATGAGCCATCACGTACTTTTGATCGCTGTAGCACCACCATCAGGCCGATTGGGGCGAGCCTTGATGATGTTGTAGACTGGGTGGGTATTACCATCCCTCGAAGTTTCAAGTCTCAAGTCTCTGCGACTTATGGTATGGTCTGCCCGATCACTTTTAGAGGAGAATGCAGATCCTTGGAAATTCTAACCATTTCTAACAACCCCTTTCTTGAACCCCTATAGAAATAAGAGAAAGAATGTGTACCTGGGCTTTGCGCATATATTCCAGGGGCTCTTTGGCGTGTTCAGGAGGTGCTCTGGGGTGCCCAGGTGGGGGCAGACTTCACCACACATAAACATAAGACACAGAAGCATGGACAAACCATCAGTTACATTAGTTTAACCTCGATGGAAACCCACAGTCAAAATTAGACCTTATTTATGCAATTTCTGTATTAAAAAAATAAGTAAATTTTCATTCTAAGAAATGTTTTAGAGTGCAACAGTGCCCGCACACTTTTTCAGTTGCCTTGGTTTCGGAAGCATTTCTCCCATTATTTTTTTTCCATAGGCACTTAAAATTGTTGGTGGGCCTGTCCCATTACCCACACTTGCGGTCTTGGCACACTAGAGAGTGTGTGCATGTGACAGTTAATAAGTGAGCAGGTCTGAAAAATGCCAAAGCGCAGTACACTTAAAGAGAATCCATTCATTAGTTCAGGAACTTGCGTGCATCGAATTTGAGACATGTCTAGGAAAACTTTTCAGTGTAATTTAAATTAGACATTGCATATAACTTGTTAAATGGTAAATTAAAATGTTTCCATATATTGTAATCATTATGATCACAACATATTGGCATTACTTCTTGGACGCAGTCACCTCTACAAAATGTGTAAATAAAGCTCTTGCATTTTTACAACACTGTTGTAAGTGTGTCCCATAGTGGTGAAGTGCAAAGGCTACAAGTATGGGTAGTATTACAGGTCCTCTGTTTAAGGGTTATAAACTCTAGATTGTCAATAGATTAAACATTTTCATCGCGATTAATGGCACCCCTTTTCACTTATCGTGAAATTAAGCATACACCATCTTGTTTAACATGTTTATTGTGTCATCATTTGCAATATCCAGCAGAGAAAACCATTACTTCTCGATTCTCACAAAACTGTATTTTCTGCAAGCTAAATTTAGGTCTTTCCAAAAAAGGATATTTGGGAGACTCCAAAAGGACACTATAACAAAATGATTTAAGGAGTCCATATACTGTAAGTCACATGTTTATGCACACCAAAGCATGTTTGGTTAAAATTATCAATTTAGATTGATTCCCCTATGATAGAAAATGAATGAGATTTTCCTTCCGGAACCCAACTGTTGCACTCTATTGTACCCACATATTGGCTCCTCCCACTCTGAAACCTCTGACATACACCAGACTTTCACATTAATGTCTACACAAAAAGACATTTAGCAGACACCTGCTTCATATTCCATTATCAAACTTTATGAAGCCAGGCCTACACTTCTTTGTTTCAGTCCCTTCAATATTTTCTCAGCCCCATTAGCTTGAAACAGTCATTTTAGAATAAACACATCACCAAAAACGTGCATCTACAAAACATCTGACAATGCTGTCCTTTCAAACAAGGAGCCATATGTTTAAAGGTATACTTTTTTTTTTTTTTCATCTCTAACGATGTCCAGCTCGAACAGTTTTATGGGCTACACTCTGTAAAAGCAATTTATATTGTACGTCAGACTCTCCATTAAGTCCTGTCCTGTATTTGTACCTGGATCCTTTTAAGCTTAATGAAGCAATTCTGTCTCTTGTTATTTTTACATTTTGCCAGAAAGAGTATCTGTCATAAAACTGTATAAACACTAAAATTGGAGGAAGACAAATTCTAGACATTTCCAATGTATGTGTATATGAGTGTGTGAGAGAAGAGAGAGAGAGTATATTGTCTTAAATCTCATGTCATCATTTTTATTGCTGATGATCTCAGTGTGGTAATGCAAGAATAAAATGGTTTAGAAGAAACTGGCTAGTGTTTTTAATGATATGCATTAGAAAAAAAATTACAACCCGAATTCCGGAAAAGTTGGGACGTTTTTTAAATTTGAATAAAATTAAAACTAAAAGACTTTCAAATCACATTAGCCAACATTTTATTCACAGTAAAACATTGATAACATAAATGTTTAAACTGAGAAATGTTCAAATTTTATGCACAAAATTAGCTCATTTCAAATTTGATTCCTGCAGCAGGTCTCAAAATAGTTGGGACGGGGGCATGTTTACCATGGTGTAGCATCTCCTCTTCTTTTCAAAACAGTTTGAAGACGTCTTGGCATTGAGGTTATGAGTTGCTGGAGTTTTGGTGTTGGAATTTGGTCCCATTCTTGCCTTATATAGGTTTCCAGCTGCTGAAGAGTTTGTGGTCATCTTTGATGTATTTTTTGTTTAATGATGTGCCAAATGTTCTCTATAGGTGAAAGATCTGGACTGCAGGCACCCGGACTCTTCTACGACGAAGCCATGCTGTTGTAATAGCTGCAGTATGTGGTTTTGCATTGTCCTGCTGAAATACACAAGGCCTTCCCTGAAACAGACGTCGTCTGGAGGGGAGCATATGTTGCTCTAAAACCTTTATATACCTTTCAGCATTAATAGAGCCTTCCAAAACATGCAAGCTGCCCATACCGTATGCACTTATGCACCCCCATACCATCAGAGATGCTGGCTTTTGAACTGAACGCTGATAACACGCTGGAAGTTCTCCCTCTTCTTTAGCCGGAGGACACGGCGTCCGTAATTTCCAACAAGAATGTCAAATTTGGACTCGTCTGACCACAGAACACTATTCCACTTTGAAATAATCCATTTTAAATTAGCCTTGCCCCACAGGACACGACGGCACTTCTGGACCATGTTCACATATGGCTTCCTTTTTGCATGATATGATAGAGCTTCAGTTGGCATCTGCAGATGGCACGGCGGATTGTGTTTACCGACAGTGGTTTCTGGAAGTATTCCAGGGCCCATTTAGTAATGTCATTGACACAATCATGCCGATGAGTGATGCAGTGTCGTCTGAGGGTCCGAA
This sequence comes from Leuciscus leuciscus, assembly GCF_965113295.1. Lineage (NCBI taxonomy): Eukaryota > Metazoa > Chordata > Actinopteri > Cypriniformes > Leuciscidae > Leuciscus > Leuciscus leuciscus. Next base: position 23,258,274 of record NC_138726.1, on the reverse strand, counting down.
GACCACGGCATCCAATGTGCGGTCTCCGGCCTTGCCCTTTACGCACAGAGATTTCTCTGAATCTTTTGATGATGTTATGCACTGTGGATGATGAGATTTGCAAAGCCTTTGCAATTTGATGTTGAGGAACATTGTTTTTAAAAAAAATATTCCACAATCTTTTTACACAGTCTTTCACAGATTGGAGAGCCTCTGCCCATCTTTACTTCTGAGAGACTCTGCCTCTCTAAGATATCCCTTTTATAGCTAATCATGTTACAGACCTGATATCAATGAACTTAATTAGTCGCTAAATGTTCTCCCAGCTGAATCTTTTAAAAATGTCTTGCTTTTCAGCCATTTGTTGCCCCCGTGCCAACTTTTTCTGAGACCTGTAGCAGGCATCAAATTTGAAATGAGCTAATTTAGTGGATAAAAGTGTAAAATTTCTCTGTTTAAACATATGCTGTGTTATCTATGTTCTATTGTGAATAAAATATTGGCTCATGTGATTTGAAATTATTTTAGTTTTCATTTTATTCAAATTTAAAAAATGTCCCAACTTATCCGGAATTCGGGTTGTATATCATGAATATAAAATGGTATATCACTTACATGTGTAATTCCCTGTAAACTGCATTTTGTAATTTCCTCTCCCAACCTACAAGAATAAAAGGGTCAGTGACAGTACAACAGAGAACACATTCATCTCTTGAATTTACATACCGTAAATATATATATAAGAAAAAAAGAAATAAAGAATTTTATAAAATATACAAATAAATTATACTTTATTAAAATAAATGTTAATAAAGAAAAAAAAGTATTCCTTGAGTAGTATTTAGGCTACATACCGTGTGTATATATATATATATATATATATACAACAAGACTGACTGAAAAAGATAAAGAAGGGTTTTGAGACAGAAGGGGCCTACTATATATATATATATATATATATATATATATATATATATATATATATATATAGTCTTATCTTTATTTTATTTTTTTATACATTTATATATAAAATAAAAAATAACAGTAAAATAAAAAAAATATTTAGCAAAGTAAAAAATGTAATTAAGATAAGATAAGATAAGATGATAAGGGAAAAAAGGTAGTTTCTCAATCAATATGAGCTCATGATTATGTGTAATAGTATTCATTCTAATATGCTGATTTGGTGCTCAAGAAACATTTCTTATCAATGTTGAAAACATTTGTTCTGCCTAATATATTTGTAAAAACCTTTTTTTTTTTTTTATTACGATTCCCTAAGACCAGCATTTATTAGAAATAGAAATATGTTGTAGGCTATAATGTAAATGTCTTTACTGTCACTTTTGATCAATTTAATTAAGCTTTGCTGTATATATCGTTCAAAAGTTTAGGTTCAGTAATATATATATATATATATTACTGAACCTAAACTTTTGAACGATACGGTATTAAATGAACTTTTATTTAAATAAATAAAAATTAATTCACTTTAAATTTCATACGACGGTCATGTAAGTTACCTGATTCTTTTAACAATCTTCTCACATCATCTTTCAGTGTTTCTAGTTTAATTTCGGGTTTGTGCATACATTCCTAGAGAGAGAAAGAAAAAAAAACATCTCTGCAATGAAATACAACAGCAAACGAAAGCTGGCAGTCAAGAACGCAGTGACCGTATATCGTGTTGCACACTCTGCAGTCAGTTAGCTGAAGCTACTCACTTTAGCCTGTTTCTCCAGCTGGGAGTGTAAATGAGTCCCTTTGAGCCGTTGAACTATCTGCGTTATAGAGACAGACAGCTCTGTGCTTTCGTCCATCATTACCACACTTTTAATGTGATGTCGATGTGATTTTTTCCCCCCAACAGATTTTCATCTGTTAGCGCTGCAGCATCACAGAAGCACCGTATCCAGGCAAATGACAACAAACCTTTCAGGAAACATGTCCTCGACGGAAGGTTCCGACACTACAGGCCTTTATTAAAGGGATAGCGAAAATGAAAATTCTGTCATCACCCTCAAGTTGTTCAAAACCTGTATTAGTTTCTTTGTTCTGTTGAATAGAAAATAAATAATTTAAAGAATGTTGGTATAACCAGACAGTTGATGGTAGCCAATTTTTTTTTCTTCTTCTTCTATGGAAGTCAGTGGGTGTAACTGTTCGGTTACCAACATTCTTTAAGGTGATGATACACAGGGCAACTTTTTGAGCAATGTTGCTTTGCAATCTTGCCTAACGATTTTTGCTTGGGCACTTTCCCATTGCTTGGGCAATACATTTCTATCTGGATAATTTAGATCAGTCGTGGGCCCTGTGTCTCATCTGGTTGCCCGTTGACGGCAACATTGCCCAGCAACATTGCTCAAAAAGTTGCCCTGTGTATCATCACCTTTAGAATAACTTATTTTGTGTTCAACAGAAAAAAGAAACGTATAGGTGTGAAACAACTTGAGGGTGAGTAAGTGATGACAGAATTTTGATTTATGGATGAACTATTCCTTTAACAGTAGCCTAATAAAAAGAGTTCTTATGCTAACAACTCAAAATAATGAATTCCACAAAATACTACATGCATTTATTAACATTAATAATAAGAGTTTTTATGCTAACGACTCAAACTAATGAGTTCCACAAAATGTTTTTTTTGTTGTTTTTTGTTTGTTTTTGTTTTTTACTTTACATAGGCCTATGCTGTAAGTTCTCTAAAATATATATTAATAAATATATATATATAATTTTAATATATAATACATTTATATTAAAATAAATTGCGATAAAAGGACGGGTCTTCCAATCATTGTGTTCTTGTGTTAGAATAGCAATGGTTAGGCCTATCTCCAAAGAAAGATGTGCATGTGGCCTCACATGTAAGGAAATAGCTGCAAAGAATATTGCACCTGAAAGAACCATTTACCGGATCATCGAGAACTTTAAGGAGATAGGTTCAACTGCAGAGAAGAAGGCTTCAGTGAATGTCCCAGAGTGTCCAGCAAGCACTAGGACCTTCTCTTGAATTGTCACCACCAGTGCAGAGCTTGTTCAGTATTGGCAGCAGTGGGTTTGAGTGCATCTGCACGCACAGTGAGGTCCAAGACCTTTGGAGAAGGGCAGCAAAGAAGCCACTTCTCTCCAAGAAAAACACCAAGGACATACTGAAATTCTGCAGCAAGTACAAGGTTTGGACTGCAGAAGACTGGTGCAAAGTTATTTTCTCTGATGAAGCCTCCATCTGACTGTTTGGGATATGTGTAAAATCAATTGCCCGGAGAAAAAAAGGGAACGCTACCATGAGTCCTGTGTCGTGTCAACAATGAAGCATTCTGAGACCATCCATTTTTGGGGGTGCTTTTCATGGGAATGGGTTCACTCACAATTCTGCCCCAAAACACTGCCATGAATAAAGAATGGTATCAAAACTTCCTGCGAGAGCCACTTCTCCCAACGATCGAGGAGCAATTTGGTGATGGTCCGCGCATTTTCCAGCATGATGGAGCATCATGTCACAAGCCAAGGCAGGAGTGATGAAGAGACTCTGAGATCATTGCATTGAGATTTTGGATCCACATCCACGGCCAGTCAGAAGCTGATATCCAGTATGCTAGAGTGAACTGCAGAGGTTATGAAAGAAAAATGTGTAAATATTGACCCTTTTGCATTTTTTATGTTTTTGTTTAAAAGTTATGAAATTCTAATGAAATCGTTGTTTTCCAGTAGAAACATGTGAAAAAAATTATCTACAAATACTGAAGCAGAAAACTTTGCGAATACTTTTGGCCACGACTGTACAAGATAAATTAATGTAGCTTTAGATGAGAATGCTGTTCTGTTGATTAGTGGTTTTTTTTGCAGCTAGTCAATTTGACCAGTGTATGTATGCTGAGTGAGTAAACAGTGATGGCTTAAGCTGGTCATCAACTGAAACAGGGAAGAGAATGGTATATCAGATGATACTCATTAAATATCTATTCTAAAAAAAGAAAGAAAAATTGAATCTGTAAAGTCTGTAATTTGCTCAGGTTTTCATCAGGTTTGTAGGGCCCTCTCAGTCGGCCTAACGACAGTTTCCAAATGGCACGTTGCTTATAGTCAGCAGAATATCTGTTGGGGGACCATCAAAATAAAGTGTTAGCAGATATTAGTTGACATGGAGTTGCAAAGTTACTTATAGTTAGTAGAATGTCTAAAGTGGACTATCAAAATAAAGTGTTACCCAAAACATGAAATGCTCTGAAACAAAGAGTAAAAGATGCATACCTGACATTAGAAAAAATACATAAGGCTGATTGTCTGAGGACATTCAGCATTACGGGCTGATCTGACTACAAATCGTGCTTTGAGCCTCCCGCAACATCTCTTTAAATACTCAGACCAAGACAGAAACCTCTTTCAAATGGAAACATGAGCTAACAATGGGAATTTGCATTACTCAAGTCTCCAGACCTGGGTAGTTTACACCTTACTGAGGACAGAAGACAAAGACCAATTGGCAGAGGATCTCCCCCTCTACAGAAAGCAAATTATCTCTAAACTCTTTATTACCTTTTGGTTTATTTCTGTGGGAATGAGACATTTGTACCAGTCGCACTGAGACATTTCAAATGATACCAAACATGTATAGTGTTGTATGATAATTGTTCACATTAACCCATATATATATTTGGGTGAATTTCAGGTTATCTGCAGTATGGGGAGAAGAGGGGAAAGAGGGGGTGAAGGGGAAAGAAATGTAATTTAAGACAATACTAAGGTGATTGACTCAGTGCATCTCTGGTGGGAATGCTAATTTAGTTAATTTCCAGAAATGTCCTTTGTTTTTGGTTCCTCTGCCCAGACGGCTCCGCATCTTCCAGTTTCTCCAGTCTTACAAATTAAACCTGAACATGTATAGGCATGAACAAGCAAGCAGATTCTGTTTCTCTTTGCAGGAAGGCTGATAATGTTTATTGTGCACAAATATATCTGACAGCAGCTATCAGGAATTAAAGCTTTTGGTCAGTGCTAGAGATTTTTGAGTTAACAAAATCTGTGTGTGGTCTTCTTCAAAACACTTACCTAAAGCCCTTTTATGTTTTACAACGTTTTATAGTATGTCTGAAAGCTGAATGTTATGTACTAGCTTTATAGTCAGTAAGTCTTACATTGCCAAATCATTAAAACACATTCTGTAAACTCCTTTTTACTAATTACCTATAGTCATCCAGAACAACAATTAAAGTCACCATAAAATATAGACCATTCTTATTTCATGGAATATTGCAGTATTTATTATATACAGTTATAAACAAAATTATTCAACCCCCATTGCATATCAAGTATATTGGCAAAATTTGGATACATTCAACTGTTTGCAATGAACAAATCAAACAAAATTGAAATAGCTCAACACAACAAAATTTTCAAGTGGTTTCCCCAAATTCAACTGAAAATGCAACTTTTAGTGATTTATGCAGTCTCAAAATTATTCAGCCCCTTCATGACAAGCATCTTTAGTACTTTGTAGAACAGCCTTTTGCTGTTATGACCTGCTGCAAACGAGATGTATTAACCAGACACCAGCTTCTGGCAGTGTTTCTGAGGAACCTAAGCTCATTCCTCATGAGCAATGGTCTCCAGTTCAGTAATGTTCTTGGTTTTGCGTGCTGCAACCGCCTTCTTCAAATCCCACAAGAGATTTTCTATAGGGTTCAAGTCAAGTGACTATGATGGCCACTGTAGAATCTTCCAGGACTTCTTCTGCAACCAAGCCTTGGTGGAATTGGAAGTATGCTTGGGATCATTGTCCTGTTGGAAGGTCCAATGACGCTCAAGCTTCAGCTTCCTCACTGACGGCATGATGTTTTCTCCTAGAATTTCCTGATACTTCAATGAATCCATCTTGCCTTCCACACGTGGCAGGTTTCCAGTGCCAGAGGATGCAAAGCAGCCCCAGAGCATCACCGAGCCCCACCATGCTTAACTCTAGACAGGATTCTTTTCAGCATATGCTTCATTCTTCTTCCTCCAGACATAGGGGAGTGCGGGGCACAATGTGACTTCAGTGTGTGAACTGTTAGGTCAGTATTAATAAGGTTTTTGCATCAACAAGCACAACATAAATCATGTGACCCACAACTACTCAACAAAGGTCTGAGGCATCAGATAGTTGTAGAATAGTTGACAAGTTCTTGCAAACCTTTTGATATTATACTATTAGCTATACACACACACACTAAAAGGGTTTAGCATGTTGTAAAAGCTAAAATAAACCATTTAAAGTCTGTTAATTTTGCAGATCTCTTTCCAAAGCTATAAAGTATCTTCCAGGCTGTTTAAATTGTGTGAGAGCATGAGTGCTTTGTCCAGTGTGAAGAGGTCAGTGAATGACAGTAAAAGGGCCCTTAAAATCTCTTTCAGGATAATCAGAATAGTAAAACAGTATCCAAGAGTACCCAAACAACTTCACTTGTAAAAGTAGTTGCTCGGTTATGTGAAAGAATAAATAGAGTTATAGCACATTTCATGACTTGTGTACAAAATAAATAAATCCATCCATCCATCCATCCATCCATCCATCCATCCATCCATCCATCTTGTGTGTGTGTGTGTGTTTGTGGTGGTCCTGGTAATGTTATGGGGACCAAATGTCCCCACAAAGATTGTAATACCAGTAATTTTTGGCCTTGTGGGGACTTTTTTGTTTGTTTGTTTAACCCCTATGAGGAAAACAGCATTTAAATCATACGAAATAGATTTTTGAAAATGTAAAAAAGGGGATAGAATGTAAAAGGGTATATAATATACAGTTTATACAGTATACAAGTCATTATGTCTATGGAAAGTCCCCATTAAACACCCATCACCGTTTATATATCACATAAATTAAAGTTTTTGGTGGCCTCCCTCAACCGTCAAACAAAACTGAATACAGTCAACACTATAATATGTGTACAAAAGAAGAAAAAAAATTGATTTGACTTTTCTTCTTATCAATAAGGTTCCAAATTATGTAATTTCTTGCGGTGTCAAAATTGAATGATTATTATTATTATATATATTTTTATAGGGTAACATCTGAGTTGCGTAACCTGAGTTGCCAGCAGAATAAGAAACACATCAAAATATTAGTTAATAACTAAAATAAATACAACAACAACAACATTATTATTATCATTATAGCCTAAGTGCAAATAAATTAGCAGTATGTGTAATTTTTATGGTTAATTTTATGTTATACAACAGTTTTAAAATTTCTCAAAAAAACATATTTTCTTTCTTTTTTTTCTTAATCCTACTTCTATGTTATTGGGTGCAACCTTATTCACGGAATGTGTCTTTTAAAAAGTGAAGGCGGGGTCAGCTGTCCTTTGGAAGGCAGCATTGATCAACAGCATTACTTCACATCACAACTCATGAGCAGCAACACTTGACGAAATACAGTCCTGGACGTACTTTAACTATCCATTTTCTTTTGTTATTTTTGTTTGTTTGTTTCTTGCTTTTGACATCTCAAAACTTTATACAGTTTTGTCTTGAATGATTGTGAATTAAGATAAAACCATGTGCTTTACTATAGAGTGCAGCACTGTGGCATTATGGCAGAGCAAATGTTGCTGTATTACTTTTACCTCCAAGAGATGAAGAGACATTCATTTGGATATATGTGAAGGAAAGCGGGAAATCATCAGAAAAAAGAAAGAAAAAAAAAAAACATGGAGACATTTACAATTCAAGATATGCTCATCAATTCCACTGATATTTATAAAATATTATGTGGATTAGGAATCGGGAATTTGTCGGAGTGTAAAAATGACAGAGACAGCACGTTGGAACCAAAAGGTAAAACAAATTACTTTAATATTTATATTTTATATAGGCCTAAATATATTTACATTTATTCATATTTTACTTTTATTGCCTTTAGTCTTTGCATTAGCGCAGGCTTTTTGTGTTGGGAAATGTGTGAACGAACCAAGACAAGTCTTATACTTGTTCAAAAGACACACAAACTGCTTGTTAAAACTTGTAAAATATGGTATTCTCATCTCGTTCTCTCGTGTTTGTTTGTCAGATATGAACCAGACTGTTCGGATCGTGCTGTATGTGTTGATCTTCCTCCTGAGCTTCATAGGGAACAGCCTCATCATCACGGTTCTGGTACGGAACCGGCGCATGCGGACGGTCACCAATCTGTTCCTGCTGTCTCTGGCCGTCAGTGATCTGATGCTGTGTGTCTTCTGCATGCCCTTCACACTCATCCCCAACCTCATGAAAGACTTCATCTTCGGCAGCGGCATGTGTAAAGTGGCCACGTACTTCATGGGTGAGTCATTTTGATATTTGTAGTTCACACTTCACTTTTTTGCAGCTTCTTCTGCCAGATAGTAAATACACTGTTAACAATATTGTTGGTTTAACTTAAAAAAGTAAGTTACATGGTTGCATTAAAAAAGTTCATTGAAATAATTTTTTTTAGTTAATACAATGAAGGAGACTTTTACAGTTACAACAATTAGTCCAATTGTAAATCAATATGGGAACTTTCTCATATAGAAGGCTTATATATTTTTTGTTTATATGTTTGTTATTGTGATGACAGTGAGTTCTACAGATTTGGATTTTTTTTTCTTTTTTTTTTATATGATGATTGATTCTCTTTGTAAATAAGGTAATTCAGATGGCAGCAGATAATTTAACATACATGCATTTCATCTTTAATCAAACTAGAAATGAGATTTTCTATTTTCTTTCCAAAAAAACTACCTGAAGGTTACATGCTGTTATATTGTAGCCTATGTATATAATAGTTCAAACAGTTTTTGCTATGGTACCAAAACTGAAATGTGAAATTTTGGTTACACTTAATTTTACAGTGTAGTTACCCATGGAAGTACTGGTAATATAATGTAACTACATGGGTTAAGGTTAGATTTAGGGGTAAGTTCAGGGTTAGTACCTAGTTATTGTAATTGGTATAATAAGTATGTACATGCGGAACAGGACTAATATTCTCTGATCTGACAAGCATCTTTGTATCTTTTGATGCTTGTCAGATCAGAGAATATTAGACATTCTCATACAGAAGTGTATCATGATACTCACACTCAAAGTAACACAGTTACTATGGTAGCACTATATTTTACAGCCCTGATAACAAAGGCATGAACTGTTAATAAACTTAAACTTAACTTAAAAAGGACATCTGATAACATTATACACAAGAGAGGCAGTCTATAAAGGGTCACTTAACAAAAGGAAATGCTTAATGTTCCAGCTGCTTTTTTCTCGCATTTTGTTTGTAAAAAATATTTATTTAGAGATTTATTATTATTCATTAAGGGATCCTAAAATCAGACCACAAACACAGTGAAGCTTGCACTAATAGAAATAAAATGCTTTTTATTATATTGTAAGCCTCAATTGTAGCAACAAGAGTTTTTTCTTTTTCCACTCTTGTGATTATAGTTTATTGGAAGGCACATCTATTTCAAATTCATATTTATGACTTGTTGAATTGTGTAACAATTCTGAAATCTATTTATAGCCAGTTGGTTGCACACTTCCAGATGTTGCAAATGTGCCATGTAAACAATTTAGTAATTAGACAATGCCACTGTCTCTGTATTTGATGCATCAGCATGTTTTATGTGTTTGTTTTGTGCTATTCTGTAATACTTGTTCATGATAAAGCTGACGCAATGTACATGCTCTGTTGTTATTACCGCGTGTATGTTAACATTGCTGTCTAATTAACTGCTTTCTTACTAGTTGCAAAGGGTGCAGTCGCAGCATTAAGTTTATTAACAGTTCATGCCTTTGTTATCAGGGCTTAGAGATAGTTTGTTATGAAGTTTTCCTGTCTGTTCCCATTTTTGTGTTTACTGTTGTTTATAGACGCATATATATCAGACCTCCTGAGAATCAGTACTTTAACAAGCCCAGATTTATTTCTGTATGTGCAACTGAGTTCTGTGTGTCCAAACACACAGGTATTTCGGTGAGCGTATCCACATTTAACCTTGTGGCCATCTCCCTGGAGCGCTATAGTGCCATCTGCAACCCCTTTAAGTCCCGTACCTGGCAGACGAAGTCCCACGCTGCAAAAGTCATCACAGCCACTTGGGTCGTGTCTTTTCTGCTCATGCTGCCTTATCCGATAGGCAGCACCCTGGTGCCTTTCATGCGCAGTAATAACAGCACAGGCAACATGTGCCGCTTGGTTTGGCCCAGTGATGTCATGCAGACCTGGTAAGATTTATTAGGACTGTGTGTGTCTTGGTATTTTTGAGGATAAGGTGTTAAAGGGATATCTCACCCAAAAATGAAAATTAGCCCATGATTTACTCACCCTCAAGCCATCCTAGTTGTATATGACATTCTTCTTTCAGACGAACACAATCAGAGTTATATTAAAAAATGTCCTGGCTCTTCCAAGCTTTATAATGCCATTGAATGGCTGTTTCTGTTTTGAAGTCCATAAAAGTGCATCTAACCATCATAAAAGTGCTCCACACTGCTCTGGGGGGGGTAATAAAGGCCTTCGGAAGTGAAGCGTTTTTGTAAGAAAAATATTCATATTTAAAACTCTATAAGTAAAATATAGCTTCTGGCCAAACGAACATATGGATTCCACTTAAAGGGTTAGTTCACCCAAAAATGAAAATTCTGTCAGTAATTACTCACCCTCATGTTGTTCCAACCCCGTATGACCTTCGTTCATCTTCGGAACACAAATTAAGATAATTTTGATTAAATCTGAGAGCTGGCTCACTCCTCCATAGGCTTCTAAAGACGTTATAACTTGCTGGCCCAGAAAATGCATTAAAGACATCGTTAATATAGTCCAAGTGACTACAGTGACTCAATCTTAAGTTTATAAAGCGACGAGAATACTTTTTTGTGCGCAAAAACAAACAAAAATAATGACTTTATTCCACTATTCATTTCCTTCTCTCTGGGCCTCGTGTTTTTTCACGTAGTGTTTTTGCGCAGCGCGTCTGTGTTGCACGTCACCACGTAGGCTCACTATTGGCCAACGCTGGTCATGTGTGTGATGCGTGGTGACGTACAACACAGACACGCTGCGCAGTTATCCTACGTGAAAAAACTCAAGGCCCAGAGAGAAGGAAATAAATAGTGGAATAAAGTCGTTATTATTTTTTTTTTTTTCGCACAAAAAGTATTCTCGTCGCTTAAGATTGAGCCACTGTAGTCACTTGGACTATATTAACGATGTCTTTAATGCATTTTCTGGGCCAGCAAGTTATAACGTCTTTAGAAGCCTATGAGGAGTGATCCAACTCTCAGATTTCATCAAAAATATCTTAATTTGTGTTCCGAAGATAAACGAAGGTCTTACGGGGTTGGAACAACATGAGGGTGAGTAATTACTGACAGAATTTTCATTTTTGGGTGAACTAACCCTTTAAGTCTAAGTTAGCCTAAAGTCTAAGCGCAACTTCTGCGAATTCTGCTGATATTTACGCTACGCCATGACACACTACGCCACTTCTGACGTCATCAGTGTTGTGCTTTAGGCGCAAGTAGACTGCGTATGGCCATTTGGCTGGGAGCTAGAATTTTACTTTGTAACATGTTAAAAATGAATATTTTTCTTACACAAACGCTTCGCTTCAGAAGGCCTTTATTAACCCCCCAGAGCTGTGCACTTTTATGATGGATGGATGCACTTTTATGGACTTCAAAACAGAAACAGCCATTCACTGCCATTATAAAATGTGGAAGAGCCAGCATATTGTTTAATATAACTCCGATTGTATTCGTCTGAAAGAAGAAAGTCATTTACACCTAGGACTTGAGGGTGAGTAAATCATGGGCTAATTTTCCTTTTTGGGTGAACTATCCCTTTAAAGGAAAAGGGACCAAAAAGAAAAATTCGGTCATAATTTATCGTCATGTTGTTCCCACCCTGTATGCTGTTATGTTTTCAGCAGCAGTTATTTACACTAAGAGTAAAAAACTTGATGATATTTATACTGAGTGTAAATAGTGGTAGATACTGTTTGCACTATGTATAAGTGCAAATAGGGACAGATGCTATTCACACAAAGTGTAAATAGAAGTAATATACAGTAATGTTTCTACTAAAGGTAAAACATAAGAGCATTGGAGTTAGTGAAAATTGCCGTTGCTAACATGATTATTTGCACTAACTGTAAAGACACGTTTTTCTGTGGAATACAAAAGAAATGTAAAAAAAACTTCATGCTGCTCTTTTATTTATTCAAGAAGTTTAGTGTGACCATGCATATTAAACCTTACAAAAAAATAAGTATACTTTTAAGTATAATTAAGTAAAGATCAAGTATATTTTTAAGTATACTTATGTAGTAAGTATACTGATATCAATGTACAAGTAGTATACTTGTACTAAGTGTACTAGTACTACTTGGAATTAATGTGGCCCACTTTTGTAGTGTGTAAAAGTATACTTTAAATGTGAATGTTGAATACACAACTAGTTTACAACTGTTTTCATTTGTACTACAACTGAACTTTTAGGTATACTGGTAGTTTATTAGTTAGAAAAGTATTTTTTAGTTTATGAAAGTTCCCTTTGAAGTATACTCTTTGTAAACTACTAGTTTAGTAGTTATATATTGCAAGTATACTTATGTTTTTTAAATATTTTTTTTAAGTGAACTTAACATCATTATTTTGTATACTTAATATAAACATTTAACTGTACTTTAACTTTTTTTTTAAGTTGCTAAACATTGCCAGCATTTTTGATAATTTTCACAAAAATTTTATGGTCCCCAGAATATTTAGTTGTATGAATTTATATCAAAAGAAAGAACAGAGACAAACTAACACAAAAAATGGTTAAAACTTGAATGTGGGTAAGTTTCATTTTAAAAGAAAAAGCTGCTTCTTCTTCATGTGCCTCATTGCTAAGATATGCATGACAAATTAAAACAATACTTGTTCTAAAATCGGCTCTGTTCATAGTCTGAAGATACAAAAATTGGAGTGTGTGCCCAATCATATAGTACCAGATTTTCATGGAAATCTGTTAACTCTGACTTCCCAAAATCTGCAGATTGGCTCTGATTTTCAGCAATAGCATCAACTTCTCCAGACTGCAAATCAGGGCAAAAGTTGTCTAGTGTATTCCAGCCTTTAAGCTCCACTAAAATTGTAAATGTGGTCCAAAAACTCTACAAACCAATGAAGATGGAAGTGAAATAGTGAATGGAAAAGAGCTGTAAGATTTTTCAAAAATTCTACTTGACCAAAAAAAACAAAAACAAAAACACTTGGAATGACTTGAGGATGAGTAAACCATTGTAATTTGGGGGTAATCTATCATGCAAATGTAAACCTAGAAATCTACCCAGCATTTGCAGTCTTAAGGTTACTTTCAGGTAAAAATAACAATACTGTGAACTGTCAACCCCATGTCTGACTTTGCAACTGACTTATCTCTCTCTCCCCTCTCTTTTTAAGGTATGTTTTTCTGTTGCTGATACTCTTTCTCGTGCCTGGGATCATAATGATGACAGCTTATGGCCTCACCTCCATCGAACTCTACAGGGGGATCAAATTTGAAATGGCTAATAGGAAGTCAAACAAAGGTATGGGAAAAAAATCATAGACTTCCTGACCTTAATATTTCAAATGTGTAATTATTGTATAAAAGCCTTTTAAATTGAGTTGATTAGCCATGAAGTCAATTTGTGGGACAACCTAGCCTGGGTTTCCCCATGCTGCCTTGTGCGCAGCGCGATTTTATTCACGCTGCTAGGCAGCCTGGATTCCATGGACTAGATTTTCGCCTCAGCGAGGGAACCAATCACAGAACGGGGAGGGAGCAGCAAGACGATGACGACGTCTATGCGACACACCGAAGCAGTTTGTTTATATCTATGGATCTAACATGGCAGCAGACGCGAAGTTACCTTTCGATGCAGCCTTAGATAGTGTTCTAAGCATGGTTCTAAGTAGTTTAGAACGCAAGTTTATTTCGTCTTCTTCCTCGTCGAATTTCTGTCGCTCTACATATGTCATCTGGTATAATTGAAACGATTGGCTATGAGCTATGTACAGGCGCATTAGATAGACATTCGTAGCGTCCAATAAACGGCTCTGGGCATTCGTAAACCACGCCTCAAATACAAGAAAATGAACATGTGGTTCCCAGACCACGTCTCAATGAGAAAGAGGTCTGACGTTAGCCAGGCTAGGGACAACCCAGAATGTGCCCTTCAATTGGAATCAGAAATATCATAAATTAGAGTTCTGAGCACCTAAACGGCCAAGTGAAGTTGTATTTAGAATGGGAAATTCGGAATTCTATGAATTCGGATATACTACTCTTTTAGCATACTGTTTTTCGCGTCCTATATAGTATGGACATAGTCTATGAGAAAAGATGTGAATTAACAATATTTTCCCACTAAAATGTTATTCTTTAAATGCTATTTTGTAAAATGGGCGGTTATGAATAATGTGCGAAAGAATTATTTTATAACTATTGAATAATTATTTACCTTGACTAGCCCTACTATGTTTTCCTTTTAGATCTATTGGCAGACATTTCTTTTGTATTCATTTATTTTAGCATGTTGAATAAGCGGAGGGTAACGTCTGCTTTTGTGACCAACGTGAAAGTGTGACTCATGTGTGTATCAATAAATGCAAACTGCGAAAATGATATGCAAATGTCGGAGATAGCTGGGAAGCTGCTTTAGGATTACAAACAGAACAGCTTTATCTTGAATCAAATAATCACGGTTTCATCCGCACTTTGCTCACTAGAGAAAGAGTTCGGCACGTCCAATCTGAAAAATGGCGACGGCGATGGCTGCTACCTCCAGCGGTCCAAGAGGAAGCGCGCCGAACCCGTGACGCTCAGCTTCAGCAACCCAAAATCCAAACTGAGAAGGGTTTGCAGCAACAGCTCCACAGCAAACCTCATGGCCAAGAAAAGGGTCATCCGCATGTTGCTGGTGATCGTGGCGCTGTTCTTCCTCTGCTGGACGCCGATCTTTGTCGCCAACGCTTGGAGAGCCTTCGACAGACGTTCGACCGATCGTCTCCTCTCAGGAGCGCCGATATCCTTCATCCACTTGCTTTCCTACACCTCTGCCTGCGTCAATCCTATAGTCTACTGTTTTATGAACAAACGCTTCAGACAGGGCATTCTGGCGACATTCACCTGCTGTAGGGATGATTTCGATGAAGTGAGCAGGAGCAGCACCCGACGGAGCGCCAGAGGAGCTGGAGGGCTGGGAACGCGGTTTGGAGGAACCGGACAGACCGACGGTAACACGCAAACCTCAGGAACGCTTACCAGGCTGACTGACACCAGTATCCGTGGCTCGGCACAAGCGTAACTGATACTCATCAAACCCTGAAAATTGCAGCGTTGGAGCCCATTTTGGTTTACCAAAGAGTTTATCTTGAGTAAAGTCAATATGATATCAAAATCGTTCAGAGCTTGGCAGGGCCGTGCACAGACATTTTGGGGGGCAGGTGCTCTAGTAAAAAAAAAAAAGGTACCTCTTTTAAAATTATTTATAAAAAGTTAAGTTTCATATTGTTGATCATCTTTTAATTAATTACACTATTTAAAACTACACCCTATAGGCCTGTTATACCAATGAACTGAAATCAGTATAAACAAATCCAAATAATGTAATGAGATTATTGTTTCTAATATAGAAATATGAAATGATACTATTATATATTAAACTAAAACCGACAGTAGATGGCAGCAAGTCGTAATAAGTGAATCATCGTCCATTTAACCAATTCGTTCAAACCGGCTGATTCATTCATGAAAGAAGCAAATGTCCACTGAGTTTATGAATGGGTCAGTGAATCATTGGCTCACCCGATTCGTTCAAAAATGGTGAATCATTCAAGAACAAAACTCCGCTGTGTGTCGCAAGGAGACGTGACTTCTCTGCGTTGTTTGTAAAAAAAATTTGTGGCAAAATAGAGGAAAAACATTCAAAGTTGACAATGTTCTGTCTAAAAATAAACGTAATGTTTATCAAACGGCTGAATATTACATTTTGCAATCGTGTTGATATTTGCGTAAATAGCACTCCTGCTTGTGTGATATTGCTTAACTATATTATGTTATAAACACAAAAATACTAGAACTCATACAAGGGCAATTGATATCTTGTATTTTGGGGGCATTTTTGTTACCAGACTGTCACCAATGAAGGCAGGACCGGGAGATGTGGATGCTGCTCGCCTGCCCTGCACAGCTTATTAAGAATAAGTTGTTGGGCACACTCTGAGAATTGATTAAGGATGGATGCCACGGGCATACATAAAATAGGGCACATATCTAGTCAGAGGCCAAAAGGGCAGGTGCTTGAGCACCACTTGGGGTCTATCAGTGCACGTGCCTGGAGCTTGGCGGTGTTTAGTAAAATGGCTGCTAGCTGAAAAGAGACTCATTGGACTGTTGATAAATGAGAGCACAAGCAATGGCTGCCAATAGCATCGAAATGCTGACAGAATCCAGTGCTTAAATTTAGTACGTCACTGTTAAACAAACAGCAGAATCAAATGGAGCAAGACTGTATAGTCCTCATTACGGCTATGCCTTATACATGTTGGGCTTTGTATAAAACACATGACTTTATAAATAAGTTTGTCCATTTGGTGCTCTAATTTTCTGGCTCACCTAGAAGACAAAGAGGAATTCCTTTGCTTTTCTTGTTATTTTACTTAATTTGTGTATGTGTGTGCGTGTGTGTGTTACAGTCAAAGCAATCATCCAGATGTTTTGAGAATAGACTAATAGTGCTTATAAATACACTACCATTCAAAAGTTGGAGGATTTTTTTTTATGTTTTTGAAATTGTGAAATATGATTACAATTTAAAAGAAGTGTTTTCTGTTTTAATTTGTTTTAAAATGTAACTTATTCCTGTGATGGCAAAGCTGAATTTTCAGCATCATTACTCCAGTCTTCAGTGTCACATGATCCTTCAGAAATCATTCTAATATGTGGATTTGCTGCTCAAGAAACATTATTATCACAGTTGAGCTGCTTAATACTTTTGTGGAAACCGTGATATTTGTTTTTTTCAGGATTCTGAACAGAAAGTGCAAAAGAACAGCATTTATATGAAACAGTTTTGTAACAGTGGATGCATCCTTTAATGCATCCTTGCTCAATAAAAGTATTAATGTCTTTTAAAATATCGTACTGTCCCCAAATATTTGAATGGTAGTATATATATCGGACATCTGAGATCAGTTTACAGATGCTTAAGAGTGTACACTGGGCTGTATTTGATATGTTGTTCATCATATCTGCTTCAATAATGACCACACATATAATTCTCTGCTTGATAAATGTATGACACATACTTACACAATCTGCAATAGCAAAACCTCTTTGGATTCATTGCCAATACCATGCAAAAATGTGTAAACTCTGTACAAAATGTACCAGCTTGTGTCTATAGGTAGATGTGTAGCATTAACCATTTTCTTCTAGGAAAGTACACAGGCATGTCTTTATCTTGTGTTAGCAAAGCTGTACTGTTTGTACACTGTGACATAGAGTCTGTCCTTATCATTGCATGAGACTTTTAACACCTGTTGTGCACTTCAAAGGACCTACTCAAGGCTGCTTCTGACATCTGGGATATTTTCCCCAGGACACATGGTCATTGACTATATTTGTTTATAATATTTGTATATGCCAAAACTCACATTTTTAATTTCATCTCTCAATGAAATAAACAATTATCTCTTCCTTTAATAGCATACTCATCAGCCAAGATGTAATAACGCACGTTCGCATGGTCCCCGATACTGGCAACACATTGTATACTCACTGACATTGACACATTAAACCGTGTAAAGTCTTAATCGTCTGTCGGATGTCTATATACCAGGAAATTGAACCACCCAAAATAATAAACATCTGTTTATTAAAGGAAACATTTCAAAACCCTGAGGAGATTTACATATGCCAGTGCACATATCAACTAATAATGAATATTTTAGGAGTGCTTTGTATGAAATGCAACCTGGGGGTCAGACCAGAATTTTCCTATTATTTCAGTTGCGTCACTGTATTCTTGTGAAGTGCAAATATTATAAAACTTTTTTCATCGTTTCCATTGTTTTATCAGACAGAATGTAGGAAGTCAATAATTTTGAAAGCCATTGACAATAAATAGCTAATGGGATGCTCTCGTATATACTGTACTATGATATGGTTTACATCAGCAGCATATGGTGGACATATATTTTACACACATAAAATAAGATATTTTAAAATATGTCTCAGTGTTTATACAGTGTTAGAACAACTATAATAATATGGACAAAAACAGATGAATCGTTCTTTAAAATATTATTTTGGGCCTTATTAAATGATGACAGAACTTTTGGGTGAACTATCCTTTTAGGGAGCAAAACAATGGCAAATATGCAAGTTTAATCCCGGACTACAAATAACTTTGTGAGTTCAGGCTTGCTTTATCTAATCTATCAGCTATTATGGATGTAAAGAAGTCTGCGAAATGACATAACACAGAGTGACCCAATAAAAACATTTGTGTGGCTAAATGGAAGTGTTGTTGGCTGGCAGTGTGGTGCTAACTATTCAAGAGCTTTGACAAATCGTCCCCTTGGAATTATAAGGTTCTTTTAGTAAGGAAAATTTAGTTATTCACATATTCTTATTCTGTGACCACTTCTTTACATTATGTGATGTTGTTTTTTAAGTTGTGTACATTTTGGAACTTTTTATTGAGAAAATAAAAAGGTTCTTTCTACACAGTCGAATGGAATGCAAAAACTTTAAAGCTCAATATCTCAAAACTGCTCAGAACGCAGATAGAACCTTATAATTCCAAGGGGACGAAATTGAGAAATCTTTTCCAATGCAGCACAACAACTTAAAAAAAAAATTAGGCTTAAAATAATTTAAAGATGTTTTTTAGTATGCTTTAGTAAGTATAAAGTTATCAGAAAGCCTGTTAAGGGTCTTTTAAAGAGGTCATGAAATGAGAAATCAATATTTCCTTGATCTGTCATTGTACTATAAAAATATCGTGTACGTTTCGGAAATCAAAACTTTTTTTTTTCTCTTTTTTTTAAACCAAGCTGCCAAAACGACTCGTTTCTGATTTTGCCTCAGTATGACGTCATAGTGCGACGAAAGACCGCCTCTGCAGAAGATCAACGCCTACTTCTACATCATTGCCTCTTTAGCCCCGCCCACTGATTCACGTAGTACGAGAGACGCAATGATCCATTTCAGGGGTGGCCAACATTACGATTTAAAATCAGTTAGAGCTAGACAAATTTCTATATTTACAAGTAAAGTTTCATATTATAGGTTTCATATTATCAGCTTTGAAAGGAACCTCTGGGATTGGGGAGGCTGAAACAGGCAACAGTACTGTGGCTGCCTTGGGAACTGGCTTTGGCTGCGGTCATGACATGAATATTCTGTATATCCATTTGGGACTGTATTCTGAAGCTACAGGAACAACTGGAGCTGCAGCAACAGGAACCTTTGGGGTTCTTGTGATGGTGAGCACTGGTTCTGGGATGGACATTACCTTTGGGGAGCTCTGGTACCATGTCGGTTGAGACGGGAAACTCTGGGACCGGGGTGACCATGACTGGGAACTCTGGGACCATAGCGGGTTAACCGAAATCACTTTTTGGGCAACTAGGTGAGGGGAATGTGCCATAAAGCTTTCTTATTGCATTAGAGTCTGTTTTGAACTAGAAGAGGTAAAAAAAAGTTTTTACATTCATAATTTTTAGTAAGGAGATGTAAAACTGTCAAAATACACATTTCTTTTTCTTTTATTCTTTAAACAAAAAAAAAAAAAAAAAAAAAAAGTAAGAGATATAACCATTTGAACTAAATTGTTACACCTTCTGTGTCCGGGTCTGTTTTGACCCCAAAGTAAACTGGCTTTACACATGAATTATGGTGTTTTTTATTTATTTTTTATTTTTACAGTTATTAGATTTGTCTCAAATTACTTCTGTAAAATGCATTTAGCCTCTTAAAATTTACATAAAACGACAAAAACAAATAAATGTATTAATGTGTTAGTAGAGCAAAAGTATAACAAAAAGTCTGAATTTGAAAGAGGGTTTGGAAAAGAAATGGTACACATTTCACTTTGCTGCCACCTATTGATGAACCATTGCAGCATTGAAAAGATTCAAATGGAGATTTTTATTATCATCATCATCATCATCATCATCATTTCTTTCATATGAAAGGAATTGTTTTTATTTGTAAAATGAATATATTTAGTTTGAAAACATTTCAGAGTAATATTGATGTGGTTTTGGTGTTGTTTTGTTAGAAAAACAATAGGTTTCCTAAATTTAGACTGTTATAAGTTTCAAAATTAATTTAATTAAATCCATTGAAATCCATGAGATTGTACTGGTAATTATCATATTACATAAATTTCATCTAATGATATATTCAAATAAATGTTCTCATAAATATTGATCAAAAATATATATTGTCTTGCATCACATTGGTTTTTGAGGCAGTTCTTGAAAAATTAGAAATTTCAAAGAATTAAAAAAATTTAAATCGTATAAAGCGGTAAATGAAGTAATAGCATGGTAAAAACATGGTAAAATTCAAAAGGTGTATAAAGTTTTATAAATATATATATTTTTATTTATTATAAATATTTTATATAAAAAAGTCTATTTACAAGCATATAATAACATACAATATTTAAACATCCCTAAGCAAGTAATATTGCCGATAATACTGCCTAAGGATGGTATAATAAATATTTTAAATATAAAAAAATGTGACCTCTATATACTACAGAACCCCTACAGGGACATGGTTTTGTTCTCTCACAAAAGCTTTGTGTTTCTCTGATAACCTTAACGTAATATACAATATAACATCCCTAAACAAGTAATTTTGCCAACTTTAAAACTATATTCAATATTTAAACATCCCTAAGTAATATCAGCAGTGATTAGGCTTAAGTGGATGGATGAAAAGGCCACCCAAGTCAGTTTTGCTGAAGTGAAAAATTTAAAAAAGTAACAGAATTTTACGTTTAATGTTATGAAAAATGTATTATAACATAAATCAAAAATAAAATTTTACATTTTTATATGAAATATATTATTTTCAAAAACATGTTTTACTCTAAATCTGTGAGAAAATCAAAGCCATAAATCTAAACAAGTTTCCACTAGATGAAATTCAAGTGTGACTATTTTGTTCAGGACCATTTAACCTGTCTGAATCATGTCCATAATTTATTTATTTATTTTTTTGATTTTTTTTTTTTGTGTGTGTGTTCACACATAGCAAGACTAGTGCCAACACCTTTACCAAGTTTCTTACCATTCCGATGAAGAAAAAAAGTCTTGGAAAAAAACAAATGTACATATTTTTGACCGAAGAGCACGAGAGGGTTAAGAGTTGACAAGGATGGTACTGAGGGGCAAATTCTGAACAAAGCAGTGAGAGAATTTGGTTCAGTTCTTTCCCCTGCAATAAATGACAAAGTTTCAAAAATATTTGTCCAATAGTTGTCCATACAATGAAGGGCAAAGCCAAAACATGAATCAGGTTTGCTGGAGTTTGACAGCATCTGTCACATGCTGGAGAAACACCTTTATACTGTACATCTTTGCCAATCTAGCATTTGTATAATAAACTCGGTATGCACAACTTTGCACTGAATAAGTGAGTGTCTGGCACATATACAGTAGATGATCTATGTACCCTGTTGAGGATCCTTTCCCAGAGTTCCTCTGATATTTCCTCCTCCACATATTCTTGCCAAATAACCCTAATAGTGTCTATAGACTCTGGACATTTGACTATGGAAAATACACATTTTATTGTACAAATCGGAGTAAAAAAAAAAAAAAAAAACTATTCAAAGGAGTATCATAAGGCAGGAGAGGAAAATTTGGAAATGTGGCTCGAGCAAACCTACAAACTTGTAAGTATCTGAAAATATGCTGCTTCGGAAGTGAACATTTGTCCCTACGCTGTTGAAAAGAAGCAAATGTGCCATCAATATATGAATCATGAAATGTATTGTCCACAACAAGACCAAAATAAAAAAGCACTGTCCCAACAGGGAGGGAGAAGAGACATGATTTGTGGCTATCGGAGCAAAGATTGAGTATGACTGTAATCCAAAAAAGCGCTTAAATTGAGCCCAAAACTTATGAGTGGTCCTAACTGTCAGATTCTTCGCAAAAGGTGAGGTAGAAGATAGAATTGGAGAATGTACTAAAGCACTCAGTGAGCTGGGTTTAGTGGAATTTGCTTCCATCTTAAGCCATGAGGGAAGAGACTCGATTCTTATTTTAAAGTCAACATTTTAAAACTCTAATATGGGTGGCCCAATAATAGAACCTCAGGTTAAGTAATGTCAAACCCCACCAATGGCTTGGGTATCTGTAAATATACTTTATGTAACCTGGGGACCTTTTTATTCCAAAGTCCAGTATCTTGGAGTCTAAATATCGAAAATGTTTCTGAGGGAGAAAGATAGGAATGCATTGAAAAAAAATTAAACTTAAACTTAAACTTATCTACACAAGAAAACACCTTCACAGCCAAAGTCAATTAATTTGACCTCCAGAGTGTTCGGGTTCACAAGCGGGTTTTCCAACTTGATGTCACGATGGAAAACGCCCCTGTAACAGCATAAATTTTAGCAGCATAAATAACCTGACACATTATGTGCTGTGCGCTCGTCGAGGACACCTCCGTTGGGTAAAAAAAGAAAAAAAAGAATGAAGATGAAGAATGTTCATCATTACTGAAGTTACTTTTTGTTTAAATTGCATTTTAAATGTAGACTACTCCTGTATGACCCATTTCAGGGGTGGGCAAACATTTAAAGGGATATTTCACCTCATAAAATAAAAAAAATCTGTCATCATTTATTCATCCTTTAAGAAGTAGTTCCAAACCTGTATGAATTTCTTTCTTTTGTTGTACAAAAAATATTGTTAATGATATTTTGAAGAATGTCGGTAACCAAACAGTTGTTGGACCCCATTGACTTCATTAGTATTTTTTCCCCATACTATGGAAGTCAATAAGGTCCATGAACTGTTTGGTTACCGACATTTTTCAAAATATCTTTGTGTGCATTTACTTTTTGAATGCGGCATGCCTATCAAAATGGAGTGTTTGAAAGAGAGGGTCAAAAACAGGATAGAAAATAGCTTATTACTTATAAATGAGGATGTTTTTGATGTAAAAAATCTTGATAACATTATTAATAAGTGGACCTCAGAAAACATTATAAAGAAAATGCAGTTCATGACCCTTTCAAGAAGTTGCAGTTGTAAAAAAAATAAAATAAAAAAATAAATGGAAATAAATCTCACTTTTATTTCTAGATTTTTATGCCAATATTGCAGTTTTATTATTTAATGACATATGGAACTGAGCAGGTGCAATATGTACAAAATCAAACATACAGACAAATGAAACAGAACTAATTCTCCTTGTTTCACATTGGGGCACATGATCCTAACATCAGCGGCCCATTAAGGACTGAGATTGCTACCATACTGATACCTCTGAATATTATAACTAGAACAGACCAAGTAGGAAAAAAAAGGGGGGAAAAGACACTGACAAACGGGAAGTGAAAGCGATGAGCTGAACACATAAAGCCTAGCACAGAGCATCAAATTAGGCACAGCGGGATTGCTTTACATGAAAAGTGACTGTAAGCAACTAATCTAGACAAATGTGGTTTTCTCTAAGTGCAAAACCAGAAGAAAGGGTGAATTACCAAACTAAAACTGTCCTAGAGGCATAATAACTTGATACTATGCAGTACAACACTTAACTCTCCCGGTGGCAAAAGAGAAAAAGTTGTGCCCTATTTAAGCCTTTGATTAAATGTTCCACGTCCAAAAGGCAAAGCAAGACAACGTTAGGACTGATGGAGCTCTTTGTATGGAACTAGAGAACCGCTACTGTTTGTATACAGTACATAATCATTTATTCCCATCCTTCTCTCATCTATAACTATTGAGATATCTTTGAAAAGCTGCCTCTGGTGCCATGTTTGAAAAACAGTGCATGAAAATGTAAGTATAAGACATTTGGCATATCACCTATACATTGATCAGAGCTCAGTTTTTGGAAGAGCAAAGTTAATGGAGAATTATAAAACCAACATATAGACATAAATGACACAAACTGACTGACTATAAACATAAAAAATTACTATTTGTTCACTCAGATTTGCAATTAAATGTGTTTTTAAGGCTCGGCGCATGACCTCTACATACATGCCTTGGACAATTACATGAAAAACATGTTTCGAGCTCTTCCATTGATTTATAACTGACAGAAAAATGATATAATGCAAATGTATGGATTTTGTTATCCTCCAATTTTCTGTGCAACTTAAATACACAGCTCAACACGCCAGTTTGAACAAATCCTTCATTCTAAAGCTCAACACCTTCAAAAACTGTAAACAGTAAACAACAGCAAGATTGTCAATTAGTTTGTTCAGAAAGCAACAATGCACTTTACCACCATAACACCACGGTAAAATAGGGGTAGAGCTGAGCAAATCCACAATGTAAACAAAACGTGGAACAGAGGCAGCAATCAGAGTGACGGAGCGGTTCAGAAATGTTCTCATTATAAATGAGTAAATGATGATATATTGTGCTGTGCTAACGAAAACATGATAAAGTCAAACTGAATTTACGGTCGGAATTAATCGCTTTCTTTTGTTTGTGTAGGAACGGTTTCAATGATGCTGTATCATTTCAAGGCGGACTGGTTTAAAGCACTTGTTTTCGTCTTTTTTTGGGTCGTGATCCCATATAAATCAAGGGAAGCATTTGAATAATAATGGGGGGGAAAAACACATTGCTTGAACGGAAGTTCTCACAATGACAATTGAAAAACCATCAAATATGAGAAATTAAATGGACTGCTGGTAAACGTTTAACAAGATATCTGTTAGAAAATGCATCCATGCTTTTGCCCAGTGCCGTCTTCCCCCAAATGAAAGAGTGCGCTTATATGATTCTGAATAGCAAGAACGCGGTAAAATGGAAGAAGACAGTGACGCGAGAATTCTGGGAAACCGAGTGCAAGAGCTTTAGGTTAAACTACCTCATGGAAGATTTTTGCAAAGTGTCCGTCAAGGACAGAATAAAGTCATTTTTAACAAAAAAATACGGGTGATGATGATGATATTGATGAAAAGAAAAATCTAGTGGAGGCAACGAGTGATTTTTTGTTGTTTTTTAACGTTTTTTGTTGTTTTTTTGCAGAAACATTCAAGTTACAGTTTTTCCCGAAATAAACTACATTATAGGCCTACAATGCTGGAGTATTGCCTTATTTGATGGGTCGCCTACTTGTACTATACTACAGATTTTCCAAGTAAGGAAGACAGTGCAGGATCCACGCAAAAGGTGTCTGATTAAATTAGTATGAAGAAGAGAAAGTAGAAGGAGAAGTGTAAAAGAAAGTGAATATGACTCTAGTTGAGCCAGCTGTTCTTCATGACCACATGTGTAGTGGATCAGGCTGGTGAAAAATCAGTGGCTATTTCCACAGACCAAGACACACAAAGTGACCTATACAGTATTGCTGTATGCTTACACATTTGAGACACACACATTTAAAGGCCATTCATGTTTCTAGTCCCATGATGTCCATTTGCTATCCGGACATTAGCATACAAGGTAAGGACAAACTCGGACACTAAACACCCAACCGTTTTGACGGGAAACACCAAGGACATAACTGGGTTAAAAGCCACAGACGCACGAAAAAAAAATGGCTGAATGGTTTCTCTTTTTCGTTCTTTTGTTTTTTTTTCTGTCCTTTTTTTTTTTGTTTTTTTTTACAAATGGATGCATAAAATTCAAAAGTTAAATTACTGTACATAAAAAAGAAAGTCACAAAACACTATTAGTGCTGGTTGATGGGTTCATTACAGCTAGGTGTTTTTTGTTTTTTTGTTTTTTTTGTCATTAATACTAGCCCAGACAGTAACATAGTGTCGGCCCAGATCCGGCCCACATCTGGGCCGCATGGAATCAACGTGTACCAGGATCTGGGCCGACACTATGTTGCTGTCTGGGAGTCTACTAGTTGGTGAGACACCAAGGCCACGATAAACACATCAATGACCAACGGAGTAAAGCTTCCTACTTTTGGTGTGCGAGAGGCCACAATTCTCAACATACTCTTCAAATATTCAAAAAACAGAGACAACAATGCAATATAATATCTTTGGGTATGTTCGTATCTATTACACATTTAGATCTTCTAAATCCAAATGAAAAAATGTAAGTTTAGGGAGTTTAAATATCAAAAATCGCATGTAAAATGTTCAAAATGCAAGGCGTGGTTCCTCGGGTCGCGTTTGTAAACCTCCTTTTGAAGGGGTGAACTAAAGCGGGAACCTTTGTTCCAGTAAGGCCACATCTAATGGTAGAGCACGTCTCCAAATCATCCTTTTTTGAGAGCATTTCAAATTTTAGAAACTGCAAATGGATGTTCAGGAAGACAAAAAACTGGATTTTTTAGAAAGGAAACATTATAAAACGGCACTAAAACTGTAGGAGTCTAAACTCAGGTCAGAACTTGACCGTTACAAATATCCAACTACTATGAACTTTCTGAAATTGATATGTGAGAACCGTATGTGCGCCCTAGAACAAATGAACTACACTATGGCTACCGCATCGAAGAGACGCGTTGCATCCAAAGCCTCTATATTGTGTTTTCTGGTTTATATTCCCAAATAAGACATAGAAAGATGGCATTGTTCCTTTTTGTGAGACCTAGACACATCGATCGATGATGAAATGCTTAAAGGAAGCGTAGCGCATATTGTAATGCAGGCAAGGCAGACGCATTGCTTAAAGCTCTTTTCTTTTTAAAGACTTCATAAAAACGAATGATAAAAAACAGGCCCTCTGAGTTTCTCCCAAATGGAAAATTAAACTAAAACCGTAGGGAAAAGAAAAAGGACGGTATTACAAAATACAAAGTATCAAAAATGAAGGAGTCAAAGCGAACATATGTATATGAAACTATCTATATACAGAAAAACAAAAAATAAAAAGGCGAAGCTCAGAGGGGGAATAGAACCTATTTGGTAACAAAAGCGTACTATAATGTTTGATATAAAAAAGGTATGGAGAAAAAAAAACAAAAAAAAACTGTACCTTTACTAAAGCTTATACAATATCCTTGGTCCATAAAAACTGTCAACTCACAATTTCAATGTGACCCTTTTCCTAAGAGTTTCGACCTCCCAGGTTATGATACATCTCACCCAATAGCACACACGGAGACCGGAAGGAAGAAACATAGGAGACTAAACATGATTTTCAGTCGGCTGATGTATCATTGCTGTGGTCTTGTCTCCATGTCTTCTACACCCGTTGACAGGTGCTGGTGTTTCCTCTCAGGCATTGTCTATTGCTAGCACCAAACCGGCTCCTTGGAGAAAAACCACAAGAGGGCACAGGAGAACCATCTCTCAAATATTTTGTCCTCGCCACAAGTTTAGCCTTTTTTTGCCCGTCCATCCCTTGATTTTGAAATTCAATACGCAGCACTTTTGCAAACAGTTTGTAGTCTTCTGTTTTCACGCATAGCTCGTAGTGAGTTTGTGAGCACTGCTGCGTGTGTTATAACACCACAGCCGCGGCTGCGTTAGAGGACGACGCTGTGACGGCGTTAGACGTGCTGTTGGAGCCGTAGGGTGTCGTTTCCCCGGTCACTCCCGCGATGTTGCCGGTCGTGGAAAGCAAGCTGGTGTTGCCCGTTCGTAGGATGGCGCCGGCCGCGCTGCAGTGAGGACGGGGACCGGGTTCGGGAGTGTATGTGAACGTGAGCGTTGTGGAGTAGATGATGCCGTCGTTTCGGACCAGCGTTACGGGGACCTGCACCGGCTGCCGAACCCACCGCCAGCCCTCGCGGAACGCAGAGATGTCTGGGACGACGCACAGCATGCTCTCCCCGCACCTTCAGGGGAAATATAATGTCTATCAGTCTGTTTTTACAATGTTTGTAATAAAAGTACATCGTTTTCTTTAAATACTACATAAGGATTTAATACAGATTAAACAAAACATGTGGGGTCTGTTCACTTCAAGGCAGAGGCACTTCATTCAACCTACGACCTGTCAAATCTTAACATGTCTTTTACTGTTGCAATAAAACAGGTTTGTAAGGATTTAGGACTCCCTTGTGAAAAAGAAAAAGTGCACTCACTTGTTATGAATGTCCATTTGTAGTGCACTTCAAATCTTAAAAATATTTTTTGGTGACACTTTATTTTACAGTGTTCCTGTTACACATTTTCATGTACTTATTACAGTAATAACAGTAAATCATGTATAATTACAATCAACTAAATCAAACCATAACCCTAATTTTGTTAATTAATATTACTCAGTACTTATTTGTATAAACACTGTATCTGCAGATAATATATTAATGAAATAAAAGTTTAATGACTGTTTCTTAACATACTTAAGTACACTTTTAAAAAGTGCACTTTGTAATAATGTCAAAGTTTGACTTTATTTTAAAGCAATTGGTTATACTTTTCTAAATTGCAATCATAATTACAAATGTGCAATTAATAATATATTCAAATATCAGACACACAAGTCTTGTATGACATTAAAGTATATTTTAGTTTACAATTAATGCTCATGAGTACAATTGGCAGTACATTTTAACCATATTTCAGGCATATGAAATGGCATTTAAAGGTGTAATTAAGTGCATCAAAAAGCATGCAATTAAGTGTCCAAAACATTATATTCAGTTTGCACTTATCACAGTATATACTATTAAAGTATTATTTCTGTAATAAGTACATCTTTTGAAAGTATGCTAACGTGTACTACTTTTTCACAAGTGACACACCGGATGTTAAACTGAAACTTTGAATTAATCCACAGCCGATTTTACATTTTAGTATATTTAGCAATTAATTTGCACACTGATATGGATTTCAAATTTCTCAGATATAATAATGAAGTACAATTATTGAAGTATGTTAAGCCCCTGTGGAGATCTAAATCAAGCTTATAAACAATACAATAAATGTATTGTAAAGAACTTTAGATCCTATTCAGCAAATAAAAATTCCCAGTATAAAATGATCTGCATCTATACAATTATATATAAATGACATTTCAAATCCTCTTGGATTTCTACTCCCTTTTCCTGTATAAATATCTTTTCAAATAAGATCCATACCTGTACATGGTTTCAGCCTCTACGTCACCGAACCACACGCGCAGACTTGGAGTGAAGTTCTGTCCTGTTAGCTCCAGCATCGCTACATCTCCTCCGCCATTTAACTGCTCGAACAAACACACACACACACACACACACTTAGTGTACATACATTATCAACTGCAGGCAGAGACTTGTGAGTGTACAACGCCAGTAAGAGATGCAAGCTTCTGTGTGTATGGGTTACCTGTAAGCTCTCGACCACAGGCACAGGTGTGACGGGGGTGTGTACAGGGCCCATGCCCTCATAGAACGTGTATTCTGCTTTATCAGTGCTGATGATTGTCCAGGAGGCACCATCATTTATCATCTCTTTATTTGGTTCCTTTGGGCATGGAGTAGCCTACACACATACACACAAAAAACACACATAAATACAGGGAACTCAAAAATAGCATAAAAAAAAGGATAAAACACAATCAAATGGCCATTATCGCAAAATAAAAACCAACAATCAGGATACTTCTATCACCCTGAGAGGATTTATTTTGTGATAATGACCGAATTACTTCATCCCGCCTATTAGATGGCTATCTAAATAAATAAATAAATACATGGATGTGATATTGCTCAAATTATTTTATTAACTTAAGTTACACAAAAATAATGCTTCCACTATGAAAATATTAAATCCATAAATTATTTTTAACCTGTCATCAATTTGATGTTTTATGGACTTGACTAGTTCGCTAACATTTACATCATTTATCATGTATCATCAAAATTAATTTAGTTAAATTTAAATAAATAAATACATTTAAATAAATTCATCAAAAGTGATAGTAAAGACATTTATAATATCACAAACGATTTTTATTTCAAATACATGCTGTTCTTTTGAACTTTCTTTTCATGAAAGAATACTGGAAAATTGATCAGTTTCCAGAAAAATATTAAGCAGTACAGCTGTTTTCAACATTGCTAATATTAGTAATAAGAAATGTTTATTGACCACCAAATCATCATATTGGAATGATTTCTGAAGGATCATGTGACACTGAAGACTGGAGTAATGATGCTGAAAATTCAGCTTTGCCATCACAGGAATAAATTACATTTTAAAATATATTAAAATAAAAACTGTTATTTTAAATTGTAGTAATAAAAATAAAAAATAAAAAAATAAATGCAGAGTTGGTGAGCAAAAGTACGGATCCCCTAAACCTAAAGGGACATGGTGATGGAAAAAAAAAATCTTATGGGAGGAAAAATTAAGTCTCAATGCTTTTGCGTTCGCTGGCAAATATTTTGCGTTCCCCCAAGAAACTTTGCGTTCGCTTGCAACACATTTGCATTCCCTCGCAAAACTTTTGCGTTCGCTCACAAAGAAAAGTCGCAGCAAAGTTTCTCGGGGGAACGCAGAAAGTTTGCAAGCAAATGCAAAAGCATTGACATATAATTTTTCCTCTCATCTCAGATTTTTTTCCATCACCGTGTCCCTTTAGGGGCTCCGTACGTAAGAGACTTTCAAAAACACACACACACAAAATCTTACCAATTCTAAACCTCTCTGAATGGTAGTGTACATTAAAAAAGTTGCAAGGAGGTGTCATTTGTGTTGGAATGAAAAAAGAGAGACCCCGGAGAGAAACAAAACCGAAAATACTAATATATAGTTTGGAGGTCATTATAAAAAAAATATTGACTGCTCACAGCTTCCAATTCACTTTTCATTTAAGAAAAACATCAGGTCTTGTATACATATACGTGATTTTAGATGGATACATATTTCCAACAAAATCAAACTGCATCTCTGCATCAATGAAGTCATCATTATCAGCATATTGAACCAACGGTAAGAAATGCATTTACTCTAAGTTTCCAGTGAGCTACTCACTTGAAATTGGATGATCCTCTCTTGAGAAAGGCACAGGTACATCCTCTCCGTATCCTTCAGGAAAAAGGCACACTTATGCAGCTGGGAGACGGGGTCATCTGCATCCAGCAAGGCGGTCTGCTTGTCCACTTTACGGATGATCTGTGTGTGTGGGGAGAAGGAAAGGAAGATGGTAAGAGTATCAGCAGAAGTATCATATAAACATTAGGACGTCAGCATTGTATTCTCTGCAGTGACTGATTGTGACCCCTAAAGATTTATAAACTGACTGTTAATTATACATACTGTCAGCAAATAGAAACAAAACAGAGGATAATAGAGAGAAATGATAACATGATGAAAATCGTCAGATGAATAGAGACAGATTCTTACCAGTCTAGGAAGAGCCATGCCAGTCACAGAGCACACGAGTTTGACAGTTTGGCCGTAGTGAATGTAGCCGTCTCGCACAGTGAACTCCTCTCCCTCCGACTCTTCATCATCCACTGAAGTATAATAAAAGAAGACTAAGCATATCCTCTGATCATACCTTCCATTATGGTTGTCAAAACACAGAAAGTTCAGTGTCAATGGCATGTATGTTTTACCATTACACACAAATAGTTACGGTCAGTAATAAAGGAAAAAGAAATGACTCAAAAACACTGAGGAGTTTTATCTTTCTTTCTTTCTTGTCTATTTAATTTACATCAATGACATAATAGACAGTAATGGGTCTATTGGACTGCATTTACAGTGTAAGGCTTGATGCACAACAATGGCAATAGTTTTCTCCAAATGACAAGCTCCAACATGATTGGCTGGCTTTATGGAATTCAAAATTGGAGTTATTCAGTCTGCCAGCAGACAAAATCATGTTCAGCTATTGCTAAAAATGGCTGCTGCTTCTGAGAAAGAACTATTAGCTGGATTTGTAAATGTTTGCGTTTCCCTGTATCAAATCAATAAAAGACCTAGCAAGTTTTTTTTTTAAAGTCCCAGTTAACCAGAAGTTGCAACCGACTCTACTTCAGTGCTGTGACGTATTTCCAAGTGAAACGGAATATTGAATAGAGGGCCGGGTTTGACTTTAGCGCACCTCCTCTCTCCATCTCTCGCTCATAGCA
The DNA here is from genome assembly GCF_965113295.1 of Leuciscus leuciscus. Taxonomy (NCBI): domain Eukaryota; kingdom Metazoa; phylum Chordata; class Actinopteri; order Cypriniformes; family Leuciscidae; genus Leuciscus; species Leuciscus leuciscus. The sequence continues at coordinate 23,226,068 of NC_138726.1, read as the reverse complement.
GACTGATAGTCGGAGGGGAGTGAAGCGTTTTCAACCCAAGCCGTCAAATTGACATGATCAGAGAGGGAAGCCATTTCAGAGTGGAAGCAAAGGTTCGAATTTTGATTAAAGATCATTTTTTTCTGTGTATTAACTTGCACGGATTTACCACAAGACAAGTAATATGCGCTGACAAAGTAAATAGGGTCAATTTTGATTTCATGATGACTTTAAAACACATAGTAGCAGGTAAAGCAAAGCTCTGTAGTCAGTTTTGCTCTCAGGGTTATATTTTGTTGATATTTTATTATATTTCAGGTTAACCTCCTCTCAACATCACAAACACCAAGTAAACTGTGGTTGGTCAGATTTCTAATAAGGCCAAAATAATATTAACAGTGAGTGTAATAGTTTAAAATCTGGAAAACACTTTGTTCTTTGAACTAAAGTACCGCACAAAAGTTTGGAGTCAGTACGTTGCTGTTTTTAAAAAAATGTTATAGGTCTATTCAGCAAGGATGCATTCAATTGAAAAAAAAGTGACAGTAAAGACAAAAAAGACAATGTTACATAAACATTCTATTTCAAATAAATGCTGTTCTTTTGAACTTTCTATTCATCAAAGAATCCTGAAAATAATGTATCAGTTTACACAAAAATATTAAGCAGCACAACTGTTTTCAACATTGATAATAATGAGAAATATTTCTTGAGCAGAAAATCAGCATATTATTAGAATGATTCCAGAAAGAGTAATGATGCTGAAAATGCAGCTTAACCATATCAGGATTAAATTACATTTAAGATAGAAAACAGTAATGTTAAATTGAAAATCATATTTCACAATATACATTTTTTTACTGTCTTTTTGATCAAACAAATGCAGTCTTGGTGAGCATAAGAGACTTCCTTTAAAAATGATCTTACCAATGCCAAACTTTTGAACAGTAGACTAGTGCATATACAAGTTATGAAAGGGATAGTGTCCCTTGAACAGTTCTTGCACAGACTGATGAAAGAAAGTCACATACAGCAAATCTTTCTTTTTGGGTCATCTATTCCTTTAACGATTTGACAATCAACATTACTCCACAGAAGTGTGTGTGAATGTGTGTTCGACTTACAGAGGTGGATGAAGAAGGCTCCCCACTGCTGTGAGCTGGCGTGAAAGTTTCCTCCCTCTACGTGCAGGTAACGCGTGCTGACCGTTTGAGAGCGAAGCCGGTTAAATAACGCCACTTTTGTTCCTGATGCTATACAGACTGCACACAGGAGAGACACATAACTCTGTCAGAACACACCACAGAGACTTAAGAACATGCTGTTTGAATCAATATCTAATTTCCATTTAAAGTTATTACACAACAGGATGTTATTATTCATTCCAGTTATGCTTTATTGTCAAACCGTCTCAAAAGCATTGTAGGTGTTTCCATTGAGCGTGTTATGGACGGTGAATGCACTCACGGTCTGCGTTTTTGAGGGACTGCTTTTTTTTCGAAGGTTTGGAGATGACCTTTATTCTCTTGCTGAGGAAGACGCCGATGTCTGCGCTGTTGCCGTAGAACATCTTTACTGACAGCATGAAGTGCTTCCTTTTGTCGGAGTCGGAGATGTATAATGTTTTGGCTGTGCAATAGTTCTGCAGGGAAAAGGCAAGATTTGCATATTCATGAGAAAAATAATGGTATGCTAATCATGTTGCTTTGGCTCTGTAGTAGCTCTTGCGGTTTGCATCTGTGCATGAGTGTGTTACCTTCCCCTCTAAGTTTAGCTGCTGCATCTCCTGATCGCTGTTGCCGATGCCGATGAAGGCGCAGGGCTGAGACTCCTGCTCCGAGCAGCCGTCTCGCTCCATCTGCTCTCTCTTCTTCTTCCATCCACAGCCCATCAGATACACGCATGGGGGAGGACAGAAAAACCTAGGCAAACACAAAAATTAAGAGTGTTATTGTAAGAGATATTGTAAGATAGAGAAATGTTTGCGGAGAACATACACTGTTCATTAAAAATATCAAAGCATGGCATATGGGCCATGCTCATTTATAAAAAATATAAATAAAATCCTAGATTTGTTGCTTTTTCAGAACAAAATGTGAGTCGTGCATCCATTGCTGGCACAAATTTAAAGTAGCTAATTTAGTATATTTAGATTTAGAGAGAATATTATACATACGGACGCAAACAATGGATGAGATGGAACACTTCATATATTGTGCAATGGATGGATGGATGGAAACAAACACTGCATGAGATGGATGGATGGATGGATGGATGTATGGAATACTTCATAATATGTGATGATGGATGAAATACTTCATATATTGTGTGATATGATGGATGGATGTATGGAATACTTCATATATTATGCGGATGGATGGATGGATGCATGGAATACTTCATATATCATGCGATGGATGGATGTACGGAATACTTCATATCATGCGATGGATGGATGGATGCATGGAATACTTCATATATCATACGATGGATGGATGTACGAAATACTTCATATCATGTGATGGATGGATGTACGGAATACTTCATATCATGCGATGGATGGATGTACGGATGGATGCACGGATGGACGGACGGATGGACGGATGGATGGACGGACGGACGGACGGACGGAATACTTCATATATCATGCGATGGATGGATGTACGGAATACTTCATATCATGCGATGGATGGATATACGGATGGATGTACGGATGGACGGACGGATGGACGGATGGACGGACGGACGGACGGACGGACGGACGGACGGACGGACGGACGGACGGACGGAATACTTCATATCATGCGATGGATGGATGTACGGATGGATGTACGGATGGATGGATGGACGGACGGACGGACGGACGGACGGACGGACGGACTACTTCATATATCATGCGATGGATGGATGTACGGATGGATGCACGGATGGACGGACGGATGGACGGATGGATGGACGGACGGACGGACGGACGGACGGAATACTTCATATATCATGCGATGGATGGATGTACGGAATACTTCATATCATGCGATGGATGGATATACGGACGGATGGACGGATGGACGGACGGACGGACGGACGGACGGACGGACGGAATACTTCATATCATGCGATGGATGGATGTACGGATGGATGTACGGATGGATGGATGGACGGACGGACGGACGGACGGACTACTTCATATATCATGCGATGGATGGATGGATGGATGGAACTCTTCATAGTATGCGATGATGGATGAATGGAATACTTCATATAATGTGGATGGACGGATGGATGTAGGGAATACTTCATATTATGCGATGGTGGATGAAATACTTCATATATTATGTGATATGATGGAATACTTCATATATTATGCGGCTGGATGGATGGATGGATGGAATACTTCATATTATGCGGATGGACGGTGGATGGAAACAAACACTGCATGAGATGTATAGATGGATACTTCATATGTGATGGATGGATGGATGGAATTCTTCATATATTATGCGATAAATGGATGGAATTCTTCATATATTGGATGGATGGATGGATGGATGGATGGATGGATGGATGGATGGATGGATGGATGGATGGATGGATGGATGGATGGATGGATGGATGGATGGATAAAGCTACTTCTGGGCAGGATTTAAATGAAATAATGAGTGAATATTTAAAACATAAAAAAATAAACAAACAATCAAATAAATAAATAAAAGCTGACATTGTCATGACATCAACAAACAAATGAATGAATAATGCAATAAAACTCAACAGATTCTGCAAGGGGTACATTAATGATAAAATGTACAATTATAAACACAACTGTTACATGAATGAATGAATAGCTAGACATTACCCATCAAATGTACATGACCTTTCAGAAGTGCATTACATCAGCACTAGGTGGCAGCAGAACATGTGTAGTGTTGGTAAAGCTTTCACTTGCAGGACAAACTTAAGAAACCACCATCAGATGGTCAATCTACAACACTGAAAACCTGAACCATGCAAAGCTGCACAGAAGGTACATTTCAGAACTCAGGAACACACTGTATTACACCACGTCCTGAGCCCCACCAGAGTCTGGGGTCTATGTCATCTTTGCTCATCTTGTGCATATTGTGGCTTAGATCATCAAAGGGATGTAAGAGCAAACAGATAGCAATCGGCGTGACCTTGAACACCGAAGCACGGAATCTGTACTTGACATTAAAGCAGTGATCTCTGTGGGTGACGTTATCAGCTCACCGCGCATCTTGGAGAAATGCTTGTAAACGTCTAGACGTGAGGCGGGGGAATGCTCATGACACAGAACTGCAGCTAATATCTGAAAACTGGTGCAATAAAAGGGGAATAACAGCGGTTCCACATCCAGTCAGACTGAGAGATGCTGTAGATATGAGTTAGGGGACAGACCCAACCCCAAGAGTTTTTAAATCAATTTGTTGGCACTGTTTAGCATTTTCTGTATTGGTGTCTTAGAAATGAAAAAGGAAAAGACATGTCTGAAGTCTACTTTCACATCCTAATAGTGAAAGACGCATGTCATAGTCAGGACCAGTAGACTTACGAGTTTGACCTGTATCAATTTGTCATTGACAAGGCAGCAACAACGTGTTGGTTTAATCTACTGTATATAACATTTCTGATGTCATTTTAATGTTCACCACCATGTAAAACCACGACTTTACTACATACAGCTACAAAGACAACTAGAGTTTGACATTTTCTGATGGAAACAGTTGCACAAATCTGATCTCACCACCAAAATGCTAACCAAGCACGTACAAAATGACAAAACGCTAACCAAGTACAACATGTTCCTAGATCAACATCTTTGTTGATCCTGGAACAACATTCCAATCAACCAATCAGATTTGAGGGACAAGTTTACAGTTTGTTTACAACAAGTTTAGGTTTACAACCAGGGTTAGGTGCTTCTACATCAGTGTTATTCACCTATCATTTCCCTCTATTGATTTTAGAGATAAATTATGGGTAGGGTTATGTTTAGGGGTAGGGATACGATTAGGACTGTTTTTGGACAGGAATGTTGTTTCAGGATCAACAAAATATGTTGATCCAGGAAATTGTCTTACTTGGCAAAATCACAGTGACCCTAGGAAGTTTTGGGGGGTTGTTATGGCACTGGTTTGCAGGGAGTTGCTATGTGGTTGCTTTCCAGGGTGTTGCTATTGTGTCCTAAGTGTTAATTAGGGTGTACAACAGTAATAGTAACCATTAGGAATTTTAAAAGACAACATGGTCACAAGGACAAGCAAAGAAGCAGAACTGGTGCAACAAGTCAAGTGCTTCACATTCATTTTCAATTGAAGCTAAGTGATACATTTCCTACTCATAAACCATCTCTGATTACAGAACACATGTATATGATTTCATGAAGCGCATACTTTTGTTCTCATCTGGCATTCTGTCGCTCTTGACAAGTGTCCAGGTTTTGGCTGTGCTGTTCACGAATAACAGTGCTGTCTCTCTGCCAAATGAGGCCGAGCGAGCTGTAACCGCGACATCAGTTCCCCAGACACTGTGGTTCTCTACAGTTATCATCTTGTCTCTCTTTCCGCTGACCTTCTCTCCTTCACTTCCCTGTCTCATATCACCTCACCTCCTTTATCATTTCTTTTCTCTTTCCTGTCATTATTTGGTTTCTTTTCTTATCAGCTTCTCTCTCACTCCTTTTTTTCTTCTTAAATGTTCTTTCCTTCTCTTGTCCTTTCACCTCTTCATCTTACTCCATTATTCCCTAAAAACCTAATTTTCCTACTTTAGGGAAGAGATGGACAGCATAAGGGGTTTCACATGGGATACGGTTTTGTGCTCAAAAACACAGATGGAGAGCTTAGGAATGGAACAGAGGTTAAAAGTGGAACTATTTTTAATGTGTCTTAAAATCGCAACGCTTTCAGTAAGATGCTGAAAAAAAAAGTGAGACACACTGCAACTACCAAAGATTAAATAATAAAAAAAAATTTTTTTTGCAAATGTTCTGTATTTACGCCCGCTAAATGGTTAAATTTCATCTCGTGAATTCATCAAGAATCGCAGTGGTCATTTACCTTTTTTCATTGCCGTATGATTTCTGTGCAACTTTAGCGTGGAGGATGAGCACAGTTTGGTCTCCTCGTTCCTTCAGGTAATTCCGCATGGCTTCTCTGAAATCACAGAAGGAAAAGAAACACATAAGACAGAAAATGGGAGTAATGGGAATTGTGAGTAAATCTGTAGCCACATACTTGAACACATAATAAAAACCAACGTGAATAAACTTAAAATGTGAGTTCAAATGTAATAACGTATGCAAAATCTCGAATAATTGATTACTCATGCACATCCATTTCACTAACAGACGGTATACGGTCCACATGTCAATATATGAATGGGAGTAAAGTAATGCAGTGCTGTAGGAATGAAAGTGCTACCTTACATTTAAAATAACTAATCATTTGTTTTGTATTTTTTACACTAGAACGCACTTGCACATTAGCTGGAAAGGCACACATTTTTTAGCGTGATTTGAGTTCAAGCAGCAAAGTATATCATACCATCGATGTCAGATTTTAATCTTGATTTGAAGTATGTTATTGAAATGTTATTTCGACAAACCGATTTTGGTCTATCCTCATTGCATGACAAGCTGCCCGATTCTGGCTGCCAAGTAACCTGACTTGGCTTAAAGAAACTTTGATATAACATTATCATAGAAAAAACTAAAATCCATTACTGAAACAGGTAAGATTACATTTTTGTTAAGTATTTTCATAAAAACGGCAGCTTTTCACTTGTCTGCTTTAAGTCCAATACCACAGTTAAATGTTTTTTAAAACATGTCCTTGTGTTTCAGACCTGTTAATCTGCTTTAGAATTGCTATTGTAGTCGGTTCTGGTGAAAGCATGTGTGCGTGTTTTTTTTTAAGAGAAAGCTTTCTGAAGGCCTGTATGCGCTTCAAAACCCACATCTCCAGAGCTTGACTAGAAACACAGGCCCAAGTTTGATTAGCCAATTCTCTGGTGAGTGCAACTATGTGTTGCTTGCAGAAAGCATACAAACACTGTGGCCAAAAACCTCAGCTTTCCAGCTGGGGGTCTTTAAAATAAAAAGAAGGGGAAGAGGGGGGTAAGAAAAAGGGCAAAAGGACAACAATGTGTGTGTGTACAAGTCAAACGCCACAAAAACTCTTAGCTCATAATCGAAGAATTCCGATTTCGTGTCAGTGTTCCAATTACCTCAATTAACTAACGAAAAACATCCCAGCATGTGCAAACTTAAATTAGCTTTCTAAATGTGGACACTCTGCAAGTGAGATGCATTTCAAGGAAACATAAACAATTTTTTTTTTTAATTGCTTCAAGGTTGTTTAATGCAATAACATACGTGCTTTGACCAGAATCCCAAACAGAAATATTGAGCAGGAAGATGAAAACACTCTGATCTGTAACAGACCCTAAGTGGTAAAAAAAAAAGGTTACGCACAAAAAAACGGCTCATTTGCACAGATGTCGGTGACACCTGACACGTCAAAATGCTCAAAGGGACACAGAGATGGGGTAATTGTGGGGGCAGCTTACACACACACACACACGCAGCTTCCCTTTGCCACGCAAACGTCTCACACACGCTCAAGTTAGACAGGCTTTTGTTATGGAAAGCAAGGGGGCCCTGCGACATGAGGGTGGGAGGGGAAGAATGAGAGGTAAGAGAGGTGAAAGGGGTTGTGCTCTGACAATAATCCTTCTCCTACAAGATGAGAGACAGGCTCGCTGAAAACGTGCACCAAGACTAACAGGAGAAATAACGTTTAAGGTAAAAGTAACTTGGCGACTCTGGCCTAATTAAGTTTCCAGCATCCCCACATTGAGGACAACATGCTGTGTGATGCCACACAATCAGCACTGTTGTGTCAGCAAAAATATATATTATCCGCTTTATATTAAATGTGCATTGAGTAGTTTGTGCACCGACATAACATGCGTATTGCGTCCCGCGCACGATGTAGTGATCTAAAAATGCTAAGAAAGTTCTAGACCATAGGTGCATCCAAAAATCGCATACTGAGTAGATACTACATATGAATTTACTTCACAACCGCTAAAAAAGTATAGCACTATATGAGTATATAAGTTCTATATAATGTATGAAATAGTAAATTAAATTTGGATGTACTACATCTGGCAGGTTGTTACCATCATGTGACCTTCTAGCATCAGTTGCGTCGCTTCACTGCCATTCATAACGCTGCCTTCACATGCTGTCTGAGATTTCCTACTTCCCACTTCTAAAGTCGTGATTAAGAGCTTGACGCAATCAAGTGCTTTGCTGTCAGAAAGAATAGGAATCAAGAACACCAGGTTTATTCTTTATTATTTCTTTGGGAAAGATTTAAGCCAAAATATACTGAAGATATTTCATTCTGAATAAAATGCAGCTTTCCATTTGTTGACATTTACCGCAAAATCGAAATGGTCATTTTTTCGATCTTACTTGCTGACGATTCTGGATTTTCGGTCAAATACATGCTATTTTCGCTGTGTATAAAACATGATATTCTTCAAATGGTTATGCGCTACTTTATTGACAAGACAAAGTGAAATAGCAATCGTTCTCCCCTCTGCCATGTTTAAAGTTGATGGCATGTCCAACTTGAAAACTCAGGAATCAAAATTAGCTCAGAGATTTCCAGTAGTAAATACAACTTGAGATGGCGTTCATGTCTAATTTCCGACTAGGAAACTTATTTTTCTGATAATTCCGGTAACATGTGAAGGCAAATCTTAAAGGAGTAGTTCACTTTCAAATAAAAATGTCCTGGTAATTTACTCACCCCCATGTCATCCAAGATGTCCATGTCTTTCTTCAGTCGAAAAGAAATTAAGATTCCAGGATTTTTCTCCATATAATGGACTTCAATGGCAACTAACGGTTTGAAGGTCCAAATGTCAGTCTCAATGCAGCTTGATTGCGTGACCTTTCCAACGTGATGACGTAATGCGCGGCGCATCTCAGAGATGGTACAAGACGGGCATTTGTGGTTAAAACGTATATCATTTTTATTTATTTTTAGAAAATGGCCGATCGTTTCTCTAGATAAGACCCTTATTTCTCGGCTGGGATCGTGTCGAGCCTTTGAACCTTCAAACCGTTGGTTGCCACTGAAGTCCATTATATGGAGAAAAATCCTGGAATGTTTTCCTCAAAAACCTTAATTTCTTTTCGACTGAAGAAAGAAAGACATGGACATCTTGGATGACATGGGGGTGAGTAAATTATCAGGACATTTTTATTTGAAAGTGAACTAATCCTTGAAATCTTCTCCCGCGGCCTCATGGGAGAGTAAAGTCCATTGAAGTCGCACTCCAGAATCTCAGTGGAAGCAGTAGGTAATCCGGGTGCTTTTCACCTGTTTTGTGAATACTAAGTATTCGGACATACTACTCTTTTGGAATACTGTTTATCGCATAATTTATGATAAGTATTCGATTTCAGATGCAGAGCTTGTTCTTTTTTTCAGTCCACTACCCTGCGTCTCTCATTTTTTGCATTTAAAAACGTAAGACACATTGGAGCTGATAGCCTCGTGAGCAGTCGCTTCCCTCCTGGTCATCTACTAAACTGTCTAAATAAAGGCAAAAAAAAAAAAAGAAAGCAAGACACGTTAGTGGGGGAAAAAGATTTGATCTTTCCATTTGCCATACTTATTTACGCAAATGTATGTCTTTGTTGTCAGTCACATTCATTTATAGTGCTTTAAACAATGCAGATTGTTTCCGCATGAATGGCCCCAAAAGGGACTTAATATAATTTTTTATAAAATTTTATAAAATATAATTTTTATAAAATGCTGACAATAACAAGAAATTACAGAAATCAATAGTAAAATAAATAAATAAATTAAGTAAGTAAATAAGTAAGTAAATAAGTAAATAAGTAAATAAATAAATAAATAAATACATAAATAAATAAATATTTTGTATTTATTTATTTTACTATTGATTTCTGTAATTTCTTGTTATTGTCAGCATTTTATAAAAGCAGTAAGATTTGGGTCCAAGCGTACACTGTCAAATTTGTATTTTCCCTCATGCTAAATGATTTTAGCTAAATGATTACCGTCATAAAAGAACACTGAGGAAAAATATCCTACCTGACAGGTTGCATACAGGTTTATCTAATATCTTGTATGTCAGTGAACCTTGTGAACCGAGTAAATACTAAACTGTTCTGAACCTCCCAACCTCACAGGACACACACATACAGTGAATTCCTGCAGATCTGGTGATGTCATCTTCCTCAGGCCCATGTCATCTGAAACCTTTGATACTTCTAATAACCTGCCGTGTGTGTGTTCAGAAAAGGAAGACTCAGTGACCATCTCTGACAAGGATTTGAATTGTGTGCTTCAGAAACGCGAGATCGAAATCTTTTCTGAGCAGAGCCCTCCTCTATCCCCGGATAAAATGTACCCGTTTCCCCAAATGCTAGTGAATTCCCTCAACAGTGCAAAGAGAAGCATGTGCAGAGCACATGAAATCAGCTGCACGTCTGAATCGTGATTACAGACAGCAAAGCAAAAACATTCAGAGACTTTCGACATTTCCGTCCAATGCTCAAGTGTTTTCACATCAACAGGGTTCAGATTTGATATCAGGCAACATGACAATTCACAAAAACACCAGCAGTGTTTACAAAGCATCTCAGAAGAGAGTTTATTGATGGCCCTTGCCATTTACAAGGATGCTAGGAAAACCATAACACATCTTCTGTTTGCATTGTAATCAAAGATCTGACAGTATAGCTCTCAGCTAAAATAGGTTGCCATTTGTTTCTTGAAAGTTAGGTCAACATGATCAGTTCAGTAGTGACTAGTGAGGTCGACCAGTAAGATTGTATACATTTGTCACTTTAAAGCTATATTTTTTAGGCGACAATGCAAAAAGAGGCTGAAATTTAGGATGCAACTTATCAGAGAAAGGTTTAACGTGCCTATATTGTAACAGTAACTTCTAAAGATGGTAAAACTCTTAAAATTCACCTCAGTCATCAAAGCACTAATTATATGACAAATTCACCACCTTCAACAATACATTTCAAGACAATTACTGTCAGACTTCAAACCACCTGCTCTGAGCAATGCGCATAATTTATACACCTCCATTTGTTTTCAAGGACTATTATGGTTTTGGTAATAGGTTACAGTTAGTCGTTCATAGTCATAGAAGGGTGCAAATACACTACAGTTTAAAAGTTTGGGTTGAGTAAGATTTTTTTTCATGATGAAGATGAAGAAATTAATACAAGGATGCCGTCAAGTCATCAAACGTGAGAGTAAAACGAGATTTCTATTTCAAATAAATACTGTTCTATTCATCATAGAATCCTGAAAAAAATGATCACGGATACCACAAAAGTATTAAGCAGCAAAACAGATTTCGACATTGATAAGAAATGTTTCTTGATTTCTGAAGGATCATGTGACACTGAAGACTGGAATAATGATGCTTTGCCATCACAGGAATAAATTACATTTTAAAATCTATTCAAATAGAAAACTGTTCTTTTAAATTGCAATAATATTTCACAATATTATGTTTTACTGTATTTGATCAAACACATTGGTGAGGAAAAGGTTTTTTTTCAAAAACATATCTGGAAGTGTGTCTGGTGGACGTTGAACTTTGTAATTATACAAAGCTTCCTAAAATGACTAGTTGTTCTGACAACCCACCGACAAGACGATATTGAAAATATGCAGTTGTGTGTTCAGTTCAAAAATGTATTTAAAGATCATAGATCACTTAGGATCCAAAACATACGCCACCCGAATGCTAAAGTGGAAATCATATGATAGAAGTTGAGGTTTATTTCATTGTCCAACATATACGGGGAACATCTGAACCAAACTTGGCTTTATCCATGTCATGGTTTATTGCATCTTGCAGTGCTGTTAAAAATAAGGTCATCAATAACATGCAACTTCATGCGAGCGGTCCTGAAGATCAATCAGAGTTTTCCTATACACACGCACAAGCAAAGGTCTTGCACGCAAAGTCAAGCCGCTGGGCCATGTGACGTCATATGCTTAAGAGAAAAACCACAGACCTTTAGCTCCCTCATGGAAAACACACATACACAGATGCTTAAACAAAACTGTAGTGATCGATAGAGAGACTTCAGTTCAAAAAGAACTGAAAGACGTATTCAGATCTATTTGTGCACCTTACTGTAAGAGGAGAAAACCAGTATGAAATAACATTTAGAGACAGAAGGATTGAAAAACGCAACAAGCTACAGCACAGAGATACACATACGTACAAAGCCAGACACATTGAGGGAAGAAGTGGATAAGCCTATGTGAGTCATCAGTTTTCAGCAACAGCATGACAAATATGGGCACTTCAACAGGAAGAGCTTCTGACACGCACACAAACACTGAACACGCAACAGCGAACCCACAACACACGCCATAATCTACATACACACATTTTATTACGTTTCAAAACCGCAGGACAAGAAAGTCAAATCGCCACATAAGATACAATGACCAGAAAGATGAAAACAGTCAGACAGACCAAAGCTTTGTAATTGGAAAACCACAATGTGGGCTACATAAGTCAAAAACCATATTTTCGGTGATCTTTCTGTATTTGTGTCATAGATGTGGAATCGAATCATTCAACTGTCTTTAAATGAATGGCTCTGAAGCTGATGTTACTCACCATTTAAAAAAAATTAAAAAAAGAAGAAAAAGAATTATTAGTAAAATAAAACAAAATGTGTAAGGTGAACTAGCCTAATGGCGCTGAACACTGACAACAAAAAGGTTTTAATATTGTTCAGATTTTTAACAATATTTAATATATTTTGGTATTTGTGAAATTGCACTGAAATGTCTTAAAAGAGCATTTTAATCAGGAAAAATCAACTGGATGAGAAAATGTTCCAAGTAATAGTCAAAATTGTTAAAAAGCAAAACATTATACAGTACATATTCAGCACATTTTAATGACTAAAAGACATTTCTTTTTCAATAAATGAACAGGGAAGAATGAGGTAATGTGCCATTATGGCACCTAAAATATAAACATATACATATAGTATGTACAATAGAACCATAGACTTCCATGAACATTTGAAGTAATCATGCTAGATTGCTAAATCAGTGTTTGGAACAGATTCATTTAAAACTGATTGGTGGAAATAAAATCAAACCTTCCAATGCTATCTGCATCTTTTACTACTGATGTACTCTTTCTTAAATCTCCAGCAGGTCATGATGCAAAGAGTTTTGTGGTTTTGTCATCCATATCTATTTACTTTTAGGCCATCTATACTACCCATCAAAAGTTTGGGGTTAAGATTTTGAATGTTTTTAAAAGTATATTATGCTCACCAAGGCTGTATTTATTTGATCAAAACACAGTTAAAACAGTAATATTGTGAAATATTATTACAATTTAAAATAGCGGTTTTCCATTTGTATATATTTTAAAACAATTTATTTCGGTGATGGCAAAGCTGAATTTTCAGCATTATAACCCCATTCTTCAGTGTCACATGATCCTTCAGAAACCATTCCAATATGCTCATTTGGTGTTAAGAAACATTCCTAATTGTATGACAAAAATTGTGCAGTGTAATATTGTTTTTGGAAACCAAGATACGCTGTTTTCAGGATGCTTTGATGAACGGCATTTATTGAAATAGTAATCTTTTGTAACATTATGAATTTCGTTACTATCACTTTTGATTAATTGAATGCATTCTTGCTGCATAAAAGTATTACTTTCTTTAAAAAAAATCTGACTCCAAACTTTTGAATGGTAGTGTATGTGTTAGTGTAAAAGCAAACAAATAAATTTTTAGCGGGCATACACATTTTCTCTTCAGATGAAAACTATTGGTGACTTCTCTTGCGCTCAGGGACACATGTATAAAAATATGTTTCTAATAAAATTCGGTCAAGAATTTGCATGTTCCCACTAGTAGCAACCATGGTTAATAGTTCACTAAAGAATATTTTAAAAACACATAAGAATAATAATATATCTAAATAGACAGAGAGATAGACAGTCTTTGGACAACATTGGAGAGAAAAGAGAGAAAATTGGAGAGAAAAGAGGGAAGACTGAACGACAAAATGCTCAAGTTAGTTCATGCCCACATTTTGCAGAATTAGTAATACTGCTAAAAACAGTTACTTGTGCCAAAGCTGCATGTTTGAATGTGCACGAGAAGAGAAGAAGATAGTTTGTATAATATTCTGCCAGTTAATTGAGACTCTAGAGGTTTAAAGAGGTTCATCTTCCTCCGGGCATGTCACATTATCTTTAGCAATTGGCTCACCGACACACACACACACTTCATCACTTTATCCCCTATAGCAGTCACACCATGCGAACATTTCATTAAAATAACTGACGTCCACAGAAAGCATCCTCTAAATAAGTTTGACCCAAATGAATCTGACCTAATCTGCTCCTAACCTATGACTGAACAGCACCTTAGTGAACCGTAAGAGACGGGGCCCAGCACAGACAGGGGCCGTGAAGCGGTGGCAACGTCCTGCCAGGGCGTGTGTCATCTGTGCCAGAATGCAGTCGTGCTGCGAGTTCACCGCAGGGCGTGTGGCACGGGTTGGGCGGGCAGTGCTGGACTCTCTCCTCTCTATCATTTTCCATGTCCCTCACTTCTCCACTCAAAACAAAAACCGCTGACTGGAGCCGCTTCACAGAACGGCTCGTCTGAAAACGTTTCGTTCCTTATTTCTTGAGCGAATTCTTGGCCTCTAATTTTGACTCTTCAAAAAAAGGATGGATGGAGGAAAAGAACAAGGAGAGACAAGAGGGAAACGAGAGAAAGAGGCTGAGAGAAAGTAGAGTGAAACGATTGGCGACAAAAAGGGACAGAAACTATGGAAAAACTCCACAGCAGTGTCGAGAGACTCTAAAACCAAAGCTCAGTGGCCGTCCTGAGCCAACAGTGCTTTTATTTTCAGACCGGCCATTAAATAAACTGTAATGCCGCCAAAGATTAAATCTCAGACAAAAAGAATGTCTGATAAACAGGTTTATGTTGACTGTGCTACCCAACATAAACCAATTAATTTCAGGAAAAAATTGAGTTTCAATATTAGAAATCACATTCAAATTTGCAAAGGGAAAAAGATTGCTTTTGCTTTATATATGGTTTCATGTTTTGTTTTTAATACAGAGTCATTCAGCAGTGTAGGAACTATTCGAAAACCTACATTGTAAATCTCAACAGTTTCACAGTTTTAAATGTCTTAGCCAATGATGCACTTATGTGGCATACCTTCGATAAACTTAAACATTAGATTTTCGATAAATATGCATACCTTTCTTTCACATTTTTGTCTAAAACATTGTTGCAACAACTATGAATATATTTTTGTCAAAAATTACTTGTATAATATAAGATTTTCCAAAAAAGGAAAATTGAATCCTTTCTACACTGTACAAAATCCTATTAAATGTACTGTAAAAAGGCTGTGGTTGGTAGAAATTACATATAAACTGTAAAAAAAAAAAAAAAAAAATGATATATATATATATCATATATATGTTTTAGGTGTTACAAGATGGCATATTGGTGACTGAATATTTGATAAATTATAACCACCTGTTCAACTGCTTGCTAATGCACATATTTAATCAGCCAATCACATGGCAGCAACTTAATGCTTTTAGGCATGTAGACATGATCAAGACGATCTGCTGAAGTTCAAACTGAGCATCAGAATGGGGCAGAAAGGTGATAAAAGTGACTTTGGACTGGTTGTTGGTGCCAGACGGGCTGGTCTGAGTATTTCAGAAGCTGCCGATCTACTGAGATTTTCACGAATAACCATCTCTAGGGTTTACAGAGAATGGTTCAAAAAAGAAAAAAATATCCAATGAGCAGCAGTTCTATGGGCGAAAATGCCTTCATGATGCCAGAGGTCAGAGGAGAATGGCCAGACTGGTTTGAGCTGAGAAAGGCACAGTAACACAAATTGTTAGGACTGAGGTCTACAGAAGAGCATCTCTGAACTCACAACACGTCGAACTTTGAAGCAGAAGGGCTACAGCAGCAGAAGAGCACACCGGGTACCACTCCTGTCAGCTAAGAACAAGAAACTGAGGCTACAATTCACACGGCTCACCAAAACTGGACAATAGAAGATTGGAAAAACATTGCCTGGTCTGATGAGTCTCGATTTCTGCTGCAACATTCAGACGGTAGGGTCAGAATTTGGCATAAACAACATGAAAGCATAGATCCATACTGCCTTGTATCAACGGTTCAGGCTGCTGGTGGTGGTGTAATGGTTTGTGGGATATTTTATTGGCACACGTTGACCCCTTCGTACCATGTCAATCCCTTTATGACTACAGTATAGCCATCTTCTGTTGGCCACTTCCAACACTGGTTTCTTGAACATGACAATGAGTTCACTATACTCAAATGACCTTCACAGTCACCAGATCTAAATCCAATATAGAGCACACTTGGGATGTGGTGGAACTGGAGATTCGCTGATTCATGGATGTGCAGCCGACAAATCTGCAGCAAATGTGTGATTCGATCATGTCAATATGGAAATCTCTGAGGAATGTTTCCAGCATCTTGATGCATCTATGCCACGAAGAATTAAGGCAGTTCTAAAGGAAAAAGTGGGTCCAACCCAGTGCTAGAAAGGTGGTACTTAGTAAAGTGGAAAGTGAGCATATATTTCATTAAATTATATATTGTTAATATACCAAAATCTGCTTTTTAGCTTAAAATGTACTGATTACAACCATGATAATTCAGGTGATACAACACATGATGAATTTGTTCATTGTAAGTCAATAAAACATGGCCAATACTCATATATAGACAGTGCACAGGGTCATACAAACAAAAATAAAACACTAGGATAACACACAACGCTGAAATGATAGAATAAACATGAACTAACTAATTAACATAATACATAACACAAAACACTCTAGAGCAGGGTTTCTCAAACTCGGTCCTGGAGGGCCACTGTCCTGCACAGTTTAGCTCCAACCCTGATCAAACACACCTAGCTTTGATTAGACATTGATGAGCTTGCTCAGGTGTGTTTGATCAGGGTTGGAGCTAAACTGTGCAGGACAGTGGCCCTCCAGGACCGAGTTTGAGAAACCCTGCTCTAGAGGGTTATTATTACTGATAGCAAAAATAAGAAGAAACTAAACAGGGATTTCTGGAAAATAATTAATAATTTTTACTTGAAAAAAATACTTGCTTAGCCTGAATGCCAGCCGAACTTAGCCCCGCCCACAACATTTTTTGGTCGGGAAGTTCGGTCTGGACTCGTTCCGTTGAGGAGCTATTATGCCCGAACAAAAATTGTTCGGACCAATCAAATTGTTAGGGCGGGCTTTATACGATGATGGACAGATGAGCAACGTAACGTAATCATCCACGTCACCAACGAGCGCTTGGGTTGAATTCGTTTACAACACAGATGACTGCCGCTGGAGAATTGTTATTTCATGAGTTCACACTTACAAATAAGTCAGATAGAATAAATGTATATTTGGCGTGCTGTCCGAGGAGAGGGCGGGCTCGGTATTCGGCCCGAACCCAAAGTGCTCCCCCCGTATTCCAGGCTGTGGAAGAACAGGCCGAGAGTGAGTGGAGGGATGCTGAAAACTGTCATGGAATGTTAGGTGAGTTGACAAAGTGAATAAATATATGCTTCCTCTCATGCTGATAGTGTAGACCAGACGGTCATTGTTTGATGACAAGTTGATTGGATTGATTATTTGAACGTGCTCCTCTCGAACTTTGTTTATAAAACATTATGTGTAGATTCCGCCATCGCGTCTGTTATAGAAGATATCGACAGCGCATTCATTTTAAAAGAGGAACAGAGAACCACGATCAAGGCATTTGTCGATCGGAAACATGAATGAAAAACATACATCACTTACTCCGTTGCTCTGATTGGTTATAGGTCTATCCAATTGAGTGCAGAGGCATTTTCCTTCCTGGTTCGGTTGAAACACGCCCCATAATCAAAGCTCAATGGAGCAGTATCAGACTCACATTCTGACTAGAATCTGAGTATGACGACGTCAGGCTACTACTTGCTAGCATTTGATAGTAAATTTACATAGATGTGATGTTAAACAACTCTACATGGTTACTAATAGGTACCTGTAATAGTTAACCAATTTACAGATTTTACTATTTCTTTCTTTATAAATGGCAAACATTTTCATGTAATGCACAAATGTAGGGCGATAAAGTTATTCATTTTTCTCAGCTTGTTTGTTTGTTAATAGCATGTGAAGGTGATAAACATACCTCGTCAGGCGCTGTGGTTGAGGGCGCTCCCCAAACTTCCTGTATAGAGAGAAAAACACTTTAGCAGAAATTCAACCACGATACAAACAAAAACAGTATTTTTCTGCACACAAATATTTGAAAGCACACCTGTGTACTAGGCCTATACAGTACTACTGTAAAAAACACAGTCCCGTTTCCCATCACTCAACGAGGGGCAAACACATTCACACACTCAAATGTGCCGCAACGGGCAAACACACACACCTGTCCACTATTTGAGATTAGCAGGCTTGCAGCTGTTGTAGTGACCTTGTGAGAGCGCATTCACATGACCATGTGTACAAACACACACACACACACACACACACAGGTGGCCGAAGTAAACCACTTTCCCATTCTGATTACATCCAACAGGCTAATTATCACAGGAAAGCCGTCTAAAGACACGGTTCAGTGATACCTGCTGCCAAAAACACATCACTTTCCCTTTGACAGGGACTTAAAGGAATGTTCTGGGTTAAACGCAAGTTTAGCTCTCGCCACAGACACAGCCTTCACTTAGTGAAAGCAAGAAAAATGTACAGTAATGAACTTATAATGGAAGTCTACAGGGCAAGGCGTTCTCTGGGATAAAGGTTAAAAAGTACATAGTTTTGAAAGAAGTCGTGTGTTAACACATCATATAATGAATATAGCATGATAAAATTGCTAAATCTGTGATGTAACGTCCAATATTTCTATATATTTCTATATGTTCTTTAAATGTCTAGGGAGAAACCAATGCTGTATTAGAAATATTCCTTCTGATATCCATTGCTTTTTAATTCATTTTAGAAAAAATATTCTTAATTCAAGATACAATTAGCATGAAATGCAAAGTAACACAGAATATGATTTTTGTTTTTGTGTGAAACTGACCAAAATGAAATGAGTTTATGATTAAAACAAGAATATCTGCCAATGAGCTCATTAAAAATCAACTTAATTCAAATGGAAGTTTCCAACTCTTTAATAGATACATTTGTCCTAGTTTTAAGCATAAACATACTTAATTTAGTTGTTTTTTTAAAATGAAAACATAATTTGCATCTCAAGTAAATTCATTTTAATTTAAGAATGTTTAGATATTTGCATTGGAAAGCAGGACAAAAGTACTGAAGGTATTTTTTTTTTCAATGCATGCAACATGCCATAACTTTATGAATGTAAGACCTTATAAGGCTTAATTTGTGTAATGGCGAATAAAGAAAGACAAGCAGAAATCCTGTTTCAAGTAAAACATACTCCAAAAAACGTAGTGTTATTTGCAGCGTCAATATTCAGTCCAAGTGCTAAAAGGACAATTTGGATAAATTCTTGAGTTATAAAAAATACATTTCTGCTTTTAAAACCTGTAAGTAAATTCAGTTTTTTTTTTTTTACTTAATTATTTTCATGTCACTGATGCTGTCAATTAAGCTTATTTAGTTGTAAATCCGTAACATTTAGTAAAATGATCACAATCAGAAAAGCAATGCAGCAGTTTTAAGAAAAGCCCAATGATGGCCGCACATTCCGTGATATTTCATGTCAGGCAGACGAAGGCTTGTTTCTTCGAAATGTCACAGTGAATTGTAGAGTAACAGATCATCAGAGTACAGTAATGTGGAACATTGATTGTATTGTTTCACTTTTGCTTGTGACCTCATTTCAAAAGAACCTGAAGGCGTGTCGTGACCCCATCTGTTTGAAGCTGTAACTATAGAGACCTCACAACTGTTATTACTTCAAATCTAACCCAATGACTACCGTGCCCAAGACAATACTGGCCCCGTTCCAATCAGTTCCAATCCCAGAATCCAACGCGAAGAGCTTAGTGGAGATAATCCTACCAATCAAATCAGAAAAAAAGATATGGTAACACTTCAGTTTAGGGTCCAATTCTCACTACTAACTAGTTGTTTATTAGCATGCATAATACTAGGATATTGGCTGTTTATTAGTACTTATAAAGCACATATTAACGCCTTATTCTGCATGACCATATTCTACATCTTAACAACTAGCCAACCTTACTAACTGTTAAGCATTAATTAGGAGTTTATTGAGGCAAAAGTCATAGTTAACTGTTTAGTCTGATGCACTGCATGTTTCAAATTGAACCACACAGTGCATTTCATTATTGTAATTATCAAATATTCGTTTTTTATTTAGTAGTACAATAAGTGATTTACAACGATAATATATTTGTGTCTTCATTTTTATAATACTACTACTATTATTATTATTATTATTATTATTAATATCGACATCAGAGAAACGTGAACATGTGAATGTGTCAATATAGTTGTATTGAAATACTAACTTAAAATCTATGAGGTTACTTCAATTCAATATTTTGTCTAAGGCCGGGGGTTCAGCAGACCAAAAAATAAATAAAAAATAGAAAGAAAGAAAGAAAAAGGTTAGAAACTCCAGAACTATTGATGTAATATCATGAGAAAAAGAGTTCGAATGAATGATTGTATCAGCACAGCTTAATAAAATCAGGTTAATTTCGGTTAGCAAGCAAGGTAACTTAGAAAGTGAGACAGCGGCACACAGGTTTGGGCCAATATGTTTCGCTTTGTAAATGACAACATGAGCATATTTGGAGCAAAATATATATCAGTATTGTAGTTTGAGTATTTCGCCTTTCACTTGTTTGAGTCTGTTTTAGTAAAGCAAAACACAGGGCCACAGGAGCGGTGCTGAGGGTTGCGCCCGTGGCGTAGTCTTTACGGTACAGCTCATCCCAGGGGTCCGTGCTAAACTGACAGCAGCCTTGAGGCCAAAGCTGAGTGGAGACAGTGACTGTGGAGGGTTTAAAATAGAAGAAGAGAGAAAAATCAATGGCTGCAGCTTCCTGATCCAGCTCCACTGAACCTCAGGGACTTACAGGAAGATCTCAAATCAAGTCACGCTGCCAATGCCACGAGACCAGAGAAGACCACCGCAGAAACAATGACAACAGCCCAAACATATGACAAAGTATTAAAGTACAAAAGTATAAAGTATTAAAAAAAATATGAATTGTATATTATGCCCATTAGTATTGTAATTGCACTTAATTAAGATTAATACATCAAAAGATTTATTATGTGTGTGTCAGCTGCATGCCATATTCTTTTATGAATACATCCAAAGAAAGTTTAGATGTGCATCCCTGAAATACACTACCATTCAAAAGTTTGAGGTCAGTACGTTTTCAAAAAAAAATTTTTTTATAATTAATACTTTTAATCAGCAAGGTTGCATTCAACTGACCGAAAGTGACAGTAAAGACAATGATACTGTTACAAAAGTTTCCATTTCAAATAAATGCTGTTCTTCAAACATTCTATTCAAAGAATACCGGAAAAAAAGCACTAAATCAGCATGATTTCTGAGGAATGACACTAAAGTAATGACTGTTGAAAACAGAAATAAATGACTGTTCAAAATATATTACATTGTTAAAAAAACAATCATTTAAAACTCTAACAATATTTCACAATATTACAGTTTTTACGGATTTTTTTATCTAATAAATACAGCCTTGGTGGGCAGAAAGTGTCTTTCAACAAAATCTTACTGACCCCAAACTCTTAAACAGTAGTGTACATGTATTGTTCACACCAATATCAATTTAATACAGCGACTTTAGCGACCAGTGGGAAGATATTATTTATTGTATACAAACAACAAAGCTTTTTCTCAAGTTTGATCGAACACAAAAGGTCATTGCACTTTAATTAGTGAGGGGAAAAGAAAGAGAGGGGAAGAGAGATAGGGCTGGAATTAGGGGAAGGGATGAGGCACGTGTGGGGGAACATAAGAGAGACAAAAAAGCAATTAAAAGGGAAGAAAAAAAGAGCAAGAAAGAGGATCAGGAGCTCAGCAGAAAGATAAAATAAAAGAGTGAAGAGAGAGAGAGAGAGAGAGAGACAGAGAGAGAGAGAGAGAGAGAGAGAGAGACAGAGAGAGAGAGAGAGAGAGAGAGAGAGAGAGACAGCTAGTAGAATAATTATAGAGCTGTAGATCAATAAGGTTCCCACAGTGAAGTGCTGATGTTTGAGAGGATAATGGATACCAGCTCACTTCAAGCACATGCTGCTACCACAAACCCCACAATCACGGGCCCATCTGGGGCCAACACCAGCCGCCTGCCCTGGATCTCCAGTACAGGGCTCAATTCAAAGGGATTTGTCTTTTGGCCCCTTCTTCTTCCACATGCCTCACATATACACATTATATTTTTTTATAAAACAAACTTCATATATAATCTCACTGACAAACTTCAAAAACACTTTCTCTGGGAAAATGGCATACTGTGCAAAGACTTGTTCACAATTTCAACAAAAGCTCCTCCATGTCCACCAGCTAAATACTGTTATCCTGGTGGCATTATCTTGTTTTACATCAGCAGAATTCACAAAACAAACCTTCTAAACCAAATGTCGAACTTTGCAAGCATAAAAATAGTAGCACATGATCAACAGGATGAACGTGAGATCAATGGAACAGTAATATAAGAACTAGTTTGAATCTCTCTCACCAGCCCAAGTCCATCAATCTGCAAGAAATCTGAAGAAATTAAGAAATCTGAAGTATTACAGTGACACGACACTTCCCCTCTAATCAAATAATTTTAATGTAATGGTGCTAATTTGGTGCAAATAAATTAAACTTGCACAATCCAAATACAAGTGAGGCGTTGATGCCAAGCAACCTTTATTTTAACAGATTTTTCTACACCACTGCATTGTGCTCCGCTTACATTTTGCTTTAGCAGTCCAGACATGCAGCTTTGCAATCAACATGAAACACTATTCACAACCCATTTCACTTTCGTAAACAAAATGTAAGGCAAGGCAAGATTGTATCCATTGGGAATTGTTTGGATAGTGAAAAGTGGCCATTATGTTCCAGAATAGATCCAGATCTGCATGAGGGACGTGGCGGCTGAAGGACAAGTTCACCTTCGTGAGATCACCTTCATAATGTAAACTATAGTAATGTTCCACGTAAACTATAGCAGTTTAGAGCAAGTTATTACATTTCAATTGTTTCTCTGTGGAATACCATGATGAAAACACAAAAAGACCAAAGCTGCATCCAAAATCTTAAAAGTTATGGAGTTTTTTTACATGACCTTCATTTTACATCATGAATTACGAAATATTTTACTGTTCAAATTTGAACAGATGGTACACTAAATTCAGTTGAGTCTTACTGCAGTTGCTTTGGCATGAAAGTTCAGAGGACTGCTTGTTCAATCAGACAATCAGGTTTCGAAATACTACTACTACAAAAAAAAAAAAACTATTACGCTGAAGGAAAAAGATACACTTCACTTTCACAATTTTTCCACTTTAAATGAGTAACTCATTTTGCATATCAGCAAAGGCTCGTTTCAAGTGTGGGCAAAGTTATGAGCCATCAGTGGAAGAATCAGGCATTGGCAGAGCTTTATATCTGAAGCACAGTAACGTGCAGTATTTAACAAACTGTTAAATTCTCCACAAATGCCCATATCAATATGTGGCCTACTTTGATATGTTTGTGCCATTCATAAGTGAAAACAGTCAAATCATGCACTTAGTTAAAAAAAAGAAAAAGTGCACATAATTGAACAAAGTGTATTTGAGTTATTCGTGTCTGGTGAACTCTACAGATGAAAAATAGACGTCAACATTTCTTCAAGCCAGAGAGACTTTAATTGGTTACAAGACCAAACATGAAGGCTGTGGAAGTCAATCAAATCGAGATCCCACCACATGTCAAGACGCTGGAAGAAGAGTTGTCACGAGAGAGGAGCGCAGAGAAAGAGCGAAGTGAAGTGTGAAGCAAGTGCGAGAGCGATAAAAAAGAAACCATTTCGACGAAAAACCACCAGCATTTCCTTGAAGTCTTCCTACAGAGAGAGGAGTTAAAATGTGTGCGCCTTGAGAGGTGTGTGAGCATTATCCACTGAGCAAAAGAGTGATGTCAAACAAATAAAGACAAAAAAAAAAACACTATCATACTTCATACAACAATTCAGCTCGCTGAAACTCTCCTCGACACGCCTCGTGAGATAATCAGAACACAAAACAATGACAGGACGCCCAGATTTTATTGTTTTGGAGCATATTTACGTTCATTTGATCCTGAGGAAAATATGAGGCTGAATTTGACTCAAGTGATGGCTATTCCATTTCACTGGCATTATGAGGAAATGTTTTGTTTTTTTTAGCTCGTAAAAAGTGATTAGAAAATGAAAAAAGGATTTTCAGCTGGAGTCTTATCCCTATTTACTCAGTGAGGTTATGCGGTAAGATAGCTCTCTCTCCAGCTCCGCCGCTATCAGTCCGACTCGACCCGTGGCCGTTTCTTTGTGTCCGTCCTCATGGGAATGACTGACAGTTAAGAGCTTCACACAGTTCAAAACCAAGACAGTAACTGAGACTCAGGGTGTGCTAAGTACCAATTCAAATTATTTTCAGCTTTCTAAAGCCTTCCCCGGAGAGATCATGACCATAGGCCTCTCTGAAGATAAGATCACGACAAAACAGTGCCCAATTCTGCTGGAACTTCTAAAAAAACATTTTATGTCTTATGTAAACGGGCTATTGTAACTTTATGAAAAGTCCTCGTTTGAAGTCCAAACATATATTGACCATTTTTATGATACTTCTATGGCGAGTGTGTGTCCTTTTTGAGGCCTGAAAGCCCCATTCACGTGTGCCATGAAAAAGAGAAGTTATAGGAACAACATTAAGGTGAATAAATAATGACAGAATGATCATTTTTCTGTAAGCTATTCCTATGACAGCATGCAGCCATGCAATAGAAAGACAGCTGAGAAAATGAATGAATGGTGCTTCAGATGAGAAACTATGGACCCTTTTTATAGGCTGTGATGACACATTACCACTGATATTAACATCACAAATCTGGTAAAGTTTTAAAAAAATTATAATGGAACAAACATTTACATATTGTGTCATATTACCATGTCAGTAAATGACACACACAGACACAAAAAAAGGAATTAACGCTGCTGGGAATGATATTTGCTGCCGTCTCCCGTTCACCGCTATAGAAGTTTACCCAACCATGATGACTTCCGCATTTGAGAACCCCGGAAATGTTAAAAGTATCCATTGATGAAAAGGAATGCTGAAATACTGCTCTCTCCAGGTATATTATACTCCTTTAGTTTAAATAGAATGTGGAAATGGTCATTAAACATTAAAATGTGACTGTTTATGACAAAAACAAAAAACAAATAGGCAGTCTCTTTAAAGTAGCATTGAAATCAAAGTAGCGACAGATCATTTCCGTATTGTGACGCATGCATGGCTGACAATAAAATTGATCAAATAAAATAATTTATTTCATTGGGGGAATACAAGCAAAGCAACAACAACAACAAAAAACAAACTATTACGTTTAAGAAAAATGATGCCGGTGACATTTCCCCTTTCAAATGCTTGCAAGCTGGGTTCAATAGAGGAAAAGGAAGTGCTGTCAGAATTGTTTTTAATCTGTTTTTCTGCACGTTATCCATTTTTTGCTTCCTTCCCTCCATCCTTCCGCTCCTTTCACTCCTGTATGTTCCATGACAGCACACAAGTAGAAGTTCCTCTATTGCTCAAGGTCGACTGAATCAATGAAGTATCACTCTCGCTTCTGTGTTAGTCGACTTACAAACGCAAATGACATTTCTTCAGTCTGTGGTTTATTTTGCTTACTTTATTTGTGGAGTAAAAGTGATTCTGGTGTTAACCTGCATAGATAAGCTCAAAGGTGACCTATATTTCATTACAGTGAACAGAGATGTGATCTATGTTTACAGAGTATGCACTTTGCATTACTTTGATGTAGGATGTCAAAAGTAGTGATACTTCAGTACCAGTACTTCTGTAAGTTTTTCTAAAATAATGATAAAATAATTATTTTTTATACATAAAAAAAAATTGATCATTGGATGGCACTGCACTGTAAATGCAAATGTACACACAAATAAATGTTTTTTACAAATAAATGCAGGATTTTGTGAGCATAAGAGACTTCCTTCAAAATAAAATAAAAAGATTTCTTACAGATTCGGAACTTTCGAATTAAAAACAATGTCCGGCCAAAAAAAAAAAAAAAAAAGATTTCACTGTTTGGATGTAAATTGATGCACCTCTTGATGGAAATAACTGTTTCCATCAAGAGGTGTACCCATTTTTTGGTCAAGATCTTGTACTGACAATGCAAGAGTCCGGCACTCTTTAAAGTCTACTCCAGCACATCCCAAAGACTTTCAATGAATTTAAGGTCTGGACTCAGAGGTGCCAATTCATGTGTGAAAATAATCATTCATGCTCCCTCTCAACCATTCTTTCACAGATTAAGCCTGATGAATCTTTACATTGTCATCCTGGAATATGGCCATGATGTGTCTTGCAACAGGGTTGTATAAGAAATAAAAAAGCTACACACTCCATTAGTTAGGGTTACAAGAACTTCTACTAAACATACATGCTAGAAACATATTAATCACAGCAATAATGATCCAGTCATAGACCCTTCAAAAAGTATTTTCCTCTTTAAATCTAAATGGCGACTTTTTTGGGGGGCCAGGCAGTGTAGCCTGGTAATACCAAACTCTGAAAGGGCATAATTGAAAAGCGTTTTCTTTTTCGCGGGGGGGCCAATCACATAACGTTTGGTTATGACGTGTGTTACACGCCGGCTCAGCCGCATCGAACTTCCACTGTAAACACATGTATGATGCGAAAACAAAACCATCGAGCGAAATACCGGAGTGAACATGGCTGTGAACGACTTTTGCAGATTATGTGAAGTAAATCTACGCATCCACGGTACAATCAGCGTCTACGTCACGGCTCTCAGCCCGCCCTCTGTTCGTTGATTGGCCGGCTGTTTTCAGGCCGGAGGAAAACTGGGAGATAGGTCTCAGACTGAGTACTGAAGCGAACTGAAATTGAGCGGAAGTACGAAGTCTGACGTAGTCAGGCTAGTGTGTCTGTGAATATGATAATAATATAACTAGGATGGCTGCATGCTATTGTTCTAACTTAATCTGTTGATTTTTATTATTATGCAATTTTCAAGGGTAAATTACTCTGAAACGGTTGGTTCGAAGATTTAGTTTCTTCCTTTCCGCGAGCCTACTATGCTCTGATTGGTCAGACGGCCCAGTCAGATGTGATTGGTCTATTGCTTACAGCATGTCTCGGAAATGAAAGACATCTGCATTTAAGCTCTGGAGGCTTCCTCAGCTCGATACAGTGAACAGTAACAGTAACAACGACAATAGCGTCGGTTTTACCATACCAAGTGCATTCAAAGTGGATTTGAAACGCTGAAAACAGCATCTTCTTGACATTACAACTTGAACCAAACTCTTTCACTCCTCAGCTACAACTACAGTGTTTGAGGGCGGGACAAAGTAGACATTATTCGTGGGTAGCCAATGAACACCATAGGCTGGAATCATGCAAATTAGTTACATTGTTATGTAGGTATGTAAGAGGAATTGCTGATGACTTATTTCAGCAATTTGAAATCGATTCCTACTTTTAGCAGACAATAACTTTATTTGACGTGCACTTTTGAACTTTGCAGACCTTTTACATTCACAAACAGTTAGCCTATAATACACTGCATGACAGGTAATATTCAATAATAAATGGAACAATTCCAAGAGGGTCCTCACACCATCGGTGCTCGGGCCCTTAAAAGGCATAATGGGGCACTATGATGTTAGCTTTTACATCTATAAAATACAAACTTTACAGGTAGGACAGCCCTACTTTGATGGTATTTGACAGAGCCACTGACCTCGGTGCTGACTTCATATATCCCAAGGTCATTAACCTCATAAAAAAAGGCCTCCTGGAGTCATGATAGGTGCTGACGAACTAAATGTCTTTATTAAGTAGTGCAAAAAGAAGTATTGACTCCCTGTTTTCCAAAAGGAAGTGTGGATGATGTAATGGTTTCATCAGCCAGAGCAGCAGGGAGGGTATTTCTTACATCAATAAAGAGTAAATCAGTCCTCAGTGGGGATTTTAATTTAGACTCTGCAGGCGGCCACAGATTTCACAGCAACATGATGGATGTGCCTGGAGCAAAATTTCAGAGAAAGAAATTATAATTGACCACTAGACACTAATATAAAAAAAAGAGGACATTGTTAATCTGCTCACAACAGAATTTATTTTTAAACTGACAAGATTTTAAAATTAGTCAATTCCCTTTTTCCAAAAGCATAATCCATTATATGTGAAAAATGTCCCATAAACCTCTGGATTGAGCTGTCTGATGAAACATTGAGAGAGAAAACTTAAGATCAAGCTATGCTTGGATACATCTCATTTAGTAGATTGTTTTTGGACTTCCCCAGACAGCCTCATGACAGCATGAATGACAGCTGAGCATATTTTCCCTTGTCTTTGAAAAACCACACGCCACAGTGACAAAAATGGGAACTGAGATTCCTTAACCAACTGAAATCTCCAGACGGGTGAATGTGTAAAACCTGAAGCAACAAATGCACGCACACCAACACGTCTATGAAAAAAACACAGTGTTCTGTCCTAATAAAACATGAAGTGGTTGAAAATGGAAAATAAATCACTTTCAATCAGATTCTGTCACCATCAAAAGGGAATTTACCCTTGCTCACCGCAGTTTTACTGAACTGTCACGAGAAGACCAAGTAAATACCCTCCAAGATGTGTTCAAAATCTGATCAGGAACAGAAGATCAGTGGAGCTACGTTTATGTAGAAATGAATGTGCAAACACAATCAGATATGAATAAGATCAGTCAACATACATGATGTTTCCTTGCGCACACATTCACATGTTAGCAGAATTCACCACACTTTTCACAAGAACCAGTTCTGATAAA
The DNA here is from genome assembly GCF_965113295.1 of Leuciscus leuciscus. Classification (NCBI taxonomy): domain Eukaryota; kingdom Metazoa; phylum Chordata; class Actinopteri; order Cypriniformes; family Leuciscidae; genus Leuciscus; species Leuciscus leuciscus. Next base: position 23,196,847 of record NC_138726.1, on the reverse strand, counting down.
TGCTATAAAAGCCAAAACTGCTAAATGTTATCAAAAAATAGCAGCATTTATAGCATTTCTCCGTTTTGACTACATCACATATCATAATCCTACTAACTGAATGCACAGAAAACCAACAGAGATGTACGAGGAGCGACTAAAGCCAGAAGAAGACTCGTCCGCAGTTTTACATCATCAATCCGGGACACGTTCGGTGACTCTGAGCTGCATTTACATGTAGGATAGAAATGGTGGCCAGCAAACAAAAACAATCTCTGGCGCTAATTTTGATCAAGGCTTTTCTTGAAAAGAAAACGAAGAAAAAGAAGAAGAAGAAAAAGCGAAGACGTGTCGTGTGTCTGTGGAGCAAGTGGTGGTTTGTTGTTGTCCCACAAAGTGCGTCATCAGGTTCGGTTCTCCCACTGGATTTTGATTTAATGGTCATCATTGGAGAAGTCACACTGCAGGACTGCGCCTCAAAACTTCCGACACCGCCAGAATTTCATCTGAGGTCAAATTTGATCGCAATGGTCATTAATTGGCTGCAACATGTCAAACTAGTGATCAAAGACTTCAGATTTTGACCCAGGATCAGAGGAATCTTTTAGGATTCTCGAAATGTGTCTCAGATGGCCAAATCATGTCCAAAATCGTACAGTGTGTACTCGGATTAACACGCTCAAACAAGCACACTGTAAATCACAGAACATGATGTTGAAACCACGTTTCTCAAGAGCAGCAAACTTCGACGGTTTGATTTTCTCTTTGTCTTCCTCCCTTCCCCCCCTTTTTGAACTGTTTTTCGTTTACTTCTATCTATTTACTTTTCATTTGGTCTCTCTTGGACACCGTTTAAACAATACTGACTGTTTCTCCTATTATGTCAAAGCTGGGTAAAAAAAATATATTTACTAAACTAACTTTGAGTGAAATTTGACTAAATATTATGTAAAAATAATATCTAATTTCAACAATTTTGTGTTCAGCCAAATTGTATTATATAAATTGCCTACAGATAAGTCTTGTCCATACTGTTTTCCAGATATTAGAGGCATCAGGTACTGAAAACCCCTTTCTGGGTTTGGACAAACACAAACATCCCAAAAAAGAGAAAGAGCACAGCATATGACTGTGTTGACAATATAAAAGTGTCTTGATATCTGGCACTCATCTCATCTCCCTAACATAACAACCAGCAACAACTGAACATCGGTATGGGTAGCTGTAGGGCCATAGGCAGTGACATCATCAAAAACAGACAGGAGAGGATTAAAAGTGCAGATACCATTTCAACGCCTGTGGGGTTTTCTAACTGAGCTATCCACTGTTACCACTGCTCTATTCACAGCGTGGACGTGCATAGTTCAGGAAAACAGAGAAGTCCTGAAGTCATTCCAAAAGGAATGAGTCACAAGATGTGAGGGCTAGTCTTTTATTAAACGGTTGTGCAATATGTTGTACTGATAACAATAAAAACAAAATATGTTCTTTGTGCACCTGAATTGGCTTCACAAACAGAGGGGGAAACACTTAACACTGAAATTAAGCTCTGAACCAGGAGCCCTTGAGGTCCACTGTCCTGCAGAGTTTTGCTCCAACCCTGATCAAACACACCTGAACAAGCTAATCAAGGTCTTCAGGATTACTAGAAAGTTATAGGAAAGTGAGTTTGATCAATGGCTGCGTTTACACTTGGCATTAACATGCGACCTGTATCCGGATGTTGTTGAAAAGACAAGTGTAAACGCGCTTCTGATCGGAATGTTGTCCGAGAACCCCTGCTCTGATCTATCAATGTCACGACTGTGATGACATTATCAACATTGCAAATCTTGTAAAGGTTTTTTTTTATTTTTTTTATATTTTTTTTTACACATTTGTAAATTGTGTTATATTACCTTTAGGAATGCACCGATATGAAAATTTAGGCCGATACCGATAATTCTTTATAAGGCAGATAACCCATATATTGGCCCATAAATAACATTTTTGAGAGCCGGCTTTCAAAAACAAAAATTTCACCATTAAAAGCCATGTCCTAAGCACACAATGATATATTATATCTCATTATAGTTTTATGTAGCCTATATGACAGCACATGTTGCACTTAAAGGGATGGTTCGGAGTAAAATCAACCTAGGGTCGTTTGCACCATGACACCGAGCCAAACACCCCAAAAGTCCCAGGTCAAAAGTCCTGACAGAAAGCGATGCATAAGGATGTAGTGTAACGATGCCCAGTTCCAGGAATGCTCTAATATTTTGTTGGTAGTACCAGTTTTTGCAACAATTATTAGTTAACACTAAAGGCCAATTTATACTTCTGCGTCGAGTGTACGCCGTAGTGTACGTCGTAGGCTACGCACGTAGGCGACGCCGTCGTGAGCATTTATACTTCTGCGAATGTCTGTGTTGCTCTGCAGTTACACCGCCGAAACGCTAGTTGGCGCGGGTGGGTTTTAATGTTCCAGTTCCACTGTGTTTACATTCCTCGCGGCTGTTTTGAGTTTAGGTTTCTACGAGCAATGGCGACTGAAGGAGTCATACAGATAGCTGTATTTCCGCACTTCTTCAAGCAATCTCTCGGTCACTTGGTCTATTTCCATGGCTCTTCACTGATCTTCGGAATTTAAAAATGGCGGGCGGGTGGTGCAGAGTGCAGAAGATCATTCCGGAAATGCGTAGGAGGAAACGCGATGCTATCCAGCCGACCAATCACAGATCTTGCGGTCCGCGTCGCCGCGACGCGTAGTTACATTTTTGAGGAGGTGCGCGTCAGGGTACGGCGAAGGGTACGACGTATGGTACACGTCAATGCGTATGCTACGCCGTACCTTCTACGCGCACCCGACGCAGAAGTATAAATTGGCCTTTAGTTGTCAGCACTTCGGAAAATGTTTTTTTTCGTTGTTACACTACATTCTTATGCATCGCTTTCTGTCAGGACTTTTACGTGCTTTTCTCAACTCAGTGAAGTGACGTCGACTTCCGGGTTAGCAGTAGCATGAGCCGTCAGGCAAGTGTTATTGAAATAAACTCCTGATGTACTTATAAACTTTCCAATGCCTCATTTTATGAGTACAGAACCTAAATGTTCAACCAAGGGAAAAAAGGCTTCTAGGGGGGTGTTTGGCTCGATGTCATGGTGCAAAGGACCCTAGGTTGATTTTACTCCGAACCATCCCTTTAACTGTATTTTCCTTTTTTTAAGTGATTCCAATCACATTTTAAGCAATTCAAAACCATCATGGCGAACAGTTGCGCATCTGAGGTGTCTCAGTAATCCATTATTTATCGGCTGCAATATATCGGCCACATTTTCTTATTGGGCCGATAACAATAACATATCTTAACATATATCGGCCGATACCGATATGGTGGCCGATATATCATCCATCTTTAATTACCTTGTCAGTTAATGACAAAAAATGTATCAACACTACTATGAGGATATATTGCCGTAATGACTGACGTAATCAATCTCTCTATATTGTTTACCTAATTTGGAAAATCATCACTGATTTTTTTCTTCTTTTGCTATTGGAGCAAAATACAAAAAATATATTTGCTGTCGTCTCCATTCATCACTATAGAAGTTTACCCAACTATGATGACTTCTGCTTCTGAGAACCAAAGAATATATAAAAAGGGTCCATTGCCTTCCTAACGAAATATTGCAGTCTTAAAGCTTAAGTGTGTAATTTCAACTGTTTTCAAAAATGTTTCCAAAAGCACTCCTCTCATGTGCAAATGTAGTCGCACCCTAATCTCACAGTATCAGTTGAGCTGCATGTTCACAAAATGTCAGACTGCACAAAAAAAAAAAAAAGTGTGTGATGTAAGTTTGATTGTAAGCATAGGATGCATGTACTGAATGCGCACAGACAGATTTTGCATGTGTAACCAGCTGTACACACGCATACAAGACCATTGGTGGCAATGATCATCAGTTAGGGGGGAAACGCTCTGAAAGTGATTCCAACAATATCGTTTTGTGTCACTATCCACCTTTTTTCAACATAAAAGTGCACTACTGACTATTTAATTCAATGTTTAAGACTTTTGCTCTCATTCACTTCCAGTTATTTTAGCTTTACAAAAATAATCTGTTATGCTGCTTAATGTAGCATATTGTTATTTTAATTTATTATCATAATCAAAAACTGGTTCGTATGCAAATAGTTTTACAGTGGTTTACTGCACTTTGTTATTCTTCTAGTTAATGAAGTTGAAGTCTCATACTTTCACAGAAAATAGCTTACTTTCACATTGAAAATAAGGTGGATAGTTGTGATGTGGAATCTGTAATTGTCTTAAGAGTTATTTTCAAGACTTTATGGTTGGGAGGAACTATTTTAACATTAAAACATAAATCGCACATGTCATCTTTAAGAAAATGAATTCCTCTTTGAAAAAGCTAACAAGCACTAACCACAATGATGATTCATCTTTCACATTTAATTGTGTGTGTGTGTCCTATCTATCATGAGTTCCCCGTAGGGCAGACAGATAGATTTCTGCGTTCTAAACCCCACGACTACATTTACAGCGTCTTCCTATTGAGAAATACCATCTTCCTGAAGTCACAGCAACAATAGTCACACCACACCAGCACTACTGGACAACCTTGTGTGCCGGCAGGACCAGAGGCAAACAACCCCGTCTATAGAGATCTGACACCTGATACTCTCATCTAAAAACCTGGCAACACATTAAAAGTTTACACACAATCACGTCTCATTTGAATTCATTTCCACTCTTCATTTTCAATTGAACACGCACGCCACTACAATTTGACGCTGAGTGCTGAAATAAATATGACGGAGGCCGATGCAAAACACCAGTGGTGTACCACAGCCCAAATGCGAGGAATTAGCCAAATCAGCAAAGCATGTTGTGAATCATCTCCATTCAGTGTCTGCTTCGCTCCTTCCTCTACCAAGACCAGCTTCAAGCCAGTTTGAACATATGGATTAACTTTACCTTTTATAGCGGCACCAACCATTAGTTCATTCAGAATTAATGTACTGTTAACAGAGTTAGCCATGAGCAAGCAGTTAGTTAACGCTCAGTTGAGGTTTCCATTTCCTTCCTACCGAGTCATTACACGATATGGAGAGCTGAAAGATATTAACTTGTGGAAATCATCTGAGTCAAGTTAGCGGTTACCTCAAATTACCGAATTATGCTGACCTTTTGACAGCACCTAACAGCGAGCCGAGGGCTTTCCTAAATCTTTCAGTATGTGCTTCGTAGACTACAGCATTTGGCGAAACTTGTCGCTGGGAGAGGCCCGAGCTGTGCCAACATGTATCGGCCCAGGAGCCAACCATCACATTAGTGAGGATACGAGACTCTGAACAAACATTCTCACAACCCTCCCTGTTTGCCAAGCCTCCAAGGAAATCTGGATTGCACATAAAGAAAGAGAGGGAATAACGGGAGAAATCCAAGACTAAACGAGAAAGAGAGGAAATTATGGGAAAGGTCTAAAAAGGGGTTAATGGTGGTAAAACTGAACGACTAACCATGAGTGAGCCAAACCCGACCATATGCTTTCCTTCAGACGTTCCATACGTACAGGAATAAAGTTATTTTTGTTGGGACAAGTTCATCTGATTAATGTTATTCTGACTGGGCAAGGCTGGCTCATATTGGGCAGTGTGGCAAGTGCCATGACTGGATAATATCAGTTTGACATGTGGCTGATCCGTTTGGAAGAATCTTGAGGTCAGCTCTGAAAACGGCCCATTAATTGATGGGTCAATAGTGTCCATGATGAAGAAATGGAAAAATCTTTTAAAAATCGATTTTAAAACATGTGTCAAGTTGACTTAATGATGTCATGTGACTAAAAATGTCATGTGGTGAGACCATCAAGTAAAAGGAGATTATATATTTTCTTAAAGCTTTAATACATGTGAGTGAACATATTTATTATGGTGGAAAAATGTTTTTAAATATATATATTTTTTAAACGTAATACGCAAAACATAAATCATAAAACATAAATCATAAATCATCTGTTATTTTTAATAGAGACTTTTTGACCTCAGTTTGGAATAACCCTAATAAGTCAGCTCTGAAAATGACTTATCAATAGATGGGTCAATGACATTTAAATGTCCACAATAAAGAAATAGAAATGTCTTTTAAAAAGTCTAGTTATTAGAAACATATTCTTTGTGTTCATGTTTTATATGGTTCTGAAAAAAACTTTGTAATTTTCAAAAAACTTTTAATTTGTCATGTGGCTAAGTAAGAAGTAATGATAGATTATCCTTACAGCTTAATAATAAAAAAAAGTTTAAATATATTTTTTACAAATATCATCAATATATCATAAATATTAAGTTTCCTTGACTCACATTAATGAGAGTCAAAATAAATTATCATGCCAAATATTTTTTAAATCATTGTGATATGAAGAAATGTCCTTTATGCCCCCACCCAAAAATATTAATAGTAATTCAGAAATCGTAACATGCTCAAAGAGGGGCATTCAAGTCATTTTATGTGTGACTATCAAATGCAGTTATGAATAAATGAATAGAACATTATGTCATTGGACCATTACTTTGACATGTGGCTGATCTGTTTGGAATAATCCTGAGGTCAATCTGAAAACGGCGGGTTAATGGTAAGTCTCTGTCGTCACTCTTGTCAAAACTTTAAGAAGTTACATAATCAAAGTTGCAAGTAAAGGAGATCAAGTCATACGCAGGACCCTATTTTAAGAGAAGGGTGCTATTGAGACGTGGCCCTAATGCCTGCCCTTAAACGCCCCTGCCAACAGCACAAGGGAGGGGCTTTTTTTTTTTGGAAGAGGGACAGCTCTGGTTTGGTTGTTAGGTTGGGTCGAGTTGGGTCGCCTCGGGCACGGCGCATATGGCTGAGCTCACAACGGCAGCTCTTTCTTTGACATGGGGATATTTTAATGACAGGGAAAGAGTCAAAGAAAACCTCCCTCTTTCTCGTTCTGACCACTTCCAACATCAAGCAGAGCCCATAGAATATCCATATGGGACTTTCTGGAGAGCAGTTTTGCAGCTGGTCGTTCGCCTAAAACAATCGTTCAAGCTCATGCGTTTACACACGCAAACTCACTCATCTCCGCGTGCGTACGCTTTTAGTTCAACTTAGACACACCAGAAGAGAAAAAACAACAACATTCCCTTAAACGTCTGGAAGAAATGGTCTTGTTGGCCTCATGCTTCAACCAGAGCTAAACCACACAAAGGGGAAGAAAAGAAAAGGACACTGACGTCCTATCGGTATTGGGTCATGGTGTATTTCACTGGAGGTTCTCTGACTGGCAGTCGTATCCTGGCGTTCACATTCAGGAACTGAGCTTGTGCAAATACTGAGCTTGCGCTGCCGGATTCATTTTAATCCAAGTCCCACAACTATAGCTGAAAGAAAATCACAGGCCTTACGCATCACTTAGTGGAAGCTTTTCAGCCAAAGAAACTTCAAGTACACTAATTGCAGGAGCCTAAAACCCCGGAACAACCTGGGGTGAAGTGTCTACCTCTACCTCCGAGGAACATTTGCAATGCAGGAAACTAAAGAGCTTTCCAAAAGAGGTTGCCCTAACCTGGGACTGAACCTGTGACCTTTGTGCTCTCACTTGTGTTTCTTAATCATTGGGCCAACAGTTTCCCCTTTACAAAACATGGAAGTTCTTAAAATAACAGTTCTTCTTCATATAATATTTCTAGTTTTCATTCTGACTGATGGAAAGTGGACAGGATAGCGCATGAACAAGATTTAGGACAGGACACATACAATTTGAAATTAATGCTTGTGGCACTGAAAGAATAACATGAATCTATTATTCTTAAAATGTATTTTTTTTTAAAGTTATTAAGTTAATAATTTAAGTTATTACAAGTTATTACCTGGCATCACAATCAATAAAAAAAATATGTCAAATATGTCAAGACTACATCGTATTCTCATAAGCAATACACAACCGTCCAACAGTTTTGGATTTTTTTAAATGTTTTTTTAAACATTAAACAGACAAAAAAAAGAAAAGAAAAAAAGTAATATTGTGAAATATTACAATTAAAAGTAACTGTTTTCTATTTTAGTATATTTTAAAATGTAATTTATTCCTGAGATGGCAATGCTAAATTTTCAGCAACATTACTCCAGTCTTCAGTGTCACATGATCCTTCAGAAATGTTGAAAGCATTTGTGTTGCTTAATACAAGATAAAAAAAAATTTATCTAATTTATTCTTTGATGAATAGAAAGTTCAAAAGAACAGCATCTTTTGGAAATAGAAACATTATTTTTGTGACATTATTTATAAATGACTTTACTGTCACTTTTGATAAATTTCACGCAACCTTGCTGAATAATTCATGAAAATAAAATGACCATGTGACCTCCAGCAATATCGTCAATGTGATTATAAAAACACATAACCGCATTTTTTTGTTTGAGGGACAAGTCCCAACTATTTTTTGTGGGAATCTGTTATTCAGAAGTTAACGGGGGGCTCAGGGCATCCAGTAAAGCACTGATGATGTCAGACTGTGCCGTAATATTGCAAGCATTTCAAATCTTCAGCTCCAGATGTGACTATTGTGTGGGCTGACCAACACAATAGCTGTTTCCACAGACAGATGCAAGGAAAATGAAAAGAAAAAAAAAACACTTCAAAAACTTTGTGACCTTAAGCTCATTTTGCAATCTGTAGCTGGGTGAGGGGTTATAAGGTCCAATAGACAGGAAGGTGTCGCAGTGATGTGTTGCCTACACATGTCAGCTCTAACTCACTGTCTGGTTTCTCTATGCGTGGTTGTATCAGCAGAGGAAACGCACACATTCAGACCTACTCTTTGTTCCTCTTTCAGCTTCCTAACACTCGCTTTCCTTCACTAAAGTCCAATTCTGACTGAAGGAGCTCTTGAAAGGGACAATCCCACCTAATGTCACATACATCAATCCTTCTCTGACATCATCAAACAAATGAAGCCCTCAAGTTCATGTCCAAAAAAAATTCGAAAATTATAATTCACTACCTTCACACAAGATATATTATCGTCCGATACCGATATTTTTTAAAATGCTAATATTGGTCGATAATATATCGGCCTTGGCGAATTATCGGTCGGCCACTAAAAAATTCTTCAAATTTATCAGCAAAGGAAGAATCCAATCGTTGGCCAGAATGCCATGCATTGTAAAGATTGTTTGGCCGATGTGTCAGAAGCAGGACTTTTAATTTGATGGCACTGAGAACGCAGAAACACACGATTCTGAAGTGTGCATTTGTAGCCTGAATATAAACACGTGTATTTTGTAATTGACAGCCCGTCCGTGCGAATTGAATGCGGACAGGAGAGTTAAGCTTCACTGGAGATGCAAGATCGCTAAACTTTAAACCTTTGATTTCAAACTATGCTGCGCTTTGTCCAGTTGCCCAACATGTCATATTCATGTCTTCTTGTCTTTATTTGAAGAAATACGATCCCCAGTGTGGCCTACCGGAGTGCCCAGTTGGTGACAGTGTTTACTTTCTTTCTTTTTTCTTTTGTACAATTTCTTTATTTGTGAAAAATACTGTAGTAGGATTACAGAATTAAGAAGTCTACATCTTTCTTAAAGGTTGTATCAGCGATTTCAGGCCCAAAAAAGGCCCAAACATAAATGATCACATTCATCTTAGATCCGCTAGCTGCCCGCCCCATAAGCAGGCCGTCAAAAAACCGCGTCTCTGTAGGCAGCCTAGGCTCTGAGATCTGCACACAAAAACAATTGGTTTCACCAACCACTCAAAACCAAAATAAATAGTTTATTTTTACAGATTCATCTTTTTTTTTTTTTTTTTAAATATAAAAAAAATAAGTAAAATGGGGGGCCATTTGCCCCCCAAAAAAATCAATGTCGTCGACCTCTAGTATTTTGTTTCATAAAAATCATAATAGGAATCAAAAATGATATAGATCAGACTGCCATGTGTCATAAATCTTTGGAAAGCTGTCAACTAATAGAAAACAACAAAGCAAAACAGAGTGCAAGGGTCGCAATACCCAAAGTTACAACTTGTAACATACCACAGCATCATAGCAACAGTACTTGGTGCAAGGTGGAAAAAAACAAACAGCGAGACGCATTGTGATGGCAGAAGAAGTCTATCTGATGGATATGTAGAAACGATTAAACGATTTGAAACCTTTTAAAATAGCACAGACAGAATGAGAGAAAGCATATACTCTGTAAACTGCATTTTTGCTTATTAGGCTACTTGACAAAAACAGGAAATGGCATATTTTCACTTACAGCAGATGGTCCCAATTAAGTCTAACCACAACACAACATGCTGCGAAGATTTGAAAATAATCCTCAAAAACTGACATGATTTAGGCTTAGGTTATAAAAATATTACAAAACCGTTTGTTGTCAATAATAATAATTAATTAGGCTACATGTTGGCAATTATCCGTGAATAATATCGGCCTCATAAAAAAAGACAAGACTGAGTTGCTGTTAGAATATTTCTAACAACCAAGAAATTGTGTCAAAGCAGTAAATTAAAAGAATGACCTGGTAATGAACTTATCAACGAAGCACTTCCACTTGCTCATTTGACGACTCTGTCAAAGTAAGATTGTGTTTCTAAAGAACTGACTCCTCATGCAAGATGCAAGGTCATCCAGACCTTGCGATGTCATTCCTTTGCGGTCAACTCCCAAGTGCCAGCCACTTCATGTGTCTCTTGTCATCCTCCTCAGATCCCTGAGGAACGGCGCTTAGCAGCCTAATAGATGTCCTTGTCCTGGAGAGATGCCGGCCAGGCTGCGCTCCACAGGCTCTCTAAATAGTGTATTTCTCACTAAAAGTAAAGACCTGGGTAGTAGCAGAACATAGAAATCCACTGAAATTGGATGACAAGCTGATCAAATGGGGTTGTTGTTGTTTTTTTCAAATGTGGTTAGTGGAATGGAGGATCAAGATAACATTATAGGGGGAAATACGAAGCTAAATATTAGGAATTCACACAAGCAGTCTAACCAATTATAGTGTCAGATTTGTTTTAATTTTTTTTAAAGAAATTAATTATTTTATTCAGCATGGACACATTAAATTGATCAAAGTGACACTAAAGACTTTTAAATTGTTATAAAAATTATTGATTTCAAATAAATGCTGTTCTTTTGAACTTTCTACTCAAAGAATGCTGAAAAATGCATCACAGTTTCCACAAAAAAAAAATTAAGCGGCACCACAATATTAGATTTATTTCTGAAGACTAAACAAATAAAAATTCAGCTTTGCCATCATATAGGAGTGAATTAAATTTTGAAATATATAAATAGAAAACATTGTACATTATTTCACAATATCATGTTTTTTACTGTATTTTTTACCGTATCAAACAAATGCATCCTTGGGTGAGCATAAGGGGCTTTAAAAAAAAACAAAAAAACATTAGAGATCTTACAGACCTCAAACTTTTAAACGGTACAAGGGGTGTAACAATACCCACGTCACCATTCGATACAGATCACGATACTGAACTCACGATACGATATTATTGCGATACTCCAAGACATATGGTAAAAGGTTAACAAATATTCATGTTTCTGCTGAAAATACAGAATTATTTTAGACGAATATGCTGGCATTGTCACTGACTAGATATTTAATATATTTAAAGTATTTAAAACAATGTAGGCAACTTTTTACTGGTAACATAAGACATTGTCATATACATAAGACATTTGGCATTATCAGGACCCACAAATATTCCCCCCTTGCATAATTATACAATATATTCAACATTATATAGTAGATTAATGTTTCCCTGGATATCCAGAGTTCTCGCGGGGCACAAGTTGAATTTGCTCAGCGAGTAACTCTGGTGTCGAGTAATGATGCTCATTAAATATGCCCTTGTATCCGAGCTGCACCAATCACATCGGGTTATCTGATATAGGCGGGCCAGAGGCGAGCTAAACAGATGACGACAGCGCTGTGACATCGAAGTCATTAGTGAACATTGCAAGATGGCTATGGATGAACACCAGTTGTTTGAAACGGCTTTGGCCGCTACAATGAACGAGTTAGACTTGGCTTTTTTATCTAAAAGAGGAACAGAAGACGGCGCTCGAATCGTTCCTTTGCAAGAAGGGCGTTTTTGCTGTTTTGCCGACCGGATACGGCAAGAGTCTAATCTACCAGTTAGCTCCGCTAGTAGCCAAGCGTATGGGGCTTGTTGTGATTGGTCGTAGTGTTATCCAATTGCGTGCAGTGAGATTTTCAAATGAATGCTTGGTGCCGCCCCTCGAGCTGGCCGATTTTCATTAGTCGATGCCAGACCATTCATCTTTCAGATTTAGGTCTGGATTTCCAGGCTAGATTAATGTAGTACTGACACTAAAACTCTGAAAACTTTTTCTTAGACAGTAATTTTTATTTTGGGTACACAAAACATAGTCACTATCCACGATACATTGTTGCATTTTTGTATTGTGATATTGTGACACAAAATATTGTTTCACCCCTAATACTGTAGGCTATATAGAATGATATCCGTTTCAATAACAGATCATGTTTAAACTAAATTAATTTACATCAAAAAACTTTATTTTTTCACTTCACATACTTAAAAAAACTTTTATCTTAAACTTTATTTACAAGCAAAACATTTTAAATTTTTCTTAATTTATTTATCGATAAATTATCAAAAAAACTAAAACAATCAGCGAATAAACAATCGGTGCATCTCTACTAAATAGCCCATTATTAGTCCATCAAACTGCTCTTTTATTTTTGGGGGTTATAAGTTCCAACACATTCAAGAAATCTGAAATATATCAACAAAACGTCGCTGTCACTGTGTTCAATTACAGGGCACACTCTTAAAAACAGCTGGACCACTAGAAAGTAAACACTGTCAATCAGTCACTCCACTGTGCTGAGGTCCTTCCCCAAGCCAAAACAAACAATTCATCAACGTGGGGCCATTTTCCTGTCATGGACAATCAGAGGCTTTTTTCTGTCTAGCTTTGTTTCTTTTTCATGAGGTTCATGAGGTCCTCAGACACGTTAATGCGTACCTCACTGGTGATAAAACCTATTTTACCCTTAACCAGGCTATCAACATTCCAGATTAAGCATTTGTCCAGAAACATTCATAACTTCAGGGTAAATTAACTCAGAAATCAAATACAAAACAGGCAAGGCAATCACTTCCATGTTTTCTGAATTAAACATCCTGGATGTTTGAAAAAAAGAAGAAAAAAAACTGCTGACAGTGAAGAAAGCAAAGTTCCCTTGGTTATGCTGTAATCACAACCAACCGGCCAGTGCAAGAATGAGGAAATTCAAGAATAAAAGGGCACCACAAACACCGTAGCACTCAGGCTCTCTTTACCTCATACATTATCCATGCCAAGTCAAACACAATGGGGGATTGGTTTGTTTTTTTTGGCCCAGTTTTTCATCAAACCACAACAGCAATTTTTTGGCTCTGTATGATAATGCCATTCAGATCCCTACTGAAAAAGCTAAGACCATTTAAAATATTCCAAGCTCACACAAGTAAATAACATCTCTTGCCAATGAAATCAAGACCTTTTTGGCAAAGAGATAAACTTACAAACAACATATATCCTTAAGGCAACTGACCAGTCAATAAAGAAAGAATGTTTCCAATGGTTTGAAACATTTCCAAAGTTTCATTCAGAGTGACAGCGGATCTTTTTCCACGATCATCAGACTGCACATAACAGTTATTGAATGCAACTCATGGCAAAGGACCAGAACTGATGCTGGGTGCCATGCAGACTTTGAGCCAAGCTAAATGACTTCGAAATTTGCCGTTTCATCCTCTAAGCTCCTGGTGTGACCATTGAGGAAAGCCCCAGCAGTCTTTGCCACCTCAAATGACCGCATTTCAAACCGAGACCTTTGCAAATAGATGTGAGAACATGTGAAATGTACATGGGCAGCTGTCATAAAAAGAAAAAAATGATGCAACAGGCAAGTTTATTACACTAAGTAGAGAACTTCCTTTTCTCCTTCCTTCATACACAAGGTCTTGACCGAGTTGGACCGACCACTCATTTAAGGTTAGACTTAAACCACAATAATGATGGCAACTCTGCATTAAGGTGAGAATAGCATGCGCCATACAGCTAACAATAACAAGCCTTTCTTTTAATGGCTTACCTTTGCTCATTTTCAAGGCAGGAAGCAAGACAGCATGCATGCTCTCTTTTATGCTACACACCATTTGATTTCTCCTCAGCTCAGACAGGTCACCGAATGCCCCTCTGCACTTCCCTCAAAACCCCTTTGCTTTCTCCGAGTGTCTTACCTGCATAATGGGTATAAGGGAAGGAGAGACGCCCCAGGGGAACAGGTCTTTCACGCACACACGTCTACCTGTTTACCAAGGCACACACCTTTCATTGTCCCAAGCGGACAGACTTTATTGTGTCATTATACACTACAGAAAGTGGCTACACTCCAAGTCTACATTGCATATGCTTTAGCAAAGAAAGAATAGAGAGAGACATTGGTCTGTGTAATGTTAAGTAAAATCTTCTTCCCCTGGAGCGTGATACAGGCTGCATTGTGCTGGAGGTGATTCATGCTTTCATCATTCAAGGTGATGCTGGGATTGTTTTTCCTCCACACACACGAAAGATCTTTCTTAAACCAAGGAATTGATAGTTTCCAATGAGCACCACAGCACATTTTCTGGCTAACCTTTCCAAAAGAAATAAAAACACGATGAAAGCACTATATATATATACATACATACATACATACATAAATACATAAAAAATTAAATACATATATACACACACACACACACACACACATATACATACACCGCATATATATGTAGGCTGGGCGATATGGCCAAAAAAATTATCTTGATAATTTATAAATGTCAAATCTTTATTTCAAGTTTAAAGGCAGATTTTTGCTCCTGGGTGAATGAAACCTGACAGTTAACTTAGGTTTTAAACTACTCTTTTATTTAGCCCAAAAAAAAATTTTTCTTGAAAAGGCAGTTTTTCAAAACCATATAAAACCAACATAAATACAAAGAGTACCTTTGAAGAATTAGGCACATTTTAAACTAGATTTTCCCTTCTTTTTATGTATTTATTTATCATTTTGAGAGAACAATTTTTAAGACCCATTAGTGACAGAGGATGGTGCAAAGTTCAAACATAAAATCTCTACACAGCAAACAGTGTACTGACTGATGCATTATCTACACAATACAGTGGCATTTCTCATATCGAAACTAACTCCACTACTATCGAAAAGGCGATAAACTGATACGCAAGTTGTTACCAGGTGTAAACAAGGATTTTGAAGGATTACTCATGCTTCACACTGAACGAGCAACCGATTGTGTTAGCACACCAGACCCGTTGTCATTAGGCTACCACCAGCCTCACGTGAGAAGCCCAAGCTTTATCAGGTCAAACAGGGAGCACCACACAAAAGGCTGTGTGCAGTGAACTGTAAAAGACTCGAATCGCTGCAGCCACTGGCATGATGATGCCCTCACACATGCTAACAAACATGCCATCTCTAATTTCATTGGTGGACATCAGCTGGACAGGTGGCCAGTCAACCAGTCGTTGTCAAAACAGCGGCGGTTCAGGTCCGCTGGAAAGCCCCCAAATAAACAGTCTGCCACCACCTCCGCCCCTCGCTCTCTCGCCAAAAAAAGGAAGAGAAAAAAAACACCCAGGGGATGTCTGTCACCTACTTGGCTGTCTACAAAGATGATGAAAGGTACCAGAGACTATATACATATGATGAGTTCAGATGCAAAAGCCTCTAAATGCCATTTGACATTTTCTTATAGAATGATCATTTTTATCAAGCTTGTATATTTAAGTTCAGTAATTTCACTTAAATGATAATTAATAGGTAATCTTCATTGCCATTTAAGTGAAATTATTGAATTTAAATATACGAGCTTGATAAAAATGATCAAGATATAAGAAAATTTCAGATGGCATTTAGAGGCTTTTGCATCTGAACTCTTCATATACACACACACATATATATATATATTTACACGCATTGTATTTTATATACATATATACAATTCCCTGCGTGACAAAACGTAGGCCTAGTTGACGGGTGCTTTGGTGAGTATCTTTTTGACATGAACGTATCGACTAAAAAATACCCCAAAATTTCTACATCAACATTGCAGCATAAGATTACAGCATAATAATAATAGTGAATATAAAAAACTATTATCAACAGTGACAATAATAATTGAATGGAAAATAGACACTGCAATATATCACTTAACATGTCTAATTTCTTCCCCACTAGTGTCACGAAAAAGAATACCAAAAATGACTGTTTTCAAACAGGTTTCCCAAACGCTTCCGCCCTCTGTCATTCGTTGATCGAACAAATTGTCTCAAATGTACAGCACTGAACCAATATTGCTGTCTCAGGCTGGACGGAAAACTCAAAAAATGTTTTGAAAGCGCCACAACATTTACACTTTTCAGGGAAATCAATAGAATAGCGTAAGGGCTGTTCCCACCAGGAAACTACAATGATATTGATAACTATAACGTTTAAATAATCGTTCTATTTCTGTGAGAACATGGAAGTCCACACCACAGCTATATCGATAAAGGAAATCACTTTCACTTTTTTTTTTTTTTAGGTGATAAAAGATAAAAACATTGACAGCCAATCAGAATGTACCCAAGCTTGTGCATAGCAATTATAATAAACAGAACGTTGGTGTGGACGCTAAAATAGTTATCTTTATTATTGTTCTATTGTATGGGCCGTATAGTTCACTAAGTGGGATAGGAGAAATATTTTGAAGTATTACGAAAAAAATACTTTCTACTAAGTTGTCATTCACAAACAAATGACTCCAATAAGTTGTTTCTTTTAAGGAACCGTTCAGACTCAGAAGTTACCAGTGTGAATCGGTCTAACGAATCGATTACTGAATCAGTCTGAAGACTACTGAATCAATATCGATTCGCTTATTGAACAACACGCTATTTTAAGTGATGTACTTCTCGAAACGAAGGAACTTTTGTTTGTGAAACAAGTAATGCTGATTTCACAAGTCGACGCAAAATTAATATCTGCAACCAAAAAAAGTAATAATATTTTAATTCGAATATGTATATATAATTAATAATATATCTAGAGAAGGGTTCACTGGTTGTCCCCGCTACAGAAACACTGTCTGTCATTATCACACATAATTTGTTCACCGATGTCCCAAAGTGGCACAAGCGAAACACTGCCATGCAAAAGGGTCCTAAACGTGTCCATGCTTCTTTTTCCAGTCTGTGAGCTTCAATGTCCTTAGTTGCACTTGCCATTAAATAATCATTCGTCTGCACCGAGTGAGCGACAGCAGAGCCAGCGGCTCTGTTTAGTAAACAACACTTCACAATCGAGCACATTTCCCCGCAGACAATCAATAAAAACACATCTGACCAACGACAGAGCAACAAAAGCACACATTCAGAGGGGAGGTGTTTTCCACTCCAATCCCAAACGAAACCAAGCCTGAAACAAAGCCACTGTACTGCATTACTATAACCATACAATGTGCCTCTACACCATGTGTGTACTGGGGGCATTCCGTTAATGGGGATTTCCTTATACAGAGATGTACAAAAAAAATCCCAATTATATTTCGGGACGTTGTGTGGTTAGAAAGACTACACGAAACGGTCTGGCTGGCTCTCCATGCATTGCAGACGCACCGCGACGGGGCTCAATGCAACAACCCCACAACACACGCGCACTACACTCAAAATATAAAAACACACACTGTACATGCTCTTATAGAAAGGCTGAGCGCTATCATTCACAGTGGAAAGGCAGTAAACGTCCATAACGGAAAAGAAACCCGCCATGTCTTCATTAAACCCGTTAATTTAAGAGAAAGTGTGTAAGAAGAGCTAAACTCCTGCAGCAGTCCTGAATCTCAGACTTACCCTGTCACAACAGGCGCCATCTTCCACAAACTCTCACCAAAACTCCAAGACTCGCGAGATTCTCTCCCAGACCCTACCAGCCGCCGAGACAACAGAAGCAGACTGGAGATTGAAGGAGCGAGGGAGAGAGAGAAAGGGGGCGGGTGACGAGGACAGTGGAAGGGGGGCAGGGTGAGTGAAAGAAAAGGGCAGACACCACAACAACAGGCGTGGGAAACTCTTCTGATCTCGCGAGAGGAGGAAAACTCTCATCATACAGCTCAGTGAGCGAGGCTCGTGTTATCGCGAGATTGGTGCGAGGCGCCGCGGATGGATGTTTTACGGAGCCGAAACACTGTTTACAAGCTCGTAAATAACCTCTTCGGCCGGAATTGGCAAGGTATTTTGACGTGAAGGCTTGAGATTTCCCAGGCTCTGGGTCTGATAAGGTTTGCTCGCAAGATAGTTATTTAGTTATGGAGCTTGCTATCAAGCCATGAAAATGACTAGTGTGTGTGTTGAAATAGTCACATACTCTACACATATTCTAAAGGGGGGGTTCAATCTCTTAGACCCTCACATATGATCATCCTGGTGCGTCAAAAATTATTAAATGCCCATGAGGATGCAAAAAGGAAATTACAAAATTAAAGTGTGAAAAGCTCATTTTGGTCAGCAGAGTCACACAAAAAAATGTAGAAGAAAAAATATATTAACTACAAAAGACTTTAAGAATTATGGGAACCAATTAGGCGTGAAACCATCAGGAAGCCTTTAGTCTCCAGTGCCACCATTTTCCAGAACTGCAACCTGCTCGGACTCTCCTGAAGCACAAGGTGTCAGGGTCTCAGAGACTTTGCTGAGGTAAAAAATCCTGAAACATGACCTCCACTTAATAAGAATCGTGGGCTGAAGTGTTGTGAAATGCGTGAAGAATGATTTTTTTTAAGGCTTTATAGACAGAAAGGTTGAGAGAGGCTCTTAAGGGACCAGCACCACTTCCTCTTGTACCGCTGTTTGAAGAATTTATCTTCCAGAATCTAACAGTAAGTTTTGGGAGTTGAGTCCATCTCCTACCCTGAAAGGTGCGTCTTGCTCATTGTTAGTAGCAGCTCACAGCATGACTCCCTCGACACCCCTGCTGTTGTCTGACTTGAACTGGTGCTGGTCCCTCAAGATTCACTCTCAATCTGTCCATTTAAAAAAAATCAGTCTTTGTCTATTTCTTGACATATTTCAGCTTGTGATTCTTATAGGGTCATGTTTCAGGATTCCTTGGCTTAGCAAAGTCTCTGAGAACCTGACACCTTGTACTTCTGGAGACTCCAGGTTTGCAGTTCTGAAAAATGGTGGCACTGGAGACTTTAATTAAGGTGAAGAATTAAGTCTGAAACCACCAGGACATTTGCAGTTAAAATGCATCTTTTCTTCTCAACCTGTTTTTTTGTGACCATGCTGACACAATTGCTGAGCATTTTGCTGTTAAATGGTCACGGCATCATTAAAAAAATTATATAGAAAAAATTTTTCTCATGGGCATTTCATAAGTTGACTTGCCTAATAATTTTGCACATCTGAATATTAGGCATTTTTCACTTTAAGCCCTCATCAACAATTACGTCGCCTATTAATGATTATATTCAATCATAATAGTAATTATTAAGATTGATGTGGTTTTCAATTGGTAAAATCTGCTTGGAAAAAATACTATCACAATATTAACTTGCCTTATAATTATGTATGCACTGTAAATATATTACTGTGCTGTACTAGATGTATAATATATTTAGATACTTATTAATTGATTCAATTCAGTTTATTTACATAATGTTGTATTTATTTGATTTATTTAATTATTAGTCCTTATTGAATCTTATTTTTATTTTATTTTATTTACGCTGTTTCTTTACACTTTTCCACGGACCCCTTGGACTCCCTTGCGACCTCCTGGGGGTCCCTGGACCCTTATTTGAAAACCCCTGTTCTAAACAATAGAAAGTAATATACAATATACGTATATTATAATATATATATATAAATATAAGTACTAAATATACTAAATATATATATGAGTGTTTAAGGAATAGTTTTGTCATCAGTTTCTCACCTTCTTATTTCCTGTACTGTCTTTCTTTCATGGCATAGCTAGCAGAATGTGCATACTGCTCTTTTACTAAGAATGAAAGTAAATGCTGGCCATGGCTGTAAAGCAGGAAATTCATTGATTAGCCTGAATCTCTGTCCGTTCCTTGCACAAAAGATGTAAAAAGGACTTTGGTTTACAATCAACAAGATTTTCCGCCTGCAGTTGAATGAGGAGTTGATAGCTGTCAAGTCGGACACGTTCTATTTCCCGCGTTGTGTTTGCTTTCTTTATTGCAGACGAAGTGGATTAGATGTATTTTTTCTCAGATAAACAGACATAAAAATTTTACATGTAGCAACCAGAAACACTTTTCATTCAACAGGTTATGTTAATGCACATCCTGATTTAGTTAGACGCGTTCCTGTGTCAACATATTTTGTTGATCCAGGAACAACATTCCTGTCTGAAAATTGAGTCCTAACCATATCCCTACCACTAAACCTAACACTAGTAACTTCTCCCTAAAATCATAAGGAAGTGACTAACACTGATGTAGAAGCACCTAACCCTGGTCGTAAGCCTAAACTTGACCCTCAAATCAGGTTGATTCGGTTGATTAGAATGTTGTTACAGGATCAACAAAGGTGTTGGTCCAGGAACATGTTGTACTTTTTAAAATCAGGTTCTGCTATGCTAATACAGTGTCTGTATGTACAAGAAGAATATTTAAGATATGCCTGTATTATTTAAATAACAATAAAGACACCCCGTATTTTGATAAACATGTCACAATATAACATTAAGACTACATGAAATTCATGAAAACATTGATTTGTGCACATTAGTGGAACTGAAGGTATCAGAATAAACACGAAATAATACATTTTGTCATTACTGAGTATGACCAATTGTGAAACAGCTGCGACCAATTTGCCAAAATGTAAAAATAGTTACAAATTTCCATGAGAGTGTGTAGAATGGACCACTTTTGTGTTTTTTTTATTTTTTATTGTTTGGTGTTGACAGCCCCTTTGAGTTGAGACGTGGTTGCTCAGACGTTCTGCTAAACATCTCTTTCAGTGGGAAGATACATGTCATACAGGAACACCATGAGGGTGAGTAATGACTGAAATTTGTGTGAACTATTCCTTTGAAATACTGTTTGTCCAACATCCTATCACCTTTCTTTATAACCCTGCTGTTCTGAAGCTGAATTCATCTTTATCACCCGGCTATTTCATGATCTCGATTTCTTAAGAATTGGTATGATTTGTTAGCCTGGGAAAACCCAGACAACTTCCGGCAAATTTAGATTTGCTCTGCAAGTAGTCTGGCAAAGAGCTCATTCAAGCCCATTTCTAATCCCTTGAAATCGCGGCACCAATCAGAAACGTTGGGGCAGGCTTTACACGATGACGATCGCTCTGATTGGTTTTAGGTCTATCCAGTTCTATCCAGGCATTTGAGCGACGTCCGTTGGTGAAGAGCAGCAACTTTTAAATGCATTATTATATTAAAATTGCAAACACATGAGGACAGTCTCCATGAAAGACCCACTGGCAGATGTACGTGCTACTACATTTCTCTCCGAAACGGTAGGAAATGAAATTAGATTTAATAGAGGATTTTAACTGTGACAAGATGATTGACAGGGCAGTTTACGTGACGGGATGCACGTGACAGATCCGTCCGATAAAGATGACGAAGTAGTATGTCCCAAAGCTTGCCTACTTTTTTGCTACACATTCAAAAGTAAATACCTTTTCTTCACAAAAAGAGTACATACTTTTATGGCGTAGTGTAACTTAGGGACGCAGCATATGGCTTTACACGATGACGATTGCTCTGATTGGTTTTAGGTCTATCCAATTGCGCCCAGAGGCATTTGAGCGACGTCCGTTGGTGACGCCCTTTGGAAATGAGTTATTAATGAAGCTTTGCCAGACCATAACTCAGTTACTACTGAGAATGGACTGGTTTTAACCAGGCTAATGATCTGTATGGCTATTAGAAAACACGTAAGCAAAAAAGATGATACAAATTAATCACCAATTTGCCCAATCCTAAGATATGCCTTTAAAATACTGTTTTTCAAACATCCCATGGTTCCTCAAGATTCACTCTCAACCTACCTGTCCATTTAAAAAAATCTATGATTTGTATGGAAATGTCTGGGTATTAGAAAACACATAAGCATGAAGGTCCACCCATAAACCTAACCATCACTGGAGCGCGAGATTGTATAAAAACATTTTAAAAAAGATGATACAAATGAATCACCAATTTGCCCAATCCTAAACTATGCCTTTAAAATACTGTTTTTCAAACATCCCATCACCTTTCTTTATAATCCTGTAGTTCTGAAGCTAGAATTCCACTTTATCACCTGATTATTTCATGATCTCAAAACACACTTGACTCATCTGATGCCTTTTGTGCTGCTTGGCTGTGAGATGCGTGAACTGTTCAGGAATATTAAATAGCAGTCTGACTCAAACTCAGGAATCTCACACCTGACCTCAAACTGACTTTAATCCACAGTTTTCCAATCTTTCAGAAGTATTATTGATTTTTATTTGTCTGACAAGACAGTGAGCGAGAGTGGAGGAGGACTTAGAGGAAAAGGAGCATAATAAAGAAAGAAAATGTGAGAAGCAAGATAGTGGAAAAGAGCGACACGAGTACTATCACAGCAGAGAAAAAGAGATTGGGGATTTAAAAAAAAAAAAAACAGGTTACACACAATCTGGCACTGAGCCTTCAGCCAAAGGATTCAAGGGAGGAAGCCTCATGCACCAAAGCCATTTTTCCATTCCTTTCCCCCGTCTTTTTTTACGATCTGAGTAAGTAACCTCCAGTTACTCTTAGAGTTTTATAAAAACTGTAAAGTTTCCGAAATCTTTTACAGATGAAACCAGTAAATGACTGCAGAAGTGCAAGTGTTTGAGAGCCTCACAACCATTGTAACAAAAGCCTCGAGATATGTGAAATTATGATAGGGAGTGAGTGTTTCCAAGTTTAACTATTGGTTTTAAACTTTGACCCCAAAGTGTTATAAAACTAATAACATGTTTTATGGACACACACAAATATGATTTAACGTTTCCTTTAGGAATCCCCATAACTCTTTCCTCTTCCTGTGCACACCGTAGGCTGTCCAGCCCTGCCTGAGAGTTTGTTGGAAAAGTCTTTGAGACTTTGCCAAAGTTTGCCCTAAGTAACAACTATTATTTTTTCGCTATTAAAACATCGTTCATTTTAATGTGTTTGCATAGCTCAACAGTTTCACCATCTCTTTTCTATTCTTTCTCAATCCATATGGTGTTGATTTATAATTTCACTTCACTTTTTTCTCCCTCGCTTTTTCTTCCTCCCTCTCCGGTATTGTTCTATCATCTGTCTTGCAGGTCCCAAGTGATTATTTTCAATGAAAGAGACCCATCTCAGGAGCTCGATGAAGCAGACAGCATGTGCCGCCAATTCAAGCAATCACGACTAAACCACAAGTGTGCCGCCCGTAAATCCAGTGTTGATGACTGCCTGTGTGTTTTGCCAAGAGAAAGACCGGTCTCCAAAGGCAAGTCTCACTCCAGCCCCCAACCAGATGATACCTTATAACCACAGACCTGTATAGTGTGTGGATTAAGGCCTAGGCCTTACAGATTTTCAGTATTCACTTAGTACACACTCATCATAGTGGAAACAGCCCTCTGAGCAGTCACTGAGGAGGGAGAAACTTGATAGGAGAGACAAATTCAGCTTTCCCAATGTGGGTAATGTGGAGAGTCACATTCTTAATGCAGAGAGGGATATCATTTGCACACCAAAGTTATATTTTGCTTTCTTTTTGGTGTTATTTGAATTATGGTGCAAACTAATGGACCAACCCGACCCTCTCTGCAATTCGTACGTATTTTACGAGGTGGCTAATTCGTACGAATTTGTATGATTTTTGCTGAATTGTACATATTTTACGAGTTGCCCAATTCGTATGAATTCGTATGAATGACCTACCCCTGACCCCGCCCCTAAACCTACCCATCACTGGGGTTTTGACAAATCGTACGAATTCATACGAATTGGTCGTGATATAGCGTTGGATGGACCGAATTCTCCAAACACACACACTCCATGTTGTATGGCAACTTATAGACATAATGATTTGTATACTCTACAAACTTTATATTCTATCCCCTAACCCTACTCCTACTCCTAAACACAACCCTTACAGAAAACTTTCTGCATTTTTACATTTTCAACAAACATTATTTACAAGCTGTTTTCCTCATTGGGACCAAAAAAAATAAAAATCCCAACAAGCTCAAAAATTACTATCCATGCCAGTAACCTAGGGTTTACCAAGACCACACACACACACACCATGAGGAAAATCGGCAGCATTTCAAAAGTGAGGGTGCTTTGGGTAATTTGATAATATTTCTGTATCTGATAATGAATGCCAACGGGCATCACAAGACACCACTGACATTTTGCTGGGCTGGACTGACCTGTAGTTCAAGCAGTCAGCTGTATGAGTGTGTTCGCCTCGGGGGGCACAAACACACATGCATACAACACAAAACACTAGGGAAAAACCCACAAGAAATAGGCAGTTTGACAAATGGAGAGTCATCTTCAAAAGAACCAGGCGTCGCTGGCTTCACAAGCAGCCATGGCCCAAATCAGTGCCTTTCTCTCTCTAAAGTGAGAGGCGAATGGAAAATCCATTGTAGTAGGTCCGAGAACAGCTTAAAAACAGTTTAGTGAGTCTCAAGTGAAATTAAAAGATGAGTTTAAGGCTCTGGGCTTTGAGTGTCATTCCCGAGTGCACATCCATGAATGTGAATTTGGAATATTACCTCTTTTAGTGGGAGTATATGAGCTAAGATGACGGCATCTGAGGAGAATTTTACACACACACAAATCATTATCCTATTTAATGGGTGCTCGACATTTCAAAATATCTCATGAAACCAAAAGATTAATAAACTGGCAAGTATTAAGCCCATAATCAGAAGTCTGGTTTTCCGCTTTTAGTTACAGAGGGTAAAAGGCAGTTGTTGTAGCAAATATATAAGTTAATGACTGAATCTCAGTGAGTTCAGCTTTAGCCTTGAGCTGTTAGATGCACAAACCTGATAAATTCAGCATGGTATACTCCTCAAAATAATGTGGCAAAGAGGAAAGACACAAGTATGGAGGGAAGGCATATTTGTACCTGTATGTTTTGCAACTTGTTATATCCATATTTCATTACGTGATATAATGTCAATAAGCCTACTTTTACCAAAATCTACTTTGACCTTAAAATGTAAGGATAACCAAAATAATAATGCAGGTAATAAAACAGAAAGTCTCACAATGTGTTCATAAGTGGCCTGTCCATAAAACATGACCAATACTTGTCGATGCACAGGGTCATGCAAACAAAGACCAAACACCACCATCATGGTTGACATTAAAATAATGCAATGAACATTAACTAACATGAAAACGGAATACAAAACACTCTAATGTACATTACTGATAAATAAATAAAAAATAACAATTTAAATACAATATAACAGTTATACATTTTTTTTTTTTTTTTTTTTACAGTGGTTGGACATGCATGGTTAGCAAATGTTGAATCTGACTAGAACTGAAAACTGGCTTGCCTAAAAATGTCATGGCATTTTATTAGTCTCCATCTGTAACGTGCTTGGATTGGTTCTTCTTTCTATGGTAGATTAATCTGTTCTGCTTTTGTCCTTATCTTTAAATGATCTGTAACACTTTCCACTTTAAATGAGGAAGCCAATAGCTTAAAGGACCTTTATTGTGGCCATGAAGAGTTGATGATCTGACTTCATTTACAGCCAATTCAGACATTCAAGAAGTTCCTGGTTGTTTATTTAGGAAATCCCAGTTCTTCTCTGCCTTGCTGGAAATGTTTTTTAGTTTTTTTTTAATCTTTCCATGGCTCTGAAGGACCAATGTTGTTCAGATATCATTATGGTCTATGTAAAAGATTGTGCAGTCTATACAACAATTTTTCTTTATAATTGTGACTACTAGCTGACTATTCATTATTCCAAAATCATGAAGGAACTGAATCCAAACATGTGGCGACTTGTACATTGATGTTCACTTTGGGTAACGTCATGCTCTAGAAAATACACGCATGTGCAGGAATAATACAGTCTAACCTTTAGATGTTTTCAATCTCATTTATTTATTTCTGAAAACCACTGTGAATGGAATTGTGTTTGTCATCAGGATGCGGTTTGAACATCAGGGCTTAATATGCAGTATTGTGGTCAGTGCAGCTCAAATCTGTGTATTTGCATGGTTACTGTGTCAGTTAGATGAAAAAAAATATAAGCCATAGAGTTGAACGATGTATCAGAACTGGCCTGATTTTACATCTTGGAGATGCAGTGTCTCAGCATGTCTTGTTAAGGCTTGCACAGACGTCTTGAGTCTCTGTCTGCTTTGCACAGAAGTAACAATGGTGTGAACATATAACTGTGCACTGTAAGCTTTATTCTGTCGTGTTCCAGTAATTAAAACAGGCTCACACAGGCCTCTTGTCATCTGTTTAACTGTGCAACAAGGCCAGTGTCATATCAAGCTGTGAAGCACACGGATGCCTTTAACATTGACAGCATAATCACAGAGTCTACATGGAGATGAAACCCAGCATTTATGATACTTCATTAAAAATATGTACTCAGTTATTACCCCCCTCTTAAAGGCCCATCTATCTTTCTTTAAATGGAAAACCTAAGTTAAAAACTCTATATGAGTTTAAAGTGAAAAGGTCTTTAAGTTAATTAAAATGCTGGTCTGTAATACATATAATCCTAAAAACTGAGTCAGTTAAAACATTGCAGTCTTCAACCCTCACATAATACACAACTGAAGTTTTGCTTTATGAATTGCAATGGTGCATTGACTGTAAAAAAACACACGACATAAACAGAACTAAACAGAGCGCACATACAGTAACATCCAAAAAGGACAACACCAGACTAAGGCCCTGTTAACACCTGGTATTAAGATGCGTTTTGATCGATTGGATCACAAGTAGACGAGGAAAACAATCCCGTTTACACTTGGTGTTACCGTGTTTTAATTTCCTTAGTCCACTTTCGACAACTTCTTCCCTGATTTCTTCGAGGGGAGGATCTATGGGTGGGCAAATTACATATGAACACACCGAAGACAACGGAAAAACATACGGAGAGCAGCAGCTTTGGTTTCTGCTCTGACAGACGCAAGATCACGCAGAACGCGTTAGAACATTGTGCTTGGTACGTTTTTTGTCAAAGTTTGGTCTCCAGCCGACAAAGTTTAGATCCCATCTGGCTAGAGCGCTTCCCATAATGTTTACCCATTAGGTCAGTAGGCGAAGAGTGTGGCTGTTTGAACACATTCGACCACGACTGTCTACACTACAAAAGCAATCCGGTCAAATGCGTTTTCGACTACCTCTGGATGTGGTCGAAACGTTTTAGACCCTGTTTACACTCGTATTTAGCCTTGTCCACTTGTGATCCGATCAACCAAAACGCATCTTAATACCAGGTGTAAACAGGGCCCAAGACCATGAAAAAAATTGGGGATGGATATTGCGTTCACGTCATGCTGTAATTACCGTAAATAAAGCTCTGAATGCTTTCGAATGGCTCTCGCGGTATATTTGATGTGATACATCGATCGGTCTGCACTGCGTCTAACACACAAGTCTGCAGTGGTCAGATGCTACAGCGGCATAGCTCTCTCGGTACAAGTCATAGCTCTCATAAAATTACGAGTTGGGTGGGGAACGAGACGAGCCAAAAGAACAGATCTCCCTCTTTGAAATGCATGTATAACCAACATCTCAGTTATAGCAAGACCTATACTCAATTTACCACATTCTGTTACAATTTGCTTGTCTTTCACACTTGACATGCCTTGCATTTGCATGTGCCTCATATTGCTCTGTTTTTCTCCCAGAAGTCCACACACACACACACACACACACACACACACACACACACACACACACATACACAGCACATACTGTGTGTGAAGACCTTGACCCTGCTGTTGGACAGGAAGAGCTGTAGTGATTATGATCGCTGTCCCTGTCTATGAGCTTTCTGGCTGAAGCTCTGCTGATCCTAAAAGAGGCCCCGGAAATTTCAATGGTGGGCACAATACATCCCCTTTGCACGGAGAGGAAAAAGGGGAGATAGAAAATAGGGACAGCCAACTCAAATGATAGGTGAAAATAAAAGTATATTTTGTGTTTCTTTTTAAGGAAAAAAGTGGATAATTAAAAAAAAAAGGTTATCTTTTCAGAGGGCAATCTCCAAACAAAATGATTAACTAATTGTTGGTAATTATTTTGTTTTGTTGACTGAGCCAAGCTGGAGGTATCTCCCATTCACCTGAAGTTCGGGTTCCTTGCCACTGTCGCGTCTGGCTTGCTTATTTGGGCACACTATTAGGCAACAATATTATTGACTTGAATGCACTGACACTATCAAATGAGAACAGAACTGAGCTGGACGATGACATCACTGTTTTCTCCAGAGCTGCTTTAGATCAATTGAACACATTCCATAATAGATGAACTTTACACAGTTACTGAACTGAACTGAATCAACACTGAACTGATTTCAGCTGAATAATGACTGTTAACTATTGTTTGCTTTGAAACAATCGGTATTGTATAAAGTGCTATACTCACTAACAAAACTATATCAGTCATGTCATGTTTTTACATTGCTTTAAAGGGATAGTTCACTTTGAAATACAATTTTGGTATGTTTTAGCTTACCTCAAGGGCATCCAAGATGTAGGTGTCTTTTTTTCCACAGTAGTTCAATTTTGATATTTTTAGGTCAAACCGTTCTTGTCTGTCAGTCATATAATGCAGGTCGATGGTCACTGTCTCAAAGAGCATGCACAGAGTCCAAATTAAACAATTCCCCATCGTCCAAATTAAACAATTCCCCATCGTAAGTACACATTGATGGCCTAAGACACGAAACCAGCGGTTTGTGTGAGAAAACGAACAGTATTTATATCGTTCATTGGAACGAAACCGTAGCCAAGGCGACTTCTAGTGTATATATCTATACCCGCCCGCGCTCTCAGATCACTTGGGCGTGGCTGTGTATAAGAGCTAAAAACGATATAAATACTGTTCGTTTTCTCACACAAACCGCTCGTTTCGTGTCTTGGGCCATCAATGTGTACTTACGATGGGGAATTGTTTAATTTGGACGATGGGGAATTGTTTAATTTGGACTCTGTGCTTGCTCTTTGAGACAGTGACCATCGACCTGCATTATATGACTGACAGACAAGAACGGTTTGACCTAAAAATATCAAAATTGAAACTACTGCGGAAAAAAAGACACCTACATCTTGGATGCCCTTGAGGTAAGCTAAAACATACCAACATTTAATTTCAAAGTGAACTATCCCTTTAACTCATGTTGCAATGTTCAATGTAATTTTTGTTGAAATGACTTAAACACCCAAGTTGATTGTTCTTAAAAAGGTAAGGCAGCAACTTGTTTTAACAGTGTTTAAATAAAGGTGACTTGACTTGACTTTTTTACTCTTTTCAGAGAGAAATCTTCTCCAAACAAAATGTTTTGTAGTATTTCTTGTATATTCCATTATATCGATCGTTATTTTATTTTTTAAGTAAACTGGATAAAATAATTTTTCTTTTTTTCTTTTCAGAAAGAAATCATCTCAGACCAAAAAGACAGGATACATATATATTATGACTGCTTTTGCAATCCAAATGTACATGTTTGGTCTTGCCAATAAAGTAAACTGAAATTGAGAGAGAGAGAGACATGAACAGAGGTGGGGCGAGAGGGGGAGCGTTTTCTCAGACAATGTGACATGGCACACGTTATTAATTCTGGCTGAGTGGACAGCCTGCCCCGCCATCTGCTTAGGTCACCCCCACTCGCTGGGGTCAGCGTCTCAACCCTCTCCTAACCCCCCCAACAGACAACGGACCATCGCTGCGTGCCTCTCTACACACAATACACCCAACCTGCTCGAAAGGAAGAAAGGATGGAGGGAGGGAGGAGGCTGCCGGGTCGTGGAGAACAATGGCCTGTCAGGTGAATGACCGTCACAAGTTAATATACATTACAAAAGGCCATCCAGCCGCCTTTACATTTGAGCTTGGCGTTGCCGGCCGTGCTGTTATATTCCAAGGCACCTCCTCCCTCTCTTTCAAGCTCTCGCACACACACACACGCTTCTATTCGCGTGGCAAGGCGTGTGTGTGGGCGGGGAGGGATGTCAAGGGGAAGGGTGTGTATGTGTGTGTGTGTGTGTGTGTGTCTGTGTGTGCAAATACTCTTCACATTCATGACATCATCTGTTGTTCTCTCTCTTTCTTAATCACAATGATTTATGATACTGTTTGGGTGTCTATCTCAACCACATTTGAGGTTAATTAGGACTCTACTCTAAATTTTAATGACCCACCCATGTAGGTCAGACTGTCCTTATAAGCCTTTGGCTTGTCACTTCGGGTTGAGAAATGTCAAGGACACACAGGATAAGCTTTATTTATTGGGAACCTGCATGACAACATATGCCTCACTGGACTGATCCGCATACGCACACACACGCATCCGGACGCAAATCAACAATGTAGATGCAGCATTCGCACCTGATGATTTAATGCCTCATTTTCTATACCGCAAGACATGCACCATCCATTGTCGAGGTCTGAAAGGTTTTGGCAAAAGCCTTTGTTGTGGGCTTGTTTACAAACCACTTATTTGCTTATTTGATGGAGAGCGTTGATGGGACAGAGAATAATCTCGCACTAAATCTCTTAATCTTCTCAGCGGCCACGTCTGGGAAGGCAAAACAAACAAAATGGCCAAATCATCCCCAGTCGGGTGCTGTTATTTTCTCCAGAAACATTTGCTTGTGAACCTTTTTGTCCTGATTTGATATCTTGATCCATTATTGAGATGAATTGTTCACTGATCAATGTGATAATGTATTCTGGGATTTGCTTCAGATATAAAATATATGAGGACAATAACTCACTATGACATTAATGAAAAAAAGAATAATGTTTGGAATGATTAATATTATATTCATTTTCTTGGAAGATGTTCCTATTCTAAAGCGACTTTTCAACTGAACTCTCCAGATGTGCTAGGCCAAAAAAACAGGTCTGAAATATTGAGCTTGTCACGCGCACTTGTTTGTGTTAACATGCTTTCATTTGACGTATGATTCAAAGAAACATCTCTGTCCAGTTTTAAGGTATCAGAAGTGAGGGTGTGTGTGTGTGTGTGTGTGTGTGTGTGTGTGTGTGTGTGTGTGTGTGTGTGTGTGTGTGTGTGTGTGTGTGTGTGTGTGTGTGTGTGTGTGTGTGTGTGTGTGTGTGTGTGTGTGTGTGTGTGTGTTGTGACAAGATGGGACAGTGTAGCCTGTGTTTTCAAGAACAGATAGCAGGTTGAAAGGTCATAGGGCAAAAGGTCAAAGACAGCTGGTGACACAAACAACAGCCGGTAAATCAGCTGAGCAACAAAAAAAGAGAGGGAGGAAGACAAAGATAATCTTCATAACCTTGACATTTTATTTGAACTTTACGGAATTATCAAAGAAATGACGAGAAAGGTGATAAGTAAAACACCACAAAGCTTGGATGTCTAACACTTGTAAAATGATTGCCAAAATAAAAATATTAGATTAAAATGAAAATGATTTATTGTCAGTTTATTTTAAAGGAAAGAAAATAAATCTGTGTAATACGTGCAAGTTATACACGCATTAAAAAGTTTGGATATACAGAAAGAAACAAAGAATATTATGAAACCATTGTGTCTTTGGAAAGATATTTTAAGGAACACTTAATATGAATGCAATTAATGTCCAATAAAGGTTTGGGTAACACTTTACAATAAGGTCTCATTTGTTAACAATAGTTAATGCATTAACATGAACTAGCAGTGAGCAATATAGTCTTACTGCATTTATTAACCTTTGCTAATGTTATATGAAAATTTGTATGTTCATGGAGTTCACAAACTAAACTAATACAACTTTTGATCTCAAATGCTGAGATTAACATTAAAATGAATAATATAAACAAATGAAACCTTATTGAAAAGCGTTACCGCAAATCTACATAACTATTTCCAATTTATTCCTTTGATGGCAAATCTGGATTTTCAGCATCATTACTCCAGTCTTCAGTGTGACACGATCCTTCAGAAATCATTCTAATATGGATGATTTGTTGCATATGTCAGGGAACACCACCAGACTCAGACAGAGCTCAACCCAAACAGGTATTTATTGAACAGGATAAACAATATAAGCATGAAGAAGTCTATGAAGATATGAGCAGATGAATGTAGAATCACCAGAATGGTTTTCTTTAACAAGTTTTCAGAGATATTGACTGTGCCTGGAGCTGCAAACATTGAAGAGCAAACACCTCTTCAATGACAGATGCCAGGTGAGTAAACAGGTAAGTAGGATTCACAGGAAAAGAGATCACATGGCGTATTCTCAGGTGTGTCTAGCAGGTACGAAATTGGTAATCCACATCAGAGACCAGGTGACTGTGAGGTGTGTGCTCTTATACAGGCCCTGATTAGCATACTGATGAGGGACGGGTGCGGGTGATCAGTTTTCGGGTGAAAGTGAGTGTTGGGTGTGTGAGACAGTGGAGCCTTTTTTTTTATTTTATTTTTTTTATCACAGTTATAAACATGTTGTGATGCTAGTCACCATGAAATCAATCTTATTTTTATGGAATATTGCAATGTTTATTATAAATTAAATGTAATATGTTTTAACACATAATCTTTAATCAAAACATTAACTATATCCCTCCCTTCCAGAAACCTGTCACTCATATGAGAGATATAAAAACAAGCAATATTTTCATGCTAACTAATATTTTTGTGGAAACTTTGTGGATTCTTTGATGAATAGAACATTTAAAAGAACTGAATTTGTTTGAAATGTTAACAATGTAAAAGTCTTTACTGTCAATTTAATGCACTCTTAAAATATATTGCGAAATGACATCTATAACTTCCTCCTCCTGTCATTCACCAGTTTTCATCTCAAATGATGGATTTCCTCCATTTAAAGCTTCTCTTCATTTGACTATTCTGCTCTTACTTTTGTTTTGTGAGCTCAATTGTGAGGTACAGTATCCGTCACATGCTTGTACTTTTATTACTTCTTCCTCTCTGAAAGAGTGATCTCATGAACCAACAACATGTGGAGTCCAACTGTCCACAGAGCATTGAGCATTTCTGAGCTGTCGTATTCTTCTTAAAAGAAAAAGGGAAAAAAAATTCAAAGAGGAAAATGGAAGGAAAAAAGTATCTCTCAACATTTAATTCTTTCCTCTGAAAGTTTGTAAGAGAAAGGGTCTTTGGGCGCATTAACCATAACATGGAAAAACTGAGGTCGACATGTTGGATGGATAGTGCCAAGTCTTGATACAGTCTGTTTGTTTTCCAGTGTTTTGATTCCTTTTTACATTTTCTCGGTCTCCCTGGATCTACTTAATGCCGTTTAGTGCTCAGTTCCTGTATTGGCTTCCATTGAGTCTAGCTGGAGAGTATCTGAAATATAATCGTTTAGCCTAATCAGGTTGTGAAATTGAAAACATCCTAGGTTGCATCATTCGGTGGATGTCATATGCCAGCCGAAAGCTTGCAACATCCAGTGGACCCACTAATCTACCTCACTCCTCATTCTTTGCTCTCGTCTACATTGACACGATGAATGAGTGTCAATCTGGTGCGAGTGTTGCAAGAAAAGGGCCAGGAGACATCTGGAAATTGAGCCAGTACTCACCTCACACCTAATATACAAACAGACATGGACACTGATCCAATAGACACATAAACTGTAGAAAAACAGTAGTTAAGTAGCAAAACCTGATTTCACCAAGTGCATCGTGTTCCTGGATCAACATCTTTGTTGACCGTAGAACAACATTCCAATCAACCAATTGGATTTGAGGGACAAGTTTACAGTTTATTACGTTTAGGCTTACAACCAGGGTTAGGTGCTTCTACATCAGTGTTATTCACATATCATTTTGCTTTGATTTTAGGGATAAGTTATGAGTAGTGTTAGGTTTTGGGATAGGGATAAGGTTACAAAAAATGTTTCAGACTTTTGTTCCAGGATCAACAAAATATGTTGATCCATGAACGAGTCTAACTCAGCAAAATCAGGACGTGCATGTTTGCACTAGGATACTGCGTACTGTGCAGTGTACACTATGTGCTTTCTAATATTTGTTATGAATAGTAGGCCTGTAAAACCGTATGTATTCTGCAGCTTTTCCATTACAACTCAAGTCAGATCAGCCTTCATAGCAGATAAGCTGAATTAAAACAATTTTTCAATTATCTGAGGAATCATCCGTTGTTAATACAAAGAAACCTCATACAGAGTTTAGAAGCAAGAAACAAAG